>NC_133534.1:11408207-12143364 GCF_048544455.1 Silene latifolia
ATGGAAATGGATTCCCACTTCCACTCAGGCACCTCCAAAGACTGAACCTTACCTTGTGGTCTTCTCTGTTCCCCTTTAACTCTCTGGCATGTCAAACAACGGGACACAAACTCAATTTGTCTCTTTCTTCATCCCGAGTGCCACCAAAACGTTTTCTTCAAATCTTTGTAAAGCTTGTCTCCACCGGATGAACCGAATATGGTGTGCAATGCGCTTCTGTCATGATTGTCTTTTTCAACTCCTCGTCGTTAGGAACACACCACCTACCATCAAACCTCAAGCTACCATCTGTATGAATGGAAAAGCGGGACACTGTCCCTTTCTCTACCCCAGCTCTCCACTCCACTATCTTAGGATCCAAAGCTTGCTTATCCCGAATGTCATCATAAAACTCCATATGTACTGTCATATCACCCATGGCATCTCCTTTCTGCATCATATGTATCCCAAAGCTCGCTACCTCATCTCTTAGCCTCATCAAAGATAGAGCTGTACACAAAGAATGTACACTCTTCCTACTCAAAGCATCAGCTACAACATTGGCCTTCCCTTCATGGTAGATTATTTCCATGTCATAGTCGCCAATCAACTCCATCCACCTCCTCTGTCTCATGTTCAACTCCTTCTGCGTGAAGATGTACTTGAGACTCTTGTGATCAGAAAATACCTTAAAGATTGCTCCATAAAGGTAATGTCTCCAAATCTTGAGAGCAAACACCACTGCACCCAACTCCAGATCATGAGTAGGGTAGTTCTCCTCATAAGGCTTCAACTGCCTAGAAGCATAGGCAATCACTTTACCATTCTGCATCAACACACACCCCAACCCATTCTTCGAGGCATCCGTATAAACCTCGAAATTCTCGCTCCCCTCAGGTAATGCGAGGACAGGAGCTGTGGTCAAACGCTCCTTTAATGTTTGGAACGCCGTCTCACAACTCTCATCCCAACGAAACCTGTTCTCTTTCCTCATCAACGCTGTCATCGGTCTAGCTATCTTGGAGAAATCTTTCACGAACCGTCTGTAGTATCCAGCTAAACCCAAGAAACTTCTCACTTCAAAGAACATTCTTTGGTGCTTCCCACTTTGTCACCGCCTCTATCTTCGCCGGATCCACAGCTACCCCATCTTTAGAGATTACATGCCCCATAAAAGCAACTTTCTCCAACCAAAACTCACACTTGGACAGCTTAGCATACAACTCATGATCCCTCAAAGTCCGCAACACGATCCTCAGATGCTCCTCATGCTCCTCCTTAGTCTTAGAGTAGACTAAGATGTCATCGATAAACACCACCACGAATCGGTCCAAGAAGCGTCTCAAGATCCTATTCATCGATCCATAAACACCGCGGCGCATTAGACAACCCAAACGGCATCACCACATACTCATAATGGCCATACCTCGACGTGAAAGCTGTCTTCGGTATGTCCACATCTCTAATCTTCACCGGATGGTACCCCGACCTCAAATCAATCTTAGAAAAGACTGTTGCACCACTCAACCGATCAAACAGGTCATCTATCCTTGGCAAAGGGTACTTGTTCTTTATCGTCACACGGTTCAACTCTCTGTAATCTATGCATAACCTCAAACTCCCATCTTTCTTCTTCACGAAAAGAATTGGTGCTCCCCAAGGCGATACACTTGGTCTAATGTATCCCTTCTCTATCAAATCATCCAACCGCTTCCTAAGTTCCTCCATCTCCTTAGGACCCATACGGTACGGTGCCTTAGAGATTGGCCCCGTCCCTGGCTTCAACTCAACGGTGAAATCTATCTCCCTCTTCGGTGGCAACCCCGGAATCTCCTCTGGAAAAACATCTGCAAATTCTCCCACCACTGGTATCTCGTCAATCGCGGGCTCTCTATCCGGTCATCTCTCACATGGCACAAAATCAGAGGACATCCCTTCCTCAGATACGACTTCAAGGTGACAGCTGCAATCAACTTAACTTTGGGTTTGACTAGAAACCCACGGTAAGACACACTAACACCCTTAGGGCCTCTTAGGGACACTTTCTTTTGATGACAGTCTATCTTAGCTTTATACTTTCCTAACCAGTCCATCCCAACTATCATCTCAAAACCATTAAAAGGAAACTCTAGCAAGTCTACAGGGAAATCGACTTGCCCAACTATCAAGGATACATCTCTAAACAACCTCCCACACGATACAGACTCTCCCGAAGGTATGAAAACTTGTTCCCTAACAGACTCATATACTCTCAAACCCAACTGTTTTACATGACTCGAAGACACAAACGACTGAGAAGCCCCCGAATCAAACAAAACAAACGTAGGAACACCATTAACAAGAAATGTACCGGTGATAACGTGCTCATCCTCCTCAGCTGCTTTCTTGTCCATCATGAACAACTTGCCACTGGTCTTCTGCCCGCGTCCCTGGACAGTACTGGCTGATGCGGTCGGCTTAGCACCCGACCCTTGATTGTTGTTGTTGTTGTTCGCCGGTGTCTTCTGATAAGAATTACCGCCGTTGCGGTTGTAACACCCCCATACTCCGAGTGCCTTACCAGGACCACTCAGGTATGGAGACATCACCGTCTCGGTTGCCCGAGGTATGATAATCAAACAACAACGATAAAGAAACAACATTTATTATTAATAGTTTAATGAATGAAAACAATCCTTGAAACCAAACTGAAAGCAAGATACATTATTCCAAACCGTCTACTCAAACTGAAATATAAATAAATGCTAAACTACAGCGGAAGACTCTATCGTCATGTTGTGGCCATCCCAGCTATCCCCGTATCATCTCTATACCTGCTCAATATCTGCTCACCATCCCCGAATGGATCACCGCAGGTTTACAAAACAAACCGGGGTCAGTACTAATCACACAATCAAACAGATAACAATAATAAGACAAACAGACAAATTGAATCGTCGCGCACACACACACATCCAACCAACCGTCTCAATCATCGATCGTCCTTTGGACCGACCCGCGATGGGGGACCTCAGCCGTTCCCACCTAAGCCCCGCTCATCGTACGAGCGATAACCCTGTCCATTAATGTGCACATCCCCTTTCGTGGCGGGTTCCACTAAGGGCGAAACTAGGGCGTGAGATCACTCCCGCAAGTGACCCCACTCAGCCGAGAACGCATCTCGAGAACCATCAACAACACAACCACAATCACAAACACAATTACAATCATCAAATCAATTAACTAACTACAGCACATCACCAATATCCCATTATGGGACTAATACTGAGTAGGAAATCCTACCTGGAAAGCACACACGCAGACGGTATCTACAGCTGTCTCAAAACGCCTCTTCTATGAATTCTCCTCCTAACATATAACACACGGATACTACTATTCAAACACTATTCATAAAAACCCCCAATTACTAAATTAGGGTTTCACTAATCTTAACAAAACGTTATAAAAATTATGCTAGAAGCTTACCCTCGACGCAAGGAATCCAACGACACAAACTACGATGCAAACCGACCGTCTGATCTCCGGGAATTGTCAAGAACGCGATTAGGAAGAAGAACCAGTTGCTTTCTCTCTTAAACAGGTTTTAGGTTTTGTAAAAAGTGATTTAGAATAAAGACGAATATGTTTAAATACCTTAATCGCGTAATTAACAAAACCCGAGAAAAACCCCGATAAAATGGGACACTCGATCGAGTACCCAAGGTACTCGATCGAGTATTTTTTCTACTCGATCGAGTGCCTGACTACTCGATCGAGTGCCCAACAGTCAGAAACTATTTTATTCTGCGACATACCCTTACTCGACAGAGTAAGGGCTACTCGATAGAGTACCCCCAAGACCATAAATACGGAGTATTACAGTCTTCCCTCCTTAAAAGGAACTTCGTCCCCGAAGTTCAAACCACTACCCAACATAGGTACTCCCATACGCTTCCCGACTCGAAGGTCAAAAATAAACACAACGTAAAACATGCTACTAACCCAACTTATCCCGACAAACATACCGACACAACATATATAAGGGTGTAAAAACTCCTAAAAACTCTCGCGATCATCTCCTACCCCCCTAAAAGAAACAAGGTTACGTCCCCGTAACCATACATACCTGATCAAAAAGGAAAGGGTAACGCTCTTTCATGATATCCTCCGCCTCCCATGTAGCTTCCTCGGTCTCATGGTTAAACCAAAGGATCTTAAGCAAAACTGTCTCACCCCTCCTGGTCTTTCTAACTTTTCGGTCTAGGATCTGCTTAGGCACCTCAAGATATGATAAAGACTCATCCAGTTCTAAGCTCTCTGCCTCCAACACATGTGACGGGTCACTCACATACTTCCGCAGCTGCGATACATGAAACACATTATGCACTCTCTCCAAAGCAGCCGGTAACGCCAAACGATAAGCCACTTCCCCAACTCGCTCTAAGATCTCATAAGGTCCTATAAACTTCTGACTTAGCTTGCCTTTCTTCCCAAACCTCATGACTCCGCGCATAGGAGACACTTTCAGAAGAACCTTGTCCCCAACCTGAAACTCTATATCCCGACGATGTAGATCGGCATAACTCTTTTGTCGATCCCGAGTTGCTCTCATCCGTTCCCCGATCATCTTAAACTGTTCCACCATCTCATGTACCATCTCTGGTCCTAAAACCACCGCCTCAAAGACTATCGTCCCAACAGATCGGACTCCTACACCTCCTCCCATACAAAGCCTCAAACGGTGCCATACCAATACTAGTGTGATAGCTGTTGTTGTAAGAAAACTCTATCAAGTCCAACCTCTCGCTCCCGCCTACCACCGAAATCCATCACACACGCTCTCAACATATCTTCCAAGGTCTTGATTGTTCTCTCGTCTGCCCATCTCGTCGCAGGATGAAATGCTGTACTCATCTTCAAAGTCGTTCCCAACGATTCGCAACTCCTTCCAAAACCTCGATATAAACCTCGCATCTCTCGGACACTATGTCCTTAGGGACTCCATGTAACTTAAGCACGTTCTTTCGATAGGCCATAGCCAATTGTGCCTTAGTCCATGTATCTTTCATTGGAACAAAGTGAGCTGACTTGGTCAACCGATCCACTATCACCCAAATCATATTGTTACCTTGTTAACTCTTAGGTAAACCCACAATGAAATCCATGGAAATGGATTCCCACTTCCACTCAGGCACCTCCAAAGACTGAACCTTACCTTGTGGTCTTCTCTGTTCCCCTTTTACTCTCTGGCATGTCAAACAACGGGACACAAACTCAGCTGTCTCTTTCTTCATCCCAGGCCACCAAAACGTTTTCTTCAAATCTTTGTATAGCTTGTCTCCACCCGGATGAACTGAATATGGTGTGCAATGCGCTTCTGTCATGATTGTCTTTTTCAACTCCTCGTCATTAGGAACACACCACCTACCATCAAACCTCAAGCTACCATCTGTATGAATGGAAAACCGGGACACCGTCCCTTTCTCTACTCCAGCTCTCCACTCCACTATCTTAGGATCCAAAGCCTGTTTACCTCGAATATCATCATAAAACTCCATGTGTACTGTCATATCACCCATGGCATCTCCTTTCTGCAACATATGAATCCCAAAGCTCGCTACCTCATCTCTTAGCCTCATCAAAGATAGAGCTGTACACAAGGAATGTACACTCTTTCTACTCAAAGCATCAGCAACAACGTTGGCCTTTCCTTCATGGTAGATGATTTCCATGTCGTAATCACCAATCAGCTCCATCCACCTCCTCTGTCTCATGTTCAACTCCTTCTGCGTGAAGATGTACTTGAGACTCTTGTGATCAGAAAATACCTTAAAGATTGCTCCATAAAGGTAATGTCTCCAAATCTTGAGAGCAAACACCACTGCACCCAACTCCAGGTCATGAGTAGGGTAATTCTCCTCATAAGGCTTCAACTGCCTAGAAGCATAGGCGATCACTTTACCATTCTGCATCAACACACATCCCAACCCATTCTTCGAGGCATCGCAAAAACCTCGAAATTCTCGCTTCCTTCAGTAACGCTAGGACAGGAGCGTGGTCAAACGCTCCTTTAATGTTTGGAACGCCTTCTCACAACTCTCATCCCAACGAAACTTGTTCTCTTTCCTCATCAACGCCGTCATCGGTCTAGCTATCTTGGAGAAATCTTTCACGAACCTTTGTAGTATCCGGCTAAACCCAAGAAACTCCTTACCTCAAAGAACATTCTTGGTGCTTCCCACTTTGTTGCCTCTATCTTCGCCGGATCCTGACTACCCCATCTTTAGAGATTACATGCCCCAGAAAAGCAACTTTCTCCAACCAAAACTCACACTTGGACAACTTAGCATACAACTCATGATCCCTCAAAGTCTGCAACACGATCCTCAGATGCTCCTCATGCTCCTCCTTAGTCTTTGAGTAGACTAAGATGTCATCGATAAACACCACCACGAACTGGTCCAAGAACTGTCTAAAGATCCTATTCATCAAATCCATAAACACTGCCGGCGCATTGGACAACCCAAACGGCATCACCACATACTCATAATGGCCATACCTCGACGTGAAGGCTGTCTTCGGTATGTCCACATCTCTAATCTTCACCTGATGGTACCCGGACCTCAAATCGATCTTAGAAAAGACCGTTGCACCACTCAACTGATCAAACAGGTCATCTATCCTTGGCAAAGGATACTTGTTCTTTATCGTCACACGGTTTAACTCTCTGTAATCTATGCACTGACCTCAAACTCCCATCTTTCTTCTTCACAAACAGAACTGGTGCTCCCCAAGGCGATACACTTGGTCTAATGTATCCCTTCTCTATCAAATCATCCAACTGCTTCCTAAGCTCCTCCATCTCCTTAGGACCCATACGGTACGGTGCCTTAGAGATTGGCCCCGTCCCTGGCTTCAACTCAACGGTGAAATCTATCTCCCTCTTCGGTGGCAACCCGGAATCTCCTCGGAAAGACATCTCGCATACTCTCCCACCACTGGTATCTCCTCAATCGCCAGGGCTCTCTATCCGATCATCTCTCACATGGCACAAAATCAGAGGACATCCCTTCCTCAGATACGACTTCAAAGTGACAGCTGCAATCAACTTAACTTTGGGTTTGACTAGAAACCCACGGTAAGACACACTAACTCCCTTAGGACCTCTTAGGGACACTTTCTTTTGATGACAGTCTATCTTAGCTTTATACTTTCCTAACCAATCCATCCCAACTATCATCTCAAAACCATTAAAAGGAAACTCTAGCAAGTCTACAGGGAAATCGACTTGCCCAACTATCAAAGACACGTCTCTAAATTGACCTCCCACACGATACGGACTCACCTGAAGGTATGAAAACTTGCTCCCTAACAGACTCATATACTCTCAAACCCAATCGCTTTACATGACTCGAAGACACAAACGACCGAGAAGCCCCGAATCAAACAAAACAAACGTAGGAACGCCATTAACAAGAAATGTACCGGTGATAACGTGCTCATCCTCCTCAGCTGCTTTCTTGTCCATCATGAACAGCTTGCCACTTGTCTTCTGCCCACCTCCCTGGACAGTACTGGCTGATGCGGTCGGCTTAGCACCCGACCCTTGATTGTTGTTGTTGTTCATCGGCGTCTTCTGATAAGAATTACCGCCGTTGCGGTTGCCTCCACTCACTGGTAGCTCGACCTCCACGGTTTGGCCATGATCCACCGGGTCATTTGCTCGCGAAGCTCTGCGCAGTCTCTCGGAAAGATCCCGGTACACTTGTGCACTCATGTCTCTTGTGGCCTACGCCACCACAACCGAAGCAGTCACTCCCCGCCTATTGCTCACACTCCCACGGCCTCTCCCAAAGGAAGTTCCAAAGATCGAACCCGGACCTTAAGAAAACCCCTTAGATTGATTGTGGTTGCCTTTCTTGAAATTAGATTGGCCACCACCCTCGCTCTCCGACTTCCTCTTCTCTCCACCTAACCTCTCCTTAGCCATCTCCACTAGCCTCGGCTCTCCCGACCCTCTCATATGCTTCCTTCACATCAGTAAGGACTCCCACGGGTAACTTATCCATAATTGTCGTGGTTAGCCCTCTCTCAAACCTCAAAGCAAGATTCTCCTCACTCAAACCCATGTCCTCTGCATATCTGGATTTCTCATTGAACTGCCTGTAGTACTCAGCCACAGACATCTCAGCCGTCATCTTAAACTTGTCGAACTCCTCCCTCAACTTACTCCTCACATGTTCTGGCACGAACTCCTTCCTCACAGCCCTACGAAACTCCTCCCAAGGTATAGCAGGTAACCCCTGGTTGGTATATATCTCCTTGGCACTCACTTTCACTGAGTCCCACCACTTGCCAGCTGCCTCCCTCAGATAGAATGCAGCCTGATCTACTCTCATCTCATCAGGACAGCGAACTAAATCTAGTATGTTCTCCATCTCCCTCAGCCAACTATCAAGGTGGTTAGGCTCCTCAACCCCCTTGTACTCCTTCGGGTTAAACCTCGCGATATAGAGGCTGACTTTAGCATGGTCAACCTCCTTCTCCTTACTCTTATCCTTGTCCTCGTTCACTCTCTTCAGGGTCTCCGTGAGAGCGTCTTGGTGTTCCAACATCTTAACGATGTCATCCGTAGTCATAAGCTCAGCTCTCGCGTACAAGGCATTTCTCTTGGGCGGCATCTTGAAGCTATAGAAGAAAGGGATAAACATAAACACGCGTACTAAACCTCAAAACACGAACACGCGTTGCCCAGCACCTACTCGATCGAGTATCCAAACCCACTCGATCGAGTAACGGGCTACTCGATCGAGTGCCCCCAGGTACTCGATCGAGTACCCGAACTCCGTAACTAAAACAGACCTTTCGATCTCTAACCCACTCGATCGAGTATCTACGCTACTCGATCGAGTGATTTTCTACTCGATCGAGTACCCCTAGTTACTCGATCGAGTGCCCCAAAACTCGATTCTGGACTCAAAATCGCCAAAAACCTACCCGATCGAGTCAGTCTCACTCGATCAAGTACCCCCAATACGTAAGAGCTACCCGCATGTTACTTTATAAAACCACATTATATTCTAACAAATAGGCTACGCATCTATTCTACTAATCAACAAAATCAACTCATCATGCTATTAAAGCCACATTATAAACATCCAACATGTTATCATCTCATTAACATGTTCCACGTATCATTTCCTTTCACATGCTCAACTTCCTATTTCAACACCAAACAATCAACACACTTCATCACTTTGTTGCACAAGTTAAACAATCACACAGACGATTCAACAAACACGTTCCCATGTGACCGGTTCAAAGTTGTAGGGCGACCCCCGCGACTTTAGGACGTCTCCCAAGCCTTTGCACTAGCTCCTACAACTTTTACCCGGGTTCATTTTAATTGACTCCCTATGTTCATTAAGTTCATTGGTTACGGGTTTGAGGGGATCGTCGCTCCGATACCATTTGTAACACCCCATACTCCGAGTGCCTTACCGGGACCACTCGGGTATGGAGACATCACCGTCTCGGTTGCCCGAGGTATGATAATCAAACAACAACGATAAAGAAACAACATTTATTATTAATAGTTTAATGAATGAAAACAATCCTTGAAACCAAACTGAAAGCAAGATACATTATTCCAAACCGTCTACTCAAACTGAAATATAAATAAATGCTAAACTACAGCGGAAGACTCTATCGTCATGTTGTGGCCATCCCGGCCTATCCCCGTATCATCTCTATACCGCTCAATATCTGCTCACCATCCCCGAATGGATCACCGCAGGTTTACAAAACAAACCGGGGTCAGTACTAATCACACAATCAAACAGATAACAATAATAAGACAAACAGACAGCTGAACTGTCGCACACACACACATCCAACCAACCGTCTCAATCATCGATCGTCCCTTTGGACCAGCCCCGCCGAGTGGGGGACCGCAGCTGTTCCCACCTAAGCCCCGCTCATCGTACGAGCGATAACCCCGTCCATTAATGTGCACATCCCCTTTCGTGGCGGGTTCCACTAAGGGCGAAACTAGGGCGTGAGATCACTCCCGCAAGTGACCCCACTCAGCCGAGAACGCATCTCGAGAACCATCAACAACACAACCACAATCACAAACACAATTACAATCATCAAATCAATTAACTAACTACAAAGACATCACCAATATCCCATTATGGGACTAATACCGAGTAGAAATCCTACCGGAAAGCACACACGCAGACGGTATCTACAAACTGTCTCAAAACGCCTCTTCTATGAATTCTCCTCCTAACATATAACACACGGATACTACTATTCAAACACTATTCATAAAAACCCCAATTACTAAATTAGGGTTTCACTAATCTTAACAAAACGTTATAAAAATTATGCTAGAAGCTTACCCTCGACGCAAGGAATCCAACGACACAAACTACGATGCAAACCGACCGTCCGATCTCCGGAATTGTCAAGAACGCGATTAGGAAGAAGAACCAGTTGCTTTCTCTCTTAAACAGGTTTTAGGTTTTGTAAAAAGTGATTTAGAATAAAGACGAATATGTTTAAATACCTTAATCGCGTAATTAACAAAACCCGAGAAAAACCCCGATAAACCGGGACACTCGATCGAGTACCCAAGGTACTCGATCGAGTACTCCCTACTCGATCGAGTGCCCCACTACTCGATCGAGTGCCCAACAGTCGAAACTATTTTATTTCGCGACATACCCTTACTCGACAGAGTAAGGGCTACTCGATAGAGTACCCCCAAGACCATAAATACGGAGTATTACAGCGGTTGCCTCCACTCTGGTAGCTCTGACCTCCCCGGTTTGGCCATGATCCCGCCGGTCTGTTGCTCGCGAAGCTCTGCGCAGGTCTCTGGAAAGATCCCGGTGCACTTGTGCACTCATGTCTCTTGTGGCCTACGCCACCACAACCAAAGCAGTCACTCCCAGTGTTGCTCACACTCCCACGGCCTTTCCCAAAGGAAGTTCCAAAGACTAAACCCGGACCAGAAGAAAACCCCTTAGATTGATTGTGGTTGCCTTTCTTGAAATTAGATTGGCCACCACCCTCGCTCTCAGACTTCCTCTTCTCTCCACCCGACCTCTCCTGAGCCATCTCCATTAGCCTCTCAGCTCTCCCAGCCCTCTCATATGCTTCCTTTACGTCAGTAAGGACTCCCACGGGTAACTTATCCATAATTTTCGTGGTTAGCCCTCTCTCAAACCTCAAAGCCAGATTCTCCTCACTCAAACCCATATCCTCAAAGATATCTAGATTTCTCATTGAACTGCTGTAGTACTCAGCCACAGACATCTCAGCAGTCATCTTAAACTTGTCAAACTCCTCTCTCAACTTACTCCTCACATGTTCTGGCACGAACTCCTTCCTCACCGCCCTACGAAACTCCTCCCAAGGTATAGCAGGTAACTCCTGGTTGGTATATATCTCCTTGGCACTCACTTTCACTGAGTCCCACCACTTGCCAGCTGCCTCCCTCAGATAAAATGCAGCCTGATCCACTCTCATCTCATCAGGACAACGAACTAAATCTAGTATGTTCTCCATCTCCCTCAGCCAACTATCTAGAAGATTAGGCTCCTCAACTCCCTTATACTCCTTCGGATTAAACCTCGCAATATAGAGGCTGACTTTAGCATGGTCAACCTCCTTCTCCTTACTCTTATCCTTGTCCTCATTCACTCTCTTCAGGGTCTCAGTAAGAGCGTCCTGGTGCTCTAACATCTTGACGATGTCATCCGTAGTCATAAACTCAGCTCTCGCATACAAGGCATTTCTCTTGGGCGGCATCTTGAAGCTATACAAGAAAGGGATAAACATAAACACACGTACTAGACCTCAAAACATGAAAACGCGTTGCCCAGCACCTACTCGATCGAGTATCCAACCCCACTCGATCGAGTAACGGGCTACTCGATCGAGTGCCCCCATGTACTCGATCGAGTACCCAAACTCCAGAACCAAACAGACCTTCTGATCTCTAACCCACTCGATCGAGTATCTAGGCTACTCGATCGAGTGACCCCCTACTCGATCGAGTACCCCTAGTTACTCGATCGAGTGCCCCAAAACGCGATTCTGGACTCAAAATCGCCAAAAACCCACCCGATCGAGTCAGTCTCACTCGATCAAGTATCACTAATACGTAAAGGCTACCCGCATGTTACGTCACATACTAACATACTAAACTTTATAAAAACCGCATGATATCATAAATAATATGCTACGCATCTATTCTACTTATCAACAAAATCAATTCATCATGTTATGAAAGCCACATTGTAAACACTCAACATGTTATTCCAATCATATATTACTTTTCTTTCACATTCCCAACTTCTCCTTCAACACCAAACAATCAACACACTTCATCACTTTGTTGCACAAGTTAACAAGCACACAGATATTCGACAAACACTTTCCCCCGTGACCGGTTCAAAGTTGTAGGGCGACCCCTTGCGACTTTAGGACGTCTCCTAAGCCTTTGCACTAGCTCCTACAACTTTTACCCCGGGTTCATTTTAATTGACTCCCTATGTTCATTAAGTTCATTGGTTACAGGTTTCAGGATCGTCGCTCTGATACCATTTGTAACACCCCCATACTCCAAGTGCCTTACCAGGACCACTCAGGTATGAAGACATCACCATCTCTACGCCCGAGGTATGATAATCAAATAGACAAAACGGAAACAACATTTATTATAAATAGTTTAATGATGAATACAATCCTCGAAACCAAACTGAAAGTACAATACATTATTCCAAACTATCTGATCTCAACTGAAATATAAATAAATGCTAAACTACAGCGGAAGACTCTATCGTCATGTCGTGGCCATCCAGCCTATCCCCGTACTCATCTCTATACTGCTCAATATCGCTCACCATCCCCGAATGGATCATCGCAGTTTTACAAAACAACACCGGGTCGTACTAATCACACAATCAATATAGATAACAATAATAAGACAAACAGACAATTTGAATCACACACACACACACACCACCAACTCCCATCATCTCGATCGATCGTCCACCTTTGGACCGACCCGCCGCAGTGGGGGACCGCAGCCGTTCCCACTTAAGCCCCGCTCATCGTACGAGCGATAACCCCGTCCATTAATGTGCACATCCCCTTTCGTGGCGGGTTCCACGAAGGGCGAAACTAGGGCGTGAGATCACTCCCGCAAGTGACCCCCTCACTCACCGAGAACGCATCTCGAGAGCCATAGACAACCAAACACAATCACCATCACAAACACAATCATCATATCAAACAACTAACTACAGCACATCACCAACATTCCATTATGGGACTAATACTGAGTAGGAAATCCTACCTGGAAAGCACAACACGCAGACGGTATCTACAAATTTGTATCAAAACGGCTCCTCTACGAATTCTCCTCCTATCATATATAACACATAAAGGCTACCAATTACTTACTACTCATAAAACCCCCAAACCCTAAATTAGGGTTTGACCAAACCTAGCAAAACGTTATAAAAATTATGCTAGAAGCTTACCCTCGACGCAAGGAATCCAACGACGCGAACTACGATACAAACTGACCGTCTGAACTCCGGGAATTGTCAAGAACGCGATTAGGAAGAAGAACCAGTTGCTTTCTCTCTTAAACAGGTTTTAGGTTTTGTAAAAAGTGATTTAGAATAAAGACGAATATGTTTAAATACCTTAATCGCGTAATTAACAAAACCCGAGAAAAACCCCGATAAATCGGGACACTCGATCGAGTACCCAAGGTACTCGATCGAGTATTTCTCTACTCGATCGAGTGCCCCCCTGACTACCCGATCGAGTGCCCAACAGGTCAGAAACTATTTAACTTCGCAACTTGCCCTTACTCGACAGAGTAAGGGCTACTCGATAGAGTACCCCCCCCCCCCCAAGACATAAATACGGAGTATTACACTAATGGCGTGTTTCCTTC
The DNA here is from genome assembly GCF_048544455.1 of Silene latifolia. Lineage (NCBI taxonomy): Eukaryota > Viridiplantae > Streptophyta > Magnoliopsida > Caryophyllales > Caryophyllaceae > Silene > Silene latifolia. Next base: position 11,422,150 of record NC_133534.1, read on the forward strand.
ACAAAACACGCCATTAGTAGTGGCGTGTTTCAGGTCTAGAAATCTCGAGCCTACGTGGACACCATTTTGACAAATATTTTCAAAACCGACCCAAAACACCAAATATTTTATTTTTGACCATTATTTCAAAAATGGACTCTCTTTATTTAGTAAAAATAATGGACATGTATAGATAAAATCATTGTTAAAATTAAATAAATATCCTTTTTTTTAAAAATTTCTTACACTTAGTAACTAAAATAAAGTTACTCAGAACACCATTCTTCCCTCCACTCTTCCACTCTCTCAATTTAGGTGTCATTTGGTTGTCATGGAATTAATCTCCCGTTAATTTCAAAAACACGTGAATTGGTTAATTCATGTGAATTACTAAAAAGACGTTTGGTTGACATGTAGGAATTGAATGAACACAGGAATTTCAAACTACCTAGGTGAAGGCTAGGTAATCAAACTCCTCTATTATGGAGGAGTTTGCAATTCCTAGGAAAAAATAAATTATGGGATTTTGGGTAACCAAACATTTTCATTTTTACCAATTCATGGGATTTTCGAATTCGCTCACATTTCTAGTGGCAACCAAACAATGCCTTATTCTCTCATGTTAATTATAATGTTCAACCTCCGTAAATTAACAAGACAATTAAGTTAACGTTGTCATGAAAACAACGTAATATACCACATAAGGCAACAAAAATACAATAATCAGTAATAAGAAAAATTAATAAACAAGAATTGATATTTAAATGTGAAAAATTGAAACAATCATAATTCTACGCTTGGCTGTTTCCTTAGTCTGATATCACGAGACTGCCCTATTAAAACGTTATTAATCGGAAAAAAAAATCATGCTTAAAGTATATCCACATTAAGGGGGCGTTTGGTTAGAGAAAGGGAAAGGGAAAGGAAATTAGAAAGGGTAAGGAAGGGAAAGGTAAGGGATTACCTAAAACTTAACTAGTTGTTTGGTTACATCAAAAAAATGAAGTGTGGTAGATTGTGGTTTGTTTTGGTGTACGTGTGGTGGTTATGGTGGGGCGGTTGTAGTGGTGGTGATGGTGGCGATGGCGGTAGCGTGTTGGTGGCGGCAGTGGGGTGGCTGTGGTGGTAGTGATGGTGGTGGTAGTGGGGTGGTTGTGGTGGTGGTGATGGTTGTGGTGGCGTCATGGTGGTTATGGAGGTAGTGTTGCGGTGGTGGTTTATGTGGGGTGGTTGTGGTGGTGGTTTTGGTGGGGTGGTTATGGTGGTGTTGGTGATGGTCGTGGTTGTGGCGGCGTCGTGGTGGTGGTGGTGGTGGTAGTGGGGTGGTTGTGGTGGCGTCATGGTGGTTGTGGCGGTGGTGTTGTGGTGGTGGTTTATGTAGGGTGGTTTTGGTGGTTGTGGTTGTGGTGGTGATAGTGGCGGTGGCGTCTTGATGGTGACGGGTGTGGTGGGAGTCGTATGTATGGTGGTTGAAGGGTAACAAGGGTAATGAAATCTCATACCTTGGGGGGTGGGGGGTAAGGAAGGGAATGTCATTCTCTTTGTTTGTGTCAAACAAACACCAACAAAGGAAATCAATAACTTTGTTTCCCTTTCCCTTTCTTATAGACCTCCAACCAAACGCCCCCTAAATTTAATACGGTTAATTAGATAGACGAAATAAATGTAAAATGTTTAGTATTTACAAAAATCTTCTCTCATTTATTTAAGGGTCATGATCTTCGCAGTACGCATTTTAGTCATGTCATTACGCTTGTGAGTGTTGTGACCATATTACTTTTGATGTAAAAATACTAAAATGAGTAAAAGTCATACTGCGAAAATAAACTCCATTATTTAAAGGTGAATTTAACAAAAATAATTAAATAACCCAACCTTTAATATGTCATCAAAAATAACCCAACCTTTGAACTTAAACAATAACAATCCAACCTTTGTATTTTTCTCACAAAAATATCCCAAAATCTCACCTAAACTAATTTCTACCTAATATTGAGAAATGATATTTTGTAAAATAGTTTCATAAATTTTTATATAAAGTTTATTTTGCGATAACATACTTAAAAAAAAAAAATCATAACCAAAAAATTTGAAAAATTATAATTTCGTTAGTTATAAATAGAAAATTAATTAATAAAACAAATATATAATTTTTTGAAAAAAAAATAGTTTGGAAAAGATTGCAAGTTTCAAACTTTTTTAATGTTAGCGAAAATTTGTAGAATTGATAGCCATGTTTGTGATTTCTCAATGAATAAAATGTTTGGTTTTTTTTTTGGGTGTATCCCCTACCGACAGCTGGGGCAATATCGAACCCCTGACCACTTGTTTAAGAGATGAGAGCCCTTACCACTCACACCAGCCAACTTTGGTATGAATAAAATGTTTGGTGAAGATAAAAGTTTGGATCTTTTTAATTTTCTACTTGATTATTTGATTTTATGTAGTGTTAATGTAACGCCCCGTAATTTCGGACCGTTAATATATTTCGAAAATAATTAATTAATCAAGTAAAATTTGACATTAATGTATTTAAAGTAAAAATAATTCAAAGAAATATAATTTTACTATATTTTGAAGAAAAGTATTTATTTTGATAGTTTCGAGATGTTTAAAAATAGTTTAAACCGTGTAAAACTTTTTATTTCGAAATAAGGGCGTATCGGGGGGAAATGACAATTCTTTTGAACGTTGGGTAAACGAATTTGGAAATGGGTCGTTTGAATACTCAATTTTATTGTAATCTCGTGTTTAAGAACTTTCGTCTTGTCGGAATTTGCGTTTGACTTACGGATTTAATTATTATTGAAACAAGTCAAACCCGACTCGTAAAAATCCCGACTAAAAATCCCGCTCTTTTCCTTTCCTCTTCCCTTTCCCGCGGGTCAGCCCCTTCCCCTTCTATTTTCTGATTTTTCTTCCTCTAACTTCATCTTCTACCTTATGATAAACAAACCAAACACATTTTTCACAAATTCAAGCTGTTTTGGCCATAATTCCTTCGTTTCTTATCGGATTTTCACGAAATTTACCTTTCCGGAATCCCCTCGCCGAGATCTACAACTTAGTATGTTCTAATTTCAGTTTTCTTGAAGTTTTTTTAAGACCAATTTTCGGAAATTCGGTTTTATGTACTTATCTTTGTGTTTTTATTGTTTATTTAGGTGAAGGGTTGGAAGACGAGTTTGGGGACTCGTATATTATTGAAGATAGAGAATAGTTGCTAGTTAGGGTTTGGGTTTGAGGTGCTAATTACTCTTTTTTCTAGCTTAAGGTAACATATTTCGAGTTACTCGACGAAAGATCGTCACATGTTTTTGATTTTTGTATGTTTGGTGAATTTTTGTTTGAGAATTAGTTTTCACATGTTTAGAATGGTTGCATGCATGTCAATTGTTAGCTTAAATTATGCCTTTTGTTAGTTTAAATTAACAAAGTTGAATTGGGAACGATTAATTAATGTTCAGACGGTCTTTTACTAAATAAAAATGGAAAAAATGGTGGTGTAGGGGGACGGGCAGCAGGCCGGCAGGCCCGTGGCAGGCCCACGGCTAGCCCACGGTTGGCCCGGGTCGGTCTGTTGCTTGTTTCGCGGTTTTCCAAGCTTTGTTCATCATTTTAGGTTGATTAATGTTATGATTAGTATAAGTAACAAATGGGTAGTAATTTGAATTGAATCATTCTAGTAATAAAAAAATATGTTAATGGTAAAATTGTGCTTATATTAATAGTTATCACATGTTAGGATAGTTTACAAAATGAATTTTATAGCGATAATTGTAATGTTTTGTTGATTGTGCCGAAAACTGAGTCTTAGTCCTTTTGACTGATGCGATGTCAGTTAATTGAGTGATTGGTCACCGCAATTTGACCCGCACTGTCGCAGGTGGGGTTGCGGGTAAAAATTCGGTTGAATGATTTAGATAATCAGCCTTTTTCTTGTTTTAGGCCATTTATCAAGCTTTAGTTCACATGTATAGCTTATTGAATTTAATAGTGTCTTGTATTGTAGAAATGGCCCTAGATTCCCTGAAGCCTTTAATATGATTACTATTGTTAGAATTAGAAATTAGTATTGAGGCTTCTGTTGGATTGTATGCTGTATATAGACATTTATATATGATGGGGCATATTCTGCACCGCTGACCAAGTCAACACATTGAACAAGGTCAAAGATATCCACAGCAAAGTCAACGACTTCGACAGTCTAGCCGATGCAACCCATCGGCCTGTCACTTGGGTATCGGCCTGGCAACTAGCCAGCCGGGATACATGTCCGCGTACTCATATCCAAGACCCTCGGCCAGCCTGCCATGGGTCCATCGGCCGAGGGTAGAACGGTCTTTCCACCTGCTAGCCACTTGGCCACTACGTGACAAAAGATGGAAGTCTATAAATGCTCCTCAAACTTCATTGAGGAAAGGATCCACAAATTAACCTAAGAATCACTATTCATCTGGTAATATCTTCCTTATCTCTCTACAATACATCCTTAGCCAAGTAACAACAACTTATCCCTCTAAGTTTACTGACTTGAGCGTCGGAGTGAGTACGCTTGGCACAAAGTCAAGCCCTCAGTTCGTTCATTGTTGCAGGAGAGGCCGAGTGGAACGATAAAGACAAGAGGGATTCAACTCAAGACATCATTCTACAAGCCACGGGTGGTAACAATACTTGCTCTGGAATTACACCCGGAACAATTGGCGCCGTCTGTGGGGATAGACACTAGAAGCTAGTCACATTCATTCCCAAACAAAAAATATACACACAAAAAACTCACCCCAAAAGCCAAGAAGATGTCGAAACAACAAGAGGCATTCGTGACTGACGAAACCGAATTCTACCAAGATGATACCGTCCACAAATCTGGAGTTGTGCAACCCTCCGCCGGTCAAGTGATTCAACCGGAGTACGGAATGCCAATAATACCAAACACTCACGTCGCCGACCAGGTCACCATCATGGGACATGTGGTTGATGCAGCAAAACTGAAGATGCTCCTGGACCTAATTGGGAGTACGCCTGCTCACACTGTCACGCCGACAAGAGCGGCGGAAACCGTCCAGGAGACCAGGGCCCAAAATGTGACCCCAAGAAACTTGAACGGAGCATTAGGAGAAGCTGACCCTGTCAAGACACCGGAGGAGCCCAAAGTGGTCGTGGTAGACCTAAGTCCTTCTCGCACTCGTGAGAAGACAGCGTCGCCGCGGCACAAACGAGGCACACCCCGGAGGAGCGAAAGAAGCCCAACTCGTCAGAGTTGGAGAAGAAGCCCGACTCACCAGAGTCGGAGGAGAAGTCCTTCTCGCTACGAGGAGAGAAGCCGGACTAGGAATGCGAGGAGCCGATCGCCGCGTGTCGTTCGACATGTGGTCAGACAGCCCCTCAGCGCCTACGTCCTAGATACCCCGGTGCCGACTAAGCTGAAGTTACCACCTATAGCATACAAAGGGGAAGGTGACCCGACCGACCACGTCGAGGCTTACGAGTCTCACATGTCAGTATGGGAGCAACCCGATGAGGTTTGGTGCCGAATCTTCCCAACGACACTGCATGGGATGGCACAGAGTTGGTACAAGGGGCTACCCGACGGGTCGGTATACTGTTACGCCGACCTAAAGGACACGTTCCTAGCCCAGTATTCCTGCAACAAGAGGAGGGCCGTGGAGACATCGGACCTCTTGACTATCAGACAGGAGGGAGGCGAGTCTCTCCGAAGTTATGTAAAGAGGTTCGACGCCAAGGTTCAGCAAATTCGTGAGCTGAACAGCAAACTGGCAGCCTTCGCGCTGATGAAAGGCCTCCCAAGGGGAGACCTAAAAAACGAGCTCATCAAAAAGCGGCCCGACCTTGACGCCGCCAGAAATGGCCGATCAAGCCATTAAAGTGGAGGACTATCACAAAACCTGGGTAGGCCCTAGCGAGGCCAAACCCTCAGAAAGGAAGAGCCGCAGGGAGGACAACCCGGATGAAGGACGCCGCGACAATAATCGGTCACGATCTGGTGAAAGACGCCGCGACAATAATAGGTCACGGTCTGACAAGTCCGCCAAGAAACAGAGCTCGGCAGGCGCCGGAGGGAGTTCGGGAACGTATTACCAGCATCGGTACAAAGATCGAACCCCCCTGGTCGTATCGGCCGCGGAGGTCTTCGCCCTGAGCAAGAACGAGGGCCAGAAATGGGAAAGGCCTCCCAAGCCAAAGGGGGACGGAGACACGAGTCAGTACTGTGAGTACCACGGCCACACCGGTCACCTTACTGACAACTGCCGGCATCTGAAGAATGCCATTTAAGAGCTGATCCGGAAGGGGAGCCTCGGCAAGTATGTGGCCAAAGGCCAAAAGACTGATGCCAGCCGTTCAGATAAGAAATCCGTCTTTGAACGGATAGGAGTGATCCATGTTGTCATCAGAGGCAACGAGAACGGTGGGACCGCTCATGGGTACAAACGGCACCTGAACGATCTGTATCAGGCCATCAACTTTGTGCCCAACACAGCGGTCCCCGCTTCCAACATCCCCGACATGACTATTGGGAAGAAGGACTATGCGGGAGTCATCGCCCCTCACAGCGACCCACTTGTAGTCCACTTGGACATATCCAACCACCTGTTCAAGAGGTGCCTGATTGACACAGGCGCCTACACGAACATCATGTTCAGGGAATGCTTTCTCAACCTCGGTCTGAAGGTTGAAAACTTAAGCCCCCGCACCAGCCCCCTGTACTGACTTTTTCGGGGCCTACTGGTACACACTGGGTCAATCGGGATCGCCGGTGATGTTCGGCAAGGGGTATACGGCAAAGAATGTCCTAGCTGAGTTCGTGGTCATTGACGGCTCGTCCGCCTACAACGTTCTCATAGGCCGAGTCACGCTAAGCGAGGCCGACGCGGTGATGTCCATCCGGGCCCTGACACTGATGTATGTCTCGGACCGGGGGGAAGCGCATAAGCTCGTCTCCAAGGACGAAAAGGACGAAATGGTCAATGTCCAGATATCTGCCATAGGGTGCAACATGCAATCCTTCAAAGTGGCGAAGAAATCAGAGAAGGGAAAAAGCCCATCCTTGCAACAAGAGGGCAGCTTCATGGAGGCGACCGACGGCTGACTAAGGAGGGTGTGTCTTTGACGAGCCACGAGGACACTGATAACCTCTGGAAAAACTCTGTATAGCGGCGGAGGTGTCCAAGACAGCTGTAGACACCCCGACGCATGTTTAAATCTAATGAATAAATCAAGTGTTTCACCGAAGTGTTCATTTTTCCATAGTCACCCTCAAGAAATGGACGCCAGCTCACACTGTCACATCGACAAGAGCGGCAGTCATCAACAAAAAGCAGACTACCGTCGCAGTCACCCCCAAGTAGTAGACGCCACGGCAGTCACCCCAAGAGGTAGACGCCGTCGCAGTCACTCCAAGTGGTAGACGCCACGGCCGTCATCAAGAAATAGACGCCAGCCCACATTGTCACATCGACAAGAGCAGTTAGATCATCAACAAAAAGCAGACTACCGTCGCAGTCACCCCAAGTAGTAGACGCCACGGCAGTCACCCCAAGAGGTAGACGCCGTCGCAGTCACTCCAAGTGGTAGATGCCACGGCCGTCATCAAGAAATAGACGCCAGCTCACACTGTCACATCGACAAGAGCGGCAGTCATCAACAAAAAGCAGACTACCGTCGCAGTCACCCCAAGTAGTAGACGCCACGGCAGTCACCCCAAGAGGAAGACGCCGTCGCAGTCACTCCAAGTGGTAGATGCCACGGCCGTCATCAAGAAATAGACGACAGCTCACACTGTCACATCGACAAGAGCGGCAGTCATCAATAAAAAGTAGACTACCGTCGCAGTCACCCCAAGTAGTAGACGCCACGGCAGTCACCCCAAGAGATAGACGCCGTCGCAGTCACTCCAAGTGGTAGACGCCACGGCCGTCATTACCAAGAAGCAGACGCTGGCTCACACTGTCACACCGACAAGAGCGGCAATCACCCTCAGGAAGCAGACGTCGCGGCAGTTACGGCCAGCGCAGTTGATACTCGCATAAACGATCAAAACGCCTTAAAAGCGTTTAAACACAGTTGGGATGCGCACTCTAGACTGCCTCGGCCAGGCCGAGGCGGAAACGAAAAGACAACTCAGACGAAGACGAAAAAAGACCTCGGCCAAGCCAGAGGCAAAGTGAAGACGCTAAGTACAGTTGATACGCTCAACTATTAGCGCAAGGAAACTCAAAGTGAGGTAAAGACCTCGGCCAAGCCGAAGTCAAAAGAAACGAACTCTTATTAAAAATGATAACAAAGTTACAAGTGAGGAGAATACAGACGACGGTCGTCCCCATAAGGATAAGCCAAAACACAACCTACCAAAGTTGCACAAAATACAAGGAAAAGAAAAGCAAAAGATTACAGATATCATTTGAAGCGCCAAAAATGGCAGGGAGGGAAGGCTTAATAATTGGCTCCCGAACAGCTGAAGCTATCCGAGACGCCGGGTGAGCCTGGTGACGACCGCCCGTCTCCCTATGCTTGTTGCTGCTTGCCATCAGCAGCGGTAGCAGCAGCTTCTTCGATGGGCAACCCAGCAGCGTTCTTAGCAGCCTCAGCTTCAGCAGCCTCAGCCTTAGCCTCAGCAGCCTCAGCTGCCTTCATCCTCTCGGCTTCCTGTTTGGCCGCCTTAGCCTTCTCAGCAAGGGCCGCCTTCTCCGCGGCCGCCTCTTTCTCTATCTTCACCCTCACCGCCTCCTTGGCCTTCTCCTCCACGGCTTTCTCCTTAGCTTCGAGCTTATCGTCAAACAGCTCGTCAAATTTGCCCCACGGAAAGGAACCATCAAGGGGAAAGAGCTCCCCAATCACTTCCCTGGCAGTTTCTTCGGCCAGATCCCGGTATTGGGCGCACATATCAGGAAGCATGGAGGTCTGGAGCATCTCAATGTCCTCCTCCTTTTGTCTAATGATGGCCTCCTTGCTCCGAATTACCTTCCCCTGGATCTGAAACTGGCCCCTGAATTCGTTCCTCTGCTGGAGATAAAGGTCGGCGTGCCTCTGAACAAGGTTACACTTCTCCAACAGTTTAGCAGCTTCGGCCGCCGCAGCCTCGGCCTTGGCTCTCTCAGCAAGGACCTCCTTTTCAGCGTCCTCCCTGAGTTTTCTCTCAGCCAAGAGCGCCCTCTCAGCATCCCCCCTAAGCCTCTCGCTCATTGAGGAGATCCGACCGCGCCGACACGGCCACCTTCTTAGTAGCATTAAGCTCAAAAACAGATTGAGCCACGACTTTCTCCTGCTCTATGATACGAGCACCGGTCGCCTCGTTCCACCTCGCCGACTCCTTGATCGCCTTCGTGCCTTCCACTATAAGCTGGGAGAGGGAAGCCTTCTGGGATGAAGAGTCAATGGTGACACTTTGATCACCAGCCTACACTTGCTGGGAAGCCTTCTGGGATGAAGGGGCAATAGTGACGTTTTGATCACCAGCCTGCACGGGGCTCTTCTCCACCCGCTGCTCATTAAGAGCGACGACCGACAGCGGCTGATCTGCAAAAGTTAACGAAAGCATCAGTATCAACATGCATAGACATGCCAAAGAGCCTGTCATCGGCAGCGCCTAATGAACCGGCTAAATCTGAGCCACAGGATAGATCAGTACCATGCTTGGCCTTCTTGGCCGGAGGACGCATTTCCTCGCCAGCAGCAGAAGTAACGACAGCGGTAGAGGATGTCTCCTTTCTCTTACGGACAAGGGGAGACCCCTCCTCATCAGAGTCCTCCCCATTGGTGATATCAACGATCTCCACCGTCTCCTTCTGAACAGGGGGAATGGGAGGTGGAACTGATGTCGACGCCATCGCCGCCGAAGACTTTGTTTTTCGCGTATGGCGCGGCATGTTACTAACAACCTTCGCCTGGGCCTCCACCACATTCAAGCTTTTCAGCTGCTGATCCATGAGATCATTCGGCGACGTCCTGCGGTCATGGGTTAGAGCCTTGGGATGCAAGTTAGCAACGGTTTTATCTTTGTGCAACCCCATTCTCCGGAGGATATCCTCAGACAGGTCCGGTCCAAAGTGGTCTGCGAAGGAAACAAAGCAAGAGTTAAGTAGAAGAAATAAATCGAAGTTCGAGAAACAAGAACATTGAGAGCGGTGATGGGCCTCACACCGACCCCACTCACCCTGTGCTAGGGCCGGTATGAGGCCGACATGGCAGAGCGGCTCATCCTGGAGGATGATCTGCGTTGGGGGAATCCATCTTTTCGGCACCCCACTCTTGTCCGCCTCAAAGAGCCTCATCGCGACTTCTCATCCTCCTTAAGAGGGACCTTCTGGCATCCATCTTAAGCTTTTTCGGGTGACCCATCCGTCGTGCTCCGCCTTAGTCTCACACCGCAAATTAACTTGTGTCTTTGAAAGGAGCGGGGCGGCGGATAGTCATCCAAGCACCTTAACGTACACCCACCGATCTTTCCAGTCCTTGCAAGAAGTAAGTTTGTCAACAGAGACATAACCCTGCTCTATTTGCACATCGTACCATCCGACGCGCCGAGATCGATGGCGGAGATGATGAAGTCGGCGGAATAAATTCACCGTTGGGGCCTCTCTCTTGAAGAGACAAAGCCAGACAAAGCCGACTATGGTCCTCATAGCCAACGGGTGCAGTTGGGCAACGGCAACGTTCATGGCCCTAATGATGGCCATAACGTACTCATTCAGCGGAAACCGGAGCCCGTACTCCAAGTGCCGCATGTACACGCCGGTGTAGCCCGGTGGAGGGCAACAGACGGCCTGACCCTCCTCAGGGATAACAACTTTGTATCCCCTGCCAAAGAAAAAATGGCCCTCGAAAAATTTCTCGCCGGAACAACTGGCGAACTTATGGGTCCAAGCACGGTCAAGGCGGACCTTACAGGCGTCGCCGTGATCCATAACGTACTGCCTCCCCTCATTAGGACGAGCCTTTTCAGCATCACCACCAAAATCGTCTGCGTCATCATCGACATCATCGTCATCCTCCCATTCCTCCAAAATTTGAGGATCAACTACGGGAGAAGGAGACCTAGGACCCCAAACCTTATCGGGATGGCATCTAGTATCCCCTCCCCATCAAGACGCGACGGGGAACCCCCCGGCGCAGAAGTGCTAGTCCCAGCGTCAGCAGAAGACATGATAGCAATGATTACTTAACAAAATAAGAAGTGAGGAAATTTGTTTGTTTACCTTGAAGAAAAAACACTCGCCGGAGTAACAACTCTGAAAATTAGAAGACAAAGAAGCCCTTGAAAGTTTAGAGAGAAGAAAATTTTGGAGAGAATGAAATTGGTGGCCAATTTCACGGAATAACTGCCCTATTTATAGGGAAAAGCCCACGAAGAGGGACCAATCAGAGAATAGCCCATGAAGCGTCAGCCAATCAGCGAACAGACACGTGTCGGACATGCAACCACGGAATGTCAATCGTCGCAACAGTCGAACGTCAATCAATGCAACAGTGATCAAGCGTCTTCAACACGCCCCTTCATATCTCTGCCTATTCATCTTCCTCAACAAATTCCTAGGTATCTGCTCTCCGCCGGCCACATGATCAACCAAGCTTGGAAGCACCGGCCTAGGGGCAATCAAAAACAACCGGCACTCCCAACCCTGGTCTCGGCCAGCGTCACTTTCTTTTCCACATCGGATGCCCTTTACACATCCATGTGGAGGGGGGATATGGTACGGCCTAAGCAGAACCAGGCCGAGGTAGAAGAAGCCGATACAGAAAAAGTTTCAGAAATTTCTTTCGCAGAATATACGCTCAACATACATCGGAGCCCATACCACGGCATAGACTACGCTGGGGGCAAATTGATGGGGCATATTCTGCACCGCTGACCAAGTCAACACATTGAGCAAGGTCAAAGATATCCACAGCAAAGTCAACGACTTAGACAGTCTAGCCGATGCAACCCATCGGCCTGTCACTTGGGTATCGGCCTGGCAACTAGCCAGCCGGGATACATGTCCGCGTACTCATATCCAAGACCCTCGGCCGGCCTGCCATGGGTCCATCGGCCGAGGGTAGAACGGTCTTTCCACCTGCTAGCCACTTGGCCACTACGTGACAAAAGGTGGAAGTCTATAAATACTTCTCAAACTTCATTGAGGAAAGGATGTGACACCCCTCGATGAGGCATCAAAAGAACTATTAAATCTAAGCGGAAAATAAGGGATTTTTAAAACCTTTAAAGTTTAAAGTGTGAAATTCACCATAAGTGATCAAACGAAAATGAAAAGTAAAATGAATAAGTTTTACAATTAAAAACGAAGTGCGTTGGGGAAAAGATATCCCACGAATAAACACAAGTCTAACGATAGGTGAGTCTAAGCAAACTATAACTAAGGTCCAAGGTTCAACGTTCTCGCTAGCTCACACGTCTTCCCCATAATCTGCATCACAAACCTGTCATTCATGTAAAGATGAACGCCACAGTCAGTGGGGAGTAACTCAGGGTTCTCCCAGCCACAATATGTCAAAATGCACATAAGCAAGAACTTAATTAAACATATTGATCATGCATCATACTTGAATAATATGAACAAGGGAATATAAACGATAATCATAATGAGATAGGCACATTGCATTCTTAATGAGATAGGCATGGTACATTATATTAAACATGCATTCAAGGTAACCAAAACATGGATATGAGATTAGGCATCGAATCATATGAAGAAGGTAAACAACGGATCAATTGAATAGAAAATACATGGATGGAAACCAATAGCCATTACTTGAAAACCTCTTAACAACCATAGCACGGGACGTGGCTACTAATGTCACATTCATACTTATGGCTTGCATCTCACCATAAGAACGGATGGGAACATCGATCCAGGCGATCATATCGCAACTAGAGGCTTGCATCTCACCACTAGTATCCGATAGGACCAAGACTCTCACAAACAATCATAGAAGACGTGCACTCTCGTATATAAGAACACGCCAATGACCGTAACAAGCAAGACATTTACAAAGGATTGACTCAAAACAAGACAAACCCCTAGACTCCAACCTCCTGGTAGGACGACGATCATAATACGGTCCTAGTCTAAATCTGGCCAGACTCTCGGGATGGACGACACCCGATTCGACATACAATCCCAAATCGTATCCAAGACTCGATCCATGACACCTAGCCGTGCCCCAAGGTCGAGTAACCCCAAATCGGAACAATGGTACCTAGCCGTACCCCAAAGTCCGAAGAGGCGGAAGGAAGATAGCCCAACTCGGAAACAATGGCACCTAATCGTGACCCAATGTCCGAGGGCAAACAAATAAGGAATGTCGAGTAGTCACACAATGTAAATCGTCACACTCCGGTCACAAATACGAGTAACAACAATAATTCGCATTATCATAACATAAACAAATCCTAAATTGACCATTTACCAATCATAAGAAGGATGCGTAATTAAATAAATGATTAATAGAAGTTATAAGTGAAGAGAAACCATAAAGAGAACTCCCAGTAGGGTGGGGACCAAACCCGCGCCATTTATGAGCATTGGAACAAAGAGTAAGAAGCATATGAAGTAAATCGTGCAACATAACGTATAAAAACACTTAACTTAACCAAGTAGATGGTCACTTGATAAGAAAACAACCTTAAAATGAATGTTGTCCACAATGAGTCAAGCTCAAACTTTACAAACATTTAAAATGTCACTTTCAGAAATTTCTGTCAAGGATGAGCTTGGCTCATTTGCACTTAATTTAAATAACACCATTATAATGAAGGAATTCAACCAACACACTACCAATTTTACCCAAAGTTGCTTCAACATCATTGTTGGACACATAATCAACCTCCAAGTAACAATTATACAATTAAAAACAAGAATCCACAACATACAACATTCATAAATTACTCCATGTTCATGAATAAGACTTAATAAGGTAAACTCAACATAAAGATTCCATCTTTTTCACTCAAAAGCTTAGATCTCAACATACCCACATACTAATTCACCATTTAAGACATATTTCAAAACAACCATACTACCAACTTCATCATTTACAATATTAATCCAATAAATAATCTCATGACACAATTAAACATGTCAACTAAGCATGATTAAGACGGATTTTTCTCTAATTAACATATGTAAACAACCCATTTAATCCAATTGAACAAACATGTGACAAAAGACTAGAAATTCCTCAAACAACCATAAGACGGTTTCACAAACCAATTTATCTAACAATGAACATGTGAAACATGTAAAGATTCATACTTTAACAAACACAAGAATAAACCACAACATATAAACACATTAAATTGACATAATGTCGAGTAACCCATCACCGTTACCTTTTAGCTCTTTAATCCACAATAGAATCGTCTACCTTTCAAGAATCCACTTTCGGGTCAACTAAACTTTCTCCTAAACATAAGAAAACACAAAATAAGACTAAGAATCGAAACTAGAAAAAGGTTACCAAGTGTAAAATGGTTCGACAGCTCTTTATAAGGAGGAAAGTCGGACTCTTTCTTACCTAGAAAGATGGAGGGCGATTAGAGGGAGAGATAGGCGCGAAAATCACTTGATTTGGACAAGAATTGAGCAAGTTATGGAGTTTTGAAGATTTGTAAGAGAAATGTATAAAAATGGTGGTGGTGGTTGAAGATGAATGCTGAAAAATTGAGGAGGGAGGTGTGTTCTAGGGTTTCCTTCATGATATTTATGAGGAGGAAAGAGTAGTATGTGAGCCCATTAGTCATACTAGGCCCAACATGCAAGATTGAGTCGATATGCACTAGAAATTACGTCTCAAGCCCACTACAACTCAAGACGGGAAATATTATTATTATTATCATTATTATCCGACCAAAATATTTATTTTGTATAACTTAAGCTTTAAAAATATAATATTTATAAAAATCATGTTTAATAATGTAATTAATTAAATTAAATAATTAAAAATATAAATAAGACAATAGAACGGTTAATTAAATTATAAATGTCAAAGTGAAAAATTCGCGGGTGTTACAGTCATCCCATCTTTTAAAAAGTTTCGCCCTCGAAACTTGAAGGTAGAAAAGAAGGTTATAAAAAGTAAAACTGAACTTTTAAAATCGGTAACCAAAACATTAAAAGGTTACTTGCTTGTAAGAATTAAAATTCTTTTAGAAGTTCCAAATAAAATTTTCCAACAGGACCAACTTCTCATCAAAGGAACGGAAGTGTTCTTGTTACGTATTCAAGAATATCACATTCCAAATCAAAGATATGGTCAAAAGCAAAACATTTGTATAAATCGAAAATCAAAATACTTTCAAAAACATTAATGAAGAGTTTTCAAAAGTATAAGTCTCATTCATGGAACGAAATTACTCTTGTCGTGCACACAAGAACGCTAACTTTCCAAGTCAAAGACAAATCTAAGACAAAAGTAACTCGTCGACAAGCGTAGAACAAATTATTAAACGTCAAATAACGAGTTCTAACATCCGATCGACGTCAAAATCAAAAGAAAAGGCAATTCACTCAAATTTTCTTTTGCAGAGGTCAAAATAGAAATAGAGGTTTCATTTCTAAATTCAAAAGGAAGTCAAATTCCTGAAAATATAATATTAAATTCTTGACAACGAAATCATAAGTAGATCAAAGCTAGTTAGAAATTGAGCAAAGTTAAAAGTAGCTCGGGTTTAGCAATTAAAAAAAAACAATAAAAAGAAGTCCTACCCATAGAACAAAAGGAGAACTAAATCAAATTTCCATTTTCAAACCTTTAAAATAGGTATAGTTTTGTAAGAGTAACATAAACTTTAACAATGGATCAAAAGTGGTAGCTTGAAATGTTTAGAAATAGTACGAAATGAAGAGAACTTAGATATCATGAAAACAAGGTACGCTAAGAGGGTTCAGACTTAACCAACAAAAGAGCTATGATGAACTTCCTAGGAGAAGTGTTGAAATCGAGTCTACGAGGATATCAAAGATTGAATTTCACAAGTTACGAGTATCAAATTTAAAGGAGGAGCATGATGAAGCGAAGAAGAGAGGTATGAACGGAAATGCTCATGCTTAAGGGAGGAAGGAATTTAAACAACAAGGAAACGCCAGAAAGTCAAATCTCAAACAACAAAGTCATCCTGAACGGTAACTCATGACCACATAACTCCCAAGAATTTCCTCAAGATACTTGCACACTTTACTCCTATGTTATCCCGTGGGTCAAGTCACTCCACCACAATTGTGATTCCATAACCCTCAAATATAAGTCATCTATAAACGATTTCCACAAAAGATCAAAACTACTAACAGAGTTACACACATAACCAACTATCGACTACTAGGAGTTCTCACTATGGTAAAATCCTTAATCAAAGGTCAAAATCTCAAGGTCTTTATACTTTCTAACACTCCAAACCAAAATCTTATTCACACCCGAATTCACAAGCATAGATGATCACATTCCCCAAATCATAAAGACCACCAACCAAAATTAAATAGGTTTGTCATACAATTTTTCCTACCCAACTCAACTCGAGTTCCACTAATCCAATTTGACGAAATCAAGGTTCACAAAGAATCCTCAAAGAGCATCTCCCTCACTCTACAACGTAGCCAACAATGCCATCACTCCACTAAAGAAACAAGAGCAATAACTAGGTCAAGAAATGATAGGAAATTTCAAAGGGATACAAGAACATGACAAGGTGTGAGATCAAAGGAGTCAATAATAAAGGTAACTAGTTAACACCAGTAAGAGATATTAGAATTAGAGAGGTATTCAAGGCAAGGAAAATACAAGTTAACTTTTATACTTAAGAATTAAATCTAATCAAGGTATGAACGAAGGGAAGGAAGATGATTAAAGGTACGAAGGGGGATTTTGAAGGCTTAAACCATACGCTTTCTAAGACTTAAGGTTCTCTCTAACAAGGTCACGCCTATTAGGATATTGTACCATCATAACAAAACGACCAAATTCCAAAATGAGGGTCAAGGCAATTCATCTCATTCCTTATATGCAAGTCTCTCTTAAAGGATTACACCTCTATGACTGATCAAGGTAAAAATAAACGCTCGCTTAAGGGTTGATAAATTGGTTAGATTCATTGTTCACCTATCCTATCACATATTAGGATCTCCCTAAAGTAAGTCTACCACTCAAGTATAACAACATCTCTTTATCTCAAGTTCTCGACACAACCTCGATGTTTTTAAAAACCAAAGAACGAATTAACAAAGACTCCTCCACAAAATTCTCAAGGGACAACTAATATCAAATCACATCCCCAATCTATACGGGATCATTAACATCTAAAAATGGGTTTTCTTCCAAGCTCATATCATGAGCCTTACTCCATGATTACTCCTAAGGTAACAACGCTTAACCTACTAAGCTTTCAAATCCCAAGCGTAGACAACAAAGCCAAGTTCCATAGCCTAAGTAACATATACAACTCACACTTACACAAGGAATTCCACCAATCAAATATACTCACTTTATCAAGGAACTAGGTATAAGAATCACTAAGCACGTCTCATCACACTACCTAAGCCTTTCTAACGTCACAACCTCTCAAAACTAGGGTCAAGGGTCAAACACAAACAAACTCCACAAAAGTTAAATTATTCGACCAAAGTTAACATTCCATAAAGCCAAGATGAAGGTGTACATGAGGGGTCTTATGAGAAGAAAAGGTACAAAGACAACTCCCAAGATATGGGATAAGAGTTGCGAAAGGTATAGAAGCACAAAGACAAGGGAATATGACAAGGCATTCGAAGAGAGGGAGGTATCTTCAAGACGGTAAAGACACCCTTCAAGAGAAAGAAATCCACAAGCAAGATGTGATGGAAGAAGAAACAAAAACGAAGGATAGGTCGGGTGGGTACCAAACTAGCTTCCAAGGTAAAGCAAAAGGGAGTTTAGAAAGGGAGGATGAGCATCGCGGGATAAAAGTAAGGAAAGGTGGATCAAGGATAGAAAACACACCCATAACGGTGTCGGGAGGAACGGCGGTTCCGACTTGATTCTCGACAAGAATGACTCTTCTTGGCTCGGCTTCCGGAGCATGAGGGAGAGGAGGAGGGGTAGTCTTCTTCTCGGGGCAATTCTTGAAGAGATGTCCGGGCTTCTTGCAATGGTAACACTTCAAGGGCATATCATAGCATCCAATCCCGGGGTGATAAGCTTGCCCACACTTGAAGCACTTGCGGTTCTCCCTAAGCCTATTAGTAGATGTAGGGACTTGTCCTTTTGGCTCTTGCACTATTGGCTCTTGTCCTCCATGGTCTGGTACTCTTTGTCCTTGGACTCTCGGCGCCAACCTCTCCTTGCTAGAAGACGACGAGGATGAGGGCACAAATGGCCTCTTGCCACGGCGGTTAGAGCGATGATTAACTTGAGCATTAGCATTTCGTTGATTAGAAGAATTAGAGTAAGAGCTTCCATGATAGTATTCTCCACCTTGGTTGGTCGTACCATCTTCGCAAGACACCAAAAGAGTCAACCATGTTAGCACCTAACAAATAGCATGCACAAAGAGACTACCAACTTAGGTCCTTAATTCTACCCATCTCTCATTTAGTATTTGAGGTCAAGTTCAATTTAAATTCGGGGTACACGTGTGTGCGTCGGGAGCAACATATGCTCGATACCAATCGTGACACCCCTCGATGAGGCATTAAAAGAACTATTAAATCTAAGCGGAAAATAAGGGATTTTTAAAACCTTTAAAGTTTAAAGTGTGAAATTCACCATAAGTGATCAAACGAAAATGAAAAGTAAAATGAATAAGTTTTACAATTAAAAACGAAGTGCGTTGGGGAAAAGATATCCCACGAATAAACACAAGTCTAACGATAGGTGAGTCTAAGCAAACTATAACTAAGGTCCAAGGTTCAACGTTCTCGCTAGCTCACACGTCTTCCCCATAATCTGCATCACAAACCTGTCATTCATGTAAAGATGAACGCCACGGTCGGTGGGGAGTAACTCGGGTTCTCCCCCACAATATGTCAAAATGCACATAAGCAAGAACTTAATTAAACATATTGATCATGCATCATACTTGAATAATATGAACAAGGGAATATAAACGATAATCATAATGAGATAGGCACATTGCATTCTTAATGAGATAGGCATGGTACATTATATTAAACATGCATTCAAGGTAACCAAAACATGGATATGAGATTAGGCATCGAATCATATGAAGAAGGTAAACAACGGATCAATTGAATAGAAAATACATGGATGGAAACCAATAGCCATTACTTGAAAACCTCTTAACAACCATAGCACGGGACGTGGCTACTAATGTCACATTCATACTTATGGCTTGCATCTCACCATAAGAACGGATGGGAACATCGATCCAGGCGATCATATCGCAACTAGAGGCTTGCATCTCACCACTAGTATCCGATAGGACCAAGACTCTCACAAACAATCATAGAAGACGTGCACTCTCGTATATAAGAACACGCCAATGACCGTAACAAGCAAGACATTTACAAAGGATTGACTCAAAACAAGACAAACCCCTAGACTCCAACCTCCTGGTAGGACGACGATCATAATACGGTCCTAGTCTAAATCTGGCCAGACTCTCGGGATGGACGACACCCGATTCGACATACAATCCCAAATCGTATCCAAGACTCGATCCATGACACCTAGCCGTGCCCCAAGGTCGAGTAACCCCAAATCGGAACAATGGTACCTAGCCGTACCCCAAAGTCCGAAGAGGCGGAAGGAAGATAGCCCAACTCGGAAACAATGGCACCTAATCGTGACCCAATGTCCGAGGGCAAACAAATAAGGAATGTCGAGTAGTCACACAATGTAAATCGTCACACTCCGGTCACAAATACGAGTAACAACAATAATTCGCATTATCATAACATAAACAAATCCTAAATTGACCATTTACCAATCATAAGAAGGATGCGTAATTAAATAAATGATTAATAGAAGTTATAAGTGAAGAGAAACCATAAGAGAACTCCCAGTAGGGTGGGGACCAAACCCGCGCCATTTATGAGCATTGGAACAAAGAGTAAGAAGCATATGAAGTAAATCGTGCAACATAACGTATAAAAACACTTAACTTAACCAAGTAGATGGTCACTTGATAAGAAAACAACCTTAAAATGAATGTTGTCCACAATGAGTCAAGCTCAAACTTTACAAAGATTTAAAATGTCACTTTTCGAAATTTTGTCAAGGATGAGCTTGGCTCATTTGCACCAGAATTTAAATAACACCATTATAATGAAGGAATTCAACCAACACACTACCAATTTTACCCAAAGTTGCTTCAACATCATTGTTGGACACATAATCAACCTCCAAGTAACAATTATACAATTAAAAACAAGAATCCACAACATACAACATTCATAAATTACTCCATGTTCATGAATAAGACTTAATAAGGTAAACTCAACATAAAGATTCCATCTTTTTCACTCAAAAGCTTAGATCTCAACATACCCACATACTAATTCACCATTTAAGACATATTTCAAAACAACCATACTACCAACTTCATCATTTACAATATTAATCCAATAAATAATCTCATGACACAATTAAACATGTCAACTAAGCATGATTAAGACGGATTTTTCTCTAATTAACATATGTAAACAACCCATTTAATCCAATTGAACAAACATGTGACAAAAGACTAGAAATTCCTCAAACAACCATAAGACGGTTTCACAAACCAATTTATCTAACAATGAACATGTGAAACATGTAAAGATTCATACTTTAACAAACACAAGAATAAACCACAACATATAAACACATTAAATTGACATAATGTCGAGTAACCCATCACCGTTACCTTTTAGCTCTTTAATCCACAATAGAATCGTCTACCTTTCAAGAATCCACTTTCGGGTCAACTAAACTTTCTCCTAAACATAAGAAAACACAAAATAAGACTAAGAATCGAAACTAGAAAAAGGTTACCAAGTGTAAAATGGTTCGACAGCTCTTTATAAGGAGGAAAGTCGGACTCTTTCTTACCTAGAAAGATGGAGGGCGATTAGAGGGAGAGATAGGCGCGAAAATCACTTGATTTGGACAAGAATTGAGCAAGTTATGGAGTTTTGAAGATTTGTAAGAGAAATGTATAAAAATGGTGGTGGTGGTTGAAGATGAATGCTGAAAAATTGAGGAGGGAGGTGTGTTCTAGGGTTTCCTTCATGATATTTATGAGGAGGAAAGAGTAGTATGTGAGCCCATTAGTCATACTAGGCCCAACATGCAAGATTGAGTCGATATGCACTAGAAATTACGTCTCAAGCCCACTACAACTCAAGACGGGAAATATTATTATTATTATCATTATTATCCGACCAAAATATTTATTTTGTATAACTTAAGCTTTAAAAATATAATATTTATAAAAATCATGTTTAATAATGTAATTAATTAAATTAAATAATTAAAAATATAAATAAGACAATAGAACGGTTAATTAAATTATAAATGTCAAAGTGAAAAATTCGCGGGTGTTACAAAGGATCCACAAATTAACCTAAGAATCACTATTCATCTGGTAATATCTTCCTTATCTCTCTACAATACATCCTTAGCCAAGTAACAACAACTTATCCCTCTAAGTTTACTGACTTGAGCGTCGGAGTGAGTACGCTTGGCACAAAGCCAAGCCCTCAGTTCGTTCATTGTTGCAGGAGAGGCCGAGTGGAACGATAAAGACAAGAGGGATTCAACTCAAGACATCATTCTACAAGCCACGGGTGGTAACAATACTTGCTCTGGAATTACACCCGGAACAATATAGCCTTTCACATGATAGAATATTAGATTTTATGTTGGTAAGTAGGACTTTTTGCCCTCTTATGGTTAAGTGGGTGTCTTAATTGACTTGTGTGGTGAGTCGTGTGTGGTGTGGGCTAAAGTATTCAAGCTGGGACTAGGTCCTAGGTGAGTATTTCGGCCTTCATCATAGATAGGTCTTTATAGTCTCTGACGAGTATATGTTCACTGCTTGATAGCCTTTGTGTTCCTGACTAGTGGATTTATATCCAAGTTGGGGCATGACCTCAGGTACTTATTTTGATAGTATGGGGTCAGCTTAAGTACTAGCCAACCCTTCGGTGGTGTCCTTAGGGTACTCACTTCACTTTGTTTTAAAAAAAGTTGTGGGTCTTGGGTGCGGTGGTGTGTATCCGCATGTCTAGGTCTGCGCAGATTTTAGGCTAGGGTTGTGTTGTCTCTTGGCCATGTTTTATTAATATTAACCGCTGAGCCAAGATACCGGTTCGATTACCTTCCCTACCTCGTGGTATAGACTCGAGTTACAAAGTGACTATTGACCGTACTAAGAACTTATGTCTGTCTTTGATATATTGCCCTTTCTTGTATGGTGATTTTATGAACTGTAATAGGTGAGATGTAAGTAAGGATTCTGATTGATAAAGTTTGGATTACTATTTGAATTATATGATTCACATGATAGTTTAGTTTGGTCAGTTTAGGGGTCATTTGTTAGAATACATGATAAGTAAATGGTTTATCAAATTGTTTACATGTTACATTACATGTTACATTAATTTTGACGATTCGTGGCTGGGAGGACTCGAAGTTACTCCCCACTGAATTGTGGCTTTCGTGTTTGTATAAAATGCGATTGACAGGTTGTTGATGCTTTGTTGGGGGTCACAGACGAGCTAGTGAGCAAGGAACTTTGGACCTAGTTTGGTTTTCTTTTGTAGAAACCTTTAATCTTTTGGTTATGTAAATAACCTTTTAACTTTTGGTTTGTATATAATTTGAAGGGACATATATCTCCCTTTTTCTATTTTGGGTTTGTATCTTTCTACTTTCTATTTAGCTATGGCATGTAAAGTAGTTCATCAGCTTTTGCAGGGTTTTGGCACCCGCTTCTGGGAATGTTGGACTTCTTGAGTTGGATTGGTTATGAATGGTTTAGTTAGAAAAATTTTTGAAATTGCAGGTTTTTGACTAGTTGAACCATTTACAAACATATCCTACCAGTTTTTCTGTAGAATTACATAATTATTTTAAGGCTAGAATTAAGGGTGTCACAGTTAATAAATTTTATATAAAGATTTATGAAACTATTTTACAAAATATCATTTCTCAACATTAGGTGGAAATTAGTTTAGGTGAGATTTTGGATATTTTTGTGACAAAATACAAAAATTGGATTATTATTGTTTAAGTTAAAAGGTTGGGTTATTTCTGGAAGACATATCAAAAGTTAGGTTATTTTTGTTAAATTTGCCTTATTTAAATGTCGCGCAATTTAATTGCTTCAAAACGGATATAACCGTCTTACGACACCAACTAAATCAAAATTACAAAGCCCAACCCGTAAGGCGTAAACCCACCACGTAATGACGCAACGCAAGTTTCCCCTTCCTCAAGACACCTTACAATTCAAGTAATATAACCCCAGAAAATCAGATCACATTTCCCCCAATTTCTTTCCTCTAAACCCTAAAACCCTAAACCTAAAACCTTGAAAACCTTCAACAATGGCGGGCAACGCACAACAAGCCGTCTCCTTGCTAACAAACATTGCGCGTGCAGCAATCGGCGTCGGACTCGGCGCTACTGTGATCAATTCCTCTCTCTACACCGTCGACGGCGGAGAGAAAGCTGTACTCTTCGACCGTTTTCGTGGTGTTCTCGAGGAAACCGTCGGTGAAGGGACTCACTTTCTTGTGCCATGGCTTCAGAAGCCGTATATCTTCGATATTCGCACCCGACCTCACCAATTCTCCTCCATTTCTGGTACCAAGGATCTTCAGATGGTTAATCTTACGCTTCGGGTTTTGTCGCGGCCTGATGAAGGGAAGCTTGATGTGATTTTCCAGCATCTTGGTACTGAGTATGATGAGAAGGTTTTGCCTAGTATTGGTAATGAAGTTTTGAAGTCTGTTGTTGCTCAATTTAATGCTGATCAATTGCTTACTGAGAGACCTAGGGTTTCTGCTCTTGTTAGGGATAGCTTGATCAAGAGGTAGCTTTCTGATTTCGCTATTTCTCGATTATTTTGAACAAACGTATGGAAATAACATGATTGTATGTCATAATTTGTCTGATGATCTTGTATTATTGTTTGATTGTGATTTAACACTGTTCTGTAATAATTTAGATGCTATTGTCGTTTGATTTTTGTTGTTGTTACTGGTTTAAAACATATTGTTATGACGTTTGATGTGGTTTTGCTGTGCAAATGGTTTTAGAACGTAGCTCAGCATGTGGTGTGACTCCTTGGTTGTTGTGTCGATTTTCGATGTAATGTAGGTTCTGTTGAGTGTAAGGAGGGCTTTCTCTGTCTATTGATTAGATGCTTTGGTTGAGGTTGTTTGGTTTCTGCATTCTTTCTGTTGGTACGACTATTATATGCTTCAGGCCTTTTGGCTATGGATTACATTGACAGTATTGTTTTTGTTAAGAGGGATTGATACTTATGCAGTTATTCCGCTGTGTTTGGATGGAAGGACTCGGAGGGAAAGAGGGGGGAGTGAAAAGGAGGGGACAAATTCATTGATTTTGTTAGCAAGATGTTGAAAGGATTTGGAGGGGCGGGAAGATATGCTACACACTTTTATATTTGTCTGATGATGTTATATTATTGTTTGATTGTGATTTGATACGGTTATTTAGCAATGTAGATGCTATTCTCGTTTGTTGTTTGGTTGTTACTGGTTTTTAACAAGATTGCTATGATTGTTGACACAGGGTGATTGTTTGGTTCTAGAACGTAGTTCAGCATGTCGGTGTGACTTCTGAGTTGTTGTGTTTGATTTCTGATGTCATGTAGTTTCTGATTCTGAATGAGGATGGTTTTCTCTTTATATAGTGTATAGATTGATGGCTTTGATTGGGGGTTGTTGGCTTCCTGCATTCTTTCTGTTGGTATTAGATGCTTTGGGCCTTTCAACTAGCCTCGATGTGTTTGAATGAAAGGATTTGGAGGGGGAGGGAGTGGAGTGAAAAAGAGGGGACAACTTGTTTCATTTTTTAGCAAAATGGCGTTGAATGGATTTGGAAGGTGGGAAGATATATGCTTCAATTTCCCTCCTTACGAGGAAAATTTAAAGTGGAAACAAAGTGGAATTTTCAAAGTGGAAACAAACTTGCTCCATTCCCCCTCCCACTCCCTTCTTTTTTGTACCTAAACACACCTTTAGGCTTAGGGTTTCTGTGGTTACTTGGCACAACTATCATTTAAGTGGTATTTAGCAGTTAGCGGGTTATGTTTAGTGATATAAGTGGTTTTAAATGATTTATCTGAATATTTGTGCCACTGTGTATGTGATGAAGAGATTGTTTTCTGGATTTCTGTTTTAGTTTGAAGTGGTGCTTGTTGCTTTAATGGACTATTTGGAATCTCTTGCTGTATCATGAGTATATTATGCAGGGTTATGCCAACTGTCAATATGATTTGCTACAAAGTACTGTATTTGTGTCTACTTCTTAGATTTTAAGGGTGTGATATAGTTGAGATTTCATACTCTCTCCATCCCAATCATCTATGTGACTTTGATTAAAATACCCCTCACAAAGAAATTGATTATGTTGAGTTGTTCAATGATTGAAGGGGATATTACTCATGCATGACACTTGGATAGAGGTTGTGGCGATTAATAAAAAGTTGATACTGGATTGTGAATCTGCATTCACAATGCAAATATAACTCATGCAACACACTTAGATAGAGGTGGTGTTGATTTGGATACGCTTGAAATTTATACGGATGTTTTTAGTATTTGCTTTGTAAATGCTTACGATTTATAAATCAAATTGTCAAGTTCAGTTTTGTTTGATTCCTTTTAGACCCAATGCTTCATATAATGCCTGATTCCAAGATATATTTTGTGTCTAGTATGGGTGGGTTGTTTAGTGCTTTCTTTATTGGATCCCAGGATTATTACATTCGTGTTTTTAATCTTAAATGCTTATTATAGCCGCGGAGTAGACGAACAATTACTTTGATCAATTCTGTTCAGGAGATTAGCTGTCTATTAGTGAAACTCAGGGTTCTATCTTTTAGTAAATGCCTTTTATTTTGGTTGACTATACTTCTCTGTTACTTTCTATCTTGGGATGAATATATATGTGATGTGTTATTTTACTTTACATGTATGAGCAGGGCAAGGGATTTCAATATTATGCTAGATGATGTCGCTATCACTCACCTTTCATATGGAAATGAATTCTCAAAAGCTGTTGAGCAGAAGCAAGTGGCACAACAAGAGGCTGAAAGGTCCAGGTACGTGGTCATGAAGTCTGAGCAGGAGAAGCGAGCAGCAGTTATCAGGGCTGAAGGAGAAAGTGAGGCTGCCAAGTTGATTTCTGAGGCAACTGCATCAGCAGGAATGGGCCTGATCGAACTAAGGAAGATTGAAGCTATGAAGGAAAATGCTGCTACCATGGCAAGGAGTCCTCACGTCACTTATGTCCCTGGGGCAATGAGCATGATTATGGGCATGCCAGGTGCTCGCTAGGAGATGGTAAGTGGGCTTTACCGTTTACATTACATTTTCGACTTGTTTGATCTGCTATGTTTTCAATTTTGCCTGTTTAGTGGTGCTGGTATTTCTTCCTTTTTGATGCTTGTCGGTATTCAACTCTGATCTTTGAAAGAGGTATGTGGGAGGGACAGGGTGAGAACCTTCCGCTGTGCCCTTTTAACTATTAAATTATCTACATAGATTTTACTCATATAGTTCACAGATAATATCTCGTAAAGCGAGGTAAGATAATACTTCGTGATAAGTTAGAATCATGAGGTCTCTGCTTTAGAGTATGCGGTGATTCTTCCAATGTCATGTTTTTATACTTTTATAGCCTGTAGTTGGAAGGGAGGGGTGAATTTGTGAATACTTATATCTACAGTGTCAATTGTCTAAAGCATTGCCGCTGTTTACCACTAGGATATGTTCTGAACTTCTGATAGATCATCGGAGTATCTTCTTGCCTTTACTAATCATGATTCATGAGTACAGTAAAAGACTTATTGAAAGTAATTTTAAACATATCATTCTAACTTACTCTTGGTTTGATGTTTACAGGAAGTGATCAGATTTTGTCCAAAGTAGAACTGATGTTTTTAAGTTGGTAGCTGGTGGAATTACTGGAGCATTATTCAAGTAGTGGTTTTTTTTATACTTTTTGAGGATCGGGAGGCAGACTTAGAAATCGCGTTAACTCTTAAAGTGTTGGCTATGCTGTTAATAATAGAACTGGGGTTATTGCAATCTGTTTGGACCATCATCTGAGTAATTGCTATGGGTATTTGACTATTTGGAATGCGTGCATATGTAGGATTTTCTAAATGCTTATTCTGCTCTTCTGCCTTTGGGCATTGTTTGTGTTCAGTAGTAAAGCAAAATCCATTCGTATTGACTACCGGCGAATTGCATGTTTCTATTCTAAGCTTGTTTGCCGAAAGTAGCTGGTTTACAATGATCGGCTCAAATTAATCAGAGTTTGGTCTCTCCTATGATAAGTCCTTAGACATTCTGTTTTTATCCCATTCATGTAATTATGTCCGTCCTAAACAAGATTTTGTTATAAGATGACTTGGTTATAAGTAATTTGGCCAAGTCAACGTCTATTTCAGAGCCTGTCTGCTTGAAGCACAAAGATTATACTGTGGTCTAGGTGTTGATCCTGTGCAATTAATTATGGACCCGGAAAATGATTGGAGCGAGTTGCGCCAAGTTTTGTGGATTATTTTTATGATTATGCCACTCTGCTCCCATCTCCACCATAGAGTCAACGACAAAATTGAGATCACACGTTACTCAGATTCAAATTCCCTGGATTTTTGGGATATAGATCCGGGCATCCGGCTGCTACTATTATGTGAGATTGGATCGGAGTAGTAGAATCAATTTTGAGGGGTAAGAGAATGGTCTAATTGAAGGTTGGAGGTCGAGAGTCGTGCGTGGTTAAATAGATGAGACATTAATTTTTTATTTTGGTTGTGTCGGGGAAAAAGTCATTGAGAAAGGTGGCTTAAGACTAATTTCACCCATCCCACCACATTGGCACATTCCTACACCTCACAAACTTTAACCACTTGATCTACATTTAACACGGTTAAACCACCTTACCCGATTTTCCTTTGTCTTATCTTCGATTGGTATTAATTTTGCTTTATTGACAAAAATGCAAATCTGCAAACTTCAAAACGACCTTTTATTCTTAATTTCCAATTTCCAAATAATTCAAACGCAAAAATAATTGACTCATTCTAACAATTAATTTAATTTAAATGCCTCAACAGTGACGTAACGAAACAATCATCAAAACAATAAATACAATGCATGACAAACTATTGACAAGGACAGAAGTAACCAGTCTAATCGCTTGCAACACCATGATTCCGATGGTGGAATTAGACAGGCTGCTGACGGATCTTCTCTCCCAGGTCATCGTAAACAAAAATTGTGTTACGGGAATCAAATGAGACGGCCAAAGTTCAGAAATGTCTATACATCAGCGAGGGCTATAAGCTGATCAACAACACTAGGTTCAGCCAAGGTGCTGATGTCGCCGAGTTCATCAAGTTGTCGTGAAGCTATCTTCCTCAATATCCTCCTCATTATCTTTCCACTCCTTGTTTTTGGAAGCCCAGGTGCCCAGTGAATTCTGTCAGGTGCTGCAAATGCTCCTATCTGATAATTTCGAGCAACAGTTTTTAGTGAATCATGCCAACAGTTTCTGTCAGGTGCTGCAAATGCTCCTAGAACTCGTAAATCATGCTCTAGGTTTACGATATTTTCTATTGTTAAGTAGCCGTCACTCGATGCAGTTTTAATTATGGCTTATTTGGAAACAGTCTCTCTAAGTTGCATATACTCGACCCCCTTACCCTGCTGACAATAATTCGGTTAAAGTCGTCGTCGTAGAATCTCTCAATTATTTTGAGATGTTATTTAAGGGATTTGTTCTATATTATGGAGAACATTATTGTATTGCCTTTCACCTTTCAAGCGATCTACAACTACAAATTAAAGGCCCTCTTTAATTGTTTGAAGGAGGTGATGGAATAAGCCGCATTTGGCGTCATCCTCCCTATGTAGGTTAGATGAAACTAACTGTAAACTAGGCACCATCATCTCAGTATGTATTCTTTGATTTTTTTCGGTTTTTTTTCACATATGGGAAAGTTCGATAATTCCGGCTTTTAAGCTATGTTTTCCAGGATTAAGCATGACAATCTGGAGACATACCTGCTGGCGCACAGCTAGGACAAGACTTTTTCGAAGCTCTTCACTGTAGGGAACGCCCTCCTGCAAGGTAACAAATGCATAGATGCCTTGCCCTTTCACCTGGAAAAAAAAAACAGACGAGAATCATTGAGATATTTAAAGTCACCAGAAAACAGCCACAAGTTTTGGGAATAGTGGTTAAGATAAAGGCACCGAGTACATTTGATCACATGCTTTAATCTACCTCCCCCGTTCTATACTGACCTTTGTACTTCAACAGTGACTAGAAGAAAAAGTCATCATGAAATACCCATCTGATTAAAAGGGTAAAAAGAAATACCTCATGCTCAACACCAACCACAGCAGCCTCAGCACACTTTGGATGTGAAACTAAGGCAGATTCCACTTCGGCAGTACCAATACGGTGACCACTACATAAAATACACACAGCAAGAACATAAAAAAACGGATAAAGACGAAAGAGTTGTTATAATAGGGTTCAGGTGCTTCACATCCTATGTAATTAATGAACGGTGGACCCAGAAAAATATGTTCATGGTATCCTGTTGAAAATTTTGAAGCCATTACTGCAGAAAAAAAGTAAAAAACTTTCAAATATTTACACCAGTTTTTTTTAGTGTCCCGATACCCCAGGTATTTAACATAGACATTCCAGTGTTGAAAACACCATGTGATATGAGTAAGAAATACCTGACATTGATAACATCATCCACTCTTCCAGTAAGCCAATAATAACCATCTTTGTCCCTGAAAACACATGTAATGATTTCACAAATGAAAAATGAAAAGAAAGGGTGGTTGTCACTATACCGTCAGGGTATTTGCTAACGTGACAAAAGTAAACAAAAATGCAATAGTACCTGCTACAACCATCCCCGGTAAAGTAATAGCCAGGGAAAGGCTTGAAATATGTAGTCTCATATCTTTCATGATCACCATATAAGGTACGGAATGCTGATGGCCATGAGTGCTTGATACATAGATAACCGCTACATTCACCGTCAATCTCATTGCCCTTCTCATCAACGATGACAGGCTGGAAATAGAATGACGTAAATTGAGAACGGGGTTGAAGGGAGGCTAAGGAAATATATGTTACTTCGACACCTTACTACGCAGCGTGTTGTGTGTTTGACACTCCGACATGACATAAGAATCTTCATTATAGACCAAAAAACAATACTTTTTCGCTATATAGCCATGTCAGACATCAACACTGTGTCACATTTGATACTTGCAGCTTAGTCAGACCAACATAAAAGGAAATAACAAGCACAACTTTTTGAGACATCACCTGAACACCAAAGAAAGGAAACGTAGCAGAACCTGGCTTTTGCGGCCAGGCACCCGGCAAAGGGGTAAGCTGCAAGTTGGAAAAAGTGAGAAGGCATTAGACTCATTAGTACTGCAGTCATCAAACACCACGTGCAGAAAAAACACGATGCAGGGTGGAAAGGTAGCGTACCATAAAGCCACCGGTTTCAGTCTGCCACCAAGTGTCAGAAATAGGACATCTAGAATCTCCAATAACATTGAAGAACCACCTGCAAGAAAAAATGTTACGGTATAAATTAGAGTTATGCTAAATACCATTGCCAGACTCTGCACAGGATGAAAAGAGCGAGCTATAGTTGGTAAACCTCCATGCACTGGGGTTGATTGGCTCTCCCACACTTCCTAGGACCCTCAAGGATTTGCGTGAATAACGAGTCACATGCTGCATTAGTATCAAATTTGGAAGAAAGAAAAAGTTAATACAAGATTATAGTAGTGCATATCAAGAAAGAGATTTAAGCATGCAGTAAAACCGCCCTTACTGTCGGAAATAGGGGTTCATCAGTTACTAAATAAGAATGTGCAAAAGCAGGACAAAGTTAGGATGCCATAACAGATTTTAATAGACTTTGATGTAGCTATTACCTCATCACCCTCACGCATGAGAGATCTGACTAGCGTAGGGGCAGTGTAGAATATACTAACTTTGTACTTGTCAACAATGTCCCAACACCGACCTGCATCTGGATAAGTAGGAGCCTGCAAGTTCACCACGGACACAAGAATTGGTAATCAGAAAAGGAAACTTTGATGTATGGATGGTAAACTACCTCACCAACTGTATCACGTTCATTCTTTCTACAACATACAGTCTGGGAACCAATGTTAACCGAAATTTCAGGCCTCTCCCACACTATTTTGCTAAGTTACTCAAGTTTTTATAAGCATATGTTCCTGGTGGTTACAGTTTTGCTAAGAAGATTTTGAAACAATACCCCAGATGGAATAAAATAGTATAACACAAAAGGTGTGTATCAAGTGATTTCTGTGAATGAACAACTCTCAATCAAATAGGAATCATCACAATCGCTAACAACCACCTTCATGGCAATACTTTAGATGTCTATGCTTGGCTGCAATTGATTCAAATAATGCCTCCACAAAACAGACTCCAAAAATATGATATCTAGTTTTAACATAAATTTGATGCTACTGCAGGCTCGACAGAAAGTGTGTCAAGCCGCCAATTGGTGTTGAAGACCAGAGCCGGTGAAATTATGCTATTAAATATCGGCAGTGATACGGCATTATTATCATGGATTTGAAAATACACATACTACATTCTGAGGCGGCATCGCCTACAAGTATAGTGCAACTACCAATATCAAGTTGCGAGGACTGACTTTCATTATGGAGTGATGTACAATTGTACATTGCAAAAGCAGAGCACAATTACCGTGAAGTAAGGAATCTATGATACAGAATAAGACAACTTGTGCAATATCAACTTTTATGACAGCAAAAAGGAGGTCCGCAAACACTAAGAGCACTAAACTTTCATCACAAGTCATCACAACCCGCTTTGAGATTTCAATATAAACTTGGTCAAAGGATAGTGATACAGGTTAGACGTTATAATTTTGTTAATGTAGTAATCGTCATATAAAGTCCAACCTCGAATCACCATGTTTAAATTTTTTTCTCTTTATGGTTAGTTTCTGGAAGAAATGACTCAATTATACAGTTTAACGAGGAAAAGGGCAATCTAGGAGTAAAAATTACGCGCATGTATCTAAAATAAACCGAAAAGAGGGAAGGTGATTACCCCTTCAAATACAATACAGCTTGCTCCGTTGAGCAAAGGACCATATGTGACATAGCTGTGCCCAGTAATCCATCCACAGTCAGCTGTGCACCTATGTAGTGAGGGCAAACAAGTAAATTGTAAGTATACATATATCATATATGTATCCAGCCTTACGTGCTCTTTAAAGATATTTTCTTTTTGTGCATTGAAGGCATGGTTTTAAATATCATCCGCCCAAATCATGACCGAGTAATTAAGGTTTGGAGGTTAATGTGACCTCATTTAAAGGCCATATAGGCTGCATTTATCAAGTAAAGATTGAGATCAAGCCGTGACAGCCAATCTCGAGATCAAGTCTTAAACCGAGATTCAATACCATGTCGAAGGTAAGAGAGTTATTAAAAACATAAGCATGATTTTGATAAGGATGATAGATACAAATCAAAAATATTGTACAACTGAGTGTGCTGACTTATTGGGTTGATAATCTTACCAGTAGACATCTGAGGGCTTGTAGTCAAATGCATACTTGAATGTTGTGGCAGTGTAGACCATGTACCCTCCTGTTGTATGCATGACACCCTGAAAATGACTTTATTATAAGAACTCGCGAGTCGTGAATCATATTTAAAGCTGAGAAAGGAAATGAATGATCGAGTACAAAAAGGTAACTCTTTATACCTTGGGTTTCCCTGTGCTTCCACTGGTGTAGAGTAGGAATAAAGGATCTTCTGCATCAACCCATTCAACGTCACAAGTACTAGGGTACTTTGGAACAACATCCTACAGAACCAAAAGAAAATCAATTCCACAAAAAGTAATAGAAGACCCGGAAATGAGATATAAGAATTGCTCTTTTACACCTAAGTAGGCTGGTATAAACAAATTATATGTTATATACCCAAGTACATTGAGACATGCTATGGTATTTGCCAAACCATGGCTACAGAGGGACACCACGTAAAACTTTGTACATGGTACAAGTTAATATAGCACAAAAAGAAAAATTTAAGACAGTAGCAGTCACACAAAAAAAATCTACTAACCTGCCACCAGACATCTCGGCCTTCCTCCCATTTAGTGTTCTCTCTTTTCAGCGCTGACTCATTTTCATAAGTTAAGCACACATCTGTTCCAAAGATGAAAGTTGATCATTGTCCAGTAAATAGGAGCTTCAACACGAAAATCAAGTATATCTAGATAACAACAATGATAAAAAAAGAGACAAGTCTGGAATGATGATCAAGGAGATGTTCTTGATTAGGGGAAACTCTGATGAATCATAGAACCATTATTGTAATACAAAGCCACAAATAATTACAAGAAGCAATAGTTTCTCATAGCAATTATAGTCTCACGCTGAGTAGTAAAAACGAAACTATCGATGGAGTCCCAACGAAAGACATCAGAGGTGACACCACTCAATCAGGTTGCAGTGAGCGAACACTTGTATGCCCCCTCACATTAGGCTCTGTAAGGCTATATGATATCCTTCCCACCACCCTGTTAGACTATATCATGAGTCGAAAGAGTAACTTTTGAGGACTCAAATTAACTATGTTATTATCTGTAGCTTAAAAAATTATAGAGCACTGAGGCGGTCTATTTTCCCATATAAAACAATTTTTATATCTTCTGCTTCATTCAAATCATAAAAGTCAACTTACTTTCTCTTGATCTAACATTATAAATTATACTCTCTCCATCACATATTATTGCCCCTATCAGACTTTAGTGGTCAAACAACGGTGACTTTGGCGAACTTTTTCCAACAATATATAGTGACAGCTTTGTAAAAGTGAGTATATAAAAATAGTTGTTTTGGTAAGCAAAAAGATGATAAATTTTAATCACATACTCGTAAGTTTGGAGAAATTTTGGTAGATCATCCAAGTCAAATGGTACAACAATTTTGGGATGGAGGGAGTAATTAATATGAACCACTAGTCCTCTTTAGACTTTGCATATTTTTCCCGAGGGTTAAAGTTTTTACAACTTACAAGACAGCAAAATAAAGTTATCAGTGTTTACCTACGGTAACGCCATTTTTAGCCGAATCAACAAGAGCAGCATTAACTATGTCTTTGAGTCCAATGACCTTTGCTCCTCTTTTAACTGCATTGCAAGTCAGGACAACCTTTGGCTTGCAATCCACAATTCTCTGGGAAAGAGATTCCGCAGAAAAGCCAGCAAATACAACCTAAATCATATAAAGTGAGCACATAGGTATAAGAAACATAGTTACCGAAATCTGATCCTAGTGAAAAGTGCGTAAAAAAGTTACAGAAAAGAAAATTCTGCAGTACCGAGTGAATAGCACCAATACGAGCACAAGCCAGCATTGCAATCGGCAGCTCCATGAGCATGGGCAAGTAGATAACAACAGCATCACCCTTCTTAACACCAACATCTTTCAGGTAGTTCGCCAACTGTCATCAACACACAGATCAATCGTTATTATAATCCATATTCCACCTTGGAGTAACCATCAGTAAGCTCACTCGTGTGAAACAAATCAAAACAAGCAAATTTCAGCAATTACCTGACAAACTTTCTCCAGGAGCTGACTGTAAGTTAAACTGTCATCAAAACCGAGATCATTCCCTTCCCAATACAATGCAATCTTCTCACCATTGCCAAGCTTAACATTTCTATCCAAGCAGTTATAGCAAATATTGGTGATCCCGCCTTTAAACCACTGTTCACAAACACCATTACAATCAAATCAACTGCAATCACATTCGCAAATAAAATATTTCGATCTCAAAATATAACACAGTATAATCATGATCACACTGACCTCAATGTTGACAGGTCCCTTTCTCACATCCAAATTCTCTGAGCAAGCATTCTCACCCCACTTCTCCTTCCAAAAAAATTCAGATGCAATGTCTGACCAAAACCCTGATGGATCCTCCACTGATCTCTTATACATCTCCAAATACTACATTTTCCAACCAAATCAGAACTTAAGATAAACATCCCAACTCATACAAAATTGAGCAATGCTAAGGACCTTATATTTCGAGTCTAAGGTCTTCTCTCCAACCTTCTCCTCTCACCGACAATTGAAACACCTTGTATTTTTCTTGCATGCATGACAAATGCTAGTGATTCTTTTATCGATTTGTGAGAGGAGAAAGATCAGATAAGATCCGAAAGAGACCGTCTATAGCATTGCTCTACAAAATTGACCCATCAACTAAACTCCAACAAAACACACACATCCTATACTTAGCCAAAAAGTGCAAAATTGCCCAACAACCAATGATCACAACTTTACACTAAAAACATAAATATTATTCCATACATTAGATTAAAATACGCCTCACATATATTGAACAAACGTATGGAATTGACTCGAACCGACCCCAAATGAATCTACTAAAAAAAGTCAACGGGGTTTTAAGAAGTTTGACCTTAGTAGAAGAAGGAATATTGGCAACAGCAGAGAATTCATCACTTGGAAAAACAAGATCATTTTCTTCAGAAGCAAGAGCTTCACCAAGAATAACAGCATTCAACCGTGTAATTTTACCAGCGCCTGAGGGTAATTTCGTCAATGATTCAACATGTCTCAGATGATTTTCAGTAGTTAAAGTCTTCATTTTTGGATGAATTAACTGAAAATAACGATTACCCTTTTCCTTAAATTGGAAATTATTAGTGCCCAGATCGTTAATTTTGTGATTTGAGTGTAAATTGTTTGTGATTTTTAGTAGTGTTCTACTACTATTGTTGCTTCTTATAAATGTTTCATGAAATAAATTATTATTATTATTATTATTATTTTGATTATTGTTTATATTATTATAATAATGGCAAGATGGAGATGAAGAGAGGGAAAGCATGTTGTTTAAGTTTAAAGGTCGTGCTCCCTTGAAATTGGAATATGACCAAATCAATTTGATTAATAAATAAGATTAATATAAGGGTGTTAAAGTAAGATTAGATTCAATAAAATAATAAAATAATAAAATAATGAACGGTGTTATTAATTAATATAAATTATTAATATATTATTAATAAGACAGTTGGTGAGATTGGAAACTCGGAGTGTTAAGGTTTGACAAGTAAGAAATGATTGAAAATGAGGACATGCAAGAAACTAAAGGTTATTGGAGGAAAGTTTAACAAGGAAAAATGTTAATGGAAGAGGGGAAAGAATAGAAAGGGGTTGACTATGGAGTTTGATGAAGTTGGGTGTTTAAAAAGATGAAGAATTGAGTAAGAAATTTATGGTGTGCTTTTGTTGTGGTTGGAAAGGCAAAGAAATGTGGTATAGGATTTGGGAAAGTTTCATGACAAAAAGAAGATTGTTAGATAAGGGACATAATCCATTTTCACACAAACAAACAAATAAAAAGTTAAATCAAAATTGCTTGGGCATGATTTCAATTATTAGAGGGTAGTTTAATTGATACTCGCTTCGATTTTTAGAAATCGTTCAATTTGATTAAAATATTCCTTACTAATCTTAGAAAGTAAGACATTTCCAAATAATCGAAGGTAGTATTCTGTAAGTCTGTAATCATATTATTGTATAAAATCGTTGTAAAGCGTTTAAATAGTTATTTCGCTGTATTCATTTTAAAAACGGTCTTGATATATAATTTGTGGATATAATGTCGCCAGGAATCGAAACGTGGTCGATTTATAATTTATTGTTGTAGGCCTTTCATGGATATTGATGTTTTGATAGTTGCATGATTCTAAATATGATGCGCAGAAATTAATGTGACTCAAATTGATTGGTGAATGATGAATTTTAGGGGGTGTTTGGTTGGAGCTTTTGGAATGGATTGGAATGGATTCAAACCATTCCAATGTTTGGTTGGAGCATTTTGGAATGGAGTTAGATACCTGATGGATTCTAACTCCATTCCAACCCCTTTGAATCTCATACCCATCTTTCTCCCCAAGGTTGCAACTCCATTCCATCCAACACATTATTATTCTCATTCCCGGATTGAACCAAACAACTTTAAACAGGTTTGGGGTTCTAACTCCATACTTCATTGGAGTTAAAATCCATTTCATTTCATACCTAATAATGTTTGAACCAAACGCCCCCTTAACTTTTGATGAAAGTATGGAGGCAGGATAGTGTGTCCACTGGCACTCCATAGTCCATATATGTCCTTTTCGGCTAATATTCTTGTCCCTTGACTATTTGATTAAAACAAATTTCAATTAATAAAAAGTTCTCCGTATTAATTTGGGTCGGTTTTGAAAATATTACTAGATTAAATTAAATTGGATAAGTAAAATCGTGACTCATACTTGTTTAAAAGTAGTCATCTAAAACTTAATTTAATCTTGTATAACACCGCCTTCTTTGTAACACAAATAAATATCAACATAATCACACTAAATCCTTTCCTTATTGCTTAATCCTGATACTTGCACGGGGCGATAGAAAGAGTAGATACAGGCCGATTGCCCTGATAAAACAAGCATCATTTCTCGACAACTTCTTGGATTCGATATCCCTTGACTAATAGGCTCATCGTTCTTTACTCGCACACAAAACGTGTGTATTCCCCAACGAGTGTCATTTGAAGGTTTAGTGCGTCATTTTAAAAAAAATTACGGAGTATATACAATCAATTTGAATTATGTAAGGCTAACTGTCCAGAAAAAATATTCCGTATAAATGATAGTACATCTTAATCTGTTAGTTTGTAGTATAAGCTATGTACAATATATAATCAGCATCAGTCCATCTCTGGTAACTAAAACAACCAGTACTTCTTCCTTGGTTTTGGCGGAGGGATTGCTGCAGCAAACAAACTCGGGATTATTACCAATATATTAAAGAGTTCTGGAACATCAAAGTTTCTAATAAAAAAAAAAACTACTGCATTGAAGAGAATGATTTAAAATTTTACAAGGAACAAACCTCGTATTTCATAAAGTGAATTATAGTGAACCTCAGACCAGAAGCTCAACCATAGCTCTGCAATATAAATTTGAAATCGAATTAAGTGTCAGTAAAGTCAGTAATCAGTATTATATGAAAGTTCTGAGCTGCCTCGAAAGATGTGAGGCAGTCTGACCGAGCCAAGCCTGCTAGAGCTTAGGGTGTATGGTTCAAAATGACTCCTGTCACTGCTTTGCACCATCCTATTTAGTCGGGATTCAACCCAGGTAGAACCAGAAGAGCAACAAAGCTCTCTCTAATGAGTTTAAACATATTTGCATTTCCAGTGACTTCGGTGAGTCGAACTGGAGACCTTTGGTTAAGCTAAAACATTATTCCGAGGAGTTGATCAAAAATGTTCAGGACTGTTCACGGATAAAAGACCCCTTCTCTTAAATAATCATAAAAACAGGATAACTAGCGCCTAGTCAATTGACACCACACACACCCCTCTTAGAGTCCCCTCCGATCTTGTACTGAACATTGCCACAGTCAGTAACAACTAAAGAGGAAAAAAGGAGCCGATTTCAAATGGCTAGTTTGAAAAAAAAAAAGTTAATAGTCACGGCCCAAAATCGTTGTGATTGACCATTAATTGATCCGAACAGCGCACTCAAAATGACTTGAACCCAGCCCCAATGATGGGTTTGCCGAGACAGGCTATAGGGTGGTTTGTTAGCTTCATTTCTGTAAACCCTCAGCTCCATCGTAGTTTGACCTAGACCACACTAAACCCTGAGGCAAACCTCTGCATTGAACATTTGAACCAACCCAAGCCTAAGCTCAGTATGGCTTAGCTCAATCTTAACTTTTAAACCATCATCATTACTCAACTGCATATAAATCTTGCATGTACAGGGGGTCCATGCCTATGGGGTTCGTTTGCAAACTACTCTGCCAAAGTGTGTCGCTTATAAACCTGATGGTGTTCTACAAACTTGAACTCAACAATGCTGCACTTGTATAGTAGTGCCTATAAAGAGGCTCTAGTTCAAAACAAGGTTGGGGGCTGGACATTTGCATGATACAATATTTACCCCTAGAGGTTTTCAATAGACTCATAAGGTGAAGCTGATGACCTTCTCTTCCTTGACTGCTTGACATATAGTAGCTTTTTAAAAAAATCATTTAAATTCTTTAAATATATTGTAGTTTCATTATTGAACTTACCAAAATATTGGAACTTAAGGCCTGACTCGACCAAGATTTGAGAGCTTATTTTATAAACCAAGTGAAATTTGTAAAGCTCACCTTTTTAGTATTTTTTGAAATTGTTTTTAGTATTTGTTAAGATGAGTCGAGGTGTGAGTCTGTGGACTGTGAGTGACCGAGTGATACTAGACTTTGTTCTAAAGTTAATTGGTTGTGTTTGATTTAAGAAAGTTGGTTCTATTTTTATACAAAGGACAGGGACGGAGGGAGTAATATTGCACAAAGTAAAGCATTTACCTCGTCTGGGTGGCTGGTTTTGTGGAACAATCTCAATAAAACATGTGTCTCTGAAGGAAGTTAAAAGGCATATCTTGGCAGCAAACTACACGATAAATGACACCACTTAGTAAAAACACATTATCGTTCAAACAAAGTGAAGAACAGAAATCACAGTAAATAGTACAATCGTTGCAAGCAAGATAGTTTTTTCATTAGTGGAACTACGTTTGCTCCATGTCTAAACTAAGTTTTCCGATCTCTCCAATTATTTTTTGTAAAGTTAGCTTCATGTTATGCTATGTTAGATTACGAGCATCGTATCTATATTCTATCGGATAATCGGATTCATATATTTAAATCTCGGCTTTGGGTTGGCGGTATCGGTTATTGCGGCCTAATCTCGCTAAATGCAGTAGAATGTGGTTGTGGTAAACTTTAAAACCCCGAAAATTTCAGGGAGATAATTTATTTGGCTAATTAGCAAAGTAGAGGATTTGGAGACAGGAAATGGATCGCCTCTATCTCCCTTCTATAAGGGAAATTAACATCCTTTCAACATAGGAAAGATTTAAAGAGAATATTTACTCCCTTCGTTCCCCCTCCACTTACCTTACCTCCTTTTCCTTTCCTACTTCTCACTTCTATTATTTCCAAACATACCCTTATTTGTTGCCCATTCATACATATCTGGTGGTCAATTATCAGTCTTCCGCAGTTTCATACCTTACTGAGCATGTTTTTATTACAGTTCATCACTGACAGCCTAATTTTGTTAATCAGGATCATGATATCAAATGCAATCATTTGCCCAGCATGAACGGATGAAAAGACGAAAAGAACATGATATATGACCTAACTTTGGACATGGTAAAGAATACTGACCCTATCTGCAGCTGCCTGAAGTGTTACATGATCTCCCCATTCACCAGATCTGCAATAGAGTGGAGGAACCCCCAAAGGTTTCAGCAAACCATCACTAAACAAAACTACAGAAGAAAGTAAATTAATTAAGCAGTAGTTGAATTTATATCCTACTTTCCCATCTTCTTGTAATAACGCTTGTACTTCATCGGGATATAGCCTTCATACAATGACTTGTATTCCTTTAGCTGGAAGAAAACGAATTAACAGCGTGTCAGCGTACATTTCAAAGTTCTGAAACTAAATATATATTTTTTTTAAAAAAAGAAAAAAGAGCAGCTGAACATCTGTCTAGATATTTTTTAATGTTATATCAAACTTGTTCAGTAGAGGATCAAGCGGTTCTGCTTTATGAACACAATAAAAAAATAAGCCTAAAACTCTTTTATGACTTTGATTACTGAAAGCCTCTTAGATTCCAGTTTGGGACTAGTATTATAAGGTTAGAATCCACACCCGATGACACCGACAGTATTGCTCAGTTCGATAAAAATGCATTTGAATTTTATTTTATTTTGGGTTATTGTCTGATATTTTGAATCTTCTTAAATTTGATTCCCTTCTAGTCTTCTATCATCAAAGTTTAACTTCTTAAATTCGAATTACAGATGTGTGTATGGCTGTACCTGCTTAACCACTTCTTTACGCACAAACTTGTGATGTTGGGGCGACTTGAACATTTGATCTGAGAGTGCACGGAACTGCAGGAGGTAAAACAAAGTTGGCAAAAGTACAAAAACATATCATTTGTAACTAAAAGCCCAGCTCCACTAACCTGACAATTTCCATCACCAGCGACTCGAACCTCGAAAAGACCATAAGCCTGTAGTCTGAAAAGATTCAAGAAATCAAAAGGAAGCATGAAGCAACAACAACAGTTCATCAAAGGCCAAATCAGTAGCTTTAACTACAATTGCATACATGTGTCAGAATATACGCAATTGTGAGAAGATAAATTATCCACACAATTCATGAAAAATGTAATATCAACAGAGTAAGCCTTTCGTTTACCTTTGTTGCTCTATATAATAAACATATATAAAATTTTAAATGATACTTCTATCTAATTTTACGACAAGTTCTCCAACATGTATCCAAGTTGGACGGAAGCAAATTGGGAAGGTATTATTTATGGGACTTTCCTAAGATCTCCTATAGTGAACATTGATACAGTAACTGAAGAATGAGACTATGTTGCTGATTTTCGGCATAAATTGGGAAATTTACAACAGGAATAAAATGGCTCTGCTAAAAAGGATATGGAGCTAGGAACCAGGAACTAGGAATCCATTCAAGACACTAAAGCAAGCAAATTACCTCTGGAAAAGACGTTGATGATCCGAACTGGCATCGTTGAAAGTGGGAAAAAAGGAATTTACTCTTGGGACAACCTGTAATTGGGAAGGTATTGAATTGAAAATAAACCCTCAAATTAAGGAATATTTTATAACTAGGACACCAAAAATAATTAGTCTGTAATAATATTTGGTATACTAAAACAATAGTAATCGATGCAATTATGCATGTATGGCAATTTGATTATAATGCCGCAAGAATCTGGAATGGTTTGATCAAGAAGGAAGCTTAGAAGAAGGCAAAATACTAATTCAGACCCCATATACATAAAGGGAAAATAGAGGCATAAGTGCATAACCAGTGTGAAGGATAAAGAAAGACATCAACATTTGAACAGTAAGCAAAGTCATAGAGATTACACAATAAAAAAAGTGACACGTCGTGTTTTAAAGGAATGCCTAGTACATAAGATTAAACTCGAACCAAAAGATCTCAGAGACATTCAAACTATCTCTCAATATGCATTTATCCCATGAACAAGCAAAACGTGATGTTTCCGAAGAAGTATCTCAAACCATAAAACCAGATATCGAATCCAATGAACTTTAGAGTTGGCCACGGACCGGGATGAGGCGGGCTCAAAGTGGTTGACCCTGAACCGGCCCTTGGGCGAGTCATTGGTGGGCCAGGGCAGGGGTCTGGTCCGATTATCATTTTTTTTGTTTTTAACAAGCCAGGTGGGAGGGGGGGGGGGTGTTCTTGGACTCTGAACCAACCCGGACGGTTTTCAAGGTCGCACCAGGTCTCAACTCTCAAGCGCACCAGCCAGGCCATATTTTCAATAACCCAAGAGGCATGCCCGACCGGGCCGACACGTGCAATTGGCCACCTCTAGTAAACTTACATTCACCTATATCCGGACACAGGTTCAAGTGTAGGACGTCCAAAATAATTTATACTGGTTAATATCTTTAGCTTTAGCCTGAAGAGGAGTATCTAGGATTCTAAGAGCTATGTTACTCCGACACAGGTACAAGTGCAGGACATGAGTACATATCCAAGTATCGGACTCAACATGACTCAATTATATAAACACGAGGACCCTGATATGGGTGAGGGGGCACCTCTTCAAAACCAAAATTAAGTAAATTTGAATAGTTAAGAGCTTTTAAAGAAAAATAGAGCGACATTTGAGAACTAAGGCTTAAAATCATCAAATATCATACTAAATGTTTCATAAGTCTTATACGACATGAAAAAATAATGATCTTACCGGAACAGGAGCGAGATTAGAGAGACGTCGAGCGATAGCGCCATCTAATTTAGAATACTCTTCTGTTAGCATAAGAGCTATCATTCTGTCATCGTCTGTATCAGGCTGACTACTTCGTGAAGTTGAGCTGGAACATTCACTGTGAAACCCATTTGTCATGATTTAAGACTACAACCTTCTAATATCAACAAAAGCTATGGAAAATCAGGAATGCCTCAACTTTGATAAGTGAAATAAAGAACTCCAAGACGTGTATCTG
Organism: Silene latifolia; assembly: GCF_048544455.1. Lineage (NCBI taxonomy): Eukaryota > Viridiplantae > Streptophyta > Magnoliopsida > Caryophyllales > Caryophyllaceae > Silene > Silene latifolia. The sequence continues at coordinate 11,465,569 of NC_133534.1, forward strand.
CAAAAATGATTTGTGAGAAAAATTAAGATCTTGTTAGATGGAGTCAAGAAACAAAGATTAATTCCAGTACAACAGACACATCACGAGGATACAAAAGGAAGGTTCATAAGAACATTTTACTGGAAGACACTTTCAGAATAAGGCACGTATTCTCAAGGGTATATAAGATAAAACACTAATAACAAACCTTCCGAAGCATTTTTTTAAACTTTGAGAATGCATATAAAGATTTGGCATCTTTGAAACGATAAAAGTAAAAGAGACAACACAGGTTACATGGATGAGCACTGACTCCAATGGATTCAAGGGGAAAAAAAGCTCCATAGAAATTGCACTTGAAAGAGTAATTCAGAATCTAATGTAAATGTTAACCTTATACCTAACATGTAGCTTTCTCAAACCCAATATAAACCGAGCACTTTCACCAATAACACAGGTACATTGGGTCATAAAGCATCTACAACATAGGGATAATGCTTTGTACATCAAACCCCCATTTACCATGGCATAGGCTGGAGACTGTGTGACACTAGGTGATCATGTTGTATCCGCGCATTGGCTAGCTACACTAAGGTCTAAAAATGCATCATACCTTACAAATATAGGACTAAAAACCCTCCTTTGATCATACACTCCCTTCGTCCCAATCATTTGTGCGTGTCATTTTAATCAAATGTAAAATAATGATGGGATGGGGGGAGGGGGAGCGGGAGCGGGAAGCTACATAGTAACAAAGGGTAGCACTCGCTAACCCAAATCCGAAAAAAATAGTTAAAATTATCGATTTCTGCTCCAGGAAATCTCTGAAACATGAGGTCATAGCAACAATATTAAATTACAAGATGAAAAATTGCTACCCAAATTTCATTTCTAGCTTTGCCCCGGAATATTAAATATTCCCTTTATCCAAATCATTTGTTTACCTTTAATTAAAATACCCCATCAATTGATTGGGACGGAAGGAGTAATTGATAAGAAACCCATCAATTGATAACTAGCATTCCAAACTCCTGACAAACCTCATAACAATGACTAAGAAACTAATCTATGAAACATTCTAAAGAGCTCCTCTTGCTTAAGACCATCCTAAGTTTATAATCATTTTAGACATCAATCATTAAATGAACCACATAACATGAAAAGAAAAGAGATTTCGCATTAATCATCAGATCAAATCCAATAATGAACATCAATAAAAACCCAATCTTTTTGCCCATCAAATAAAAACCCCAAATAAATGCATATTAAAATCACAAAATCAAAAAAAAAAAAAAAAAAGAATAATCAAACAAAATCAAAAGAAATAATCAGAAAAACCATGAAAATTCATGATGTTAAATTACCTTGGGCGTAAATTCAACAATGTATGATAAATGATTAAAATAAAAAATAACCCAGAATCAAAAAAAAAAAAAAATGATAGAAAGTTGAAGTGATTGATGATAAAAAAAAATACAAAAATAGTTGAATAAATGGGTGAATTGTTGGAAGAAGACGTGTGAGATATGTAAAAAGTAAAGGATTATTTAAGAGAGAATGAGTATATTTGAACGTAGTTGCTCATTCATGTACAGGTTTTACTCTTTCACGGACTTTTTTTCATAATTTTTCCATTACATACCCTTCTCCTTAGAAAACAAGAGAGAAGTTTCTCTCTAATCTTTTTCTCCCTTCATCTTAACAAATTAATCAAAATATAAACAAAAATCATCAATTATGCACATTATTCATAAATTAAACAAGTAATTAATCTAATTTCATTTTTAATACATCAACTTTTTATACCAAATTAACTAATTGTATATTCAATTAAGCAAAATTTACAATTAGGGTTTTATTTAAGAAGAGAGGTTGGAGTGACTGGGGTGGGGACATAGCTGGTCGCCGGAAGGGGATGGAGCAGGGTGGGGGTCGCCTATGTAGGGGTGTGGCTATGGTGGTCGTGGGGCTGAAGTAGGGGACAGATGGTGGTCAAATTAGTGGTGCGTATCAACGTATGGGGTAGAGTATGTAGAGAGGGTGTTGGCTGGTCTGCGGTGGACGGCGTGGGTCGGCGATGGCGGTGGTAGGGAAGAGGGTCGACGACGGTGGTGGTAGAGACGGGGGTAGCAGATGGTGGAGGGGGAAGTTATGGTGGACGAAGGGTGGTTGTTTGTGGGATGAATGAAAAAAATTGTTTGTGGGGAATGTGGGCAGGGGCGGTGGAGGTGGTCGGCGATGGGCGAGGTGGCCGCCAGTGGAGTGGATTGGCCAGAACGAAGGTGGCAGGCAGTTGGTATAAGGGTTGGAATAAGAGGAGTAAATGAAAGAATTAAAATGAAGGGTATAATGGTCATTCCCGTCCATGAAAGAGTAAAATCCGTCCATGAATGAGCACCACCCTATTTGAATTGTTTATTGTATTTGTAGTCGTATTTGCGCGTATTTAAGTATGGCATGCGCAACCGTGTGAATTTTTAAGGGGTTGCGCCCCACCGGCCTGCATCCTTTGCTATGACCTTTTTCGGGTCACTAGAAGCGGGATTAGCTCAGAAAAATAAGGGGGTTGATTTATATCGACAACGTTTTAGTAAATATCGACGACGTTTTTCAAAAAAAAAAAAGACAATAATTGCCCTTCCACCCATCAAACACTTTCTCTCTCTAAAACATTTCCTCTCAAATTCAACTAAAAATCAACTAAATTAAAAAAAAAAAAACCAACAACAACAATTAACAACATGACGGATCCCGAATCACCGGTACTTAAACAACTTAATCGCTTCATTATTTGGTTAATTTTTTTTCGCACCGTTAAATCTGTTCTGTAACACCCGCGAATTTCCCATTTTGACATTTGAACTTTATTTAACCGTTCAATTACCTTATTTTATATTTTTAAATTATTTAATTTAATTAATTTATTTCAAGCACGATTTTAATGAAAAGAATATTTTAAAGTACGTATTATTTAATTATATTTTGGGACATTATTTATATAAGAATAAATGTATACGTATTTTTGGTCGGATAATAATAGTGACGATAATAATAATAATAATTTCCGTCTAGTTATAGACCGTCACATTTCTACTTGTGAGATTAACCTTTCTCGACCTATCCTATTTTGACAACACAACACACCCACCTAACATTTTACACCCCACCTCTAAAATATCTCTCTTACTATTATTGTTATTATGTATTATTATTATTATTAGGGAAAATGCACGCGGTGCCCTTGAAGTTTCGATTTTTGCCCGAAATACCCAATTTTTTGTTCCGGAAAACTTTAAGCGGCTATAGCTCGTGTCTACGAATTCAGAAAGTGATAATTTTTTTTTTCAAATCGATCATCTTTCCGAGAACTACGATTTGAAAAAAAAAATTGTCATATTTAGATCCCGTGGCTAGGAGTTTTTGTACGTCAAAGTTTTTTTTACCGTACAAACTTTGAGTGGCCATATCTCTTGGTCACGAATTCCAAACACGACAATTTTTTTTTTCAAGTCGTAGGTCTCGAAAAGATAATCAATTTGAAAAAAAAAATCGTTACTTTCCGAGCTGGTAAACACGAGTTATAGCCTCTTAAAGATTTCCGGATCAAAAAATTGGATATTTCGGGCAAAATATCAAAGTTCAAGGGCACCGCGTGCATTTTCCGTTATTATTATACATCATTATTATTATTATTATCATTATATATATATTATTATATATGCTACATGTACTATTAGTATTACTATATTATGGTTATTGTTACTTTACTGTATTCCCAACCCCACACCCTGCACTCCCCTTTTTCCTCTTCTCCTTCCTTGCGAGAAAACAAAACAACAGCAGTGAACAAATAAGAACCCGTACAACACCATTTTTAGACCTTCAACCATAGATCCCTCCTTCATTCCTCAACCAAATTCCATGAATTTTGCACTAATGGCTTCCCATCTCGTCCTTCTTCTTTGTATGTAAGAAAGATGACATCTTGCCCCTTTTTCTGTTCGGCCGTCCCTTCTCAGCTCGATAATCCTTGCCGAATTCGTGTATGGTGTTGCCTAGGAGCAAGCTTGGGCGGTCTGGAGTGTCCTTGAGTCCAAATCGAGTTCGTCGAAAGAGTTAAAGGTAACGGTGATAGGTTACTCGACAATTAGTCGATAATTCGCTCCATAAATTCGTTTTAACTCCCCTTGTATGTGAAAGTTGTGTTCTTTATGTTTACTTTCATGTGTATGGTTAATTGAGTGAGTTTAGCAAGTATTTTACATGTTCTGAACAACTGTTTTCATGGCTCGGTTCGTTTAAAAGGATTCGACCTTTATTTGTATGTCGGATATGCTCTATCTTGTTCGACTGTTGGCTGCTGTTCGAGTAGTCGTGAACACGGTAGGGTGTGGTCTGTTATGGGAACGATGTCAGTGCAACCCACGGACTGTTTTGGGACTGTCGAATGGGTGGTCATTGGGAGCTGTGTTTAGGCTTGGTTGTATGTACCTCTGGTTCTGTTTTTGGATTGATTTTGGGACAGAGTATAAGGCGGTGTGAAGGGTGGTTATGGGCAGTCGTGAGTTGTGGCTGGTGCGTGATGACTGAGTGAGTTGTGGGCAGATGCGTGGTGGCTATTTGGGTGAGGGTGCAAGGCCATTTGGGTGCGGCTTGATCTCTGTTTTGGGGACGTCGTGGGTGATGTTGGCTGTGGACATGGTTTAAATGGGTTGGTTGGGTCGTTTAAGGACTTGTCAAGTATGGTTTCGGGTGGTTGTTTAGGTTGCCTTGAGGACGGATGTGTGGACGGGCTTACAGGCTGAGTGTAGCCGTGGGGGAGTGTTGGTGAGGGCGGTAGTTAGTGGTTTGGTTGGTGGCCACTTTAGGTGGTAACCGGGTTTGTATGGGGTCGGGCACAGTGGCTGGTTAAAGTCGGGTATGGTTGGGTATGAAGGTCGTGCAAGTGCGGCCAAATGACATGTTGAAATCGTTTCATAAATTGTTTTGGCGCTAGTTGATTTATTTAAAATGTGATGACCGTCTCGTGTTTTATATTACGTAGCTCGTTGAATATCATTCCTTTACATATTATTTAAATTGGACTTGTCATATTTACCTAATTGGGTTTGACTTGTTAATCTGACTGGACTCCTCATATTTATTTATTTGGTCTTGCATTACTAATTTGATTGAAATTGTTTTATTAATATGGTTGGACTTGCCTAGCTACTTGTTGGGCTAAGTTTGTTATATTCATTGGGTTGGTGATGGTTCACATGTTGGGCTTCTTGTGATTTCTAGTTTTGGGCTTCGCGTGGTTTGTCTATTGGGCTCATTAGTGGGTCTTATAGGCTTGGTCACATTTTATTCCGTAATTTCATATAACGTAAACTATTCTTTGTCACTCATGATATTTTATTCAACCGGCATGTTAAATCATAAAATTGAATATTTATTATTATAAGTCAAGTATGAGTTATTTATTATTAAATGGTTATTTTGGTGAAGAGTCATATTCTCAATAATGTCTTGAATTGTTCTGTTATGAGAGTCTCGGTCCTATCGGATACTAGGGGTGAGCTATAAGCCCTCTAGTTGCGATATGATCGTTGGGATTAATGTTCCCATCTGTACTCATGGTGAGATGCAAGCCATGAGTATGAATGTGACATTAAGGATCCCGTATCATATGATGTTTGCATGATCATTCTTACTCCTATTGTGACTCAAGTGTGACATTTTACATTGTGTGACTACTTGACATTCCTTATCTATTTGCCCTCGGACATTGGGTCACGGTTAGGTGCCATTGTTTCCGAGTTGAGCTATTTTTCCTTCCGCCTCTTCGGACCGGGGGTCACGGTTAGGTGACAAGGTTCCGATTTGAGGTTACTCGACTTCCGGGCACGGTTAGGTGTACCATGTTTCGAGTCTTGGATACGATTTGGTATCGTGTGTCGAATCGGGTGTCGTCCATCCCAGAGTACGGCGAGGTTTAGACTAGGACCGTATTATGATCGTTGTCCTACCAAGAGGTTGGAGTCTAGAGGGTTGTCTTGTTTGAGTTCATACTAAGTATATGTCTTACACTTGTTGAGTCGTGTCAACATGAGTGGGTTGACTTGGTGGTTCTACTTCCTTGATTGCATATGCATCCTCATGCACCATGCCTATTCTACTAAGAAAGTATTTTGCCTGTTTCACCATGATTGTTCATTATATCTCCTCATTCTTCATTGTTCACATATGTTGCATGATTAATATGATTGTTTAAGTGTTGTTTGTTACCTGCCTTTCGACATATTGTGGCTGGGAGAACCTTGAGTTACTCCCCACTGACTGTGGCTTTCATGTTTACATGAATGACAGGTTTGAAGATGCTTACGTGGGGAAGACGTGTGGGCTAGCGAGAACTAAACCCTTGGACCTTAGTTTCTAATTTAGAAACCCTTAATTTGTTTATTCGTGGGATATCTTTTCCCCGCTTTCTAGACTTGGGTTGTAATAACCTAAATTTGTCTATCGTAGTGTTTGTTTCATTTCGTTAGTGGCACCCGCGTGCTAATCCTTAGTTAGTAATTTAAAAGTTTTTAAAATCTCACTAAATTCCGCATTAATTTATTAGTTATATTTTCCGCTTTATCGCGGGGTGTCACAGTTCGATAATTAATTTACGTCACGTATTAACTTAGTAATAGCAAACATTACGATTTTTCTGCATAAATCTGAAATTTGTCCCCCGAAAGTTGAACCATAGACCAAAGTTGAAATCCAACGTTCAGCCCATGGTCCAAAAGTTGGAAATCAACGTTCACCATGGTCCAAACAATGAAAATCCACGTTCGCCATGGACCAAACGTTGGAATCCCACGTTTGGCCACGGTGAATTTTTTTTTTAAAAAAAAAAAAAAAAATCACCGTGGCCAAACGTGGGATTCCAACGTTTGTCCATGGGCAAATGGCGAAAATCATCGTTCCTCCATGCCCAAACGTCCAAAATTCACGTTTCACCATGGATGAAACAACCAATTCTCACGTTTCATCCATGGTGTCCCCTTCCCCATTTTTTTCGACTCAAATTCGACACCAACAACAATATTATTCGACATATAATTGACTTATTTTACGCAAACAACTATACAATCCCCCTACTACTAAGAGAATAAAATTCTCTTAGGGGTTGTTTGGTTACCCACTAAATAATGCAGGAACTTAAATTCATGTGAATTGCAAAATGGGTATGTTGTTTGGTTACCCCAATTCACATGAATTGGAAGTTCCCATGAATTCTAATTCCTCCACAATGGAGGAAGTTGCTTACTTAGGCCCCTCTACATAAGTTAGAATGCCTACATGAATTACACTTCCTTCATGGTAACCAAACAATTTTTTGCAATTCACATGAATTCCAAATTCACGTGTTTTATGACTTCCTAGGCAATACAAATTCCTATATTCAACCAAACGACCCCTTAATATTTTCCCGCCCAAGTGTTTTCCCACTTTGATGGGCTTGTCTTATGGATTGTAAACAGCATAAAACACGTTCTAAGTTGGGCCCTTGACTTAAACTAATTGATTTTGCATTGATTTGGCATCATTACTAAAATTCTAACGTGATAATTCTTGGAATCTTATACAAATAAATTATACTTTGACTTTTCTAATTATACAATCTTATATGGAAACAAACTATAATTTGCCCCACAAATTATGCAATGCTAACAATATTATTTCGAAAATCTCAAATCACAATATCTCGAATCACAATAAATTACCCCCAATATACAATATCTCATATCAATTCATCAGAGATAAAATCCGAAAAAATAACATCATATCATTTATCCCTAATATATTATGCAATCTTTACAACATATCAATCCCCCTTACTACTAAGAGAATAAAACTCTCCTAAATTGCATAATCCACATATAGGCCTATTTATTTGGATATTAAATCATTGGGAATGAGAATGAGAATGGATAACAACCTACTAAATTGTAGTTAAACTACATCCCGCTATATTATGATAATCTAGGGTATTATTATATAATCTCCATAATTACGCACTAAAATTATTATGCAATCATCTCCATAATTATCATCCTTCATCAGTTAATACATATTCGATCTGATGATATAAATCTCACGAAATTTATGCCTTTAGTGAATATAATAATATAATATTTATTTTTTGAATAAAGTTGACAACGTAATTCAAGTGAAAGTCATTAATTTATTCGGATTAAAAGTGTCGACTTTTCTATTTTATTTATTTTAATAGTAAAATTTTATCAATATGATCCCCAAGAAACTGAAAATGAGTTGAAACTAATATTCTAATAAATGCAAATATATTTAGCAATTACATCTAAAAGTTATCGTGCTGTAACACGGGGTCCTCTAAATGCAAACATATCTAGCAATTACATCTAAAAGTTACTATGCTGTAGCACGAGGTCTATACTAGTTACAACTAATTAGCAAGAGATTGGCAACAAAAACAACAATACAATTACAATAATACAAACAACAATCTATCTTTCAAAACTAATTACAAAGCTAATTTTTAAAATAAATAAATAAATAAACGGATATGAACAGTAGGGGTGGCGACGGTAACCGGCAGTGGCGGCGTGGTAGTGGCGGCATCTGGTGGCGGTGTGGTGGTAGGAGGTGGTGATGGTGTTTCATGTTAGGAATATTTGGGGATTTTTGGAGTTAGAGAGAAAAGAAGAGAGTTAGTGAGATATGAAGGGCAAAATTGTCTTTCAGAATGAAAATGTCATCGATATTTACGAATTGGGAAAAATAAGCGCGTAAATAGTAAATTAATCCATTAACTTAGTTTAATTGTGAGATTCAATCCCTTATATTTAAATTGGGGTGATTAAGCTCCTTACCTTTTGCAAAAAGTAAAATTAAGTCCCATATCAAATTCGCATGATAAATTCATTTTCTCATACCGTAAAAAACAAAGTTAGTTATGTTTTATTTAAATCAAAATCGGATTTTTTAAATGTAAATAAAATTATGTTTTTAAATTCTAAAAAAATGAAATATTTTATTTTATTTTGAGAAAATTGTTGATTACAGCCTTATAAAAACAATTTTTTTGAAAATTACAGCCTTATATAATTTCTTTTGAAAATTACAGCCATAATATCACTTTTCTTTGAAAATTACTCCACGATGACGTTTCCGGTGAATTTTGTCAAAAAGTGACCGATATACCCTTGCATATTTGTTTGCCTACTTACCCAAATCTTTTCACTTTACCTATCATTTACCTCTCATTTAACCCCAAACCTCTCAACTTCCTCACCATTTTTACCAAAATTGAAGAACCCTAATTATTTTTGGGGAAAATTGATGATGAAGAACACCCATTAATTTATGGTATGTTTGGGTATAGACATTTCGTTTGCAAATACATCCTCCGTATTTGGGTCAAATTTAGTGTGGGAGATGAGAGGATTTGAATTTGGATTTGATTAAATCCAAGCAAATTTTGACTCTTCATAAAAACATACAATCTGAAATGACACCCTAACCCCCCGTCTTTCTAAAATTCTTCATCAATGACATAAGCATGGTTCTCCTCGCTCCGTTATTTGTTTAGAGCAGCTCCATCATCTCCTCTCTTTGATAACTTTTTCTAATCTCTCTCCTTGATTACTTGTTTTGGGTATTTTTAGCAAATTGTTGCAAAAATCAATTTTTTTCTAGAAATTATTAGATTACTGTTGTTTTCAAACTTACAAATCGATAGTTTAATTAAGAGTTGAGGATTTGAAAGTTTTGCGATGGTTGCTGCTGCATCAAAATCTGTTTTCTCTTTGACACCGCTTCAGCTGACGTTGTGGAAGTCTCAGCAGAGTGCCCACTCCTTTGATTGGTTGGGTGCGGTTCATATCTTTGGGTTGGGTCAGACTATGAACGGGAGTACTTACCGTAGTGTGCTTCGATATTGACTGGGTGTTCCGTTATTCACGGTATCTAGGCCTTGTTCTGCTTGTTCTCGGGTTTTTACTGATGATGTTTATGGGGACCACACTGTTTCTTGTACTGGTACTGTGGGTGTTAAGCATCGGCATAACCTCGTTCGTGACACTTTATTCGACATCTGTTATAGGTCTGGTATTTCTACGGATAAGGAGGTTGATATCTGTTTGGTTGACGGACATGGTGGCTCTCTTCGTCCTGCGGATTTGCTGCTTTATTCCTGGGACTGAGGGCGTGATGTGTGTGTCAATTTGACAGGGTCTTCCCTCTTGACTCAGACTGGGATGACCGATTTTGTGCCCGGGCGGGTTGTCGCTGATGCTGCTCAGCGTAAGTGTGCTAAGTATGGGAATTTATGCGCGGCAGCTGGTTATGGTTTACTTCCCTTCTCTTTCTCTTCGCTTGGAGAGCTGGGTTCAGATGTTGTTGCCTTACTCAAGCGGATCCAAAAATTCTCGGCATTGCAGGATGTGGGGGCTCGGGTTGCCGCTTATATTTTTACTAGACTTAACTTTGTTGTTGCTAAGGGTGTGGGAGCCCAGATTGTTTCTCAGCTCCCCACCAATTTCATGTAAACTTTTATTTTTCTATCTATGATAGCTGCGCGCATCCAATAATAATAATAATAATAATAATAATAATAATAATAATAATAATAATATTATTATTATTATTATTATTATTATTATTATTATTATTATTATTATTATTATTTTGGTGGAGTCCATTCTAGCATCAAGACCCAAATTTTGCTCACCTCTGAGTTCTCTGAAGGATTTTTTCCTTTCAGATACTCTGGCTTACCTTTGAACACTGCTCGCACCACTGTGGATATGTATGGTATTCTGATTAACAAAATTCAAGCTTCCATTCAGCACTGGTCTTCCTCCAAATTACTCTCTTATGCAGGAACACTTCAACTCCTTAACACAGTAGTCTTTGGTCTTGAAAATTGTTGGTGTGCCAATGCTTTACTCCCCAAGAGTGTGATTAAAACCATTAACAAGTTGTGCAAAAACTTCTTCTGGAATATCAAAACTACTGACAAAAGGATGGTTGCTAAAAGCTGGTCTAGTATCTGCTCTCCCCCAGCTGAAGGAGGTTTTGGTGTTAAGGAGCTTCTTTACTGGAATAAAGCTTTAATCTCCAAATGGTTATGGTTGCTTGATAAGCCTCCTCATGAGCTATGAAGTGTCTGGCATAATGCTTATAATTTTTCCCATTGTTCTATTTGGGATACCCCTGTTCAGGACAAATTTAGTGAAAGTTTCTGGAGTATTCTCAGTGTTAAGGGTGATCTGCTGACTGCTACTGGCTCCTCTTTAGCTGCAAGGGCTCTACTCCAAAGCTGGTGTTCTGGTGATAAATTTAGTGTTACAGCTGTTTATAACTGGTTTAAGCCTTACATTCCTATTGTCCCATGGCATAGTGGCCTTTCACATAAGGTGGTGATACCAAGGCATGACATTATCTCCTCTCTGGCATGCCAACAAAAATTGGCGACTGTGGATAACTTAATTTGAAAGGATTAATCATTCCTAATAGATGTATCTTCTGCAAGCAGATAATGAGACCCATGACCATCTCTTCTTTGCTTGCTCTTCTTCACGGGTGCTCTAATGGTCTGGGCTCATCTTGCTAGTCGAAGTAACAATTATAAACAAGAGTTGGATTGATGCCTACACAAGAATTCTCGTAGGCATTGGAAGCATATCTGGGTGCTTAGCAGCTTTACTTGTGCCATTTATACAATCTGGAAAGAGCGCAATTGCAGGATTTTCAGTGACCAGGAGCATAATGTGCAACAGCTGCTCTATCAAGCAAAACTAACTATTTCAGTCTCTTTGCTTTCTAGATCCTCTACTAGTAGTTCTCATCGCTTTCTTACTGCTTCGAACTCTTCTTAGCCTTTTTCTTTTAGGCTATAGGGGCTATTCTTTTGTAAGATTTTATCCTTTCTTTTTCCCCAATTTGTGGATGAATAAAGGATTATAACTTATTGCAAATAATAATAATAATAATAATAATAATAATAATAATAATAATTTTTACTTCCTTTCTCCTTCTCTTCGCTGATGCTGCTCAGCGAAAGTGTGCTAAGTATGGGGATTTGTGCGCGATAGCGGGTTATGGTTTCCTTCCTTTCTCCTTCTCTTCGCTTGGGGAGCTGGGTTCGGATGCTGTTGCCTTGCTCAAGCGGATCCTGAAATTCTCGGTATCTCAGGATGCGGGGGCTCGGGTGGCCGCTTACATTTTTACTAGACTTAGCTTTGCTGTTGCTAAGGGTGTGGGAGCCCAGATTGTCTCTCGGCTCCCCACCAATTTCATGTAAACTTTTATGAATCTTTTAATGAAAGCTGCGCGCATAATTATAATAAAAAAAAAAAAAAAAAAAAAAAAAAATAATAATAATAATAATAATAATAATAATAATAATAATAATAATAATAATAATAATAACATTATTCGTGGCAAAGTACTAATAATCTATGACAAATATTTAGTAAATTGTGGAAAGTATATACTTTGATGATATATTATGACAATATTAGTATTGATTAACTACAACTTTTTTTAACGAGCTCCTTTTGTCAGCAGCGCTCAATGCGACCGCAAATTCAGACTTGCATAACAGTACCAATGTGACAACATAGTTAAGCCCGTGAATTTTTCAGATAATAGAACTAGTTAAAGATCCAAAAACAAATACCTATTGGGCTCGTTATTTGTGAATCAGCTAGTCTTGCTTGTGACGGGCTAATCCAGTCACAAGCTTGTGACCTCTCACAAAAAGGGAGAGGGGACAAGGTGGGGCACCCCCATGTGCTTCCCACTCACCTTTCAATGGGTATTTTGTGAGAGGAAACGGTATCCGTCACAAGTTTGTGACGGATATCGCCCGTCTTCAATGAGATTTAGTGTTTGTGAATTTAAATAAGCTCAAATCATGACTCGTTAATTTAAGTGGGACCAATAGTAAAACCTTTATAAAACCCTCATTTACTCACCTATCTCATCCCCATTCTCACCCTCTTTTTCCTCTCTTCCGCATTTAGCCAACACCAACCTCAACCCTCTACTTTAACATCATATCATGGTCATGAACCTTACAATTAAACCAAAATAGTTTTCAAGTTCTACTTTTCCCACAATTTCTTTTTTATTCTCATTCACACCTCATCTTGCTCTTGTGGTTGTTCTAACAAACGTTTCCCTACATCCATTGCCATCAAGCAAGCAAATTCTTTCCCGAGAAACTGGAAATCGCAAAAATTGATGAGTACGATTCAAATATCTTTCCGCACCCTTTCATGTATGATTTCAAGCAAGACCTTTTTTCTTATTCTACACCCATTATCAAGTCAGCAAATATCTTTCCGCACCCTTTCAGTTTTTTTTTTTGTTTTATAGTATTTATTTGTTTATAGTACTCACTTTCTTGTCGTTAACCTTCATCTTCTAGTGAAACGTGTACTTTCTGATTTTTAATTTGCTTAGACTCTTTAGCATGCGTAAATCAGAGAGCGTTGTTTATGTTCATTTGTTATGTTGCTCATAGTGTAGTCTTCCCGATTCAAAATAGCGGGAGCCCCAATTTATGGGGCGAAAATAATAATTTGTTTCACGATTGTACTTAAATATATTAATCTAGCATTCTAACTTCTAACCCCTCTACTTTGTCTAATAACGAGATTCAATTAAACTTTAAACAAGAGTGATTAAGCTCCTTAACTAATGTAATTAATCCCCTTACCAAAATCGTATGAGAAATTCAATTTATCATACCATAAAAATCGAAATAGGTTATGTCCAGGAGCGAATTTAAGAGGCGCCTCGTTAGGAATTTCTATGCTTTAGACTAACTGTTTTTTTTTTAAGTAGCACATTTGGTAAGAGGTATGCAATTGTTGCATTGTGTCATGTGTTCGATTCCTGGAGAAGGCTTTTTTTTAAATATTTTTCTTTTATCAATAATTCATTTTCAATGAGAATTGAATCCAGAACCTCATTTTGAATGGTTAGTGACTTAGTGTCTCAATCATTGAATTATTAGAGTTTATAATTGATCATAATGAAATTAAAATTTGTTATATATCTTTAAAAGAGGCTTCCTTCAATGCTCTAAATTATGTTTTATTAAAAATATTATGTACTCGGTATTTAAGAATGTTCTGATGTACAACTAACCTTTTGCTCATAATTTTTTAGTTTTCATTTATGACTTATGAAAAAAATTAATATGCATAAATTGCCTTATAAAATGGAAATAGTTTATTAAATAATAATGTTGTGCCCTTTCATACCATTTTTTTTGCGTCCGCCACTGGTTATGTTTTATTTAAGAAAGATCAAATTTATGTGCTCTTAAAATGTAAATAAAGAAAATATTTATAAAATCTAAAAAAAATGATTTTGTTTTATATTTTTTTGATAAAATCATTATTTTTATTAAAATATATCTATATTACCTAAGATTAAAGTAGTAAATAGGCACATATATTTTTGGATTTTCTCAGTTTTAAAATGAACAATAAAAAAATATACATTTAAATAATTGTTAAAAAAATAGGAAAATATTAAAAAAAAAATTGATAAAACTTAAAATATTTGAATATTTAAAAAATAATTTAAAATCCTCTCTAACTGATGTGAATTCATTTTAAATTTTAATATCTTTGTTACCTTTTTTCCCCTAATTGTATAGATTGTAAAAAAGCAGTAAGGATTATCTATCTCACTTGTGTGTCCCATTGTGTGTGCCACTCCACTCACCTTTTGACACATCACTCGTTGCAAAATAAAATATTGCAATAATTATATTAATTTGTTGATGTGTTAGAAGGTGATTGGAGTGACATACACATTATGACACCAAATGGGACAGATGATCCCCACTCGTAAAAAAATATAATCAATTTCACTTTTTGTACTATAATATATCTCAAATTCTCATTTGTGACGGTCGATATTCGTCACAAGCTTGTGACGGGTCAAATAAAACCCACATGGGAGGATAAAGACAAGTCATTTGCGATTCCGTATGCATTCTACTTTTTGTCTTATCTGTGAGACCTATTGATATTGAATTTCTCATAAGATTTTGAGTAAGGAGTTTAATATCACTTTTTTGTATACTTATGGGGCTTAATCACTATAATCTAAACAAAAAACTCTCATAATAACTATAGTTGTATTTCTTGTTTTATCTCGATTTTGTAGGAAAATCACCGATTGGAGCGATTTTTACCTCGTTTTGCATGATCTAGAGGAGATTGGGATGCTATGCGGGCCCATGACGTACCATAGACGGTCTCACGGCCTATGGAGGTCCTACAAAGCACGTCTAGGTGATATTCAAGCAAGGCAAAGGAGTCTTAAGAAAAGGAATGAAGACTAAGTTATTTCCGGCCTATGGAGGTCCTACAAATACCTTACTCTTGTAATTAAGAGGGTACAAAATCCTATATCAGAATTTCATCTAATTAGCCTTAGTCCTTTGTAATTATTCTTAATCTTTCCTTAATCAAGTTGTTAATCTAATAATTGGTGACATAATTTTCATATTATTAATCAAAGGCTTCATCTTTTATTCTCATCTTGTTATGTGTTGGTATAATCTCTAATATCTCTTTATTCTTTCATTAATCTTTATTTAATCTAATTATTTTCATTGGTAATTGTTTAGACTAGGTGTTTGTGTTTACATATATGTTCAATCTCCTCCGTATTGTTAGTAGACTCGTAGTTAGTCTAACTATGAGTGAGTAGTCTTATACCAGGGGTATAGCCGTATAGGGGGATTATGATGTTAATTAAGAGATGATCTAGATTGTTTAATGAGTGGTTTAGTTTTTATTCTATTTTTAAATCTTGCACATAAAAGTTTGATGAGTTGTTTGGTTAAGAAATCTTCATACTCATGAATCTCTTGCATGCTAGCTATATATAAGATCGAAAGTCGTAGCTAGTATTGGACCGTTTTTGATTTAGTATGGAGGTCGAATAAGAGGGAAAGCACGTTGCGACCGACTTAAGGCCGTTTTATAACCAAGAGGGACGCAATATTGCCTAAATAAGTCCCGAGCTTTAACATCCCCCGACTTTACCGATCCCTTATGAATATTCATATGAACCCGACTAATCCTAGGTTTCCCTTATTATCGATACATCCTTTCTAGTTAATCCTTGCTTTAATTAATTTACTTTAGCTCCTTAGATTTAGATAATCAATTTAAACCCAAAATTACCAGCTAGAGTAGACTCCATAACAATCATCATCCTCGTGAATTTCAACCTCAATTAGCCCATCACTTTAGTTGAGGTTATATTGTTTGATTAAGTGTGACGACATTTATGTACATCATGTTAGTAAGAGGTTGAGCAAGAATACATTGGATTATATGTATCGAGTACAGTTATTGTTAGGTCCACATCATCGTACGTGTTTAATCGGGTTCTTATTGATTCATCTCTGATAACAAGTTGAGTTGAACTCGGTTCATATAATATTATCATGGTCAAGTCCTGTTATCAACGTTAAGTTTTTCCTATATGCTTGACAGGGGTAATATTTTTAAGTCAAAACGATCGAATTCGAATTTAGTTATGTTGTTATCTGTTGAGTAAATGATTTATCGGGTTCCATTGAATTTACTTAAAATTAGCTCATGATTAATTTATTTTTTCTGTTTCGGTTAGAATTATCTATAAATAATATAAAAAGGCAAAGTAAAGCATAAAATTCCACATTCTCCCTTTTAAGTGCATTTTATGAAGCCACATCATCATCAATTATATGAAAAAAAAAAAGTTAAAGTTAAATAGATTTGGAGCATTAAATATAGTTAGAGGCTTAGAGCATAAGAAATATTAAATTTTGGCTTTGTATTCTTAAAGTAAATTAATCTACAATTTTATTTATACATACAATAATATTAAAAGACATGTTTACCCTTCAAAAAAAAGAAGCATGTTGAGTAAATAATTGAAAAGCATTTTGCATTTGTAGTCTATTGTGATGTTACCTCACAATCATATAAAATTATTAAAATAACTCTTCCATATAAATAGAAATAATTAAAATTGCTTACAAAATGTCTCATTATATATTTTGAAACATACAAATTAAAGAATATCAATGGGTCGATCATCATCATTATTTTTAATTAATTGTGTATATTAAATATTTGATAAGTTTTAAAATTTTAAAAGTGGCGTATCTACAAATTTACATCAAAGCCTCATAATTTATAGTCAAAGCTTCATAATTTATAGCTAAAACTAACATTTTAATTAAATTTTTTATAAAAGAACATTTTAGTCAAAATCAATTAAATTCTTCATGCAAATTTTTTAGTTTCTTTTCATATGATGAAATGTTGGTTGGAATTTGGAAATATCGTATATTTTTCTTATGTCTTGCGCGTTTATATATATATATCAAAACAAAATCATCATTTATGTCTTGGGCATTTATAATTCTCACCATATTCTTTCATTACCCATCTACAATAGGTGGATAGCATTATAACATAAACCAACCATGTTCTTTCACAACAATGTTAATCATTCAATCTACATTGAATTATCGTTCGCAAATAAAAATATAGAAGTTTTTATTTTGAAAAAACATGTTTTAGATTGAATTAATAGCTAATTACCGTTTTTAATGAAAGAACAATAAGAGGTAAATAAATTATCGGGACGTAAGGAATAAAAAAAGAAGAGCAAAAACAAAATCAACGATAACAACAGCAATAACAACAACAACAATAATAACAATAATCGTAGAAAACAGTAACAAACGTAACAATACTCGTGGGAAAATACCAATAATCCGTGGTAAATATTTAGTAAATTGTGGCTATATATACCTAATATAAATATACTCTGACGATATATTACGACGATATACGTATTGATTATTAAAAACGTTTTTCTTATGAGGTCATATGTCTCCAGGACCCGGTGTGATTGTTAATCCGGGATTTCATAATACTACCAATGTGACAATATAACCAGTCCCGTGAATTTCACGGGTAATAGAATTAGTTTATAATTATAAACAATGTTAACAAAAATGAATTTACTATCAATCAACACAAAATCATTAACCACAAATCTACAATAATGAGGATATTTGGGCGTGGGGCCGGTTGATGATGACATGGATAAGCTGTTTAATTATTTTTTTTTTTTTAAAAAAAGTCAAACTCGTTACTAAATAGAGACGACCCCTCCTCACCCTTCTTCCCCACCACTCTCTTCTACTCCTGCTTCTCTTCCTTCTTCCTCTGTAAAAGCTCAAAAATGGTTTATTCACCTGCAATTAATTTCACCAATAAGATCGTCATGTCCAAAAAACCTTTCTCTAATCTCCAGCCTATCAAGATTAATACCATTTTTCTGACCTTTACCAACAACAAATTTGCCAAAATCCAACTCCCAAATCTCAAGAAATTTTCCACTTGTACTTCCATTGTTCTCAAATCTCCCATGGTTAAGTTTGTTCAGGAACATCCATATCTATTTGTGGCACTTGCTTGTTTTGTTTTCCACTTGTACTTCCATGGTTGCTCATTGTAAGCTCCTACCATGCTTTTTTGAAGCTTTCCTAGAGTTCAACCCAGCACTGAACATGCTTATTGCTTTGGCTAAGTTTGTAGCTGATATCATCGATAAGATGAACGAGAAATGAAGAAGAAGGTAGTAGTTATTATTATTAAGTAAATAAAGTAGTTAATTATGGGGTAAGTTGTTAGTCGTTTAATTAGGAAGGAGTTGATGTTATCTATGGAAGCATGACGTTAATTAAGATCTTTCAAGAATATTTTCATCTATGTTAGATAGAGATGTTTTTTTGTAAAACAATGTTGTTAATTGCTATGAATCTATGAATTATGATGATGTATGTATGGCCTAATTAATATTTATGGAGTATTTGTTTGCCTTAACACTTTTTGTGCATTTTATGGTGTGTTAAAGTTTGTATTTTTCCTTCATATTAGATTAAATCAGCAAGTTAATATGATTCTACTGTTTTAACACATTATTTTTAGTGAGGTTGTGTTTCAAATTTGGGTGAATTCGTCGAGTAATTTTTGCTGTTGAATGTTTGTTTCGGCTGTAAAGACGGTCGAATTACGGTGATAGAATGTTCGATGACGCGGATTAATTATTAAAGGTATAAAATCGTCGATTAAGTTACAATCAAAAGCTGAAGGCGGATATGGACGGAGTTTAATCAGTAGTTCATCGCTTATTCTGCATCACAGTCATTTATGATTAGTTTTGTTTTTCAAAAATATACAAGGAAATATAGTCGAGGTCGCCTAACATGATTCGTGGTAAGAGACTAGTTTACGGAAGGACTGAAGCGAATAAAACAGAAACAACAAACTAATTTGGGTTGGGTATAAATGATAATCACTGTGAAGCAATAAACTTTATAACCAACCAATTTGTAACTGGGGGAACGTAGATGATAGAATCGGGATGGACAAATTACGTTCCCCGAGTTACAAATTCAAAACCAAAAATTTACTAGGAAGGGTAATACAGGTTTCTGGACTTGTGGTTACTGTATTATGTCAGTCATGTGTCTGATGTTCACACCAGGTTGAAAAGGTTATTGCAGATTGTATTATTTTGGTTGATAATGTAGTGCCTTCCAGTAGTCCTTTACCAGAGAAAAGGGGTTAGATATTTCTAACTTTCATATATGAAATCCATCAACAAGTGATGGCCGCGAGAATTATGTTTTAGAGCCCAAAATATTTCCTCCCCAAAAGCTCCAACCTCATAACACTAGTCCTAAAATAAAGCTCCGAGCTCTGTAAAAATACGTAAACACAATTTAAAGTCATCAAATGGTGACGATTTATATACAAGAAGATGGAGTAGTTTTGCGTCTCTTATCTGATGCTCTACTCATTCGTACCTGATGCCACTCTTTGTGTTAATACAGCCTAGATATTTCAGCATCACTGAAGAAAGCTATAGACTGTTGCTATAGACTCTTCTCGAGTTCTCTTTGTAATATTTTACTAAAATCTGTGCAAAGTAAACACAATTACAAAGGCAATCTTCCCTTGAAAATTGGAAAAACATTCTATAAATATGAACTGACGTAAATCTGAATAAAAATGATATGTTACGCTTACTCGGAAAAAAAAAAGACATCTGTATTTTTCTGAAATATTGAGAAGTTCATGGGTGACAATGATGGACTGCCCTATCACAGAACACAAATTCTCATTTGTGACGGAGATACTCGTCGCAAGCTTGCTGATATCGTCCTAATTTACGACGATTTAACCCCGTCTTATTCTCTTATTTTAAACTCAATTTTGTGCGCTTCATTGATAAATAGCTCATTTAATAGCTTTATTAGTTAACTAGATTTCACGCCCGTGCGATGCACGGTAACTAAATAATGTTCTGTTTTAAGTGAGCTTTTTTAAATTGTAAGTAGATAATTAATGTGTCGACATTTAAAGTCAATCGGATATGTATAACTTGTTCATTGCGAAATGTTTTGTGAATCAATAATGTTTGGATATGTTTTTGATGTACATATTACGCTACTAATATACACACTAAATAATTAAAAATGGTTTATTTTATCCACAATATTATCGAATGGTTAGAAAATCTATAGAAATTTAATATGGAGTATAAGACTCTAAATAAAGGGACACCAAGCACATAATAATAAGAAGAAATTAGACCTACGTTATACTCGAATTGTGTAACTGATAATTTTATAGGTAATGTAATGATGTAACTGATAATTTTATAGGTAATTTAATGACGTAAATCCAACTTATTAAAGACTTCTACATTTTTATCTAATGTATATTGTCAATTTTTATATATGGGGGAAGTAGGTAAGAGTATGAGAGACCGCTGGTATATATACTGCGGAACGCTGTTGTGTTTCCATCCCAACCAAATTCTCGCACTCTTAAGTCTTATCTTGGTTTTTTTTTTGTCGAGTCCAATCAAGACTCAACTATTCGGCTTTCAAATATTGGTTACTAATATGAGCTCAAGTCCAATTCGTCAATAGACAATTAGACATGAATATATGATTTTCCCATTGGGAAATAATATTAAACATATAATGTTGTCTCAAGAACTGACCTTTCTCTCTTCTATATAGTAAGAAATGACGATTTAGCATTAAACCGTACCCTAAATTCTGTCTACCCCTTTCCTAAAGAGAGACCAAGGGATGTAAATTAATTAAAAATTTATTTGACACTGAATTTTTTTGTCATTGATGAAACAAATTTTGTTTCTATATCATCTTTCACTGGCATCTCAAATCTATGTTTACAAAGTTGGAGGATTTGAAAATATTTTATATGCATCTCACTTGCATGCTCTAATGCGACGAACTCTTTGCATCTTTTGGCTAATTAGCTAATTGCAAGCATGACTGTGTGAATTTGTGATCCTTGTTCACTAAGAAGGTTGGATAATCATGATTATTTGTTAAAGTCCAAATCTAAAGAGATCAAGTATAGTCGCCTGCTAATCTCAGATAAAAACCCTTGCTTCACTCTGCATTAGAATGAAAAAATATTAAAAGAAATAAAAATTTATAACCCTATTTTATGATGGTTTCCGTTGAAATAATGATTTGAGAGTTTTCACAGTTGGATAATCGTACACATCTCAAAAGCAAAATTTACATTGAAATACTTGGAACTTACCTTATTTTATTTCCCACGATGAATTCAACAAAATTATGTGTAGGGAATAAAGACTTACCATCATATTCCACTGTGTCGATGTGAATGTTCTTAGCTTTTTAATATGAATCCTTCTTGGCCTAAATTATAGGTGTATTCTAAACACATGCAAGATAGAAGACGCCTATTAAATTGGAGTAGTTGATAATAGAATCGAAATAATGTGCATAAATATATTATGTAAACAAATAAAGACATCATGAATAAAAAGAAAAATAATATCATAAGCGGAATTACGACTGCATGCATGTCTTTATATACTCTAGTATATATTGATTGAATCCGAATGACTTGTGAAAGACTTCTAGATGTACTACAATAACAATAAATCTCTAAATAAATAAATAAAAGTGTTATCTTAACTTTGTTATATAATTATCTCTACTTTCAAATATTATCTAAATCTAACAAATTATTTAAATAGGTAGTTTAAAATAGTTGGAGACTACCACATGCCTCGAAAAAACCCTCTTTTATATACTCCCTCCTATTCTAAATAACTCTCCCTATTTCCTTTTTCGTCTATTCACAATACTCTCTCTATTTCCTTATTTGGCAAACTTTTATAGTTATTTTAATCACCCCACCCCACAACAATACCCCACAATACTCATACTTTATCTTATTTTAATCACTTTACCCCACAACAATCCTTATTTTAATCACCTTACCCCACAATAATACTTATTTTAATCACACAATACCTTCCCTCTCTCTAATCTCCTACCCCACTCCAATACTTTATCATATAATACTCCCATACCTTAATTCTCGTGCCCTCCATGAAAGGGGAGGGTTATGTAGAATAGGAGGGAGTATATACATTGATGATTGATTGATTGCTTGATTGATTGATTGATTAGTATTTAATAGTTTAATTCTATTTATCGCGAATATATATTTATGTCGGAATTTAGTTAAATAGCTCATTTTGTTACCATAATTAGTAATTTAATTTGTATATATTTATTATAAATAATTGTTATAATTGTAGATTTGGTACTACTTTTTGTTATATTGTTTTATACGTACTAGTTCGTGAGTAAAGGAAGACCGAGTAAAACAAGATGGGATCGAAGCGAGATAAATAAGCTAGTACGGAGTATTTGATAAAGAGAACTAAAGTCAACCTTTGACTTTTGTCTATCTTGAACTCAATGACCCCTGCTTCCCAGTTCATTCGTTGATTTTCAATCAACAATGACCAAAATTTGACATTGATGGCCAAGCTCATGGATTTCCATTATCAAGCACACATAGCCATTCCCTTTTACCATCATTACCAAATACCAACCATCAATTCATCACCATCATCAGCCATCCACCTCGTCTTCCCTTCAATCACAATACCCCACCACCTCATCACAAAAGCAACCACAGGCAACAACCGTACATCACCTTCATCACCATCACCAACTCACCATTTATGCACCACCCACGAGCTGCAGCCAAACCCGTCCCGCCTGCATTACCATCCATCAATCAGCAGCTCCCATCACCAACTCACTCCACTATTACCATGTTTGTTCGCCCGAAAACCCGACATCAGCCTCGTATCCACCTCGTGTTCCCATCATCATAGCAGCAACAATACCAGCTGAAGAGTTAAGAACGATAAACACCTAAGAAGGGGGGGGGGGGGGGAATTAGGTGTACCTTTTAAAAAATTTATCCTTAACTTGCTTAATTGATTAACTTAAGTAAAGAATATTGAAGTACACGACTTGAGAAACTTAATTGAATGTAAGTTCACAAGAAGGTACAACAGTTCTATGTTACAGTATAGGTGACTGTGACACAGAACTTGACTAGGTACAAGCGAGAAATAGTAAAGTGAAAGAACGTAAAAGTAAATGAATAAACAAACGACATTTTAAAAATTGGTCCAACCTCTACTCCGAGGCCTACGTCCAACCGTTATTTTATTGCTTGTTTAGAAATTTATTCAAACCTACTAAACCCCTTACAATGAAAATAACTCGCCAACTTACTCCGGTTGCACTCAAACTTAAAGTTATTCCGCTTCAAGAGTTTATGGGTTCTCTATCTCAAAGTGTTACAGAATCTTGTATCTCAAGAGTTCACTAAATGAACATGGAGATCACAATTAAGAACTAACACGAGAATCATGGAACAAACTCATTATGTCACAAGATCTGAATCGATACTTGGAGGTTTTCTGACTTTTTGAAAACAAATGAAGACTTTAAAAATCTGAAAAACGTTTTGCAAACACTTGAAGAACAAAGCTTTAAATGCACAAATGATTTGCAATATTTTACAATAAATGCTTTGGAAAGCCTTGAGAAATAAATGAGACTAAGACACTCTATTTATAGTGGATTTGATCTCAAGTAAGTACA
Source organism: Silene latifolia (assembly GCF_048544455.1). Taxonomy (NCBI): domain Eukaryota; kingdom Viridiplantae; phylum Streptophyta; class Magnoliopsida; order Caryophyllales; family Caryophyllaceae; genus Silene; species Silene latifolia. The sequence goes on from NC_133534.1 coordinate 11,489,660, forward strand.
ACTTAGGGAAATTAAATCCAATATAAAAATAGTAGCTTTGAGTGATGGTAAGTGTTAGACTATAGGCTTGAGGCTTACGTTGTTGAAGAAATCAGAAAAGTTAAGCTAATACACTCAACATGTGACCTTTTACAAAAATGGTAAAAAACTTTTTTAACTTTAAAAGTTTGACAAGTCCAACTTACCATTTATGTAAAAGGTGTTTGCACAAATCTAGAGGTTTATTCAACTGGATTTGTGACTCAAAAATTTCAGATTTTTTTCAAGCTTTTGAAGATTTAAATGTTTAAGGTTTGAAATTTGCAAAGTTTTAACACTTCAAACATTATGTTGAAAACGTCTTCCATACGGTAGTACCAGAAACCACAGTACAACTTACTGTTGCATGGTTTTGCCATAACTTGACTTGAATGAGAATGTTACACTTACTCTTACATTTTTCGACTAAGGCTAGAAAAATATAATTGACTTGACTTTCTTGATTATCTTGATCATCTTAAGTCATTGTTGAAAGTCCATTTGGTTGCTTCAATCACTAGTCATTTTCAACTAAGAGCAAACAATCAAATAACAAGGGGACTTGACATCATCAACTCAATGTGTTCTAACAAATTCCCCCTCTTTGATGATGACAAGTCCAAACATGTGTGATATCCCCCCTTAGCCCATGGTTAGTCGGTCTTTGGTCATTTCAACATATGCATAATTTATAAACATGATCAAGGTATTCGAAGGGTGCAATATGCTTTTCCAAAGTAAAACATCTAATCATGGTAGCTAAGACATAATTACGGTGAACGTTAGCCTAAGAGTTAAAAGATCACACATAAGTATAGTTTGGACTACTTCCCCCTCTTGACATTATCAAGGGAGGATAAAAAATGTTCAAGGATAGCTAAATATGTCAAAAACACACGCAAATAAGTTCAAGCATAAAAGAAAAACATCCAAGAGTTGCAAAATAAGTTCTTAAAGTAAAGAGCCGAAAAGCTTAAGGAGGAAGAGGGTTAGAAAGACAACTTTAAAGTTACGAGGATGGATTCTTCTTGTCAAGACGTTCAAAAAGATCCTCATTCATGGTACAAAGATCACCCATCTCATCCCGTAGCTGGGCATTCTCCATGACCAAGCGATTAACCATCCCCATAAGTTGATCTAACTTACTAATCACAACCCCTAGATAGTAGCTTGGACTGTGGCATCACCTTTGCCCTGATTTTTCTTTGTCAGTTTCCCATTTTGGATCTCCATGTTCATTCGGGAAAGGAGGCCCGAAGTCATCTTATCACTTAGCTTCTCAACAGCGGGACTCTCTTTCAACACTAAACCTTCCTTTTCAAAAATTAGAGAAAGCAACAGTTCCCATAAGGAACCACTATGTTCTTATCATAGTTCCCGTCTTGAAATTCTGCAGCTATCTCATTAATGCGATGGAACATGAGACGAGGAAGGTTAATGGGAATGTGTTTGACAATATGGTGAATGAGGAGCATGTCGAGGAAAGAGCATATCCCCCGACTGTTGTTGCTAGGGACAAGGTTCCTAAAGACCAGATTGAAGATAAACCGGATTGGGGCAGGGAGTTCAAGAGCATAGATATTTGTAGGACCATGTTCATCATGAGGTCTAAGGACTTTCATAATCTCGGTAGATGTGACTTCCTCAACCTCACCCCAGTACGTTTGGGAAAGGTGGTTAACCCAACATCATGAATCTCCAAATGGGCCGCAAGTTGTTCGGTTGTAGGGACAAAGGGTTTTTGATTGATGTAGGCCGAGAGGGTACCAGATGCAACATTAACCTTGACAGTAGCATAGAATTGAATAATCTCGGATAAGTACATAGGACTATACTTGTCCAACAGATTTACCCAACCCTGAGCTACCATGGCCTCTTTGAAATACTTAAAGGCAGGAGAAAAATCATACCAAGATGTTTTGTAACGCCTACCATTATGAAAGCAACAGTTCAGAATACCATGACACAGCTTTAATGTTTTTTCGGAAAGATCAATGGATTTAAGATGACTTAGGACATCATTTTTGAATTGATCGGTATGAGGTGTAATGATCAGATCCATGCAGGTGTTGAGGGGAACCTTCTCCTCAATAATCTCATCCTCATTGATTTTATCCAAACTTGGCAAATCCCGATGATACCTAGGCCGTTTGAGTGCCTTGGTTTTTGAACCGGATCCCTTTCTTCTTTGAGTGACTTTGGATTTGGGTGGGGATGCTTCCGGTGTTACATCATCGTCATCGCCAAAGATTTCGACCATCTTCCTCTTAGATCGTGTCCGAGAGGACGGTTTTGAGAAAAGTGGATCAAACCCATCGTCAACTTCCTTCCCAACATCACAATCATCAACATTGATCACTTGTTCAATAGTGGATGCCTTAGTTGCATCAGTCTCAGCCGGCACATCTTCCTCCATTCTCTCATTCACCAAGTCTTTCAAAATTTCATCAACACCATCATCCTTCTTTTCCTCACTTAAATTTTTCTTCACTCTTTTTTTTTCTCACTTGTTTCACTCTTTTTTTCTGATTTTTCTTCACTCTCCCTTTCTTATTTTTCATTTTTCTCACATATTTCTCCCTCTTTTTCTGATATTTCTCCACTCTCTTCTTCTTTCTGTATTTCCTTCTAATTTTCAACATCTTCCATTTTCTTTTCATCAATTTTATTGACATTGTCACCTTCTTCCTCTTGTTTGTTTTCATCATATTCCCCCTCTTTTTCTTTCGAGGTGCCACCTTTTTCTTTTGATTTTACACCTTCACAGACTTGCATGTCGGTGGCTTCTTCTTTATCAGACTCAACATCTTCTTCATGATCCAAATGAGGTGAGATGGGAGGTCTCCTTCCACAACCACCGCCTCATTTTGCGGTTGTTTTCTTTCGTGTCACAGTAGGCTTGACAGTAGCAGAGGTGGTGTCGTTTGTATCTTTAGTGGTAATGGGAATCATTTTTTCAGTACTTGCAGCGGTTTTGGGGGTCATCTTTTGCTTTGCAATGAACTTTGGATTAAAGGTATTCCTAAGATTTATGAGTTCCTTGGACAATCTAGGTTTTGGAGGCATATTTGAATATAAAGGGGTTGATTTTGACGGTTTTTGAGAATAAAGAGAAGTTGAAAAAGGATTTTTATTGTTTAGTGGATAAAAGGGGATTTTTGTGGATTGGTATGAAGGGTAATGATGTGTACGGTGGAGTTAAAGAGAAGGTTTAATGTGATTTTGTGAGGGGCACGATTAATGAGGGTTAGGTGGAGTGTTTAATTGTAGTTGATGGGACATAAAGTGGGTGTGGCTCAATGCAAAAAGAAAAAGAGCTTAAATGCAACTAAGGAATCTTGATTTAAAATGCTCGGTTCATATTTGCATGCACATGATGTTTATTTTCCTAATTAACACATTAATTCCAACCTCTAATCAATCATTGGTGAAACTAATTTAATTTAGCTACATGTCACCTAGTAAACCAATTTCCGACCGAAGTCTTACGAATTATTCTCTTTCTAACGGTTTTGTAAAAATGTCCGCAATTTGATTTTCCGTTTTACAAAAACTTAGACATATATTACCCTTTTCAACTTGATCATGTAAAAAATGATGTCTTATGTCGATGTGTTTAGTGCGTGAATGTTGTATAGGATTCTTTGATATATTGATTGCACCAGTATTGTCACAAAATATGGGGGTAGTCTCGAAAATAAGGCCATAATCATGCAATTGTTGACGTACCCAAAGAATTTGTGCACAATAATGAGTCATAATTATATACATATTTATGCCTCCCCTTAATTGCTTTTGATACGGTTTTCGTGCTAATTTATATCATTTACATGTCTTTTAAGTTAGAATGTCGATACTTCCGCTTTTTGATGTTTGATGCAGGAATGATGCATTTGAGGAGCAAAGGAATGAAATGAGTATCGCGGAGTGGGCATGAAGGGATACACGAAGCATGACACGAGAATCCATAAGAATGAAAGAAAAGAAGTTAAGAAGAAAACACGAAGAAAAGAGCTTCTTATCACTAGTGCTTCCTTTGAAGAGCCATATCTTGAGTTCTACAACCGATTTTCAAGTAATTTCTATTGGAGGTGAAATCTTATCCTCTTAGCTTTCCAACGCCATAAAAATCAATTGTTTCTGATAAGTAACGAAGAAATGGCGGCCGTTTGAAGATCAGTGCGCAAAGCAGAAACTTGGTTCCTCGATCGAGCCAAGCTAGGTTCGATCGAGGAACCAACCTAATCAACTAAATTTCGCAATGTCGAGAGTTGGGTGTTCTTGAACTTTGGTGCCTCGATCGAGCCAGGCCAGGCTCAATCGAGGAAGTGGTTCCTCGATCGAGTCAACTTATGCTCGATCGAGGAACCTTCCAATTTTATAATTCCCGCAACTTTTCTTAAGTCGGTTATATATTGTTATAAATACCAAAACTCGTACCCTAGGTTATTTATGCTTTATTTTCAGTAGGTTTAATATAGCTACCTTATAAAACTCTCTCAAATACTTAGCTTAGTTTAATTATATATTGTTCGGATCTATTGCCTTTAATTACGGTATTGTTCTTAATCTTTCCTTTATTATTAATCATTTATTTCATTGTTCATTTTTTATGCTTGCAATCATGTTTCTTATTATTGTTATTGTTGTACGCTAAATTCTTAATCTAGGGTGAAGGGGATCTAGGTTAATTAGAAAGGGGAAATTGATTAATTGCTAGTGAAATCGTTTAAGTTGCCGTTTGATTATTGTTCTTATTCTAGTTAATTAACTTAGGCCTGAGTTGTTAATTAGTGTAGCGAATTAATCCTTTCACCGACCGGGTTAGAATAAATATATGCTGCGATAATCGAATAGATTGTATCTAATTATAGCGACCGCATGTTAGAATCGATTTAAAAGGCATAATAGAGTCGACCGAGCTTATGACCTTAGACAACTTGGTAGATCTAGCAATTGATTAATAGACCCCATATAATTGATCTAGTGAACCGGAAATCCTAGACTTTTAATATTATCGTTATTCATCTTTTATTTACTTTGCAATTAGCTGTTAGAAATCAAATCAAACAAACTCCCACAATTGGTTACCTTAAGACACTATAAACATCAACAAACTAGATAATCACCGCTTCCCTGTGGATTCGACCCTGACTTACCGCTAGCTATTTTGTTAGTAGTAGTTTAAGTTTACTTTGATTAAGGCCAACGACTGAAATAACCTTATCACACAACATAGAGCAGTACTCACATATTCACTTTCGGTCGTGGACAATGCAACAGTGTTTTGCTTCTTAGAAGCCCATGAAATGAGACATGGTCCTAGGAATGTAGCAATACCCGAAGTGCTTTTCCTATCCAATGTGTCACCGGCATACTTCGCATCCAAAAATCCTACAAGATCAAGTTCGTAGTGAATTGGGTACCAAAGATATAGCCCTTGTGTTTCAATCAAATACCTAAAAATCCGTTTGACGGCTTTGAAATGTGATTCCTTAGGATTTGCTTGGAAACGGGCACAAACACACACACTAAATTGTATGTCGGGTCGACTAGCGGTTAAGTAAAGTAAGGAACCGATAATACCTCGATATACCTCTTCACTAATGCTCTTACCATTTTCGTCCTTATCAAACTTGATTTTAGGCACCATTATTGGTGTAGGCATAAGATTAGAATTAGTCAACCCAAACTTACTTAACATTTCTTTTAAGTACTTTTGTTGATGAATCATTTTTCCGTTCTCATTTTGTTTGATTTGAAGACCAAGAAAAAAATCAAAGTTCTCCCATCATACTCATTTTAAATTCGGAAGTCATTAAATCAGAAAAGTACTTATAAAGAACATTGTTAGTTGCTCCAAAAATAATGTCATCGACATATACTTGCACAAGCAACAGTTCATCTCCTTGTGACTTGATAAACAACGTTTTATCCACGGACCCACGTATGAAACCATTTTTCAATAGAAACTTTGAAAGCCTATCATACCAGGCCCTAGGGGCCTGTTTTAAACCATAAAGTGCTTTATCAAGTTTAAAAACGTGGTTGGAAAACTCGTTGTTTACAAAGGCCGAAGGTTGTTCAACAAATACTTTTTCATCAAGGTATCCATTTAAAAATGCCGTTTTGACATCCATTTGAAAAAGCTTTATACCTTGATAAGATGCAAACGCTACAAGCATTCGTATGGCTTCAAGCCTAGCTACCGTTGCAAAGGTTCCATCATAATCAATTCCTTCTTGGTTAAAACCTTGCACCACTAGTCTAGCTTTATTCCTTACGATTTCTCCATCATCATCTAGCTTGTTGCGAAAGACCCACCGTGTACCAATTACAGTACGTTGTGTGGGCCTAGAGACAAGATGCTATACCTTGTTCATTTCGAATTGCTCCAATTCTTCTTGCATTGCTATCACCCAACATTCATCAGTCAGGACTACTGTGACATGGTCTGGTTCAATTTGTGAGATGAAAACATTGTGTGCACAGAAATTTTGAAGCGAAGATCTGGTTTTTATTCCAGAGGTTATGTCACTGGTTAGGTTTGATAGAGGATGTGAGCTTTGGTGTTTCCGTTTTTTGGGAATAAGTGAGTTAGAGGATTCAGTTTGTTCGTCTGTAACAGTAGAGGGGACTGTTGCATGAAGATTGTTTGAAGGAGGTGATTGTGGTTCGTTTATAATTTGATTTGGTTGTTCTTCACTATCCTTGTTCTCCCTGGATGAGCTAGCATCATCTTGTGTAGAAGGACGATTAGTTCCCCCTGAATTTTGGACATCCTCCTCAGGCAATAGTGGCTTCAACTGTTGCTCAGCCTCTTCCACCACTTGATCCATAGCATGTCGTGTCATTAAGGGTCCGTTTGGATTGAAAGAATTGGAGGGAAGGGGAGGGGAGGGAAAGGGAGGGACTAATTTTCCTTTGTTTGGATACAAAATATGGGAGGAGGGAAATGGAAGGGGAGAGAAATGAGAGGACTTATTTTCTCCCCTATAGAATAATCTATAATCTTTCCATGGGAGGCAAGATTTGGAAAAAAAATATTATTTGAGCTCTCATTTAATTATGAAAAGACAACTTTACCCTACTAAAAATCTCTACACTCACAAATATCATCAGACGACATATTCTCCACACTTCTCAATCTCTATTCTAACAAATTTTCTAGGGTTTCAAATTGGGGATCTAGGGTTTATTAATTGGGGGTTTATGATTGCAAATCGAATTCCAAATTAATTCAATCTCAAATTCAGATTATCAGGTTTGTTTTCTCTCTTCTATCTCTTCTTCTGTAATTTTTTTTAATACTTGAACTCGAGTTCTATTGATTTTTCGATGGTAATTCGATCGAATTACATATTTAGTTCGATTGAATTACATATTCGATCGAAAACTGTAATTCGATTATTACATTTTCTAGCGTAATTGTATTCGATTGAAAACTCTAATTCGATTATTACATTTTGTGAATTGGGATTGTTGCTGTAATTCGATTATTACAATTTGTCATTTGTGGGTTCAACAGGATGCTAGTACAAGAGGATTGACGAGGTGGAAAACTTGCGTAAATTAGATGAAGCAATGATCAATTTCCGAAAATCCACAAGGATTTATTCAATTATTGAATTTCTTATAGCTGATAAATTTGTGGTGAACAGTTGTAGAGAATAATAAGGCTGCATTTCCTCAAAATTAAAAAGAAAAAAAAAAGAAAAAAAAAAGAATAATGATGAAGCTGCTCAAAATTAAAAAGGAAAAAAAAAAGAATAATGATGAAACTGCGTGAATACACAAATAAACTGCCATCTCCCTTCTAACTTAGATGGAAAAGTAAGGGTATTATTGTCATTAGTCATCATTTACCATCAGCATCCTCCATCCATTCTCCTTCCTCCCCTTCCATTTCCCTCTCACCATTTTTGTTATCCAAACGACCTCAATTCATTTACCCTCCCCTTCCCTCCCCTCACTCCCCCTCCCCTCAATCCCCTTCTCCTCCCCTTCCCTCCTAATATGGTATCCAAACGGAGCCTAAAAGTATCATAACCTCTTTAAAAGACCAGCACTTACAACAAACAACCACAAAAAAACATTCAAAAGAATGTCAAAGTAGGATTTCTTTTTTGTGGGTCAATTCACTCACCTCAAACCAGCACTTACAACAAACAACCACAAAAAACAACACAACTACGGCCTACCTTACACTCCCCGCTACCTACATACCAATTTTCAGACCAAACAAAGTATCATAACCTCTTTAAAAGAGCTACTAAAAATCCCCGACCACTCGTTAATCTCTCCGACCGGTCTTACTTTACACAACAATAGATCCAACATAAGGCCACTTTTGATCATCGTGTTAATAACCCATGGAAAGCTTGTATTTTCACCTTTCCAACGAGTCCAAGAACACCTCTAACCGACATCGTTTGTTATCCCAAACATCGATTGAAAGTTACCTCATTGCAAAATGCTAAGTCCTTCAGCCAAAAAGTCGTGTTTGATAACAAAAATTTTATTAAAGGTTGTGTTTTACAAACTTTTTTTTTTTAAAGGTGGTGTTTGAGAAAAAAAAAATTTAAAGGTTGTGAAGAAACCCAAAGTCCCACATGTGAGGGTTGTCCCACATTGATAAAAGAGGAGAAGAATTACCACTTTATAAGGCAAGGGGCTACTCCCTCTACTGCCAATTGGTTTTAGAGTGGAACCCTCTTGGGCCTACATTGTGGACTCTTTCTCCTCCGTTTGGGTGCGGTCCAGGCCCGTTGTTGAATTTAACAAAGGTTGTGTTTGAAAAAAAAAAAAAAACCTATCTTCAATTTACTTTGATTGCCAAATCGAATTTTATTTGATGGAAACTCTATTTCCCATGGACAACCAAACAACTCATAATCACAAATTCACAATTCAACTCTATAATTAATAGAACCCTAACAGGAATTCAATTCAATTTTCCAACGACGTAGCTTGAATGTTCATCAATGGAGGCAATTGTTTATAGTAAGGCGATTGTTTATGGTAAGCCGATTCTCTTCAAATCTAATGTTGTTTTTCCATGTCTATCCAACAACTTTAGGGGAACTCAATTAACATGGCAATATCGTCATCGTCACCATCACCATCACCATCACCATCGTCATAATCAGTCAAGAGCAGATGAGCAATTAAAATTAGTTACATTCAAAGAAACCCCAGCAACCCTTATTGTTAAACCGACACCAAAACCAAAACCAAAACCAAAACCAAAACCGAAACCGAAACGGGAGTTGAGACTGGTGGAAAAGCTGTTATATGGCGCATTAGCAGTGTCTGCAGTAGGATTAGTGTTGTTCGAATTTGTAATCATGCCAAGGGAGATGGCAGTTGTGAGGTCTCCATCATTATCCAGTATACCTTTGCATGTTATTCGTTCTAAACTCGAACATATATATGTAAGAATGTTGTTATCTGTGTTATTATCAACATTTTGTTCTGGTGGATTGATTATCATTCCAAGTTTGCACGAGGAAGTCGACGAGAGTGAGCATGGAAAAAGATTAGCTTTTCAAATATTAAGGGTGATTTGTATGCTCGGGTTTGTACCATCTTCACTAGAATACATGTCCATTTCATATGCAATGGACACTTTGATATATACAATTTTCCGCGATTGGAATCGGCCTTTACATCTCTATATGGCCATATTCATGGTCTCATTCCAAATTTGCTGTCCTGGATTAATTGCCGTTAAACAACATTACGACAAAGTTGACGAGAATGATTTTGAAAAAGGATTGGATTTGAAAGTATTTGGGGCGATATCGATTGGAGTGGATGTAGCATGTTCACCAGAATTCATGTCCATTGCATATACAATGGACACCTTATCACGTACAGTTTTTCGCAATTGGCGTTGGCCTTATAATATCAATCTGGCCGTATTCTTCATCTTACTCCATATTTGTTGTCGTGGACTAAGGGCTGTCATCGACCTTCATTCCAGGTTGCCTAATTGTGAGAAGAAATATTTTAATAAAAGGTAATGTTGTGATGAAATGAGTACTTTTAAATTTTTGACACACGGTTTCGTTTATTTTTAATTTTGTTGTATGATTCTTAACTCTGTACGTGACGATTGATTATGCATTTTGGACCAAGGGTTGGTTTGGAGTTGAAACTCGTACAAGTGAGAAACTTGAGTATTCTTAGCTTAACATAATAACCTAGTAAGGGTGTAATCTAAAAAGAAAAACTTTTGCTTTTGTTACTCCTAAGTTTACCTTGACTTTCCATTACATTTTCGTTCTTCCTTTTGTTTTTCATCTTCCCTTTTTTATTCGCATTTTGAGGCGTGCGTTCACCCATTGACGGTTCGAAAGGATGATTCATGTCAGCCGACCCCAAATCATTTTGGGATTAAGGCTCTGATGTTGTTGTTGTTGTTGTTGTTGTTGTTACTCTCTTTAGTATTTGTGGTTGTATTACGAGGTTATGCGAGGTGCTCTTATATATTTATAGGATTGCGTCAGTTTCGCCTATGTGTTTTTACTAAAGAAATATAGTTGCATAAATCCAAACTCGCCCCATGTCACCATAGGCATGAGTCTTTGAGGTGTTATTGTAATGTTGCTGATGTTATGATTAGTTTAAGCTCTCAATTCTAGGGTCATCAGTCATGTTTGCGTTAGCGTTATAGAAAGTACCTGAGTTGGAGACTTGAATGCAAGTGTGACATGTTACGATTAGTGGGAGACACGATAATCTAGGGTGGGAGGTCATAGATTAAGACCATTGGCGGAGAAGAGAGATGTCCTGGGGCAGAGGGCGGCGGTAGAGAAGTTGAGATAGTTCAGATAGTGGTTAGGGTGGTGCTTTGTTATGGTTGGAGTGGAGTTTATTGTGGTAGTCATTTGTGGGATGGTGCTTGGTTGATTGTTTTGGTTGGCGTGGTGTTTCGTCGAGTTGTCATTGTTAGGGTGGTGGTTTGGTCACTGGTGTATAGCGGAAGCAACCTCTTTGTGTTGCGCAAACCCTTGAAACACCGGGAGAACAAAGAAAGTTAACCCAAAAGGTAGAGTGGAAGAACAAAACAAAATGAAAGGGAGTAAACTTTTTTTTTTTTTTTAAATGGTAAAATGAAGGTAATTGTTTTGATAAATAAAGCGTCACTAATTTACATTTTATCTCTGTATACTCCATATATCTGAAAAATTAATTGTAAAAATTAACATTGTTGATCCACAAAGTCAATTGAGGGGTAGTATGCGCAAATACCTTGCTTATAATTTTTGATACTTTTAAAGCTAACTTTACTGCTCTTTTCCTTAAGGTCGTGTAAGCAGACTAGGAGCCTGCTTAATAAGTCCAGCAGAAGACAAACGAATCGGCAAAAGAAAGATCTTGGTGAGTTTAGCATGTAACACATGACGATGCATTGTACAACAAAGTCTCCATGTGTACGTGGGAACGAAAATTTGTGACGACTATTGTGTATACTTAAATACTCTTTTAGGTTTTAGGTTTGCTTTTGAATCAACTTGTTTTAGCATAAATACAAGCGGATTTGTTTTTTTTTTTTTTTTTTTTTTATTTGTTTGTTCCAACCCATCTTTCCTCTTTACCCACCCTATTTCCTCTTGCCATCTACACCCTCATGTTTAGTCACCACCTTCCCTTCTGCTCCAACTTCGAGATCCAAGCCACCAGAACCAGCCCGCAGCCCGCAGCCCGCCCTACCTGACCCAAACTATCAAAAACCTTTCTCCCACCCTAGAACACTCCCCCTCTTATCCTTGATATATGTCTGCCAACTCCAAAAAATCTACTACCATTCTTAAAAAGCCTTTCTTACCCCTACTCCAAAACCTATATAATGCCCGAGATTAACTATATGGAGGGGTTGGATAAGGGTATATTCGTAATTGTTTTATATACAACTTAAAAACAAAGTGTTTAGGCTTCCCAAAATGAAATTATGTAAAAAACTTGTAAACATTGAGGGGGTAGTTCAACTACCAAGTGTGGTAGTTTAAATAGTGATGTATTTCTCATAGGTTATGGTTATACCTAACAAAAAGGTCGTTCATTTTCGGGTAGTTGTCTGAGTGTGTTGATACAAGTTTAATTCCTAGTTGAGGCCACTTTTAAACTACTAATTATTGTCATCGTTATTGTGTTTGTTTGACGTAAGGTAATCACTTTAAGCTTAAAAGTAATGCTATTGTTTAGTCAATTTCCTTATCGTTGTAATGGAGCCCCATTCAATCGGTTCGTATATAAACAATTCAAGAGGGTATATTAACTTCCACCATGGAAAGCTTTAGTTTAAAGCAAAATAAGGGCCATTTGGGGATCTTAAATAGATACAACACTATGGAAAAGTACCATTGTGCTCCGGCAGTATGCTAACCCTTTAATTATTTCACATATCTTGATGTTACATACTTTGCTAACACGATTCTTATTTTATGCAGAAAAAACCACCCCCTGTGGTAGAAGTGTTTCTTCAGGAGCCGACTCATAGTTCATCAAACCTTTGTAATGGACTACAAGAGATCTAAGAATTAGTTATGCTTTCCCTAGGTTTATTGCCCGAGCCCATACGAATGTGGGGCTGCCTTACCCCATCCAGTGTGGGGGACTATTTCCTAGTAAACATACCTTTAATAATATGGTAATATGAAGTGATGATTTAGTGGAAAATTATTATGCTTCTTCTTAAATATTTTTCAGTGTTCTGTTGGAAATAAACTTACTGTATTTTATGTTATAAAATTTGTTTATTTTTATCATAGTTCAATGTGAATGAATATGACATCCTCTAATATATCAAGTGAATGTATCTATCTTTTAAGAATCTTAGATTCTACATTAGTCCTAAAATAAAAAAGTTGATTTGAATCAGGTTAAACTTATTCAGCTATTCCAGTCTCATTACCACATTATGATGCTGGACAGAGGCCTTGGGCAGGTGTTGGATACTCTGTTTTTGAACAATTTGTGATCTGAATACTGGATATTCTGTAAACTTTATTTAAATGCAGATACTGGATATTCTAATTTAAGACGGCACTATCACATATGGTGTTGGATACTCTGTTGCTATTTTATTTCATTGCGTTGAGCTACTAAGTGGTCGTACCCAAGAAGTCAAGAGTGTCTCAGTATGCTAGGAGGTATGTATAGCAATCTCTGAGTTGTATTTTTCGTCTTAGTTGTTGTTATGATTTTGTATAGTACTATGTGGTTTGTTTATGTGTAGCAATAAAATTTTAGGTTTCTAGCATTAAAGTTTTCAAGATTGATGAAATTTGGGACATCAGATATGTATTCTCAGTTATTCATATGATGAACTATTAAATAGTGAAGGATTATCTTGACTTCTTTAAAATCAACTTCATTTCTCTCTTCAACATGGTTCTTCTGTTTGGATGCTGTCACTGTTCGTGTATTGACGGTCAGTTGTGGCTCAGCTCATCAATTTTCCGACATCTCCCTAGGTAGTGAAATGGAGATGATCCTTCTGCAAAACTGTTCTGATTTGATTAGTTATTATTACGTTTGTTCTAGCTTTTGTTCTTTTAACCTATCAAATTCTTAATTCTAGATATCTTTGGGATTACTATTAGGACATCGTCATTATTCTTACTAAAAAGGTAATAAATTTGAAGTGTAATGTCATTGTGAAGTTGCCAAAAAAGAAAAAATGGCAAGTCTTTGGGAGTTGGTAGATTGTTATGAGACCACCAGTAGACATCTAAAACAGTTGCTTTGATATTAATTTAGGGTTTCTAATGTTTGTGTAACTCTTAGTGATGACATGTATTTGCGAAGATGTTTTTCATGTGAAGATTATGAGTCATTGATTGTATCACCCATTTTGGTGAGAGCTGTTGATAAGTATTTTCCAGTTCTTTTTTAGAACCGGAGAGGTTCTTACTCACCCCGTCCCTTAAGTCAGGTGGCAAGTAGGGATGGTAATGAATTGGGTGGGATTGAGTTTCACCTTATCCAAACCCGACCCAATCACTTATTGCCTCATTCTATCATCAATTCAAAACTTTACAATCCATACTGATCTAATATGTATTTCAACAAGTCTCTCTTGTGACGGACATATCCGTCACAAGCTTGCGATGGGTCAAGTAATACCATGTGGGTAGATAAGATAAAACAAATTGCTACTCGTAGGATTGTGCTTTTGTCTTATCTACCTTACATGGGTAATACTTGACCCGTCGCAAGCTTGCGACGGATACGCCCGTCAGGCCGTCACAAATGAGAATTTGTGTATTTTTTTATATGTAATCCAAATCCATACATGATTGTGATGTTCCGCAGTATAATCAAAATTCATCGTGAAACTCAGTTATTTGACCCAATAAAAAATTCTCTTATATGGGAAAATTTGAAATTTTAAGTCTAGTAATGTCTATTTTAAAAAAAAAACTTGATTGAATCAGGTTCGGACGTGCGTGAGGCAGGGTCAGTAATGGACTTGGTTTGGATTTTTCAGTAGTGGGTTTGGATACAGTTTCTAAATAATGGATCGGATAAGGGTTTCTAAAATTGGGTGTGGCCGTGTGGGTGAGGGCAATTTCCCCCTACGAGTCGATTTGGTTTCTCGATTCAGCCTTAATTACTACCCATCCCTAGTCGCAAGTCCGTATTACTAGTGACATTAGTGACATTTATCTGTTGGTAGTTGATATTCAAATCTCAAGACCTTGCCCTCATTTCTTCTTTGTATCTTCTAGAGAAACCAGAGAAGGATCTGTTACGAGGAGTGCATCAGTCATGGCAGCATGCTCTTTCCTCCCACCGATTCTGGCATCTACCAAATATTGCATAGGTATCGTTCTACTCTCAAGTTCTTCAACTGTCTTTGGCTTACTGGTATATTTTATTGCATATCCATATCCGCAAGTATCTGAATAGGTTGCTGAAAATTGGTCATTCGTTTTCAACCCCTACCGTAATAGATAATCTAGCAACGTAATTGGCTACTGTATTACTCCTCTTCCCTCTCATGACATGAACACACCTACTGACCTACCAGATAAAAAAAAACATTAAGATAGTCCCCATGCATTTCTCGCAAAGCTTCTACTAGTCACTTTCTAATATTATCTGCATCATCCCCACTCTCCCAGCCAACTCTAAGCCGATTCTTGCTGCCATGCTTTGAGCCACCTCGAGACTCCATCACGCCTTCACTCGCCGGCTTACCACAAAAACCAACTTCCTATCAGTATCATGGCCAAGCACACCTACACCAATCTCCTTATCCCGCATCAGTATTATCTTAATGGCGTCCCCCAGTTGACTGGGACCAAAAATTTCGCTGAAATACACGCACCTGCATGTACTCTAGAAGGTACTCCACGACCAGTCGATAAATTCCCACGATAAACTGCTGTTCTTGGGTACATTCTCCTCTAAGATTAATAGATTATCACATTTCTGCCCAAGCTAAAGCCGAGAAATTTATGCTTGGCATAATCTATACCCCTTACTAAAATGTGGGTAAGGATATTCACTGTTCAAAATGAACAGTAGTTAGGAGCAACACTTTGCTATTTTTCCATCCAAAACGCAGCACTTTGAACAACTTTTCATTATTTCTACTTGCCCCCTCTCATTTGCCTCTCTCCTAAATTATTGTCTCCCAAAACATGATTCTCAATCTCCCTTCTCTTAATTCCGATTGAATGATCACAAATGGCGAACACCTTCACTATTAAATTTACTCCCCTTCTCCATGTTTTGCCTTACGCAGAATCGATGATTGATAAACAAAAGAGTTAGCGTTGTCAAGGAAATCAACACAAGATATCACAAGGTTACATCCTTTTTCATTAATTTTTAATTGGTTTGCTGTTACAATTGGGGGTTTAGGGTTACATCTTCTACATTTCATATCATCGTTCTCTTTTTCCCTGTATCTGCCTTCCTCCTCACACCATCGTCCATTTTACCCCTCTAAACTCAGCGTTTTGATATCCAATAACCAACCCCTGTGGTTTCCCACTATCTGCTTCTCACCTCTATTTTTTGTGCTCTCAAACTATCCCATTTATCATTTCTCATCTCATCCAATAACTAAACTCACACCTTTTAATTATTACTCCGTATTTGAGGTAAATTCGATTACATCAATGAAGGTGATGATTATGGAGTAAGTAATTTTTTAAAGCTTATTTATCTGAGTTTTTTTTTCCTCTTATCTTATTCGCTCTTATTTTGTGGTTTCATTTGCTCTTATAATCTGGGTTATGAGTTGAGTTTATGTGAGCTTTTGGAGGGTTTTGGGGAAAAAAAGAAACTAACTTTATAATAAGGGTTATTGGTTTAAGATGATAGGAGAGATCAGAGACACTACGCTGAGATAAATTTAAGCTTGGAAATACTGGCGCTCTCACACCAACACGACCGACACCAATGGCGAGGTTTGTGACTATTTTTATTTGATTTCAGTCTGAGTAGGTACCTTATAGTGATTCGGAAGAAGTCAGTAAGTCACCAAGTCACCGTAGTGAATGACGGGCAGAGGACCATACAGCGGCGACATCGATCAATTTGTGTGGTATGTTGAAAAATTAGGGTTCTCGTGTTTTTGTTTTTGGTTGATTTTTTTTGTTTTTTTGTTTTATGTTCAGGCTGCTAATAATCATGTCATTTTATGCATCACAAGTTTATGAATTTCATCGTATTTGATGCAGGGAACGTGTTTACGTGCTTTGTATTTCTTTTCTTGGAAACTTGTCTGACTTCTAATACAATTTATAGTGACTACTCTGCCAAGCATGAACTAAAAGTGTTGTTTGCATTCTATATGAAACATTTCGTTGAGGTTACCTTACCTGATTCTTGAAGTTTATAGATGGCATGTCATTCTCTTAATGTTTCCTTTCAAGGTAGTGTTTTCTTGTAAGATAGTTAGCAGTTGAAGGGTAATTTTGACACCTACTACTCTAAAATGTTAACTGGACTTGTTAATTCCCTATAAAGACTACCTAGAATATGGGTCTTTTTATATTTGTGATTTTCATCAATCAAATTTTAGTGTAAACCTCAACTGTAATGCCAAACCAAGCTTAATTTTATAAGTCTACAACTTTGCTTATTTTACTGAACTTATCAAGGCGTGGGTGATGAAAAGGTGAAGGATATGAGGGGAATACCAGCCAAGATGGATGGGTGTCACCAAGAACTAGGAAAAACGAAGTCGTAGGAGACTACCAGGATTATCTGGGCGTTAACGTGGTTCTAGATCAAATACTAATTTTTTGACTCGATATATCTCTACTACAATGTCTCTTTTGAATGGTCATGGAGATAATTTAAGTAACAAGTTAATTTTCCATGTAGGCATTATTAACTTTTTATTTTTATTTTTGTCACTGTTACTTCCTGCATCGTTATTTCTACCTTTAAACAACAGGCGAAAATTATGGATATTAAAAGTTGAGTGTGAGTCCAGCATAAAATGTATTGACATAAAGTGACTTATAATTTAGTAATCCCCCGTCCCGTTCAATTGTTATCCTTTGGTTTTGGCACAAAGACCAAGGAAAGAGGAGGGATCCAATTACTAAATGATAAGTAGACTAAATTGAGTGTGAATGATCAAATTGCTCATCAAGTTTATTCTTAACATAGAAAGAACAACAATTGACTTAGACACACCCCAAAAGGGAATATGACAACAAATGAGCGGGACAGAGGGAGTATTAGCATAAAGTGAAGCAACATATCTCATGCGATATTTAGATTAACCCAAACTAACATTATTCTATTTTACTTTGGGTTAGTTTGGGGATGTCCAGCATAAAATGTACGGAGTATTAGCAATTTACCATAAATCTATAACCTCTTCTATAATCTCTTAAAATGCATCAACATCTAAAATTCATTCCTTAGGAATAGTGGTAGACTATTCAAAAGCATGCCTTGCACATCTCAAAAGCATGCCTTGTATATGACTCCTAAAATTTTCGTCAAAAAATGCCTTCTACCGTGTTCTCCTCTCCGTTCATTCTCATTTCTTCGTTTTTCGTGTAAGCTCTTTGCTCTCCCTTCCTCCTCTCTTCAACTGTTTACCCTTTCGATTATTCTATCTGTTTTCGATGTCCCGCCGACTCTCAAGCAACCCGATTTGGCGATTTAGGAGTTCTTTGCTTGAATGTTTATATTTCCGATGACTAATTTTGGGGTTTTTGGTAAGGAAATTAGGTTGGATTTGTTGATTCGGGTCATGATTTGTTTCTGGTTGCTGTACAATAACACCCCGATAAACCGTAAAGGGCGTATTATTGGTTGTGAACGGGTGAGTTTGGGGTTGATAATTGATTATTTGCCCAGGTTCGAGTATGCAATAGTCAAATCTGGGAATTAACGCATAATGGAATTAGATGCATACCTCCATAAGCTTTCCGTACTTCGACATTTTAGAAATCCAAGCAAATCATAGATGAAGACGCAAACTAATTAGCCCAGGTCAAGCGGAATTCGATGAATTATGGAAAGAAACAGAGCTTTGTTAACCGAACTTGTTATGCTAAGCCTCGATATGCACAATGCTTTTTTTGTGTTTCATTTTTTGTTTTTTTACAGGTCTATTTGTATTTAAAGACTGTAGCTTATTGATCTGTCTACCCTTACTTATAACTGGTTGTGGGCTGGTACATTTGTAGTTGATGATTGGTAATTTTGCAGAGGTAAACAACTAATCGAGATTAATTGGTTAGCTTGAACTAACATACAGTGTGGCTCGCGAACTTTGTTATTTGGTTAATTTGGGTGCTCCATACTTTTGTTGGCTCCGGCTTTTAGTTGGTTGGTTAATTGTAGTTTTTCCTCTATCTACCTCTGATTATAGCATGGTTTCTTTGAGCTGCCTCATCTCATGGTTGCTCCGTGCTTTCACAGGAATTCCCAACTGTTGACGACCCCCCACCTCTCCAGCTTTAGGGTTGTCCTACCCTTTTCCTTTATCACGCTTGCCTGTTCTTGCTATTGCTCTCGGGCTTTGTGAAGGCATCTTCTGCTTGCCCTGTACCAGTTGATGTCAACTAGACTCTGCAGATCAACTTTTGAACTTGGTAGGTGGCGCCCCTAGCTGTTTTAATGGTATGCTAACTATTGTTACGCTTTATAATGCTCGTATGCCTTTTATAATGTGTGCTCTAATTACTGTGTTAACTTGTAATTGTATCCACCTGACGTGAGTCTTTTGAGTTTTATGTTTTACTGAGACAACCCTATGACCTATGCTTAGTGGTTATGGTTTCGTGGGTTTGTACCAGTACGTATGGTTTTGTGATGAATCGGTCCTAATTCGTGGTGCTTCCCATATGATATTACAGACGTTCGCCTGGGGTCTACGCTAAGTGATTATGGCTGTTCGTTTCTCAGGCCTGGTTTATGCTTGTTGCTTAGAGAGAGAGAGCTGGTCTAAGCTGTGGGCAATTAATTTTATGCGACTATTTGCTTCCCGCGGCTGGTTTATGCTTGCTGCTTAGGGAGATCGTTGGTCTAAGTTGGGCAATTAATTTTATGCTTATCTTAGACCTTACAATTAACTTACTTCAGGACACCTAGGTGCTTTCAGATGCCACCTCGCTAGATAGTGTCTTGCCTATAAATATTGGCGTAGTTTGCATTGGACCACCCAATCACAGCTCAACCCTTATACCCTAGGTTCCCATCTTCTAATCAATAAAAAAAAGAAAGGAAAGAGCACCACAAATATCATAATCGACTTTACTAATGGCTACTAGATTTGCCAAGACCTACACTTGTGTCATCATGCACGTGCCCATCCAAACTGTTGTGAAATATAACTAAAAGCTTAAGCTAACAAGGTAAGACGAGAAATTACCGACCTTGTAGTTTAGCGCCCACGTATGGATTTTGTGGAGGCGACTGGTTATTGTATGCCTCAAAACTGACGATGGAATGCAGTAATTAAAGTGGATTAGATATTGTGTTATTAGGTTTTTAAATAAGAGGGAGGGGGAGGTTATTAGGCGTAAGAAGATGGGTGTATAGAGAATATGTAAAATCAAAGACAACTCTTAGAGAAATAAGAGAGATTCGTGTTTTCGAATTAAGAAATGCAAACGTTGATACATTTATTCAGTTCTTGTATTGTATTGTGTTGTTTAATTACTGAGGTTATTTAACATGATCATTCGTTAATTGAGGAGTTCAGTATGACAAAACTGATCATTTAGGAACGCCTAATAGTGGAAGTTAGTTTGGAATTTAAGTTTACGATGGATTATGTAGATCTCTACTTTAGGTCGTGTAATATTGAAAAAAGAGTTTATTTACTATTTTTAGGCAACCTTTTCATTTTGCAGTAATTTGCCTATCAATGAAAATTGATACGGTCTTTTAAAGTACAAAGGAATCTAGGCGGAAACTCCATTCTTGTGATGTTCTCCAACTATGTGGCCAGACTAAACAAAAATTTGATAGCTTTTCCAGTCATATTTATTGTTGTTTGTATTGATTCCGTAGATTTAGTTTTCATGTTAAAATCTCTGCTAAAGGAATAGTTTAACCCGAGTATAATTGACAAATATCATCAATATTGTTTTTTTCCCCCGTTGTCTGGCTGCAGAGGCTAGAAAAAGCAATGGACATCAACAACTCCGTTCCCCAGGGATTTAGTGCACATGAAGGACTCGTAGCTTAAGAGCAGCAATGGTCTCAAGATACATCACACCAGCTGCAATTGAGGAGCCTATCGCTCAACCCGTGAAAGTTAAATATACAAGCTTCTTATATATCAATGGGACAATCGGAGGGATTCAGCGTCAGGTGAGTTTAGAAATAAGAGTTAGTAGGAGAAGAAATGAAATATGGGTCATGTATCAGACTCTTTGTTGTCTTCATAGTACAATAGGTCTTGTTATAGACGGGTGGGGTGAACAGACGGGTAAAAACCTCTAATAAAATGGGTAGGGGGGACAAGGTGGGGCACCCCCATGTGCTTCCCACTTTATGGCAAATGAGTATTTTGTGAGGGAAAATGGTATCCGTCTATACGTATAGACGGATAGTGTCCGTCTATAATGAGAATTTGTGTTCATAGTAAGAGGCCGTCAAATTTCACCCCCTTTTTAATTGTGATTCTCATAACCAAGGTTGGAACAATCAGGCACCAGGATTAAAATTACCCTTCTACTCCATGTACAACAAAAAAACTCCAAAGTCAAACCCATAATATGGGACCTTAAACCTTAGACAGGCGTCAGAGGGACCTCTGCTTAGGAAAAGCTTATTAGCAGTGCATTATTTCAGGTAAAAAGTTGAAAATATTTGACACGAGACTCACCCGACAACTTAATTTGAGGGTGATGCAAGGATATCAATTAAGCAATAGCTCGTTCGGCACTCAATGAGGGCCTTAGCCAAAGATGACCGCTTACCCAACTAACTGCTTTTAGATGCATTTCATTCTACAAGTTTCTTCTGTTGTTCCTCAAAAGTCTTGTCCGTAATTCCTAATTTCCTAGCTTTGTGCTTACCTCTTGTTCAACAGGAAACTAACTGCTTTTAGATGCTTGAATCTAAGAATAAAGATATCCTGAGAGAACTGAATGTTGTCAAGAACCTACGGGTTATTAATCATAATGGTAAAAGAAGTATTGATGACCAGTTACCTTTTGAGGAGGCTAGGGAGAGTAAAAGACCTATCCCTGTAGGGGACTTAACGGTAAACGATAATGGTGGGTCTTCTTGTGACTCTTGCGCTACCCCACTTTCTGACTCCATTGTCAAAGATACATGCTTTTCTGATGATGGCCTTACTGTAAATTCCGAGAACTCTTCTCCAAATATCGATTTGGATCACAATCACAAAGACTCAAAAAAATGGGTGATAATGAGTATATTCCTAATAACTCGATTCTCGAGTTCTCAAGAAAGGGTGGAGGAAACTCAAAACTAAGGATCTCCAGACAAGATTATCAAAAAATTCTTCAAGGTAGTAAGGTGAGGTATTACCATAAAAGAGACTTGTCAACTTTGACAATTCGGATCCTTAACATCGAGGCCACTAAGGAGGTAGGAATTACAAGAGATCAGTATAAGAGAAAGAAGAGGAGGAGATGTCCTAAACAGGGGAAACTTAAGTCGGTGCTGGTGAATGAAGAAACGTCTTTAAGTTCGAGGGAGTCCCTTTTTGGTGGCGTAAATTTGAATTCGCCCTCTATCTATGACACATTATCTCCTTCTGATATTCAAATTCTCCAAAGAAATCCTACGGTTGTCGCTCCTAATTCAAGCTTACCTGGTCCTTTGGCGAATGACACGGACATCACCTCTATTTGCTTCCAACCTCAAAATGATTCAAATTCAAATGAACATCAGCCATTTCTCATTTCTCTTTTCTGCTGGTCCTAAGAAGTGTAAAGTTTCTTCTTTTGGTAAACTGTCATGTTCCTCGACTCCACACAGGTTTTCCAGGTCGCCTTCTATTTGTCAAGTGAGTGAGAAAAAGAGTATTACTAACTCCAAGAAGAATCATAGCCAAGGGGATGAATCTCCGAGACACAATGTATCTACTTGTTCTACAAGTAGGTCTTTCTCCCGTAAATTTCTACGTCCTCGAGGCGTGTGTTTTGTTGCAGGTACTCCTCCAAAGCCCAATTGACAAAGAAGAGAAAAGAAGTTTTCGCTCATTTGACAAGCTCACATCGTCCCCTCAAGAAGCCTTTTATATTTGCCAACCCCATTATTTGTTTAATTGCATGTTCAAATAATGTAATAATAAAGTCCGACTCGAAGGGTTGGGTAGGTGCTATGTAAGGAACCTTTCTTTCTTGTTGCCAAAAAAAAAAAAAAAAAAACAGGAAAGATATACCTCGTGTCTGAAGTTTGTTTAAATTAGTGATACACATGCCTAATATTTAGGGTGTTGCTTTTTCACATACGGATTTTACTCTATTACATACGTCATTTACAATTACGCCCTTGTCATTTTTTTCTCACCCAATCCATTTTTTCTCCCTTCCTATCTCCTTTTACCACTAAGTCACCAACGTCCAACACCACCTCTGGTTAGTCTTCCCGCCGGCAAACCTCGCTCCGGTTGAACTCACGCCGGCCGACCTCGGCCTCCGTCCCTCGCCCCGACCACCTCCGTGAGTCGTGACTGCTCCTCTCTACGCACTCCCATGCCCGTGTTCAGCCCCTGATCTGGTTGTCGGCGAGCCTCCCCCTTCGCTGGTCGACGTTGCTCCGGCGTTCATGGACGGCCTTTCTCCGGCCACCACCACTCGTGTCTGCCCTTCCCTCTAACGCACTCCCCTCCCCCTGCAACCCCCCTTCCCCACAATCCCCCTTCCCCTGCTCTCCCACCACCACAGACTACCACCCTCCCTATAATCCAGCGACCCATCCCCGACCTTTCCTGTCCCACCCCAGACCGTCCACCCAGCAAACCACCACGCCTTCCGCCAACCATCAACATAATTGATAGTATTTGATAAATTAAATTAAGTTACTCATTTGTAAACCCTAATTTTAGGACAAAAGGGTATGATACGGAAATTTAATGAAAAAATGTATGTGAAAGAGTAAAGACCGTATGTGAAAAAGCAATACCCAATATTTATTGTTGATTTTCTGACCAAATTTTGTGCTTTCATTGCATAGGATGGGTCAACAAGATTCATGGACTAATTGCACTCTCTGATGGACCATGTCATATGCAAACAGTCCATGAACCCATTGGTGTTGTCGGGCAACAATCCCATGAAATTTTCCTATCCTCATGTTTGTGTTGGAGCTGCCAGCTCCCATTTTAATTTTATTTTATTTCCTGTAAAGGAATCCACAGCTCACAAGGCCACTTTTAATGGCAACTTGTGAGAGCCGAATCTACAATGCCACGAATGAATGCAATAAGTCTTGCTTGTGACGGGTAGGGTTATCATTCCCAATGAACAACGGGCCGAATAGTAGCGTTTTGTGTGGAAACGGGTTGGGAGTTGATGAGTGAGTGATGCGCAGTTGTTCATTAGGAATGACAACAATTATGAAAAAGAAAAATATTAAATAATCCCCCTTTCCCAATACTAATTACTGTCCACATATTTTGAAACCAACCCTAAACCTCATTATTTTTCCATTTACCATCACAATTATTTATCTTCATCTCCCCTTCATCTTTTCTCTTCATCTTCTCTCTTCCTCTCGTCACAACAAAAACACCTAACCTACCCACAATTCAACCAAAGGTCAAAACATTATCATAATAATGCCAAATTCTCCTCACTCTCTCATCTTTTCTCACTAGTTCATCTTTTCTCTCTCAAATTCTCCTACTTCATACAAATCATCCAAAATAAAAAAAATATAAACATAAATATTCTTATTTTTATACAAATCAACCAAGATGGCGGGGAAGAAAATAATAGCAAGAAGGAAACTACCTAAGAAGAATACCAGAGGGACAAATGCAATCGGTGATGTCGGAGGAGGCATTCTCATTTTCATAGATTTTTTTTTCATTTTCTTTTGTTATGGTAATCGTTTGTTTAATAATGGACACATGCAAGTGATCCATGTGAGTAATCCACGATGGTTTCATTTTATTTGTTTGTTTGTTTTTGTTTTCTTGGATTAAAATTGGTTTATTTATGTAGGAGTAGGTATTTTCAATTTCATTGATTTTTTTAGATCTTTCACTAGAGCCACACACAGTGAGAATGATTTTTGTTAAAGGTACAAAATTTTTGGTTCATCCTTTCTGGATTTGGCGTTTTTTTTTTTTTTTTTTTTTTTTGTGACAGCAACAAATAGCATAGCTTACAAAAGAGCTTCTTGAGCAAGATTATGAGCTATCCTATTTACCCCCTAGGATAGAAACTAAGAGAGCAACAATGAAAATGAGACGCAATAGACTTTAAATCATGGATAATGCTCTTAATAGATGCATTCGCCTTCTCCGCTCCAGCAACCTGCATAACCAAGATAAGACAATCCGTAACAAGTCTAACATGAAGGTACCCTTCGTCCAATGCCCATTTGAGTGCCATGATAGCTGCATGTCCTTCGTCATGCAGGGCAGAAGCGGCAAACGAGCGAGCGTGAGCAGTACTCCTTAAGGTTCCATTACCATCTAACAAGCACCACCCTATGCCAGAACTTCTATCAGCCCTCCAGGCAGCATCACACTTGACAATGCAGACATTTTCGCACCCAGGTCCACCAACAATCCAATAGGGGAAGGAGTTTCTAATTCTCATAGCTAAACCAAAGACAGGGGAGGAAAGCAACAAAGGTGTTCTAAGGAGGCTATCATCCTTACTACATACAACCTCATTCATACACTGAATGTCACCAGAATTTAGAGCACTCAAAGGCTAAGGGTGACGGTTTTTGAAGACCATCTCATTCCTACAGCACCAAATTCTCCAAAGGGTAGCAAAAAGGGGAAAGAGGAGGGAGTTAGGATTTGGGCCATTTAAGAAATAAGTAACCCAGTTAATGACCCAAACCCTAGCATCAATGTCCACCCCTCCCGTGATTCTAAGTCCTAAAGGACATCCAAACCATAGAGCCTTTGCAAAGCTACAATCTCTGAAGAGGTGAGAAATAGATTCCACACAAGGAGAAGATTCATCACAAAGAGAACAGGAGGAGCGCCAATTCATTTTTCGTTTGAGGAATTCAGAGCTGGAAGGGCATTAGCCATAAATTTCCATAGAAACACCTTTAGTTTGTTAGAAATAGGCAACTTCCAGAGCTTTGATTTGCAAAAGGCTACGATTGGTGCAGACATTCTAAAGCGATCAACATTCGAGGTAGGTCCATTAGATAAGGCCATAGCGGCAACATAGTATCCCGACTTGACAGTGAAACCACTATGTTTAGAAAATTTCCAGTAGAGGGAGTCATCCGAGGGTTCACGTGGGATATAAGTTGCGAGGATTTTCTTTGTAACTCCCTCACCCGGATCGAAACCAAGAGAAGAGAGATCCCATCTTCTATGATTATCATAAAGGTCACCAACCATAAGCGTGGAATCAGTGGGAGCATCAATAAAATCCCCACAAAGATCATGAAGACTATAACCCTCAATCCATTTACTCTTCCAAGCATTAAGACGAGAAGAAGATCCAATAGTCCAAGCAATATTATTATAGATAAGATCGGAGCCCCAGACAAGGCTTTTTAGAGCCCATGACGATGCATGGGGAGCCTTCCAACAGTTCTGGAATAAAATATCATCTTGAACACCAAGCTTGGGACCAATAACTTTACTAATAAGGCTTCCGGGAACACAGAAGATTCTCCAAGCAGACTTGGCCAGAAGAGCTTGGTTAAAACACCCGATATTGCGAAGTCCAAGACCCCCTTCTCCCACAGGCGTACTAAGGAATTCTTTACTACACCAATGAATGGACTTATTTGTTCTAGTTCCACTCCACCAAAAATGCACCATCAAGGACTGAAACTTAGATGTTACACTTACCGGTATGCGAAATACCGATAGAGAGAAAAGAGATAGTGAAGAGAGAACATAACGAATGAGAGTCAATTTACCAGCTGAAGATAGAAGAATGTTGTTCCAGGAGGATAGCCTTCGCTTAGTCTTGTTAACAAGAAATTTAAATAACTCCCTCTTAGAAGACCCAATACTCGTTGGTAAGCCAAGATAGTTGCCAAGATCATGCCTGGGAGCAAATTTAAACTCAGTCAAGCACTTCTTGACCGTCATAAGTGAGCAATTTGGACTGAAAAGTAAAGAGGACTTATCTTTATTAAGGCATTGCCCAGAGGCAACACAGTGATCATCGATAATGTTCATAAGAAAGTTCAAATCCACAGTCACCTCGAATAAAGAAGAGAGAATCATCTGCAAACAATAAATGGGAGATTTCCGGCCCGTTCTTGCAAATTTTGATACCCTTAATGAGATTGCCATCCTGAGCGTAGAGAATCATTTGAGACAGGACTTCCGTGCAAAGCGCGAATATATAAGGGGATAAAGGATCACCTTGCCTTTCCACAACAAGGTTCAACTTTTTCCATCAATAGTACTCATAATAAGCTGAACCATAGAGCCCGACAAATTTAAGTAAGAGAGCACCCCTCTTATAAAATTCCAGTTCAACCTATCATAGGCTTTACTCATATCCGCCTTTAAAGCCATCATTACCTTCTTGCCATATTTCCTATGATTTATGGTATGAAGTATTTCTTGGGCAATGACAATATTATCTCCAATACTTCAATTAGGGACAAAAACACTTTGAAATGGACTAACAAGATCATCCATAACTCCTTTCAATCTATTAGCAATACACTTAGTGACAACTTTCATAATAACATTGCAGAGGCTAATCGGCCGAAAATCCCCAACTCTCTCTGGGCAATCATTTTTCGGTATAAGAACAATAAAGGTTTTATTGAAATCGTTAAGCACAGTACCTGAATTTTGAATATTGAGAGCTCCTTTAATAACATCGTTCTTAACAATAGACCAATACTTTTGGTAAAAAGCCGCCAGAATACCGTCAGGGCCCGATGATTTTAGAGGTCCCAATTGGAAAACAGTCGCACGAACTTCATTTTTCGAATATACACGACCCAACACGGCTCTCTCTTCCATGCCCACTTTACGCTTAAGATTATCAAATAAGTAACCGTACTTGTTTAAGTAATCTTCAAAACACTCGGGCTCAGAATCAGAATTAAAGATAGTGGAGAAGTGTTTATGGAACAAACCACCAATCTCCTTCATATCAAAAGTCCATTCATTAGACTCCTTCTTAATACCCACGATAAGATTAACACCAGATCGTCCTTTAACCCAATTGAAAAAATACTTTGTGCAAGTGTCATCCTCACAATTCCATTTCAATTTGGTACGTTGACGCCTTTTGTGACATGATTCGTAATTAACAGTATCACCACCCTTCTCAATATCCAGAAGATATGACTCAAGATCCTGATCAAATGCACTCCACTTTAGTCCCCATTCATCTTTTTTGTTACAAGCCCAAACTCTGAAAGCGTTATTTATACGACGTAATTTTACCAAAAGGATATGAGAAGCATCACCCTTATCTTTTCTTTCCCAGTTTTCTTTCACCAGACCACTGCATTCGGCATGATCAAAACACCAAGTCTCTAGCCTATAAACTTTCTTCTTAGTATTGAGAACCATATTTGTATCAAGGATTATAGGCGCGTGATCTGATATTTGAATAGGTAAGTGTTTGATAAAGGTATTTGGGAATAGAGAAAGCCAATCATGGGAAGCAAAACCCTTATCAAGTCTTTCATATATTCGATGTGGACTCTCCCTATTGTTGCACCAAGTGAATCTAGGTCCCTTAAAGGGGATATCTATCAGACAATGTAAATTCTTCCAGTAAGAGAATAAGTTTGCTCCTCTGATTAGCTTATTAGTGCCACCTAACTTATCAAAAGAGAACTCAACTTTGATTGAAATCACCTATAAGCAAGAAGGGTTTATCAAGGGAATTAAGATGACAGGTAAAATTTTCCCAAACTCCACCCCTTTTTGTAAGATCGGGTTCACCATAAACACAACACAAGTACCACATGCTACCCTTACACTGATTAACCATGAGGATAATAAGATTGCAACTGATAAAGACACATTCTAATTTACAGCTACTTTTCCAGCCAACCCAGAGTCCCCTTTAATCCGTTAGCATCACACCCAACAGACTGAAGGAAACCCATAGGTCGCAGAAGAATATCAACTGATTGTACACCACACTTAGTTTCACTAAGGAAGATGAAATCTAAACTATTATGAAAAGACCTACATATTGCTCTAATTTTAGGAATAGCGGGGGCAAGCGAATCCTTAAGACCCCTGCAATTCCAAGCCAAACCTTTCATGGAAAACAATGAGGTTGAGACCACCGCATCCGGGCCACACAACAGCATTGCCAGACAACAACTTCACCCTACCAAGCACATCTCATAAGGGAACCCAAACCCCGGAAACTGACTCCATCAGAAACACCATCTGCGAACCATCCAACTCAACTAACAAGATCACACGAACACAAAAGAGCCACTACATCTAGATACACCATTCCGAAAAGATAGAGAAAGGACCCGACGACCACCATGATAACCAACATAGAAGCCAAAAACCATCGGCAGCCACACATACCAAAAGTGCAAAACCAACATATCTCAACGACTCAAAACACAACAGGCACATAAACCTCAAAGACACACTTGGAATCAGCAGAAAACAGGAGATGAAATTGAAGACCCTCCAACAAGCAGACAAGGTGGACCAAGACACCCGAAACACCACAAGACACCTCCCAGGACCACCGCCAAGCAAGCAAACAAACAAACCAAATGACACAAGGAGAGGGAGCGACAAGTGAGAGAAATGGGGGGGGGGGGGGATCACCGTATAGGACCCAAAAGGCAACCACTTAGGAGAGTAGCAACCTCAACAGATGAGTTAACCTCATCGACTCAAACAAACCAGGTCATAAACAAGACCAACTATCCAGGGGTGGGGGGAATGGAGGGATCACTCCTGGATTGAGAATGAAAAACGGCGGTGACAGGACAAGGTACTTAAGGGAACGGTCAAATCACTCTTTAAACTTATTATAAAATATAAACTTGTAAATAAAATCGTATGACTAAACCATCATAAAGATAGTACACCACCAAAGACTTGTCACTTATTATACTTTTAAGGGGATACAAATCCATCTCCTATAATAACTCCTTGCCTATTAATAAGAACGATAGAGGTCATCACCAAAATCAAATCCCAACACCTCCCATGATGTAAGCAAGGAGGTCAAAGAAGAAAGCAACAATAGACCCACCAATGAGGGTTAAAGCTTCTATATGATAGAGCAAAGTCAAAAAAGCCGCCATTAAAGGAGCATCCAACTCAATCAACGGAGGAACACAGAAAGACGAAGAGCGAGACTCTTCAAAATCAAATAAACCACTCAGACTTGTCACAAGATGGAACCGAAAACAAACGAAAAAGCCACAGGAGCGATCAAACCCGTGACCCACAAAAAGACGGGTCAAGCTATCAAAACGGAGAAAATGAATCACAGGAGTACCGGTAAAATGCAAAATAGAACGAGATACAAAACGTCACCGACACCGAGATGCAAAATAGAACGAGATGCAAAATAGAACGGTAAAATGCAAAATAGAACGGTAAAATGCAAAATAGCAGCGAGATTTAGGTTAGGGTTTTAATTTTTGTTTATTTTTAGAGAGAGGATGTGATTTAGTAAGTATATCACTCGTGTTGTTGCAATTATAATGGATTTGGTGTTTTATTGCTATGAATGTTAACAGATTTTATCGATTTTCGAACATGTTTTAAAAGGGTGACATTTCATCAATAATATGGTAACATATGTCCATCTAATATGTGAGCAAAATGGTAACATGATAATATGTGTATAAAATGATAACATAGGATGATACAAATGGTGACATATTTACAACATACTACGAAAATATCATATAATACAATGGTGAAATGTGAGAGTGTGTATATAATGTTACCATTGTAGTTAGAATTTGTTACTGTTTTACAATATAAATTACAATATGTAACCATATTAGGCGATTAATGTAATGATTTTAGATATGTTTTGATTAGATTTGATTAAAATAGTAACATGTAAGCATACAAAAGGTGACATGGGTGTATGTGTGTAAATGTTACCAACTCAATCGGATATGTAGCTATTTTACAATATAAGTGTGTGTGTAAAATATGTAACTTCAGTGGTGACATATTGTTCTGAAATGGCTACATATTAAGCATAAATATTGACATATTGATTTTGGGTGTTTGTTTGCAGTCGATGGGTGTTAAAGAATGAAGAGGCAACACCTTTAAATGGCAAGATCATCCAGCATTATACTTACACTAAAGTTGCGATGATAAATGGTGTTGCAAGCGATGAAGGTGTTGAAGCCGCATAGGGAGATGGTGAAGCTAAGAAGCGTTGATGAAGTGTGGGCGGCGAAAAAGAGTGCTTATTTTGGTCATGTTTTATGGTTGTGTTAAAACATTGCTCATGTTGTTTGAAATAAAACTATGACTTGTGTTTGATTTTTAAGGACTTTATTTTGGATTATTCTTTAAAGTGGCATAGTCCCTAAAAAATATTCGCACAATTTGCCAATATGTTACCTATTGCAGAATGGTAATATATTCGATAATAAGGATGTGAACATTATAGGTACATTGTCATTGGTTACCAACTTCAATGTGATAATTGATTTTACACTTTGGAACATTACTTAACATATACAATGTCATAGTTAATTCCCTTTTTTAGTTGAACACTTTCTAATTTTTTTCAATATGTAAACTGCTTTAGAATGATGATATATTTTACAGAAAGTGTAAACATAATGGATATACATTGTCTAATGAAATACAACAGGAATGACGACAATTTGTTTACATGTTTATCCGTTATGTCTACATGTTTAAACATAATGTAACGAACTTCTCTATGTTAACAGTTTGTGTAAGAATGATAACATTACTTGTAAAATATACTGCCATAAGAGATACACCAAGAACGTCAAATGTTCACATACTTACTTGGTATGTTACTAAATATATTTTGTAAGAATGAAAACATTACTTGTAAAATATACTGACGTAAGAATTGCACTAAAAATGTCAATTTTTTTACATATTTATCCATTATGATATCAAATTGTATATATCGACATATTGTGCAATAATGAAAACATTACTTGTAAATTACACTCCCATATAAGAAATACACCAAGAATGTCAATTATTTACTTACATATTTATCTATTGTGTTACCAAATTTAATATGGTAACATATTGAGCAAAAATGAAAGCATTCATTAACATATTGTGAGAGATGTTGCTTTCCTAATATTGAAACCCACGGCCTATGAGTGTTTCATATACATCTTGTAAATAAGTCCCCATTTTTCTGCTTTCATCCCCAATAGTGACTTTGAATAATTTGTACCTAGACAAGCAAGTTGACATGATGACATTAGGGCCAAAAGTAGAAACATTCATCAGATATACGAGAACATGTGACTTTGAACAGGGTCGTCTCGGGATTTTGGGGGCCCTGTGCGAATGCTAAATATTGGGCCCTATAAAACATTTTAAGAAACAAATTTTTAAAAATAAGGCAAAAAAAAGGAGTTAAATGTAACTGCCAAGGCTTGAACTCGAGATCTAGTGATTAGAAACTTAATTGCTATCAACCAAGACACTATCTTTCATTTAATATTTAGTATACTACATTTATTTATTCTTACATTTACTATGATTTATAGCCCAAAAATTTGGGGGCCCTGTGCAACCGCACGACTCGCACCGGGTGACATTATGGCCAAAATTAAAGATATGATTTAGATAAACGTGAACATGTGACAATGACTTAACTACCAACTTGACAGGGCGACAATAAGACCAAAAATACGGACATTCATTAGATATACGATAACATATGAAAGCATACAGATATATTAGATATACGACAACTAATGTGCTCTAATCTAGTTGACAAGGTGACATTAGAATTAAAAAATATAAACATTCATTAGATATTCAACAACATGTGATGACAACTAGTTAACAAAGTGACATTAGCACCAAAAACTATATTCCATAAGATTCAAACATATTTACTACACTTCAAACCTATACAACAATATTCAACTTGAATAATCAAATACCATACTCCATAAGATGACAATAAAAACTTCACTCATTAATAACATTAATAATATAGAAAATCTTATTCTAATAATAATGATATTATGCCTTAAGTTCTTGACAACGTACATGCAAGTATCTTCTCAACAACGTCGATGCCCTAAGAATACATACCTTTACTCATCGTCTTCTCCGTTAAAGCTTGATTAATTTTGACACCATCATCATTTTTGTCGTCCATTGTTTGATCAATTATGGCACCATCAGCTATGCGTCGTCCGCCATTTTCATTTTTAACAATTTTTTTTAATGTTAAACTGCCATTTTTAGGAGATTTCAGATGAAAATGATATTTTTTAGAGGAAAAATGGATAGAACATGGGTGATAAAAGTTTGAGTGGTTGTTAAGCATACATCAAAATATGGAGGTGATGTTGTAGTAGAAAGAAGAGGTCATTAAATGCTTGGATTGTATGATGCTAATTATTGACATTAAAATAATAGGGCAAGTACAAATTGGAAATAAAATATTGGTAAGGTACAACACAATAACCAAAGATGTCGGATAATTTACTTCCACTTGACTGAAATACCCGGTACCAAATCAAAGCAATATAGTAGATATTTGGTCCGTCGCAAGCTGTCGCAAGCTTACGACGGGTATCTCCGTCACAAATGAGAATTTGTGGAATGAAATAGTTGGACATGTCAAACCAATGTCTTTTGTTATCACCACAGGTAATCTACTTGTGAATCTTCTTAAAAATGCCTCTGGACTCGGGAGTTTTAATTGTGAGACTTAAAAATTGAATTTACTAGACTAAAAAATAAAATTTACTAAACTTGTTGAACATCTTTCTCAATGAAACGCAACGACGCTTTCCGCAAGCTTATGCTAATGTCGAGGACTCCTTCTGCGCACTTTGCCCATAAATTGTTTAGGAGACATGTCGGGCAACATAAGATTAAGTCTTATGTTACCGGGTTCTTTAGGTTGGTTTGCCCAAAAAGAAACTGCCTATGCTTTAGTGGCGCTGTCATTTGCCTTCTATCCGACGATTATTCTTAGGGATGTCATTAGGGCGGAGCGATGGTGGATATAGGCTCCTCCGTATCCGTACCCCCCAAGAAAAACTCGTACCCGTCCCCGCCCCACCACCCATGGCGGGTACAAGTTTCCAAAACCATCCCCGCCCCAACGGGTGGAAATATAAAACCGTACCCGTCTCGCTTATCCATTAACCCGCTACACCATAATGTTATTCGATGAAGTTTTTCGCAAATGTTGATTTAATCATTATTAATTTTCATTTTTTTTGAAATTATCTTTATAAGCTTAGTTTTCACCAAAGAATTTAGTAAAAAACTTTATAAAATAGCTATTATTTATATTATATCTTAATTATAACTAAATAAGATTTTAAAAATTGTCATAATCGCACTAATTTTTGTAGCAATTGGCGGATAGGCGGGTTTGAGGCGGAAAAGATGCAAAATCCGTCCCCGCCCATTACCCGTGACGGGTACAATTTTCATACCCGCACCCGCCCCACCACCCGCCAAAGCTCCTCTACCCATCCCCACCCCAACTGGGGCGGGTGCGGGGCGGTACCCACTTATACCCGCCCTGTTGACATCCCTAATTTTTCTCTAACTAGGTTTGGTGCCCGGTTTCGCCCGAGATAACTCTATTTACCGTTAAATTTTATTTTCAATTAAATAAATTATGTTGGAGTTGTCTAACTCACACGTTTACTATCTGTAATATATTTTTCTACGGTATATCTTGTAATTATGATGAAATGTAAAATTTATTTTCAAATTATGAGACGCGTTCACTACCTGCTATTAATATTATTACTTTCACGACATTCTTTCTTAATATCATTACGTTCACTACTCTCGTGGTTACTATTGTTTTTTTTACTAATTCCTCTATTTTTTCTATTAAATTCATTATTCCCGTTGATTTTATCCGGCCTATATTTAAATAAATAAAATATTTTCTTGAGTCGATTGGTTATTTAATTATTACCTCCTGTTACTTTCACTACCTTCGTAGTTACTTTCACTACTCCCACTATCATTATTATAAATGTCACTACTCCCACATTAATACCGTTAATTTTATTAATCTCGTTGCTGCTACTATTACTTTTACTACTTTTACTACATTTAATTTAATGTATAATTCTATGATGATACTAATTAATTCCATAAGTGGGCATGTTAATTTTAAGGAAAATCACTATATTCTTGTGTTTTCTAAATTTAATTACTTCAATTTAATGTAATTTCCATAAATATTCTTCATCAAGACATTTTTATATTATACTTTTAACCAAAACTATATAATATTTACATTCAGGTCCCTTTATCAGGTCCATCACACAGTGCTATCGATTTAAAACTATATAGCATAATTAATTTGTATAAATTTTTTTAATTACATTAAAGTCCCTTGGTTTCTGGAATTCATATATAGTATTGATAATTAGTTGGCATTAGACAACGTATTTTAAAAAAAAAAATCCGCCAGTTATGTAATACTCCTACTCACGCTTAACATTTCGACAAATTGGGGCACCGCGCCCGATAGGGCGTGGTGCAACAACTAGTGATTATAAAAACTTACGGTACCATAATTAATTTTTTTTTTTGAAACCCTCAGGGGTAAATATATTACTCTAACGAAATATAGCGACTAGCTACATCAGGTAATTTCTCAAACCAAACAGAACGACCCGAGACTACCGGTAGCGCATGAGCCAAAGCGTGAGCTACCTCATTGTTCTTACGAGACACAAAAGAAAAAACAACAGAAACAAAAGAATTACAAAGACGTAAGATATCATCCAGCACAAGAGCGAAAACACTTCGACCCGTCTTCCTTGATTTCAGACCGTCTATAACTTGAGAACAGTCGCTTTCAACGATCACCGCATCATGACCTGCCTTCATAGCCTCTTCAAGACCCTCGAGCACCGCCACCGCTTCAGCAACATAGGCTTCCCACACCTCCGGTCGTCGAGCTGCCATGCTCCATAACACCTTCCCTGGGCTATCCCGGCACACCCCACCTATTCCCACACCGACACCTTCCTTAACCCCAGCATCCACATTCAATTTAACCCAGCCTTCCCCCGGGGCCGTCCACCCCCTATCATTCTCCCCCTGTCCCGCATCCGCCTGCCTCCCTTCCCTTTTAGTCTGTGCCACCCTATCCCCCTCAACCTCCTCTAGGACCCGTTGAACACGTCGAACCACCACATCGATCTCACTCTTCTCCCCCTCAAAGACCACCTGGTTTCGCACCTCCCACAAAGCCCAGCACCCAACCATCAAAAGCCATAATCCCTTTTGTCCATCTCCCTCCAACATCCCTCCACCCATTTCCGTATCCCCCTAAGCCGCAAGGCCTCCTCATAAATCATCCCCAGCCTCTCCCAAACCTCGCTTGCGAATCCACAGTCACGAAATAAATGAATACTTGACTCGACTTGACACTAACACAACGGACACAAGACATCCTTCCTACCGACTCGAAAAGATAAATTTACCTTAGTTGCTAGCGCATCATTGCACAACTGCCAGAAGAAAAGCTTGATCCGTGGCCACACTTGAACTTTCCAAAGATTATTCCAAAGCCATTTACTTCGTTCCCATGTCGATGGCTTAGAATTATCACTCTCCATCCTCACTAAGAGCTTATAGGCAGAGCGAACTGAATATTCCCCGTCCTTCTCCTTAGCCCAGTACCACATGTTGTCGTGGTTCTCCCTATTCAACCGGATATTGCGCACTCTCTCCCTCTCAAAGGGAAGCAGCTACACCGAAAGCCGCTCCTCACTCCAAGCCCCACCACCCGTCACCATGAGTTCGGACAACTTCATCTCTAAATTCGCCCCAAAACACGGTGAAAGAACCTTCCTCGACTGCGTATTCGGTATCCACTGATCGCCCCAAACCAAGGTGTCTAAACCATTCCCTATACGTCGACGCAGGCCATTAAGTAAACCATCCCTCACACCTAGGATACTCCGCCAAGTATAGCTCGGATTATGCCCCAAATTTGCCGTTAAGAAGTCACGTCCATGTTAATATTTGCGTCGCATCAATTGAGCCCAGAGACAGTCCGGTGAAGTTAACAAACGCCATGCTTGATTGCCTAAAAGAGCTTGATTCGACTTGAAGAAATCTCGAAAACCCATTCTCCCGACACACTTGGGTTTACACATATGATTCCACGAAACCCAAGAAATACCCTTCTTGCCATCCTCGTAACCCCACCAAAACCTCGAGACCATTCTCCGTAAGTCATCACAAAAAGCAGCTGGAAGTTTAAAAATACTCATCACATAGGTATGGAGCGAATTGGCCACAACCTTTATAAGAATATCCCTACCAGCCTTAGACAAAATCTTCCCTCGCCACCTTTGAAGCCGTTTAAGCAGCTTATTACGGACGATATCAGTAATCGGTTTTTTGACCGTCCAATAATAGTAGGTAAGCCCAAATAGCGCTCCTGTACCTCCACCCGTCGGACCCCCAGAAGCCCCACAATTCTCGCCTGTCTCTCCTCGGACACTCCTCGACTAAAAGACACAGTCGTCTTATCCAAGTTTACCAGCTGACCTGAGACAACTTCATAAGCACGTAAAATATCACTCACCTTCACAGCCTCCTCCTCACAAGCCTTCAAGAAAAAAATACTATTATCAGCAAAGAGTAAGTGAGAAATTACCGGTGCTTGCGGCGCAATTCGAATACCATGAAGCGAGGCATCTTCCACGGATTTTCTCAGCATGTTTGATAAAACTTGGGCGCATAAAATAAAGAGATATGGCGATAACGGATCCCCTTGTTGAAGCCCTCTACCCGGCCAAAAAAACTCCTTCACGTTACCATTAATCAAGACAGCCGAGGAGACCGTTGTGACGCACATCATAACCCGATTAACCCAACGCCCATCGAACCCCATAACCCGCAAGACACGGTCCAAAAAGTCCCATTCCACCCTATTATACGCCTTCGCCATGTCAAGTTTTATAGCCATATGCCCGTGTCTCTGCTCTTCGATATTTTCATATGATGGAACAATTCAAAAGCGATAAGAACATTATCCGATATCAATCTTCCTAGAGTAAATGCACTTTGGTTAACAGAGACAATCTCGGCTAAGAAAAGCTTCAGACGATTCGCGAGAATTTTGGACACCAATTTATAAATTACGTTGCATAAACTTATCGGTTGAAAATCACGAATCTTATCTGGAGCTTTTTTCTTGGGGATCAAAACGATGTGCGTGTGGTTAACCTCATCCGGCATAGGAGCTCCGTCCAAAATTCCCAGCACCGTATTAGTAACCAACAGCCCAACGATGTGCCAATACATTTGATAAAATAAACAATTTATTCCATCCGGACCAGGAGCTTTCAGCGGATGCATTTGATTAAGAGCTTCAGTGACCTCCTCCTCACGATAAGGCTGCCGCAGAACCCGGTTCATCTCGTCATTAACCCGGCCCTCCATCCCACTCAACACGTCCTCAAAATCACGCACATGAGCCGCAGTAAATAGCTCCGTAAAGTAATTCGTAGCAACCCTCGCAACCGCCTCATCCCCATGTCGAACCACCCCATCATCGTCAATGAGTTTATTAATATGGTTCTTTGCCCTTCTCTGTCCCGCCTGCTTGTGGAAATAGCTCGTATTATGGTCACCTCCTTAAGCCAAAGGGCCCTCGATCTTTGCCTCCAAAACTGTTCCTCTTGCCTGCACAAATCAGCCACCTCACCCACAAGATTCCTCCTCCTCCTTACCTCCTCCACCGTACGCCCCCCCACATTTAGTCTCTCAATTTGCTTTCGCTTGGTAGCAATCAATTTAATGATCTTCCCAATGCTAACCCCCCTCCACGCATGAAGCTCCTCTGCACTCTCCCTCAAAGCCGTTATCATATCCCACCCACCTCTCTCAAAGCCTCTTCTTACCGCCTCCTCACCCCCAGCTTCACCCACCCAAACCTGCTCAAAACGAAACCGTTTCTTGCGCTGCCCCATCCTCCCGTCTATCCATAATAACCTTAATGGGTGAATGATCAGACCAATCCCGACTGAGATGAATGAGTCTCGCGTAGGGAAATCTGTCCAACCAATCACTATTAGCCATAGCACGATCAATCCTACTCTGTCGATTATCCACCCCAGCTTGCCCATTATCCCAGGTGAAACTATACCCTTCGTAGCGAACATCCACAAGCCCACAATCATCCACCGCTTCCCTGAAATTATTCATCTGCCATTGAGCACGTTGCCCTCCCGTCATCTCATTAGCAAAAAAAATTTCATTATAATCACCAATACATATCCAAGGTAATGAAGATTGCCTACCCAGGATACGCAAAAGCTGCCAAGAAAGATGACTGTCTGCAACCGCAGGCCACCCATAAAAACCAGTCACTCTCCAATCCCCTCCTCCATCACGGATCACAAAGTCCATGTAGTGTACTGAAGCTGAAACAAAATCACACCGGATACCCTTCTTCCACCAAAAAGCGAGCCCACCGGACCTGCCCACGCTATCCATCTTCATCCCCTCATACCCGTCAAACTTAGCCCGGACAGTCCGCATTTCACGACCACTGAGTTTCGTCTCGCAAAGAAACACCATAGCCGGGGCCTCCCGTTGTATCAAATGACGGAGCGCACCTACTGCATCGGGGTGGACCAAGCCCCGACAGTTAATACTTATAAGACTCATTGATCCCGGCGGGGTTGAGTTCTCTCAACCACCGCCTAAGGTTCAATGACGCCCCCGTCTTGCATAGCATGAATCCTCTTATTACTCCCTACCGGCTCCTCCTCCACACGAGCCCGCTTTTCCTTGACCTCTGACATCTCCAACACCCCACCTTCCCCTCCACCAGATCTTTATGTCCTGACCCATTTCCTCCCCTTTCCACTGCCCGTACCCACCACAGCATTTCCGCCCTTCTCCTGTCCACCTTTACGCTCCTCACCAGACCCCTTCCCTACTGCCCCCTCCCTTCGCCCTTGTTCAGCAAGCTTCCCTTCCCCGTGCTCATCTCCACCTCCCTATCATCCATCAACAGACCCTCAGGGTTAAATTGCTCGTCCCTGCCTGTTAAATTTTCCACTTCTATATCAACAACTCCCCCCCTTATCCACTATCACCGTCCCCTCGCCCTCCTTCCTCGCTGCTCCCCCTTGCACCTGCACCACCTCCCCTTCCCCCTTCTTTTTCACTCGCAGTCCAACTGCAATGCTTTGCAGTTTATCAATAATTTTTGCAACCGCATCTTCCTCACTTCGTCTTTTCTCTACCTCGAACTCCCTGGTCAGCGACCTAGCATCCTTACCACACCCCTCCTTTATTGTTTCGAGATCTTCCATGGAGAGGCTCTAAGCCACTCCCCAAATTGGAATTCATGCTCTTCAAACGGACCCTCCTCGCAGTCTTTTTCCCCATGCCCTAGCCATCCACACCCATAGCAAAAGGTCAGCAAGCGCTCGTACTTCACATCGAAAGGCACTTCACGGCCATCACTCATTTTTATGGTAATTAGCTTTTTCAGTGGCAGCCGCACATTATGAATAATACGGACACGAATGGCTCTGTCCATCTCAGGATTCGGCCCTATCTCCATGCTAACGTAGTTGCCCAACATCGCTCCAATTTTCCTCACATTCGTCTCATTCTTTCTACCCGAGATGGGGAGATCATAGACACGAGCCCATAACGGTAAATGATATAGAGGAAGGTCAGTCATCTTACCCGTCACACTCGGCTCGTTGAAGCACCACACAAACTTATCGAAGTGCCATGGTTGATTTTCAAGTACCCTCTCCTTTTCGAGTAAATTAATTAGGATAATGATACAGCGCCACCGGGTAGCGCCACCCGATGGCGCCCAATTTCGGCGCCACCCTCTCACATGCAATAAGGGGGTCCCAATAGTAATGAGTACATCACAAACATGTCTTGGGGGACCATAATAATATAAGGTGCATATGAGAAGGTGGCGCCGTATCATTATCCTAATTAATTTACTCTTATCTGCTATATTTTTAGACTCAATCTACGAAACTAAGCAAGACACTCCCATGGGGAAGGCGGCAAGCAATGGAGATGAAATAAAACAGCATGTCGAAAGAGAAGAGACAAGCAACAATAGACAAGAGAATACAACCAAGGTAAAATGACAAGAAGAAAG
The DNA here is from genome assembly GCF_048544455.1 of Silene latifolia. Classification (NCBI taxonomy): domain Eukaryota; kingdom Viridiplantae; phylum Streptophyta; class Magnoliopsida; order Caryophyllales; family Caryophyllaceae; genus Silene; species Silene latifolia. The sequence goes on from NC_133534.1 coordinate 11,530,633, forward strand.
AGCGAGTCATCTTCGAAAAGCAGGGGAGGTCCCTTTAAATGGTTGTGGCAACCCTTATAGACTTATGGTAACTGTATGCTTTACTGCTGGATTTACAGTTTTTATAGAGGTATTTGTGTTTCTAAAATGGTAATTTTATGTGTATGTTAGTGTAACACCTCCATACTCCAAGTGCCTTACCAGGACCACTTAAGGTATGAGAACGTCACCATCTCGGTTACCCGAGGCAATGATAACCAAATGACAATAACGAAACGTACTTTATTAAATAAGTTTAAGTGATTACATAACAAAACCAACTGTATGAAACTGTCTTAACAAACACAGCGGAAGACTAAAGACTCTGATATGTGATGATTCCATCCCCAGCTAGATCCCTCGCGTATCCAAGATATACCTGTCAAACAACTGCTCACCACCCCCAAATGGATCACCACAGTTAAAAAACATTTAAACGGGGTAAGTACTAATTACACGATACAACCAACATGAAGCAAATACCAAGCAGCTCAATCAACACATCAATCTCCAGTCTCCATCATCAATTTCCACACAACTGACTACACACTAAAGTGTGTAGCCCTGCCAGAGTACCCACCGCAACAGATACTCCACACCGCCAGTGAGGGACCGCAGCCGTTCCCATCTAAGCCCCGCTCATCTCATCCGAGCGATAAACCCATGTTCCTTAATGTGCACATCCCCTCTGTGACGGGTTCCACAGAGGGCGAATCAAGGGCGTGAAGCCACTCCCGCAAGTGACTCCACTCAGCCAGGGACGCACCCCGAAGATCACAGATAGTTAAACAGTAATCACAACACAACCTCAACAACCGTCTGAAACATTCAACAATATAATATCACAACCGTCAGAAACAATCAACAATACAATATCACAACCGTCTGAAACAATCAACAATACAATATCACAACCGTCTGAAACAATCAACAATTACTATCTACAGCACAATCACCACACACATCATGTAACTAATACTGAGTAGGGAAACCCTGCCTGGAAAACCAATCACCACAGACGGTCTAGCAGCTAATCAAAATCGTTCTTCAATACAATCACCTCCTATCAAACACACAATCATACAATCAACATCTAATAAACACAATACTCCCAAAACCCCCAAATTACCCAATTAGGGTTTCAACTAAAATCAATGAAACAACATAAAAATTGTACAAGGATCTTACCCTCGACACGACGAACTCAATGGCGTAAAGAACGTGACGATCCGACAACAATAGCCCTTGGGATTTGATGGTAACGCGATGACGTAGACAACGTAACTTCTTTTCTCTTTTGAAAGGTTTTTATAAAAGTACAAATGATGAAGAAAGTGACGGAAAGCTTAATATTTATCTATCACGCGTTACTAACAAAACCCGACTAAAACAACCCGTAAAAGTAACTTACTCGATCGAGTGCCCCTTACTCGATCGAGTGCCATACATACTCGATCGAGTACCCATCAGACAGACTACTGTTTCGTATAAAAACATACTTACTCGACAAAGTAAGCCCTACTCGATAGAGTACCCAAAGACTCGTAAAACTGTAGTATTACAGTCTTCCCTCCTTAAAAAGAACTTCGTCCCCGAAGTTCAACCCATACTCAAAAACAAACATACTAACTCGATCAAGACACAACAACGTAACTAAGAACTCAAAACAAAACTCCAACCAAACATGAACTCATAACACCAACTCCACTAACTATTCCTACCTCCACAACATGGCTCACGATATCATATCAACTCCATTATATCTCTCTCAACACTAACTCCATACACTACCAACTACCGTCCACAAACGCTCGTTTCACTAACATATTATCCAATAGAAAATCCAATATCAAGACACTCATAAACATCAAACAGAATGTTACATTCTACCACCATTAAAAGGAACTTCGTTCTCGAAGTTTACTCACACTCATAAACATCATCATCCAGGTGCCAAAACTATGGAACTCATAATCATCATCATCCAACTGTCAACATTATCGAAATATTCTCACACTCATAAGCATCACACTACTACAAGCACGACCATGGCCTTTTAACAATATCAACCACAAAACAAATCCATCCTTTATGCTACACTAACACTCTACTTCCAATTATAGTACAATATGTACAACCATCAAACACTCTTTGCCGCATCCTACTCCTCTTAAGATAAATGTTACGTCCTCATAACTAACTAATACTTGATCCTTAGGTATATCTTCTCATTATCCTCATCACCACCACATGTCAAAGATAACCGCCTATAACCTCATACCTATAACCATTCCTATTTCCAAGGCTCTCTTACTTAAACAGTTCTTATACCTCAATTCATTCTGCACTACATCTAACCAATACCACAAAATCCTTAGCATAACCAACACTCCAACTCTTCCATATACTGTGACACAACATACCTCACTATATAAACCACCTATCGCCAAAAGCCTAACTCACGATCCACACTTGTTATGTACACTCACACTAGATCCTCAAATTCCTTTCTTTCATTACTGCGAAACTCATACATAACTTAACATGACACTAATTCCCAACACCCTACACTCACTGTCTCCACAAAAGATTATAAACCACTTGCAGCTCTCAGATCAGTACAACATATGTTCCACTATTCACTTGCCATTACTATGTCTACCAATGCCTCATCTTAAAACAAGATCAAAATTACTGTAACAACCACTCACAACTGTGTCCCATCAACAGAATATCGCTATACCATGCCGGCAAAAGAAACATACACAACTCCCATCCATATCGTACTCTACCCTCACACCCAAGCTGAAACTGGTAAGAAACATCAATAAACAAAACAACCGTCTATCTGCCTGAACTGAAACTCACAGGAAACAGCAACAGACAAAACAACAACTATGTATAACTGGTATGCACTTTCGAAACTCGAATCGTAATCATCCCGCCTACTCCACCACAACCGGTGACATCATAACATCGCCACCAACAGCCGCACCGCAGCGCAAAAATACCCGCATCACAACACGAAATACCATGCCCAGATCACCACCCGAGGCACAACAACAACATCGATAGAAATCACCACTTACACTATTCTTATACACACTGACTCAGGACAACTTCCCGGACAAGAAAACTTACTCAAACCGCTTTACTAGATCACAACACTACATATTGCATGGAATAAACAGATAAGCACCTCATGAACATCATCCCTACCATTTCACGGAATACACATGTATTATCAATACACATATAATTATAACTAGCCATGCCAGATCAATCAAATTATTACCTTTTTGAATATCATCAATTAGGTTACCGTACTCAACATATAGAACATTCAAATAACAACTTTATAACTATCACATCATACCACTTCTCGTGAGGTCAGAACCTCACACGAACATTTATACACATCATAGACCCGTAATCACATCCAACTAGTCAATCTTGATCACGTAAGTTACCACTCAACAAAGGTTACCTGTCGCCCGAGCTTAACTCATATGACCCTCACAACATATTTCCTCATTCGCATAACCATCACCTCCTGCCAAGAATAACCATTCAACTAATACTCAACTACTAACAACCGCCTCCTAAGACCACACCTCATACTTCCTCACAACCGCACTCATAAATCGAGTCTCTATAAAATCAACCCCTTTAGAATGGCCATTTTTCCTATTTATCATCACTCTTAACCATTAGTGACAACCCCTCAACCCTGCCATCGTTCGGACACCCCTTACACTCATCTCTAAACATCACAGTTTCTTTCCTATCTTCGGTTATCATCCCAAATAACGAACATCAAATATATAAACAAAAATCACCTCAACAATATTTCCAATTCCATCCTTAATTGTATCGTCACCCGACTCACCACCAAAATCTCATATCGTGCCAATTCTTTACCCAACTTTTACTTTCTTTAATTCCTAGAAACTCATGATTATCATGTTGTCCTGGAACTTCTATATAACTGTAAACTCAAATCCTCATGATAGTTCATACATCTCGACGATTCCTTACTTTTATATCACATAACCTCGATGAACATGTTCCTAGTTTTACTCCCCCCATTCTTTTCTTTTACCCTCGACAAAATCCCTTAATAATTCGACTCTTCATTATTTATATCTAACTCTCTAGTGCTCCAGTTACCTTCTCATTGCTCCAAAACTCACATCTCATTATTTTATATCGATATCGTCTCCCTCTTTCTTACCATAGATATTCTCTTATTATGCTATCACTCACCCTTGCCACTAATTTGTCCATAGAATCGACGTTTAATGTTCAAACAATTGCATCTCCCTTTTTACATCTCTAGAAATCAAAATTCATTTTATACCGTTAATTTCCCAAGGAAATCACACATTAGTTTTACCTCTTGATAACACAAATTCCCAAACTCACTCACTATCTGCAAATCCACGTCGCGCCATATCTCCATTAAGTTCACTATATACCACTTTTCTCAATCCCTCTAAAAAGATCATTCATTACATATATTCTTAACCAACACAATTCCTAACCATCTCCCTCCATAATCCCTTGCGAATCTCAAGTTACCACAATTTGCATTCCTCATTTCAATCTTTTCATTCTCACGTTCCATAAGCTCACTTCATCCCTTGCCCACATTCATTTACTTTTACATTACTCAACACACAATCATATCACACATCTCACCGCACAAAATATGCTTCATGCCTCAATAAGCCATACCAATCTTCCTTTTCTTTTTCCACTATCTATCACAACACATATAACTCATGTCCTCCCACCGAACTCCTACTCACCACAGGTGCCACTCACTACACCATAAGATTGGGTAACTTACGTATCAAGACCAACATACATGTAAAACAATGCATAAAGAAGCAAAATAACACCTTTTAATTAAACATAATATGCAACGAAGTCAAAGGATAAGCATATGACCCAAAACAGGGGTCACTAGATCGAGTACAGGCCACTCGATCGAGTGAATGACTTACTCGATCGAGTAGGTGAAGGTCAGAAGCACGTAAAACAAACTACCAGGACTACTCGATCGAGTAAGGGTTACTCGATCGAGTACCAAGAGGTGCTCGATCGAGTGAGGGCCACTCGATCGAGTACCCTACGCATTTCTCAGCACTGTCCAGTTTTCATAGAACGGTCATAACTCACTCGTTTCTTGGTCGTTTTGGGCGTGTGACCTATCGTTAGAATCGTAAAAGAACATTCTATCACCTACAATTGGAATCACATCAAAATCATTTATGCATCTCAAGTTATAACAGTTTAAAGACAACTTTGTTGTAATCAGACGACATAACTATTTGATTCTTTTCTTTCAAACAACTTAAACATCAACAAGGTGAACAAAAGCGACTCGATACTTGTAAAACCACTATCCCCAACCACATTTTACTACCTACCAAAAGCCAGATATTGACATCTATCATGCTCATATAACATTCAACTTATCATTCATGTACTACCACATACTTTAACTTTATAGCTTTTCGTCAAATAAAACATACTCATACATTACAAATCATATTTACATGTTACTATATTTTACAAATCCACTTTGTCACCTAAACCTATATTTATAATCACGAAATTCATATTCTCATGCAATTGCTACTTCATCTTTTCCAATCAATTCATCTAACATGTGCATATGAAACAGCAGAAAACAATTATATAACTTCATTATATGACTTTACGCAACCACAATATACGTATACGACACAACATTCCTAATCACATGTTCTTATTATGCCAGATCATAAATAATCCATCATGCCATTCATATATTCAACCAACAACATACATAATCTTATCATCATTATCCTTCACTACGCATCTCACATCCTCCACATGTATGCATCCATCGATTCATACAACACCTTACTATATAGATACACAACACACAAGGTAAACACATAGCGATACCGACTCATATCCCATGTGACCGGTTCAAAATTGTACGGCGAGTTCGCGACTTTAGGACGTCTCCCAAGCCTTTGCATTAGCTCCTACAACTTCTACCCCGGGTTCATTTTAATTGACTCCCTATGTTCATTAGGTTCATTGGTTACAGGTTTCAGGATCGTCGCTTTGATACTACTTTGTAACACCCCCATACTCCAAGTGCCTTACCAGGACCACTTAAGGTATGAGAACGTCACCATCTCGGTTACCCGAGGCAATGATAACCAAATGACAATAATGAAACGTACTTTATTAAATAAGTTTAAGTGATTACATAACAAAACCAACTGTATGAAACTGTCTTAACAAACACAGCGGAAGACTAAAGACTCTGATATGTGATGATTCCATCCCCAGACAGATCCCTCGCGTATCTAAGATATACCTGTCAAACAACTGCTCACCACCCCCGAATGGATCACCACAGTTTTTAAAACATTTAAACGGGGTCAGTACTAATTACACGATACAACCAACATGAAGCAAATACCAAGCAGCTCAATCAACACATCAATCCCCAGTCTCCATCATCAATTTTCACACAACTAACTACACACTAAAGTGTGTAGCCCTGCCAGAGTACCCACCGCAACAGATACTCCACACCGCCAGTGGGGGACCGCAGCCGTTCCCACCTAAGCCCCGCTCATCTCATCCGAGCGATAAACCCATATTCCTTAATGTGCACATCCCCTCTGTGATGGGTTCCACAGAGGGCGAATCAAGGGCGTGAAGCCACTCGCGCAAGTGACTCCACTCAGCCAGGGACGTACCCCCAAAGATCACAGACAGTTAAACAGTAATCACAACACAACCTCAACAACAGTTTGAAACATTCAACAATACAATATCACAACCGTCAGAAACAATCAACAATACAATATCACAACCGTCTGAAACAATCAACAATACAATATCACAACCGTCTGAAACAATCAACAATTACTATCTACAGCACAATCACCACACACATCATGTAACTAATACTGAGTAGGGAAACCCTACCTGGAAAAGCAATCACCACAGACGGTCTAGCAGCTAATCAAAATCGTTCTTCAATACAATCACCTCCTATCAAACACACAATCATACGATCAACATCTAATAAACACAATACTCCCAAAACCCCCAAATTACCCAATTAGGGTTTCAACTAAAATCAATGAAACAACATAAAAATTGTACAAGGATCTTACCCTCGACACGACGAACTCAATGGCGTAAAGAACGTGATGATCCAACAACAATAGCCCTTGGGATTTGATGGTAACGCGATGACGTAGACAACGCAACTTCTTTTCTCTTTTGAAAGGTTTTTATAAAAGTACAAATGATGAAGAAAGTGACGGAAAGCTTAATATATCTATCACGCGTTACTAACAAAACCCGACTAAAACAACCCGTAAAAGTAACTTACTCGATCAAGTAAGTAACTTACTCGATCGAGTGCCCCTTACTCGATCGAGTGCCATACATACTCGATCGAGTACCCATCAAACAGACTACTGTTTCGTATAAAAACATACTGATGTATCACTTTCATATATACTTTTATAGCTCCCTTTACATCGTATTTCATACCGTTTCGTGCCTATTATATCATTTATATGCTTTATTTCAATGAATTGTCGATACTGCCGCTATTTTGTGTTTTGATGCAGAAATGACTCAATATGAGTGTGATCAAGCTGAGATTAGCATAGCGGAGACGGCACGGTAGAGTACACGAAGCATGGCACGGGAAACGAGGAATCACGAAGACTAGAAGTGAAAGAAGAGAAGAAAGAACCTGTGAATCAAGTTCCTCGATCGAGTCATCGCGACTCGATCGAAAGTCATCGTCCTCGATCGAGTCACTTGCGACTCGATCGAGGATCCCTCTCGACGGGCTTTTTCCGGAATTTCCTAAAACACTTATCTTTTATTATAAATTAGAAACTCGTGTTTTATTGTTGGATTACGTTATATTTTGCTAAGTATTGCTGAAAAACTCTCTTAAGAACCCTAATCTTCCTTTTGTATGGTACTAATCTTTCTCCATTAATTTAATCATTGTTTTATGTTCTTCAATTATTGTTTTATACTTGCAATCATGTCTTCATCTTTAATCATATTTGTTGTTGTTATTATAGTCATGAGTAGCTAATCCCCTCATCTAGGATGAAGGGGATCTAGGTTAATTAAAAGGGAAAGTCAATTAATTGCTATTGATATCATTAAAGTTGTTGTTTGATTGTTGTAATTCTTCTAGTTAATCACTTGAGGCCTGAGTTATTAATTAGTGTAGCGAATCGATCCTATCGCCGACCGGGTTAGAATTGATATAGGCTGCGACAATCAAATAGAGAGTATCTAATCATAGCGACCGCATATTAGAATCGATCTAAAGGGCATAATGGAGTCGACCGATCTTATGACCTTAAACAACTAGATAGATTTAGTAATTGATTGATAATCCCCGACTGATTGACCTAGTGAACCTAATTCCTAGACTTTTAATAATATTGTTAATCATCCTTTATTTATTGCAATTAGTTTGTTAGAATCAACTCAAAACAAAACACCCGAAATTGGTTACTTCTAGACAGTTTAAATACTCTTAGACTAGCTTTTACCGCCTCCCTGTGGATTCGATACCTGTCTTATCACTAGCTATTCTTGTTAGTCCTGAGATAGTTTTACTTTGATTTGGTAATACGACTTTAACCACATCAAATGGCGCGCTGTTCTTCGGGAGGCAACAATTGTTTAGTCTTTTTGTGTTTATTTTGTCTTTTTGTCTTAGGGAACCCAGTTCCTTGAGACCGTTCTCACACTTTCTTGTTAGTTCTGTTTATGCCTGTGTCTAATAGGTCCGAGATTATTCCTTTTGATCCTGAACCTGAGAAGACTTTTCGCTACAGACGGAAATTTAATCAAGAAGTGAGTCAAGTAGAAGACTTGAGTATACTTGACGTCGAAACGGCGAGCTCCACAGAGTCAGCCGGTCGGTCCTACGAAGAGGAAGAGGAAGAAATTCCTATCTCTGATATTCCTATTCCTGAAACTCCTGTTCTCGAAAATATCATCATGTCTACCCTAGCTAGTCACTCGAGCCAACCTTAGATTCTATTCCACAAGGTTTCAAGTCGCCCACTTCTACCAATGGAACATTGGAGATTCGGCCATCTTACATTAATTTGGTGGAACGAAACATGTTTGGAGGGACAATTGCGAGGACCCCGCAACGCATATGGAAAAGTTTGTCACTTATCTTTGTTCTATCCCATTAACAGCTGGAGTGACACAAGACAAGTTAAGCGGTGCTCTTTCCTTTCTCTCCGAAAGATGGAGTCTTTGAGTGGTTAAGAGATATGGATATGGATACGAAGGAGTTACTGATGGAATTCCTTGGCTCTTGCTTTCTACAAGAGGTACTTCCCGCCTCAGAAGACTAATGCTTTGAGGAATCAAATTACTAGTTTCAAGCAAGCGACCATCGAAGATTTGAACGAAGCTTGGACTCGCTTCAAGCGTTTAGTTCGATCAGTTCCCCATCATGGTTTCCCAAAGTGGTTTCTTTGCAACCAGTTTTATAACGGGTTGTTTGACGATCATCGTGCCCTTTTGGATTCATCTGCTAATGGGAGGTTTCAAGATAACACACTAGATGGTGACGCGTGGAAGTTGATTGATCAGATTGCTACCCATACCGCGAGGTATGGAAATCCTAGGGAAGCACGCGAGGTATCGGAGTTGATAGTGCTTTGGCGGCACAGTGGAGACTATTTCTGCCCAGATTGCTTTGAGATAAAGACTACCCAATCATTGGGTAGTAAAGAGAGAGTTCATGCTATGAGTCAGCAAGTAGAGGAGACTTGTGCTAGATGCGGTTTAGATGGTCATGGTGCAGCTGATTGTATGAGCACATTTGAGCGGAGTTGTCGCCTTTCAAAGCTTGAGACAAGGTGCACAAGGTACACCTTTCTCCAACTTTTATAATGAAAGAACGAAGGAACATCCATTCCTTCAATGGTCTAGCCGAATGTGCAAAAACCAGCAGCAGTCACAACCGCAAAAGAATACTTATATCCCTCCCAATAATCGCGGTAATCAACAACAAGGGGGATATCAAAGGCAAAATCAAGGAGGCCAGCAGTTCAACAACCAATATCAGCACCTCCTCAAAGAAACTCCTCAACAAATTCCTCAACAAGCTCCGAATAATGATATGGCAGAGTTGCGCAATCTTTTGCAACAAACTTTGTCAATGCGGAGGCAGCACGGCTCGATTTCGAGTTGATTGCCCATAACAAGATGCTAGATAATCAAGTGGCTCAGATGGCACTTCAAAACCCATCAAAACAGGCCGTAGGTCTTCCTCCTCAAGGTAAGCAAGCTCATGAGCAAGCTAATGTTATTCAGCTGAGGAGCGGTACTTCTTATACGAACCCCGACATGCAAAGTCTTGAGAATGAAGTGCCCATTACTGTTGATGAATTCCCTTACATGCATCCCAAAGGATTGGGTAATTTGGAGCTTAGTGATGATGAGAAAGAGCCTGACGAAGTTGAAACACGAGCTGACGATAAAAGTAAAAAAGACGAAAAAGCTAAACCTGCAAAGGTTCCTCGACCGAGTCACAGGCGACTCGATCGAGGATCCACCCAGCTCGATCGAGTCACCCCTAACTCGATCGAGGATCTAGTATTGCCAGCAGACGGTGTTTCAAAAGTCGTTTCTAAGGATAAGCAAGCCGAGCCCATAACTGTTTCTCTACCTTTTCCTCACCGACAACAAAAATCCAAGCTGGATAAGCAGTTCGGTAAGTTTATGGAGGTCGTGAAGAATCTACGGGTAAGTGTCCTTTTCTGAATTGATCACTCAAGTGCCGGCTTATGCAAAGTTCATGAAGGAGATTTTGACAAGGAAGAGATCCTTTGACGCGGTAGAAACTATTGCTTACACTCAGAAGTGCAGTGCCATGTTGCCAATTAACTCACCACCGAAATTAAAGGATCCAGGAAGTTTTTCTATCCCTTGTCAAATTGGTCATCTTTCTATTAGTAAAGCTCTTTGTGATTTGGGAGCTAGTGTCAGTGTTATGCCGTATTCTATCTGTAAAAAGTTAAATATGGGTCCGTTGTGATTACTAATATGACACCGCAGATGGCCGATAGAATCGTTAAACACCCTGCGGGGGTGTTAGAGGATGTTCCGTTCGAATAAGGAAGTTTTTCATCCCCGTTGATTTTGTTGTCATGGACATGGTCAAGACAACCAAATCCCTATCATCTTGGGGCAGGCCGTTCTTACATACTGGGGGCGGTCATAGATGTTAGGCAAGGGAGATTGACCTTAGCTGTGGGGGATGACACGATTATTTTCAACTTAGAAAAAGCATTGAAAAACCCCATGATAGAAGAGACTTGTCATAGTATAGATGTTGTTGATTTTACTATTGATGAGTGTCTTCCTATGTGTTTTGACAGGGATCCTCTGGAGATTGCCCTGGTTTCTGATCCAGCTGATCAGACGGGTTCATGGAGTCCAGAAGTTCATCGAATTGAGAAGCTTCTAACTGGAGAGGAATGCCCACATCAGAAGGTATACAGTTTGGGTGTCACACCTAAGGTAACTGAGGTAAAGAAACCCGAATTGAAACCCCTTCCCTCTCATCTCAAATATGAATTTCTTGATGACTGTGAGATGAATCCAGTGATTGTCAATGCTAACCTAACTGAAGGTCAACTATCTGCTTTGTTGACTGTTTTGAGAACTCATAAAAAGGCAATTGGGTATAGCATTGACGATCTCAAAGGTATTAGTCCTGACTTTTGTATGCATAGAATTCACTTGGAAGAAGGCCACAAGCCTAGTGCACAAGGTCAGAGACGATTAAATCCTCCTATGCAGGAGGTGGTAAGAAAAGAGGTACAGAAATTACTTGATGCCGGTATTATTTTCTCTATTTCTGATTCTAAATGGGTCAGTCCTGTCCAAGTTGTACCTAAAAAGGGAGGTATTACAGTAGTAAAGAATGATAAAAATGAATTGATTGCTACTAGACTTGTCACAGGATGGAGGATGTGCATTGACTATAGGAAGTTGAACACGGCCACTAAAAAGGACCATTTCCCACTTCCTTACATTGACCAAATGTTAGAGAGATTAGCATGTCATAGTTATTTCTGTTACCTAGATGGCTACTCCGGTTTCTTTCAGATACCCATTCATCCTGAGGATCAGGAAAAGACCACTTTCACTTGTCCATATGGTGTATTTGCTTATAGGAGGATGCCCTTTGGTTTATGTAATGCTCCTGCTACCTTTTAGCGTTGTATGATGGCCATATTTTCTGATTACATAGAGTCTATCATGGAAGTCTTTATGGATGATTTCAGTGTATATGGTACTGATTTTGATGTTTGCTTGAGAAACTTGACTAAGGTTTTGCAGCGCTGTGAGGAGAGCAACCTTGTTCTCAACTGGGAGAAGTGCCACTTCATGGTCACTGAAGGGGTGGTACTCGGTCACTTGGTGTCAAGTAAGGGGTGGTACTCGGTCACTTGGTGTCAATTAAAAGGGAAAGTCAATTAATTGCTATTGATATCATTAAAGTTGTTGTTTGATTGTTGTAATTCTTCTAGTTAATCACTTGAGGCCTGAGTTATTAATTAGTGTAGCGAATCGATCCTATCGCCGACCGAGTTAGAATTGATATAGGCTGCGACAATCAAATAGAGAGTATCTAATCATAGCGACCGCATATTAGAATCGATCTAAAGGGCATAATGGAGTCGACCGATCTTATGACCTTAAACAACTTGATAGATTTAGTAATTGATTGATAATCCCCGACTGATTGACCTAGTGAACCTAATTCCTAGACTTTTAATAATATTGTTAATCATCCTTTATTTATTGCAATTAGTTTGTTAGAATCAACTCAAAACAAAACCCCCGAAATTGGTTACTTCTAGACAGTTTAAATACTCTTAGACTAGCTTTTACCGCCTCCCTGTGGATTCGATACCTGTCTTATCACTAGCTATTCTTGTTAGTCCTGAGATAGTTTTACTTTGATTTGGTAATACGACTTTAGCCACATCACATACTTACTCGACAGAGTAAGCTCCACTCGAAGAGTACCCAAAGATTCGTAAAACCGTAGTATTACAGTTAGGCCAAGTAAAATGCAGTTTTTCAATACTAAAGTATAGAACCATCTTATAATAACTTCTACTATATTTCAATAGTACAATCATATGACTAGCGTCTTATGTTGGTTCCTAATGTAGGAGGAAGGCAAGGCAAGATTGGTGCATGAAAGAGGGTTGCCAGCTAAAGAAAATTAACATTTCGTTAATCAATCAAAGGTAGAGAAATTGGCACAGTGATCCTTCAAGCTCAAATGCAGTAAAGAGCAAACGCAAAAGGCAATCTTGTTCTACAAAACTGCAGAGGTGGTTTCATATGAGATTTTAAAGTGCTTGGATATTAAAACCTCATTTAGGGGTAGTAACATGGCATATGGAGGGATCGAACAAACAAGATTAATTAGATGCGAGACTATGAAAGGTAAGAGTCACTTTGTTTGTTTGAATGCAATTGTATACTAATTACAGAGGCATCCAATTGTCACTCTCTCGACATGCTTTCTTGCAAAACTTGCTGTTATTGTTGATAGTTCCTTGCATTACCGATTTTGGGTCTCTCTACCCCCCTCGAATATTTTTGTGATGAAAAAATAAGGTCCCTCCAAGTGGGGCCCACCATCATTAATGCATGAAGAAAAATGGGGATTGCAGGGAATGTAGCTACTACTATGCAATAGGACGAAGTAGTAGGACGATGTTAGTGTACACGTTTTTCAACTTTGCATGGCGCAGTTGCAAAATGTGCAGTGTCACGGAGTACTATAAATACCAAGTTTCGGAGCATTGCAAATCATCCCACATCCACAACAATCCCACAAAAGCCAGTGAGTAAGAAATTGTGGGAAATAATCTGTATACTTCCCTTAAACTAGAAGGATTATAACGAATTTAACAATGATGATCAATGGTCATAAACAAAATACATAAACAAAGTATAAAGGATTCAGAATTAACCTTCGGTCCTAGCAAAATTGGCCTAAGAACAATATCAAAATTGATATTCGCCTATCAGTTGCACCCAAGACGATATGAGATATGCCCCTTGATTATGCTAGAAATCGATCTAAAATTTTCTGTAAAATTTAGTTGTTTTTGTGTTTTTCTGATGAGAGAGAGAGGCTAGGTCAAGAAAAAGAATTAGGGTAGAATAAACATCTCCCTTTCTTTCTTATACTGACCGAAATTTGGAGTCAATTAGGAAAGAAAAATCTTTCCTAATTTTCGGCCAAAGTGACCGAAATAAGGAGTATATCCTCCTTATTTTTGGTCTTTCCAAAAATATATAAAGTGTGTTGAATTGTCACCTAGTGAGGATCGAACCCATGACCTCTTGGCTTGTGTACCCTCACTATTACCACTATGACACATTCAACTTGTTGATATTAAATATAACTGATTATATTTAATTACGAATTAACAGATTAATTCGTCCAACTTAACATTATATACATTTAATTAAATATAACTTATTATATTTAATTTACGAATTGACAGTTAATTCGTCTCAACTAATATTATTTAATTTTCATTAAATAATTATCTCATCAACACATTGACTAACTATTTAGTCATATTGGGCATCAATATGATTATATTTCTACAACCACATTTCTCAAACACATCCTATAGGTGTGACCTTTAGGGACCAGTTGATCACCGCCATCTGTATGATAATAACGTCAAACTTTCTAGCAAGCCAACCGTTATTAGGTAAACGTTAATCAACTGATTAAATATATGAAGTATACCCTTGTGAACATGTACGAGATTTACAAATGTTATCACACTAATTTGTGGAGGACACAAGCTCCAACAGCAATAATCTACTTACTGAGGAAAATACAGAGAGTTTGAGAGTTAGTGTGGTACTGCTCAAATAATCCTGTCAGTACGGTATCCAGTCGGAAAGGCGTAAAATCTCCGACTGAGTCCCACACATTTAGAATATTATTTCTGAGGTCTGAGTATTATCCGGGTAGCCAGAATAATATTTGTAATCTCCTAGTGGGTACTAGGAAAGGCATTGTGTTTCCATTATTTTGCTTATAGTGGAGATATTAAGCGGCCTAAGGGTCCCGTGGTTTTTACCCTTATTCAAAGGGGTTTTCCACGTAGAAAATCGATGTCCATATTCTCTATTTTGTTGACGTATTTATTATCGTCTTGTCCATTTTATAATTACACTCCCGCAAGAGGGTAATAGGTCCACGCTTCTGCTTAATATTTACGCCTGTTACCCAACAGAGTGGTATCAGAGCTCTGGTAGCTCTCGGTATACTTTGTGTAATTTTTTAAAATGGAGGATACCGTCACAATTAGTGGCATGATAAAATTAACGGCGACCAATTATCCAATATGGAAGCCAAGAATGGAGGATATTCTTTATTGTAAGGACATGTACCATGTCGTCGCATCTTCGACGAAACCCGTTGATAAAACGGAAGATGCGTGGAATACATTAAATCAAAAGGTTGTCGGATTGATCTGCCAATTTATCGATCAGAGTGTTTTTCAGCATGTAGCCAGTGACACAGTGGCTAATACACTCTGGAATAGATTGTAATCCATGTATGAACGCAAGACGACTCTCAACAAAGCCTCTTTAGTTAGACGACTAGTGAGACATGAGTACAAAGACGGTCGTAGCATGATGGAGCACCTCAATGACTACCAAGGCTGGTTAAATTAGATAACAAGCATGAAGATAAGTCTCGCAGATGAGGTTCAGGCACTCTTACTTCTCAGCTCCCTCCCGGACAGCTGGGAAACGCTCGTGGTGTCCTTAAGCAACTCCGTCCTAGAAGGAAACCTCACAATGACAATTGTGAAAGATAGCTTGCTTAATTAAGAAGCTAGAAGAAAAGAATTTGGTACTTCCAACTCTGTGGAAGTCCATGTTGCAGAAACCTCTCGTGGAAGAGGTAAAAGCAAAGGTCGCAAAAACGCGATCAATCCAGGGGCAGATCGAAGGCCAGAAAAGAAGTTACCTGCTACTATTGCGAGAAGCCGAGCCACAAGCAAAATGAATGTCGGTTAAGGAAACGTGATCTAGCGAAAGGAAAATCTCGCAACAATGATCACGAAAGCCAAGGTGAAACTAGTGCCGTAGCTGCCAGTGCTGAAGTATTTTTCATAGGTGACGACGGTTACCTAAATGTGGCATGTGAGGATAGTATGTGGGTTGTTGACTCTGGCGCGTCATACCACATCACCTCAAATGTCGACTTCTTCTCCTCTTATACTACCGGAAATTACGGTAGTGTAAGAATGGGAAATGATGGTTCCTCTAAAATCATTGGTATTGGAGATGTTTGTTTGCAAACCAACACTGGGCATAAGTTGGTACTGAATAATGTCCGACATGTTCCTGACATCCGGTTAAACCTAATGTCTGCCGGGATGTTAGATAATGAAGGTTATTGCAGTCAACTCAATGATGGCAAGTGGAAGTTGACTAAAGGTTCTATGATCGTGGCGCGAGGAAAGAAGCAGAGAACACTTTATATGACTCAAGCGAAAGTGAGTCATGGAGAGGCAAACATTGTTGCACCAGATGCCTCTACCGAGCTTTGGCACAAAAGACTCGGGCATATGAGCGATAAGGGCCTACAAATCCTCGCTCGCAAGCAAATCCTCCCTGAAGTAAAAGGTGTGCCCCTAAAACCCTGTGTTGATTGTTTGGCTGGGAAACAATATAGGGTGGCATTTCAAAGAACGCCTCGGAAAAGGCGTAGCCACGTTTTGGATTTAGTCCATACGGATGTCTGTTCCATAACAGAAAAGTCACATGACGGTGTATTGTATTTCGTGACTTTCATTGATGATCATTTTAGAAAAATATGGGCTTCTGCTTTGGCGAACAAGTCCCAAGTACTAGAATCATTCAAGGTGTTCCATGCTAAAGTTGAGAGAGAAACTAGCATGAAGTTGAAGAGCGTTAGAGCAGTCAACGGCGGTGAGTATCGGGGTCCGTTTGAAGAGTATTGCCGAGGCCATGGAATTAGGCTCGAGAAAACAGTTCCTAAGACACCACAACAAAAAGGTGTGGCAGAGAGAATGAACAGGACAATCGGAGAAAGGATTTGGTCCATGCTCTCTCACGCAAAGCTTCCAAAAACATTTTGGAAAGAAGCACTAAGGACAGCTGTCTACCTGATTAACCGATCCCCCTCAGTTCCTCTGGATGGTGATATTCCGGAGAGAGTCTGGACAGGAAAAGAAGTTTCCTACAAGAACTTGAGAGTCTTCGGATGCAGAGCGTTTGCTCATATCCCGAGAGACGAAAGAGCCAAGCTTGACAGCAAGTCGAAGCAATTCATCTTTGTTGGGTATGGGAAAGAAGATTTCAATTATCGTCTATGGGACCCGGTAGATAAGAAGATCTTCAGAAGTAGAGATGTGGTATTCTTTGAAGATCAGACGATAGAAGACTTTGAGAAGCCAAGAAAACCAAAGTCTGACCCCATGAGTCCAGCTAATATGGACCCAAAAGCTCCTGAAGGGAATGATGATCATGGGGGGAGAAGATCACAATGATGATCTTGACGGTGATGGTCCAGAGCCACCGCAAGATCAAGTGATTCAACAGCCTCAACAACAACCTCAAGAAGTGAGGAGATCTGATAGGCATCGAAAGCCAAACTCCCTCCTTTCACCTGATATATGGGCATTGCTTAGTGACGGGGGAGAGCCAGAGTCTTATAATGAGGCTATTGCAGATGTTCACCAGAAAGAGTGGAAAATAGCCATGCAAGACGAAATCAAATCCTTGCATGAGAACCACACATATGATCTGGTAGAGTTTCCAAAGGGAAGGAAAGCACTCAAGAATAAGTGGGTGTTCAACTTGAAGACTGAAGAAAATAGCTCACAACCAAGGTACAAGGCAAGGTTGGTTGTGAAAGGGTTCAGTCAAAAGAAGGGAATAGAATTCGATGAAATTTTTTCTCCGGTCGTGAAAATGTCTTCGATCCGAGTTGTGCTTGGCATGGCCGCAAGCATGGATATGGAGATCGAACAACTCGACATGAAGACAGCCTTCCTACATGGTGATTTGGAATAAGAAATTTTTATGGAGCAGCTTGAGGGGTTTGAGGAGAAGGGAAATGAACACTTAGTGTGTGGGTTGAACAAGAGCTTGTACAGTCTAAAACAAGTTCCACGACAGTGGTATAAGAAATTTGAATCCTTCATGATAGATCATGGCTATCAGAAGACGACTGCGGACCACTGTGTATTCGTGAAGAAGTTTCCCAACGGGGATAATATTATCCTCCTGTTATATGTTGACGATATGCTGATCGTTGGTCGTGATACTATGAAGATCGCTAATTTGAAGAAGGCGATGACCAAGTACTTTGCTATGAAAGACTTGGGTCCTGCAAAACAAATCCTTGGAATGAAAATCTCCCGTGACAGGGAAAATAAGAAAATATGGTAGTCACAGGAGAGGTATATTGAGAAGCTGTTAGAGAGGTTCAACATGCATAAGGCGAAGCCGGTACGTTCTCCACTAGCTGGTCATTTCAAGTTGAGCTCTCGACAATGTCCTGAAAATGAGGCCGATGAACAAGAGATGCAGAAAGTTCCTTATGCATCTGCAGTTGGAAGTCTTATGTACACGATGGTGTGGACAAGACCAGACATAGCTTATGCAGTTGGTGTCGTTAGTCGGTTCCTCTCAAATCCAGGAAAAGCGCACTAGGAAGCTGTCAAATGGATCCTCAGGTATTTGCACGGTACCTCTAAGATGTGTTTATGTTTTGGTCAAGGTAACCACATGCTAGATGGATATACAGATGCCGATCTAGCCGGAGATCTAGACTCCCGAAGATCAACTTCGGGATACCTGATGACTTATGCAGGGGGAGCAGTATCATGGCAATCCAGGTTACAGAAGTGTGTAGCTTTGTCCACTACAGAGGTGGAGTACATTGCAGTAACTGAAGCTTGTAAGAAACTTTTATGGATGAAGAAGTTCTTACAAGAGTTAGGTCAAGAACAAGAGAAGTATCGACTGTATTGTGATAGTCAGAGTGCGATTCATCTCGCAAAGAATCCCACCTTCCATTCCAGGTCCAAGCATATAGATGTCAGATATCATTGGATCCGAGATGTGTTAGATTCCAATATCCTAGAGCTCGAGAAAATCCATACCGACGATAATGGATCGGATATGATGACGAAGACGTTACCCATGGAGAAGCTCGATGTGTGTCGAAAGAAAGCGGGTATGGCGGTGTCCCCACCTAGTCGGGAGGGGGAGAATTGTTGGAAAAATAAGGTCCCTCCAAGTGGGGCCCACCATCATTAATGCATGAAGAAAAATGGGGATTGCAGGGAGTGTAGCTACTACCATGCAATAGGACGGAGTAGTAGGACGGTGTCAGTGTACAGGTTTTTCAACTTTGCATGGCGCAGTTGCAAAATGTGCAGTGTCACGGAGTACTATAAATACCAAGCTTCGGAGCATTGCAAATCATCCCACATCCACAACAATCCCACAAAAGCCAGTGAGTAAGCAATAATCTACTTACTGAGGAAAATACAGAGAGTTTGAGAGTTAGTGTGGTACTGCTCAAATAATCCTGTCAGTACGGTATCCAGTCGGAAAGGCGTAAAATCTCCGACTGAGTCCCACACATTTAAAATATTATTTCTGAGGTCTGAGTATTATCCGAGTAGCCAGAATAATATTTGTAATCTCCTAGTGGGTACTAGGAAAGGCATTGTGTTCCCATTTTGCTTATAGTGGAGATATTAAGCGGGCCTAAGGGTCCCGTGGTTTTTACCCTTATTCAAAGGGGTTTTCCACGCAGAAAATCGGTATCCATATTCTCTATTTTGTTGACGTATTTATTATCGTCTTGTCCATTTTATAATTACACTCCCGCAAGAGGGTAATAGGTCCACACTTCCGCTCAATATTTACGCCTGTTACCCAACATTTTGTGCCTGTTACTCCACTTTACTGTTGGAGTTTGGTCTTTAGGAGTTAGAATAATTTTTGGCTCTACCACTATTTAGATGCAAGCCATTATGCCTTGGCCTTTTAAGCATCTCAAACAGTTCCTTGTCATTAACCTCCACCATGTTACTTATATCACTTTTCTTTTGTCCCAATAAAGTCTACCGTGCGTTCAGGGTTGCGGATACTCTATTGTTACTGACCTCGGGGCTGAAATTGTGAAAAATAAACATAATATCAGGAATGTAATGTATTGTATATTCCTACTATACAAGCTCTAATTCTAAGTGTTGGGTTCCTTATGTTGATGATAACATGCCCATTTGATTTGTGTTATCTTAGTTTACCTTTTCAGGATTAATGATGAAATCAAGCTCGGATTAAGAAGTGTTGAAGTTGTTATTAATCCCATTGTATTTAGTCGAGTGTCATCTAATGTACAAGCAAGAAAGTAGAGTATACTAGAGTAATAGAAACAGTCCAGACGACTGTTGCCTTCACACGCAAACAGCTGTTTGGATTATGCCACAACTCGTAAAAACTTGAAGCTCCCTTTTTATCTTTCAAAAGTATCTCACGTGACCCATATCTTTCAAAGATAAAAATCAGATTTTTATTAAAGAGGTGGTCTTCATTAAAGAGTGGTTTGAATTATTATTTTCAAAATGTTTCCTCTTTATGCAAATTCAATCCTTGGTCTTTAAGAAAACAAGAAATGCTTTTTTCCATATTTGTGTTTACTTGTCATCATGTGACTTGTCTCACATCCTTTGTTTTCTGATTTTGCATGAGCATTTAAGGTTATCTTTCAAACCTTCTTTCTCTATTCTTACCTTTGCAAAAGACCCCTTTTTGGTGCAAGTTTTGGGTGGTTGCTATTGCCCTTCACATGTGAGGTCTTTGACCCTTCAAAACCCTAGCAACCCCTTCACTCACCTCCTCTATATAAACCGTGTCCCTCTTCATTAAATCCTTAAGACTTTTCTGAATTAATTCTTTCAACTTTGCAAATTATTTTTAAAAGCTTAAAAATCGTGTTTGTTTGCAAAATCCTTTAAAAGTCTTCAAGTGTCTTCAGTTTCTACAGTCGTGGCTACTGTTGCTTTATAATACTAAACTCTCTTGCTTAAGAATTGTTGATCTTGTAAAAGTTGTCCATCTCTATTCTTTGTTAAGAATATGTTAGTGGAAACTTGATCCTATAACATTCTAAGTGTGTTAGTAGAGTTTAGGACGGAGTAGTCTTTAACTCTTTGGCAACCGGAGTAGGTTGTGAGTTGTTGAGTTCTAGGACGGAGTAGTCCTTTAACTCTTGGCAATCGGAGTAGATTGCGAGTTAGCTTGTCATAAGAACGGAGTAGTTCTTGTACTAGCTTTGCAACCGGAGTAGGTTGGCGTCTTTTATTACAAGGGTCTTTTAGTTGTCGGAGTAGATCACTAAAGGAAAGTAATAAAAAGGTAGATTGGACGTAGGCACTTGAGTTTCTTGCCGAACCAATTCAAAAATCTCATGTTCATTGTTTTACTTTATTTCCGCTGCTTTTACTTTGTTTGTTTGTTTGTTTGTTTTGTTTCGCTTAACCTTAGAAGTAACAGTTCATCATACTGTCGCATTTGGTCTGCAGTCATATTCCACAAACTGAGACAAATAGATATAGTCAGAACGATTGTTGCTTTCATACTTCAGCAAACATTCATCGTGATACTTGTTCAATCTTTCAATATTATTCAAAGTATCCTCTAATCTCTTTTGTTCACTTAACTTACTTTAATCCAATAAAGTTGAAGTTAAAATTTTTTAAAAGAGTACCTAATTCACCCCCTCCCCCTCTTAGGTACTTGAATCCATAAACTCAACAATTGGTATCAGAGCCTCGTGCTCTTGATCGAGGCTAATCGCCTTAGAGTTTGATTCGTGGGTAATGGATTCCGAGAAACACTCCAAGATCCCGGTCTTTACCGGTTCGAATTTTGGATGGTGGAAACTCAAAATGGAACATTACATCAAAAGTATCGATTATCAATGTTGGAACATCATCCAAAATGGACCTCTTGTCATTGAGGAAACCGATATTCTTAACGGTTTCACCAAGACAAAAGAGGAAAGAAATTACAATGAGAACGACTTCAAGCTTGCCGAAAAGAATTCCAAAGCAATGTCGATTCTTCAACGTTGTGTTGGTGAGGGGGAAGTTAGTCGAATCTCCGGGTGTCCTACGGCAAAATCTATTTGGGATTCCCTTGTACTTGCTTATGAAGGGACGTCTCAAGTAAGAAAACACCGTATTGACCTTCTCATGCAAAATGTCAAAGGACGAGTCTTTAAATAGTTTTTCCTCTCATTTTTCTTGTATTATTAATGAGCTTAATAGTCTAGGAAGGAATTTCGAGTCCGAGGACATCATTCGAAAAATCCTTCGTAGTCTAACTCCTAAATGGCAACCTAAAGTCACCGCCATAGAGGAAGCTAAAGACTTGTCAACCCTATCTCTTCATGAACTAATGGGATCACTAATGGCTCACGAGTTTAACCTCGATAAGCATTCTAGTGAGTCATCAAAGGGAAAGAGTCTCGCCCTCACATCTTCTCCAAGTGATGAAGAAGATGAGGAGGAAGACGAGTTTGCTATGTTCACAAGGAACTTAGCCGGGTTGGTCAATGGACAAGGAAACAAAGGGTTCACTAATAATTACTCGAAAAAACGCTTTCCTAAGAGACGACCTACTTCCACCGTGGGATGCTTTAAATGTGGTGATAAAACTCATCAAATTAAAGAATGTCCCAAGTGGGAAGAAATCAAATCTAAGGAAAGAAGAGAAAAGGTTAAAAAAGACTATAAACATAGAGTCATGAGTGCTATATGGGGAATGTCCGACTCCGAGGAAGATGAGGAACTCATCGAGGAGGAACTTGAGGCTAAAATGTGTCTTGCAAATCATGGTAAAGAAAAAGTCTCAAAAACCTCAAAACTTGAACACTTAAGATGCCTCATGGCTAACCCCGACGATTCCGACTCCGATTCCGACAACGAGGTAAATCATCTAAAGGCCAAGGCTAGAACTTACTCCAAAGAGAAAGTATGTAAGCCTCTTGACCAACTTTTTGATAAGTGTCGGTCTCAAACTAATAAGCTTGATATAATGCAAAATGAGATTGAGGAAATTGCTCAAGAGAACTTTAATCTGAAAAATGAACTAAAAGCAACAGACTGCGTCACTGTCACATCTGAAGCATATAATGAAGTTAAAAGAGTCAACAAGTTAAACAAACATTTGACTAAAGAACTAGAGCGTCTTAGGTCGACACCCACAGACGTCTCTGACCTTGAAAATGTCAACACTACCTTGGTGATGCAAGTTTCCTCACTAACCAAGGAACGTGATGATCTTTTGAAGGTAAAAAATGATCTTGAAAATGAGATCTATGACCTTGTAGTTGAAGTTGTAGACTTAAGAGAAACAGTGTCTAAGACTGTTGCTTCTGACCACGATTTAGACAAGTTTAAAAGAATAGGTGAATGGTTGGAAAATGAAAATGAGTGTCTTAAGAGTGAGGTTATTTGTCTCAAAAATGAAATAGAAGTTCTCCATGATAGGCTTACCTTCTTTCAAAAAGGTATGCCCGAATGTAGCACTTCTAGCTCTTCTCCTCACCATAGATCCGATGAAGTCGTTGATCTAAACAAAAGACTTGACAAGATGACATCTAAATATGAAGAGTCCAAAGAAAAAATCATATATCTTGTGTCTAAGCTCAACAACCACACCCATGACTTCATTGTTGAGAAAAGATTGTCCATAGAAAGTGACAACGATGATGAACTCAAAAGAGAAAAAGAAAAGAATTTGCATCTCCTCTCACGTGTCAAAGACTTGACCAATGAACTTGTTAATGCTAAGAACATCACTGAAAAGTGGGAAGGAAGTCAAACCGTGTTAAATTTCCTCACGAATCAAACCGAGAAATGTGATAAAGTTGCGGGTTTGGGCTTCAAATGAAACAGTCAGACTAACTGTTGCATCCAGAAGCCTAAAAACGATTTTAGAGGAAGGAAATACGTTGGTCTTCCCGAATACATCATTTGCAATTATTGTGGAGACAATGGTCATGTTTTTAATGGATGTACAAAACGATTTGATGACATTGACAAGAACACCAAAACATTAAAAGAAATGAACATTAAGAAAGACACCACAAGTTATGTTGATCACAAAAAGGGACCCAAATTCATTTGGGTTCCTAAACTCAAAAACTAATCTTGTGTAGGGCTTGGTGAGAGGCGGCCGCAATTGGTACTTGGATAGTGGATGCTCTCGTCACATGACGGGTGATAGAAGCCAATTCCTCTCACTTAAAGCGTATGATGGTGGCACGGTAAGGTTTGGTGACAACAAGAAAGGTGAAGTAATTGGTATTGGAAAAGTTGGTAAGTCATCCTTACTTTGTGTCGACAATGTGCGGCTTGTCAAAGGTTTGAAGCATAATCTCCTTAGCATTTCTCAACTTTGTGATAAGGGTAATGTTGTTGAATTTCGTGCCATTATGTGTCGAATTTTTGATGCCACTACTAATGAACTAATACTCGAAGGAAGACGTGTCAAAGATGTTTACTTAACTAACTTGAACTCTCTATCCGGTCACACCATGTCTTGCATGAGTGTAATGAACAATGATCCTTGGTTATGGCATAAAAGGTTTGGTCATGTTAGTATAAAAATTCTTAATACCCTTAAAAGACTTGACTTAGTTGAAGGCATTCCTAATATAAAATTTGATTTTGATAAAGTATGTGATGAATGTGCTAGAGGTAAACATGTTAAAAGTTCCTTCAAATCCAAAAGAATTATGAGTACATCTCAACCATTGCAACTTTTACATATCGACTCAATGAGAACCAAAAGTAGAGGTGGTAGTCGTTATGTGTGTGTCATTGTTGATGATTACTCTAGGTTCGTTTGGGCACTCTTCCTAAGCTCTAAGGATGAGACATTTGATGAGTTTCTAATTTGGTTAAAGAAGATTCAAAATAAACTTGGTTTAAAACTTGTTTCAATGAGAACCGATCATGGAACCGAATTCGAAAACTCATCATTTGGTGCTTATTGTGATGACAATGGTGTAGACCATAACGTCTTGGCTCCTAGAACCCCACAACAAAATGGTGTGGTTGAAAGGATGAATAGAACCCTTGAAGGAATGGCTAGAACAATGTTATTAACTAGTAAGTTGCCTAAGAACTTTTGGGCCGAAGCGGTAAATACCGCTTGCTACATTCATAATCGTGTCATGATAAGGAGTATTTTAAATAAAACTCCCTATGAATCATTACGTGGAAGAAAACCCAACATTTCATATTTTAGATGTTTTGGAAGCAAATGTTTTGTTCACAACAATGGTAAAAACAACTTGGGTAAGTTCGATCCACGTAGTGATGAAGGAGTATTTATTGGGTACTCCGATCAAAGCAAGGCCTATAAAGTTTACAATAAACGAACCTTGTTAATTGAAGAAAGCATCCATGTCATTTTTGATGAATCTAGTGTGCTTGGACAGGTACAAAACATGGATGATGATGATGAGGACGAGGATGATGAGTTTGAGATTGGTCTTGTTCGAAAAGACTTCGTGTTCACGGATGAAGAAGCTCCCAAAGACCGAATTGCAACAGACACGTAGACTGTCACCTTCAAAGGAGAGCAGCAACTCGGGGGAACACGTAGTACTTCTGATTCCTCTCTGGAAGCAACAGACCCAACGATCGTTGCATCCACCTCCGTAATCAAGTAACCCAAAAAAAAGTGAGGATGAAGAACCTTCCAGGCCAATAGAAACAATCCATCGTGGATCGATGTTGTTGAGGGGGAACAAGAAACCATTGTTCCAAAGAAGTGGAAACATCAAAGCTCTCATCCACTCACTAATCTCACAAGTGATCTCAACTCGGGAATTCGAACAAGATCATCCGTCAACAATCTCGCTCACCTCAATGAGTATTGTGCCCATAATGCCTTCCTATCTCAAATTGAGCCTTCAAATGTAACAGTCGCCTTGACTGATGCATATTGGGTGCTTGCCATGCAAGATGAGCTCAATCAATTCAAAAGAAATGAGGTATGGCACTTAGTCCCTAGACCGCCTAATCGTACCGTCATTGGTACTAGGTGGGTCTTTCGCAACAAGCTTGATGACTCGGGAGAAATTGTAAGGAACAAGGCTAGACTAGTGGTGCAAGGTTATAACCAACAAGAGGGTATTGATTACGATGAAACCTATGCACCGGTAGCTAGACTTGAGGCCATACGATTGCTTATAGCTTTTGCGGCTCACAAAGGCATTAAACTCTTCCAAATGGATGTCAAAACCGCTTTCTTAAATGGATATTTGGAAGAAGATATCTTTGTAGAGCAACCACCGGGTTTTGAGAACAATGATTTTCCTAACCATGTTTTCAAGTTAGACAAAGCTCTTTATGGTTTAAAACAAGCACCAAGATGTTGGTATGATAGATTGTCTAAATTTCTTATTGAAAATGGTTTTAAAAGAGGCTCCGTTGACAAAACATTGTTCTTGAAGCAACAGTCCAGTGAACTGTTGGTTGTACAAGTATATGTTGATGACATTATATTTGGTGCAACAAATGAACTCCTTTACTTATATTTTTCGGAACTAATGAAATCGGAGTTTGAAATGAGCATGATGGGTGAGCTAGGATTCTTCCTTGGGCTCCAAATTAAGCAATCAAATGAAGGAATCATGATCCATCAACAAAAGTATATTAAGGAAATGCTTAAGAAATTTGGGATGACTAATGGTAAGCCTCATGATACACCTATGGTAGCCGGGTCCAAATTGGACAAAGATGAATTCAGTAAGAATGTTAGTGATAAGGTGTATAGAGGTATGATAGGCTCACTTCTTTACTTGACCGCAAGTCGTCCCGACATTCTCTTTAGCGTTTATTTATGTGCTAGGTTCCAAGCAAATCCGAAAGAATCACATTTCAAAGCCGTTAAACGAATTCTTCGGTATTTGATTGGAACACAAAATCTTTTCTTATGGTACCCTTTACATTGTCCTTTTGATCTTATAGGCTTTTCGGACGCGGACTATGCGGGGTGCACGGTGGATAGAAAGAGTACCTCCGGAATTGCAACGTTCTTGGGTCCTTGCTTGACCTCTTGGGCCTCAAAGAAACAAAACACGGTAGCTCTTTCTACGGCCGAAAGTGAGTACGTTAGTGCGGCACATTGTTGTTCTCAACTCCTTTGGGTAAAACAACAACTCTTGGATTTTGGTATTATTTTTGACTCCATTCCTTTAATGTGTGATAATACGAGTGCAATAAATATTTCCAAAAATCCTATTCAACACTCTAAAACCAAACATATTGATATTCGTCATCATTTTATTCGTGATCATGTGGAAAAAGGACATATTAAACTTATCTTTTGCAAAACTGAAAATCAAATTGCCGATATTTTCACTAAGCCACTTGCAAGAGAACATTTTGAGAAATTTAGACTAGAAATTGGGTTAATTAATAGCTTGTGATTTTTAGTGTGAGTTTTACAAAATTCCTTAATTGATTAAATTAAAATTGGATATATGTTATTAAGTGTTCTAAGTGCATTGACATCATGTTTAGACCAAAAATTGACACCACATTTGTGAGTCGGTAATCACTCAACCTCATATCTAGATTTACGTTTATTATATGCTACCTTGCGTTTTTATTTCGAGTGATTAAATTTGTTTAGTTGGGCCAACCACCTCTCCTACCTCATTAAATGGGCCATTAAACTCCCTCAACCCATCACCTACACCTACCCGTCCAAATAACCTAATCCACTAACCCTTCATCTCCCAAATCCACAACTCCCTCATATCTAACCTACCTTAACCCACAATGGTAAAAACTTCTTTCAATACTACCATACCCATCAAACCCACAAAAGTTACCTCACCACCTGTCACATCCAACCCACCGACATCAACTACTCCAACAATGACCCCAACCAAAACATCCTACGCTTTCCCACCTCAAACCTCAAACACGACCCCTTCAACAAACCCAGATCCAACAAACCCTCAACCATCACCAAACCCCACTGATCCACCATCATCCGACGACATTCCCATCTCCACAATGGTAGGACGATGCACACGTGGTGGTCGGAAGAAAAGCTCCACTGTTCCGAGCTCCTCCTCTGAACCGGTTACAGTAGTGGTTGAAGATGTTGAAGAAGAAACCGAATTTGATTTAAATGAAAATCCGTCTAAGTCCGGCGAGTCTGACCCGACTCCGGCGAAAAAGAACAACAAAAGAAAGGAAAAAACCTCCTCATCCCAATTACCCCCAATTTCAGAAACTATCGAGCAGAGTAATGTTGATAACCCGATTTTTGATACCCCAATTGAAAATCCGAGTGAACCTCCCCTGAAAAAATCGAAACCTTTGAAGAAAAAGCTTGTGTATCTTTCTCCCTCTGATCCGGTCTCCCTAACCCCAAAATGGGACTTGGCCATTGTTTGGGATCACCTTGAGAGTATTGACCTCCCTACTTCCATTTACAAAAATTGTGAGAGGTTGATGAACATCAAAGCTATTCACTCCCCTCGGGTTTACAACCAAACTTGGTTTGAACCGCCTGCATTTCACTCAGTCCGGGATATGGTATTAGCTCAAGGTTGGGAGAAGCTGTTGAAAATGCGTGAGCCGGTGTTTGTGAGCGAGGTGATTCAGTTCTTTACAACGGTACGGGTTGATAAATCTGGTGAAACTCTTACAGCTAAGGTGAACGGTAAGCCCCTTCAACTATCTCAATCTGATTTCGCTACCGCCCTTGATATTCCCGTCGGAGGTTTTGACAAACTCCCCTCCGAAACTTGGGTTGCTTTACCTTATGCCTCACCTCTTAGTATTGCTCAAACCGTGTGTCCCAAAACTGTCTCCCCTGGTCCAATTAGCAATACCCAATTGCCCCCTCCTCTCCGTATCATTTTTAATATGCTTTGTCGCTCCATTTATCCCTCGGGTGATAGGGGAAAACTCACCATAGCCCAACAATATTTAATCTATCATATTGCTACCCATAAGAAGGTAAACCTAGTCGGGTTAATGTTTAGACGTTTTCACCTCATTTCGACCAAGCTTCGTCGACCTTCTTCTAGTATGATTCACCTACCCTTTGGCATGTGGTTATCGGTTGTGCTCAAGGCACAAGGGGTGTTAGTGAACACTAGCTTGGGTTCGTTGGATATGTGTGATGTTATGAGTGATGGGCAAATGGGGAAGATGCTTATCAAGATTGAGAATGATGAATTAGTTTCTGTGAAAATCAAGAAGGACCCGGAGGTTGGGTCATCAAGTCAAGTGAATACGGGTGGTATGCGGGAAGTGCTCAATGCCGTGGCTGAGTTGTTGGGAAATGTGTCCTCAACAATAGTGCGCTCACATGATTTAAATATCATTATTAAATCTCATTTAAAGAATACATTTGGGAAGTAATATTGTTACTGTCAACTGGTCAACATATATCGGTAATGATTGGTCGACTAGAGTTTGACATTTCGTCGTGTGACGGTGGTGATCGATTGACCCCTAGGTCATACCTAAAGGGCAATACTCTTAATTGACTATTTAATTAATCGTATAATGTTGCGAGTTAATTAAATTATTTGAAAAATTGACGGACGATTTTGGAAGTAAAATTTACGTATCAAATTGAAATATGATTAAATGAGATACGGTCTGAGTAATTGAATTGTATCATTACTCGGATGAAATTATTGTTTAAAGAAACAATCGGAATTGAATGAATTATTATAAATACAATCTGTTGTGATTTATAAATTGGTAAAATATTTTGGCACAAGTAATTATGAAATTACTAAGTCGATTTTTGTATGTGACGTATTTTTATTAATACGTTGATTTTTAATGTGTTAAAAATACATAACAAATTTATGTCACATATGACATGTGACATATTGACAATTGACAAAAAATAATATGGATACCATATTAACATATGTGCCGAAAATAAGAGGAGGTTTAAGCTAATATTGTGGTTGTTTTATTAAGTGGTAAACACAATCATTACATGCTTTAGTAGCCATGCAAGCCTACTAAACATTGTGAAGACAAATGTATGCATGCATTGGCTCCCCTCCCACTCACCCTTGGTCCGGTTTTTAAGAGGGAAAAACTAATTGTTTTTCCCCTTAATTTTACCTCTTAGACTATAGTGTAATGTGATTATTGATTCATTCAACAACTTATCTAAAATAAGAGAGTTTTAGAAAGATAAAAGCTCCAAACTTCTTCCTCCATCAAAACCGAAATATTCAAGTGTTTGATAAATATTTTGGTTCATTTTTTCATAAGATTAATATTATACTAGATCAAATAATATTAATTAGATTAAGAGTTAGCCTTGGGTATAAAGCTTGGGGAGAGATCTTATACTTAGATCTTGTTCATCCATAAGGAAAGCTCAAGAACAAAAGAAAAGGAGATTTCTTTTGTGCCCCATAAAACCGAAACATCTATGTAAGGATATGATTTCTTCTCTTTTGTTATATTGTTTGCATGCATAAAATCCATTTTAATTTTATGACAAATTAGTTTAGACATATATGAGTATGTTTATATGTATATGAATCTACATTTCCTTCAATCGGTATCAAGAGCCACGGTTGTTTGCATGCAAATTGGTTAAAAGTTTTTCCGAGTTATATGAATAACAAATAAAACTTGTAAAATTTGTGTTATTATGATATATCACGAAATTATTACATGCATGTTAATTTTTCTGGTCCTAAAATGTTTTAGGATATTTTGGTTAATTTTACGGATTTTTATTGTTCATATTTCTCTATAATGACATTTAAATGTGATTTTATGAGTAAAAATGTCATTTTTGGTCGAAAATTAGCTATACTTCGAATTTTAAGTTGGTTTTTGGATATGTTGTTACATATATTATTTTGAGATAACCTGCAAATTTTCATAATTTTTGGACTTGTTATGCTCGAAAAATGAATTTTTCATTATTAAATACGGATTTAAGGGAAAAATAGGTTAATATGAGTTAAATTTCGAATCTGGTCATAGAAAATTAATATGTTGTCACATGCAATTTTACAAGATGTGTGTAAAATAATTGGCTATAAAGAAGTCTTTTAGCATGATTTATGAATTTTTGAAGAAAAATAGCATAAATAGTGACATTATTAGTGGAAAATTAATAAAACATAATCTATGACTTAGGAAAAACGTCTAATGTTGCATTTTATTATCTTTTTCAGATCTAAAATTGAAAAGTTAATGAAAATAATTTTTCCATGTTTTTATGATTATTTTATTAAAAATCGATAAACCGCAACATTGTTTTTCCGGAAAAATTTCGAAATTTTTAACCTAAGATTTTGAACATTATGAGTGTCATGGATTTTTCCAGAATGTTCATGAATTTAAATTTCAAATTTTGAATTTATTTGAAATTTTGTGATTTATTTGAAGTTTAATAGCTTATTTTTGTAATTTTTGGTCCATTTATGAACAATTTTGTAAATATGGGTTAATTATGGTCAAATTATTAGTGAAGACTATATTTTGAGTCCTAAGAGGTTAGGGTAATTAACTTATGTATAAATATGAGTTTATGCATTTTTGTGATTATAAAATGTTGAAATCACGCAAATCCGTAAAAACCGAGTAATATACGATATTGGCTAATTAAAGGCGATTTAGCATAAAATTGAGCATGTTCATACATATTATAATGCTGCATTTTCTTTATGATTGTCATAATTTTAATTTATGTAATTTTTGAATTATGTAATTTTACTTAGTATGGCCTTAGATTTTAATTGGTATTTCCCGAAATGTATGGGAATATCGATTCGGTTGTAATTTTATTGTGATCTCGTATCACCGTTTTGTAATTTAATAGATTTATTTTATTTTAGTTACAAATGTATAATAGGAAATTATGTAATTTATTATGTAATTTTATTCATTCCGGAGTTCCCAAAGACGGATTTCTTCAAGAATGGCGATACATAAAGACGGTGTTACCTCGAGATGCGTGCTACAACCGAAGTTCAAGGGACCAATGGAGTTGGTTTCCGAATATGTAATAGTTAAATAGTTTTTCTATTTTAGGAAAGGCCATACTAGGATTTATTTATTTTATGCTTGCATTTTATTTTATGTCACATGCATCGCTAAATCGCCATAACTTAACATGCATCCTTACTTTATCGAGTTTATCGACCGTGTCAATTCGAATTATCGTAGTTCACCGCTTTAGTTCACTTAAAACGTGATAGATAATAAATTGACATGACCTCTCGCTAAAACAATTAATTGAGACATAGCCTTACCAAATAGTAGAAACCATGAAAACCTATTTCGCGAGGGAGTGCACTCGGCTACCCCGGGGTACAAACCTTGTTACGTAGGGGAAGTGGGTGATAAATGTTAATCCACCGAATTCATATTGATAAGGGTTTCATCGGCTACCCCGTGCCCAAGTTAATATGAATTTGGATCTTGGAATCATTTATCATAGTTGGGTAGAGGTCACTATGTAAATGCTATACTTGTTTACAAGTATTAATATAACGATGAATGTTTTGTTTTTCTCTATTCCGTTATCATATTGTTCTATTTCTTTACCACAATTCATATACAATATCATTTCGATTTTGATTCAAATCTCCATTAAAACATCGTAACTAAAGACAAAATATGAATTTTCTTCTAAAGACCTCGTATGAACCATTGCTAAGGATCTCTTGTAAAGAGTATAGATTAAAGTTATTCATTATGAAACAGGTTTTTGATTCTTGACTAACACTTCTACTTACAATGGATTGTTTTTCATATACTTAAGTGAATTAAGTACCTTGAAATGATAAATTGTTTTGGTAATTAGTTTTGTCAAGAATTCGTAATTGACCAAAATAACGCAACCACTTCAATGAGAGTTTTAAGACTAAAACGAACAAATGAAGAGTAATCTTCATGAATTCAATTTTGCTTCTCAAAGCAAAGACTCATTGAAATGAGTGGGAGCATTCTCTTAAACCGTTAAGATGAGAACGAGGTTCAAGAAGTAAGGATAATAATGGGATTGATACAAGGTAATGTTAAAAGTAAAGTTGTTGAGAATAGCGATACTAAACCTATCAATCCCGACCGATAAAGTTTCCATTGTCTTAAATGTTGGACACGAGAAAGGAAACTACCCCAAATTATTGAAGTATCAACAAGTTAGTTGTGGGACATCTAATTGAACCTTCTTCTTTAATTGTTTATTTGATTAAACATAAAATTTTGCTAGTACTACTTCGTCAATATTAGAAACCAATGGAGGTTTTCATCATTGTACATGATACATAGGATGATTAGAATATGACGACTAGCAACAATTATGTCGAGAGATAGAGTAATTGTGTACTCAATCTAGTTTTTGGATTTAAAGTTGTACTTAATTATGACTATTAAGTGCATAAACTCTAAATAAGAATATAAACTTGTTAAGATACAAAAGAGATTTTCACCTTTGTGACACTTTACACCACGATTTGATGAATGGCTAGCCCATTATCAAGGTGATTATATTCTAAACCAAACTAGAATGATATATCATGAAGATGATGTAAGACTCAAATTGGTAACCCAAGATTAAACCCTAAATTTTGGAATGATAAACGCAAAGAGTTATCGAGTACTCTTGAAACCATTAGATTGTTAATGGTATATGCGTATCTTGTATTCAAAGCAAGATGTCTCGTGCCTTTTGGTTGAAAAGGAGATCGAGGTTGTAAATCATTGATCCATAATAGGTTGATCATTTTCTTTTACCAACAATTTAAGTTGATGCTAATGTGTTCACTTAATAAGGTAAATAGAGAAATCTTTGAAGAAGTTTAAAGAGTTCAAGGAATCACGATTTAGTCGTGATGGGATTATCAAAGTCAAGACTTTGACATAAGCCAAAGGAAATGTGATATAGTATCACAAATTAATCTCTCTTAACACGCGTTATGGAATAATGTGTGGTTGGATATGAATTCAAACGCTAATTGATATGGTTTGGACTTCAATCAAGTTACTTTGAGTTACTTGATCCTTTTGGGGAATTTATCATTTTTGTCTAATTTATTTTTCCACTAAATCGAATCATATGAGATATGAAATGGTAAGGGTACCATGGTTGTAAGTTTATCACAAGAAACAAATGCTCATTTTTCCTCTTCAATTATCACGAGTACGACGGGTTTGCGGCTCGTGAAGCTGTCTTTCTAAAATACAAGTTTATTTTTAGAAGACAGAGTGGGAGAAATTATTCAAGAGCCACAAAGAATGCCACAAAGAATATTATGTTGCAAGAAACTGGTCTTTCTTGGCTACATGAGACATTTTGTGTAAGACGTTGTTTCTTCAAAACCTAGGAGGTTAAATTCGTCACTTGCTAAAAATGATGAAAAGTCATGCTACTTTTAAGAAAGTAAAGAGCTTATAACTTACAAAAGAAATTGTTTGATTCAAGTTAATTACTCCTAGAAAGTAATGAACGAATGACTTACATAAGAGTGTTTAAGTCACAACTCAATACAAGGCTTAGGGTCATGAGAATCCGAAATAAAAGGCTTGATTAGTGACAAAGGGTTTTGCACTAATAAAAAGATATTTCAAAGCAAGATTGGTTGTAAAGGGTTTTGCACTAATTGAAATGCTTAAGTCTATTTGGATCTTCTTAAGGATTGTGTTTCATTATGAGATTATGAAATACGTAGCAAGTGAATCTAAAACCCGCTTCTTTAAAAGAAGGAATGTATTCAATACATGTCATGAGTTTTGTAGATTCTTGCAATCCTAAGATAATGTGGAACTTAAGAGAGGGTCTTAAGTAGGACATCAATGAGTTGGAATCAACATTTTGATCATGTGATAAAACATTTCTCGATAAGTTGAGAAGTTATGTTTATACATGGAGATTAGTGGGAGTTACGGAAGTTTTAATTAGTCCAATATGTGGATGACATATTGATCATTGAGAATGATTTAAGACTTTTGGAGTATTATAATACATCTTGAATATCCGGATTTATGAAGATAAATCCACATGATATCAGCGTCAGTAAGAAGTCTTATGTTGATAAGATTCATGACTAGTTCAATTAAATTGAACATATTTGATTGATTTCATTTGCTTCCGCTGCCGGATCAATTAAATAGGTAATGATGTATAGCACTTAATATACTTTGAGTATGATGAATTGTTTCAAAATCGAATTTAAGTAATCTTTACCAAGTAAGCCATAAAGATTACCCTTAAGTGCTTACAGAAGCATTAAGGCTATAAAGCAAAGTGTTTATGATGCAATTTTGTGTAAGGGTGTTACACAAGTGACAATTGACAATTGAGGTTGCGCATGGTTTCCGACAAAACCATAATCAAAACACATTAGGATGGTTAAGATACCATTGTGGCTATGTTAATTAAGAAGTAGATTTTCTAGAATCGTTCTAGACAATAAAGAACAATAAGAGATATTTATAACGGAAATTGAGTACACTTGCAATCATGAGATGTGCAAGAGGATGAGTCCCACACACTGTGAAAACAGTGGGAGCTATTCATAGGCTAGAGGATCTATGTCTTGATTGGATCTCGACACGTACTCAGAAAGTTTTGTGATGCAAATGTATACATTACAAAGGAAAACGAGTATGTAGTAAGGTTGAGTAAGGTACAAGAAGTTGATAAAACCTACTAACCAAAGCCTTCTCAAAGGCTAAACATGATGAGTCATGTCATTTCAATTGAATTGAAATGAACAACTACGTACAAGATCAAATTAGATTATAGAATATGAAATAGTAATCAGGCATTGACTATTCATATGTGATAATCACATTTGTCGTTCGAGTTTTATTTTAAAACTCTTTTATTATACTTTGTTACATCCAAACGGGTTGTGGAGACAATTGAACCCCGTTAAAGTGAACACGGATTAACATTGTATTTGCCCATAGTTACTTGTATGAGGTGACGTCTCGAAGTGACTAGAGTGTGATGCGATTGATGGCAAGTTCAAGTGCCATAAAGTCATGTGAGATGACTAGTCGATCACATAGGCGGATCGTTAGGAACGTTTTGTCGGGCCTTATGACCGCTTATAGAGTTCGGCAAATTTATATAGCCTGGTCGTGGCGCGAGAGTCGCTATAGTATTCAAATGAGTCGATTCTTTTGACTAAAGACTATTCACCTAAGATGGCTCAGTTTCAGATTAACTTTGATTTGTGTTACTACGACCTTCGTAAATGGGGTCAAATGGGCATATTTTGGGTTATGATGGCTGTGGCTAGTCGAAGGGAATGAGTGCGATAGGAATTGTCCATCCCCTTGTCAGGGTTAAAACAATATCTCAGGGCCACTCGAGGAGTAATGAACTGGAAATGCGTGGCCACGCTCGGAAGGTATCCAGAGTGGATAAATCCGGTCAATCAGTTATTCTCCAGATCGAGGAAACCACTCTCGATGTGATCACTTGCAAGTACGACCTGAAAGACACCTTGCATTGAGTGGGAGATAGTAATAGGACAAGAGAATTGGTGACGCACACTTGTCGAGGACAAGTGGGAGATTGTTGGGAAATGTGTCCTCAACAATAGTGCGCTCACATGATTTAAATATCATTATTAAATCTCATTTAAAGAATACATTTGGGAAGTAATATTGTTACTGTCAACTGGTCAACATATATCGGTAATGATTGGCTGACTAGAGTTTGACATTACTGTCGTGTGACGGTGGTGATCAGTTGACCCCCTAGGTCATACCTAAAGGGCAATACTCTTAATTGACTATTTAATTAATCGTATAATGTTGCGAGTTAATTAAATTATTTGAAAAATTGACGGACGATTTTGGAAGTAAAATTTACGTATCAAATTGAAATATGATTAAATGAGATACGGTCTGAGTAATTGAATTGTATCATTACTCGGATGAAATTATTGTTTAAAGAAACAATCGGAATTGAATGAATTATTATAAATACAATCTGTTGTGATTTATAAATTGGTAAAATATTTTGGCACAAGTAATTATGAAATTACTAAGTCGATTTTTGTATGTGACGTATTTTTATTAATACGTTGATTTTTAATGTGTTAAAAATACATAACAAATTTATGTCACATATGACATGTGACATATTGACAATTGACAAAAAATAATATGGATACCATATTAACATATGTGCCGAAAATAAGAGGAGGTTTAAGCTAATATTGTGGTTGTTTTATTAAGTGGTAAACACAATCATTACATGCTTTAGTAGCCATGCAAGCCTACTAAACATTGTGAAGACAAATGTATGCATGCATTGGCTCCCCTCCCACTCACCCTTGGTCCGGTTTTTAAGAGGGAAAAACTAATTGTTTTTCCCCTTAATTTTACCTCTTAGACTATAGTGTAATGTGATTATTGATTCATTCAACAACTTATCTAAAATAAGAGAGTTTTAGAAAGATAAAAGCTCCAAACTTCTTCCTCCATCAAAACCGAAATATTCAAGTGTTTGATAAATATTTTGGTTCATTTTTTCATAAGATTAATATTATACTAGATCAAATAATATTAATTAGATTAAGAGTTAGCCTTGGGTATAAAGCTTGGGGAGAGATCTTATACTTAGATCTTGTTCATCCATAAGGAAAGCTCAAGAACAAAAGAAAAGGAGATTTCTTTTGTG
Organism: Silene latifolia; assembly: GCF_048544455.1. Lineage (NCBI taxonomy): Eukaryota > Viridiplantae > Streptophyta > Magnoliopsida > Caryophyllales > Caryophyllaceae > Silene > Silene latifolia. Next base: position 11,568,535 of record NC_133534.1, read on the forward strand.
CCCCATAAAACCGAAACATCTATGTAAGGATATGATTTCTTCTCTTTTGTTATATTGTTTGCATGCATAAAATCCATTTTAATTTTATGACAAATTAGTTTAGACATATATGAGTATGTTTATATGTATATGAATCTACATTTCCTTCATGAGTTGGGTGCGTGGCTTAAGGAAGATGCTCGTCAAAGGGACTTGGCAATCTCGGCCCTTGCTTCTACTATGGACCTCATCCGTGGTGAGGTGGATATCATTTCCACCCTTGTGTCTACAAAAGAAGTTGGTGATGATCATGTGGATGATGACCCGTTGGGTAGTGGCTCGGATGGTGAACAAGCCTCCTCTCCCTAGCCTCTCCCTTTCCTCTCGGCCTATTAACTTTTACCCGTATCCCTTCATTTTGTTCCACCTTGGTTGTGCCCTCTAAAACATTATTTTCCTTGCTCGTTATTTTGAACATTTGGTAGTGTACTTTAAACTTGTTTAGCTATGTTGAACTTTGGTTAGCTTATGCTTAATCCTTGTTTATGTTGACCTTGTTACCTTGTCACACTTCCATGTGTCTTTTTGTGTTTTCTTATGAAAAATCTGCACTCTAATGCTTTTGACATCCCTATCCGTTTGATGATGTCAAGAGGGGGAAAAGGTAAACTCATGCTTTGAATCTCCTTGCTTATTGGTTAAACTAATGGCTTGTCTAACCTTCTTAGCTTGATTCTTGTTTTGGGGCAATGTAAAAGTGTCATGGTAATTTGATTCTAAATTTTGCCTTAGGTAAGGTAATATTGTCCCTTCTCTATCATTTGATCTTGCTTGCTTAAAATCTTGAATTAAGGTGTTTACATTGCTTATACATTCGTTTGGGGCTTGTCATCATCAAAGGGGGAATTTGTTGGGTTCCTTATGTTGATGATAACATGCCCATTTGATTTGTGTTATCTTAGTTTACCTTTTCAGGATTAATGATGAAATCAAGCTCGGATTAAGAAGTGTTGAAGTTGTTATTAATCCCATTGTATTTAGTCGAGTGTCATCTAATGTACAAGCAAGAAAGTAGAGTATACTAGAGTAATAGAAACAGTCCAGACGACTGTTGCCTTCACACGCAAACAGCTGTTTGGATTATGCCACAACTCGTAAAAACTTGAAGCTCCCTTTTTATCTTTCAAAAGTATCTCACGTGACCCATATCTTTCAAAGATAAAAATCAGATTTTTATTAAAGAGGTGGTCTTCATTAAAGAGTGGTTTGAATTATTATTTTCAAAATGTTTCCTCTTTATGCAAATTCAATCCTTGGTCTTTAAGAAAACAAGAAATGCTTTTTGCCATATTTGTGTTTACTTGTCATCATGTGACTTGTCTCACATCCTTTGTTTTCTGATTTTGCATGAGCATTTAAGGTTATCTTTCAAACCTTCTTTCTCTATTCTTACCTTTGCAAAAGACCCCTTTTTGGTGCAAGTTTTGGGTGGTTGCTATTGCCCTTCACATGTGAGGTCTTTGACCCTTCAAAACCCTAGCAACCCCTTCACTCACCTCCTCTATATAAACCGTGTCCCTCTTCATTAAATCCTTAAGACTTTTCTGAATTAATTCTTTCAACTTTGCAAATTATTTTTAAAAGCTTAAAAATCGTGTTTGTTTGCAAAATCCTTTAAAAGTCTTCAAGTGTCTTCAGTTTCTACAGTCGTGGCTACTGTTGCTTTATAATACTAAACTCTCTTGCTTAAGAATTGTTGATCTTGTAAAAGTTGTCCATCTCTATTCTTTGTTAAGAATATGTTAGTGGAAACTTGATCCTATAACATTCTAAGTGTGTTAGTAGAGTTTAGGACGGAGTAGTCTTTAACTCTTTGGCAACCGGAGTAGGTTGTGAGTTGTTGAGTTCTAGGACGGAGTAGTCCTTTAACTCTTGGCAATCGGAGTAGATTGCGAGTTAGCTTGTCATAAGAACGGAGTAGTTCTTGTACTAGCTTTGCAACCGGAGTAGGTTGGCGTCTTTTATTGCAAGGGTCTTTTAGTTGTCGGAGTAGATCACTAAAGGAAAGTAATAAAAAGGTAGATTGGACGTAGGCACTTGAGTTTCTTGCCGTACCAATTCAAAAATCTCATGTTCATTGTTTTACTTTATTTCCGCTGCTTTTACTTTGTTTGTTTGTTTGTTTGTTTTGTTTCGCTTAACCTTAGAAGTAACAGTTCATCATACTGTCGCATTTGGTCTGCAGTCATATTCCACAAACTGAGACAAATAGATACAGTCAGAACGATTGTTGCTTTCATACTTCAGCAAACATTCATCGTGATACTTGTTCAATCTTTCAATATTATTCAAAGTATCCTCTAATCTCTTTTGTTCACTTAACTTACTTTAATCCAATAAAGTTGAAGTTAAAATTTTTTAAAAGAGTACCTAATTCACCCCCTCCCCCTCTTAGGTACTTGAATCCATAAACTCAACACTAAGATTTAAGAACGTGCCATTTTCTTTTCATTATCGGGAGAGAAAAAATTAGCAGCAGCCGAAACAAAAAGAACTGAATTGATGGAATTATAAAGCCATGTCATGGTAACGTTTGTTCCTTTGAAATTTTATTGTCAATTCGGCTGACCTACAAGCATCAACCACTTACAACCTGCAGTTTGCAAGTAATTTAATTGATGCCGACTTATTCCCATTCGACTTCTACAAACTTTTGGGGAAATATACATTGATCATCTCTTGATCATGAATGTCGAATTGGTACAAAATTGGATTGTAGGGAGTATTCTTGTCAGCCATATCAAAATTGCTTGTGTGAGCAACTGATAGTCTTGCGACTAATTAGAATCAATTTTTTAAAGAATAAATTAGTGTGTATTGATGCATGTACTTGGCTTTTCAGCCCTTAAATCGAAACCTTGAACTTTTATAAAAAAAACTTATTTTTGGGTGCCACCCGTCTCGATTGTCTGATTCCCGTTTATTGATGCAGTGCTTGAACTAGGGAAGCAACATTAGCAGATGCAAGTTCTAGCTCGTCATGTTGACTTTTTTTTTTTTTTTTTGGCAGCTGTAAATAAAGATATACCTAACTAGGTTTATACAAATGGCATTTGACTCATTTGGTCAAATGCAATTATTTTAGGAATACCACCATAAGCAAAAACAACAAAGTAGCTACATCCGCTAACATAAGAGTGTTGATGGCGTACGGCTGTCTGCACACAAAGTATATCTTCAACATCCCCATCATCCATGAAGAGGCAACTAGAGTTGGCCAAATGGTCGATCATACCTTTACTCATCTTAACAGACAAAGCTTCGGAGAAATACCTGCAACAAGACACAAAAATGTGTCTCGGAGATTCATCCCCTTGGCTATGAAAAAGGGCATCTGAAGACCAACGAGTAGCTTGAACCATCAAGAAAGCACAAAGTGCACTTACGTCACTAGGACGTAGAAGGAAGAGGCGAAAAACAGACCAAAATCTGTCTCCAAAGGAGCAAAAACTCTTGCACTTTAGACGACAATCCCTATAGACAAGAAACTCGTAGCCTAGAAAAGCGACAAAGTATGTAACCAGCGATAAAGTAAGCAACTTGCACAGACCCCTAACCAAAACCATCTCAAAAAGCCAGAAAGAGATGGACACAACACCAGCCGAATGCAAAATTACATTTGTTGTTATTGACTCCCTAATAAGATGACAAACTAGTCCCCGAATGGCTAAGGGACAGGACACTCTCAAGCAAAAGAAGGTTATTATTTGAATAAATAAAAGACAAAGACATTGATTACACATTAGAAAAAAGGGGGAACCACCGCAACCGACACAACCACCATCACCACCAGACCCTAGCTTCTCCAACCAGTCTCAACAAAGAAAATACAACCCTAAAAAACAGACCTCACTCCAAACGAAAACGGTGGCGGAGACAACCGTGACTTCACAAAAACGCAGCAGCCCAAACCAAAGACACCCATTTCACCTAACGAAACCTCCCAGGACCACCGCCTTACATGCAACAGGACCAAAACAAAGCCACATTCGACTCCAAGCATAATTCCCAAAGAAAGTGGCAAACCCAAGCACGAACAACCAAATAAACGCATAAAATCAAAAAACAAAACCTCGTATCAAAAACCTTGGACCCACATACACATCAACATTCACTTTATCTTTCACATGTCAACAAACAGACAGACCCGACCCAGGGATGGGGGGATCACCCCTGGGTGAAAACAGACCGACAACAAAAACTAAAGGACACGAACCAGGTGTGGGGGGAATGGGGGGATCACACCTGGGTTGCATGCAACAAAAACGGTGACAGGACAAGGATCCGGAGGGACAAGTCGTCCGTCAACAGACACAACCCGAACATGAACGCGGGTCCCATAAACTTCCAAAAACTGATGCGAGCCTGCCCGGAAAGATCCATCAGAATGTCGATGGAACCCACAGCAAGGGCCACGGATTGATCCGCACACTAAACCGCCGACGAGGGAGTGAGATATTACCGGAGGAGCATTAACCGAGGGAGTTGAAGAGAATCACCGGAAATAGGCCATGGGGAGGACCCATCTCCGGCGATTAGGAGGAGGAAGAAGGGTTGGCGATGTGGGGAAGGTGATGGCGGCGGAGCAAAGGGATGTTTTTTAGGGTTTTTAGAGAGATATGTTAGAGAGAGAGAAAGCGTTTTTGTTGCACAACGAACATTAGTCATGTTGACTTAAGTGCAGAAGTAATCTCGGAGTTATGGGGGTGCTTGAAATCTACATTGAACCAAATCTTGAAGTTCATGGTGATAATCCGATGTTTTGAGCATGTTCATACTTTACTTATCTAGGATTTAACTCTGCAGTTTAATAAGAGCATTCTAGCTAGCATTCTGTGCGACATTGTAAGCATTAGTTGAGGGACACCAATTTGGTAACTTGGGAAAGCCATAAAGCCTAGAAAGGTTACCAATAGTACAATAAGTGTAAGCCAGGTTCATAATAGCTTATTATAAAAAGTCAATTGTATCTATTACCTGGGGCGGATGCAGGATTTTTGCTTTGGGTGGGATCAATTTTTTTCCCGTGATTGTTATGTTATTTTACCGTCGTAAAAACTAATCCTCGCAAACGAGAAAAAATTCATTACCTAAACTATATTTGAAAAATTTAAAATGTCTTAAGTAATTTATCCATCCCGCAAAATTCCCTCAAAATTAGTCCGTAATATTTTTGTTTTTGGAGAATTTGACAAAATGATATTATGCAACTGAAAAAAAAAAACAAAAATTTTTTTAGGGAGAAGAAGCTGAAATGGGAACTTGGACTTTGTGTCTTGGAAAAGAAAAAGGAATTATCGGTTTGGTAGATTTAACAATTACTATGTTCTCTCTCTATCTCTAGAGAGTTTCTCTCTAAATGAGAGTTTCCTTATCCTTTAAGTTTTCTCCACCGTTTCTACTATTCCGACAAACACCATTTCAATCCACCCACTTTCTTATCTAAACGGCCAAACCCACTTCTCTATCCCACTAGCTTATCCCATCTGCCAACCTTTCCACTTTCGCATGTCCTGCTGAGGTGTCCGGCTACCGGCCTGTTATCAAACACGTGTCCCCTTTAGTCTCCGCTTTGCTGCCGCGTGTTTTCTCCGGCCAACTATGCATCTCTTTAATCCTATTATAAATTACAAACTACAGTTGTTAATTGCCTCAGATCAACACTCAATATGTTTAATCAAAACAAAAAATATATGGCTTCATCTTCCTCCACTGCCCCTTGTCGGGCAGGGGTCAGTATAAAACTTCCACCACATCTATGTGTTGATCTCACGGGTCTAGATTTCAATAAAGTTCTCACTGCTCGCTTTATCGACCAACGATATCTGGATATCGACCGAATTTTGCACCAGATTGGCATCCACTGGAGGTTAAATGGGTCGATTTTGATTCGACCCATGAAACCTTATTACTTATTCAGTTTCTCTTCTATGGTTGACTATCAGTATTTCAGAAACCGCCAAACTGTCAATATTGATGGCGGTCTTTTGGTTCTTCGTCCTTGCTCTGCCACTTCCTTTCCTGACAATATGTTATTTCATATTGTCCCGGTCTGGGTACGAGTTCTACATCTCCCTTTTAATTTGATGTACTCCTCTATTGTGGCGTTCCTCTTATCACACGTTGGCGACATCTGTGAGGAAGAAGTTGTTAACTCTTTAACTCCCAGTCGCTGTTTTGTTCGGGTGAAGGTCTGGGTTGACCTGTCTATGACGGAAAAGTAGATCTATATACTTACATATTCATATATATGTTAATTTAATTTGTCATAAAATTAAAGATGGATTTTATGCATGCAAACAATAAAATAAAATAAGGAAGAAACATTGTTCTTACAATGGGATTTTCGGTTAATAGGGCACAAGAGAGATCACCTTTCTCTCTTGTTCTTGTGCTTTTCTTTAATGGAAGAACTAAGATCCAAGTGTAGGATCTCTCCCAAAGCTTTAAACCCAAGGGTTACTCTTAATTAAAATTAATATTATATGAACTAGTACAATATTAATCTTGTAGAAAATGACCCAAAATATTATATATAACACTTAATATTTCGGTTTTTGGAGGAGGAAGAAAGGGAGCTTTTTATCTCTCTAAAACTCTTATTTTAGATAAGTGAAAGTATGAATGAATAATACAATTATATTATTGTATATTAGGTAAAGTTAAGAGGAAAAACCAAGTGGTTTTCCTCTTCATAAAACCGGGTGGGAGAGAGGCAAAGGGGAGCCAATGCATGCATAGATTGTTCTTCACAATAAACAATAGGGTTGCATAGCTAGATTAGTAGGTAATAATTGTGTTTACCATTAACTTAATCAAACACAATATTATCCTAATCCTCCTCCTTATTTCGGCACATTGAGATAATATGGGATCCATTTTATTTTTGTCAATTGTCAAAATGTCACATGTCATATGTAACATAAATTTGTTATGTATTTTTAACATATTAAAAATCAACGTATTATTAAAAATATGTCACATACAAAAATCGACTTAGTAATTCATAATTACTTGTACCAAAATAATTTACCAATTTATAAATCACAATAAATTGTATTTATAATAATTCATTCAATTTCAATTGTTTCTTTAAACAATAATTTCATCCGAGTAATGATACAATTCGATTACTCAGACCGTATCTCATTTAATCACATTTCAATTTGATACGTAAATTTTACTTCCAAAATCGTCCGTCAATTTTCAAGTAATTTAATTAACTCGTAACATTATACGATTAATTAAATGATCAATTAAGAGTGTTGCCCTATAGGTATGACCTAGGGGGTCAACTGATCACCACCGTCACACGACAGTAATGTCAAACTCTAGTCAGCCAATCATTATCGATATATGTTGACCAGTTGACAGTAAAAATTACTTCCCAATTGTATTCTTTAAAACGAGACTTAAACATGTGATCATCATGATCAACAGTCGTGATCGCATTATTGTCGGAGGACACACATATTCCAACAATCTCTCACTTGTCCTCGACAAGGTGCGTCACCAATTCTCTGGTCCAATTACTATCTCCCACTCAATGCAAGGTGTCTTTCAGGTTGTACTTGCAAGTGATCATATCGAGAGTGGTTTCCTCGATCTGGAGAATAACTGATTGACCGGATTTATCCACCATGGATACATTCTGAGCGTGGCCACGCATTTCCATTCATTACTCCTCGAGTGGCCCCGAGATATTGTTATAACCCTGACTAGGGGTGGACAATTCCTATCGCACTCATTCCCTTCGACTAGCCACGACCATCATAACCCAAAATATGCCCATTTGACCCCATTTACGAAGGTCGTAGTAACACAAATCAAAGTTAATCGAAATCGTGCCATCTTAGGCGAATAGTCTTTAGTCAAAAGAATCGACTCATTTGAATACTATAGTAGCTCTCGCCACGACCAGGCTATATAAATTTGCCAGAACTCTATAAGCGGTCATTAGGCCCGACAAAAAGTTCCTAACAGTCTGCCTATGTGATCGACTAGTCATCTCACATGACTCTATGGCACTTGAACTTGCCATCAATCGCATCACACTCTAGTCACTTCGAGACGTCACCTCATACAAGTAACTATGGGCAAATACAATGTTAATCCATGTTCACTTTAACGGGGTTCAATTGTCTCCACAACCCGTTTGGATATAACAATGTACAAGGTGAGTTAATAAAAACTCAAACGACAAATGTCGACATCACACCCGGGTAGTCAATATCATATTACGACCTTGTGATGTATAACGTAAGTGTAAACACTTATTGATTGCAATAGAAGTTTAACATGCCATGTGTCCATGTGTTCAAACTTCTTACAGTTGCATTTCCTTCACATTCATGTTCTCTCTCATATCATGAATCTTACCAAGTACACATCAAGGTTCCCGACCTTGGTTTCGGTTCTTTAACTTGAAAGAACTTTCTTATCGACTATCACATAACGAATGAATTTGTGATGAATGATATAAATTGTACTGATCAAGTACTCCATCCACACACAATGCACTAGGTATATGTTTTGTAGAATCTTGCAACAATTTGTCAAGATAATTGACCCAGCACTTCTCACAAGTCCTAGCATATAAGGAAAGATTAGTTTTGAGTAACTTCTTATTCTCTAACTAAGTATCTTTCCAAAACTTCTCATTTCTCTTTCTAGCTTGAAGGGTTAAGGATTTTCATAAATCCTTGCAAGTGCTCGGATTTTCTATAATATGTGCAACCTCTTGACACACAATAGAGCATTCCGTCAAACACCGAAATCGCTCATCGGATTCTACTCGAGAATTCATGACGTTTCTATTGTGGCTTACCAATGAATCACCATGCTCTTATGCATATGATTCACTATTGGACATGTGCATGATTATTCTAATGGCGGAAACATTAGTTACTAATAATCATGAGATCAACCATTCATAGGTTCAATGAACGACCATGACTGCTAATGGCAATTCCATTTTCATCTACATGAATAACCTATGTGAATGTTGATACGATGTGTATCTCTTAATACTAATCCAACATCCCTTGATGTAATTGGATTCATCATAGTCCATTTTCATCCAGAATTGAAAACTCAAAGAACTTCTTTTATGAAGGAAGGTATTAGCTCGTCATTCTTCAATGAGTGATGAGTTGTAAACATTTAAAGGATGATACCTCCCACTAAATTCCATGTCTTCACATGATAATTTCCTAACTCCCACTCAATTCCACATATTTCGAAATTGACTTCTCAATCGAAACTTTTCAAGAATTGAAATATAAATTGCATTGCCAAGTTATTAAGATAAAACCATATATGTTCCCATCATATCCCTTCAAAATACCTATTTCGAAGAGGTCTCATCTTAAACCTTACAGAAAGAGATTTTAAATCTCTAACACACTCTTGTCATAATGATGTACGTGTAGCAATGTCATTTATTAAATATAAGTAATATCTAGAACACGTTCTTCGAAAATACCCTTTCGGAAGGAGGTTTAACCATTTCATAATAGGGTTATGCAATGACATTTGCGTGGTAAAAACTTGGCCATTGAAGATATCGGTATATCAATCTTTGCAATTTGATCATAACTAGTATGTTACTATGATTCATTTAGGCTCTTAAGTAAATCTCAAGGTTGAAACTATTGGTCAAAATTTATCATATTGAACTTAGTCAAAAACATGTTAAGACTTTACATTAGTCATTATTCTTCCAAAACTTTCTTTTGGTCTCCTCGTGTAGTTATCATAAGAATATGTTCTTTCGATTACTTCACTTGGTCCCTTTTGTCATATAGAACTTACTTGAGACCATAGATCTCATCTATTCGGTATACTATGTAAATAGATATACCCTCATTCAAATCATTCTCTCTTGCGTAGATCTTCATTTACACAAGTACTTCATTTACACAAGTACACAATTTTTATCTTGTCTCGTGTGTTGTGTCCTCATTTTTCTCCCACTCTATCTTTAGAATAAATACACTATAGATTTAAAGATAGTATATGAGACACAAATAGTGATTTGAAGTATAAGGAGAACTACCTCATAGGTTGACTAATAGTTTTAGATTTCATATGTGTACTTGATGATTAACATACCTTTAAGAGAGTTCATAGACTCAAAATCGCTTTATAAATGATCATACACAAGCCTTAAGCATGTGGACATATAATGAAACCCGTCATTATATTTGTCTATTAGATCACTTTAAGTGAATAATCTTATGTTTCTAAGAGCAAGCATTTAAACATGAATTTTAGAACAAAAGGATAAAATGATAAAACGGGTGACTTGGGTTGCAAACCAAGTCACCATTATCCAAAATACAACCCATTATCCAAAATACCTTTCCATGTCGAACACAGAAACTTAAGGTTCTAAAATCCAAAACATAATTTAAAATAAGACAATGAAAAGCAAAGCTCCATGAAAGCTATCCCTAGCTTCTTGATGGTTTCTCATGCTTGCTTTTCCTTTCCCTTGTCTTTGCTTGGTGGAGGCCCTATTTACAATAAAAAGGGAGATACATTATCACAACTTTGCATCATAATACCATAGTTGAATTAGAAACATAAAAGAAGGATAGTCATTTACCTACTGGAGTAATCTTTTCAGCCTTAATATCACCAAGGTATTTGGAACAATTTCTTTTCCAATGTCCCATACCATTACAATAATGGCATTTATCAAGAGGACCCTTATTGATCTTTGAAGTGCTAGCTTCACAAGTCCTAGCTTTGGTGAATGTGGGAGCTTGCTTCTTGTCCTTCCTTCCATTCTTCTTGAACTTCTCCTTACTCTTAGTGCTTATGTTAAGCACATCTTTTGGTGGGTTCACATTTAACCCCATGTCCCTCTCGGCTTGCACAAGTAACTTGTGCAATTCTTCAAGAGACACATCCTTATCTTGCATGTTAAAATTCACCCGGAATTGAACATACGCTTTGACTTTGGACAAGGAGTGTAGAATCCTATCTACAATGAGTTCTTTGGGGATTTCAACCTTTTGAATTTTCAAGGTCTCAACAAGCTCCATACGTTTGAGCACATGAGGGCTAACCTTTTGGCCCTCTTTGAAGTCGAGATCAAAGAATGCCGCGGCCGCCTCATATTGGACGATCCGCGGAGTTTGTGAAAACATTGTCACAAGCTTGGAGTAAATCTCATTAGCATTGCCCATTTTAAAGGCTCTCCTTTGGAGGTCCGCCTCCATCGCAAATATCAAGACATTTTTCATTGCGGCGGACTCCTTTTGGTAAGCCTCATATGCTTCCCTAGTGGCGGCGGTCGACCTAGTAGTAGGTTCGGGTGGAGAGGCCTCGGTAAGGTAACGAAGCTTGTCGTCACCTTGGGCGGCTAATTTGAGTTGGGCATCCCAATCGGAGAAATTTGACCTATTCTTTTCAAGTTTACATCGATCCATAAAGGATCGGAGCCATGATGAACTAGCGAGAGGTGTGGCGTTTGGAGTTGGTGTTGCCATTTGTTATGAGAAAAAGAAGTGGTCTACAAAACAAAATATAAGGAGTAAAACAAATGTCGTTTTAATAATACTCGTAAAAATGTATGATTTAAACAAGTTTTATGCATTTTTCTAGTGACCTCTACCCAACTAGATAAATGATTCCAAGACCCAAATTCATATCGACTTAGGCACGGTAGGGCCGATTCATCCTTTATCAATATAACTCGGTGGATTAACGTTTAATCGATTCTACTTTTAGAACTCTTGGTCGATAATATTACATTAACAATTATCTTTAGCCCAAAACACATTCGACAAGGGCACGGTAGGGCCGATACATCCCTTATCAAAAACTTTTGTTGAGTTCAATCCAAATTTCGAATAAATGTGTCCATGATCCAAATCCATATCAACTTGGGCACGGTAGGGCCGATCGGTGGATTAACATTCATCACCCACTTCCCCTACGTAACAAGGTTTGTACCCCGGTAGGGCCGAGTGCACTCCCTCGCGAAATAGGTTTTCATGGTTTCTACTATTTGGTAAGGCTATGTCTCAATTGATTGTTTTAGCGAGAGGTCATGTCAATTTATTATCTATCACGTTTTAAGTGCACTAAAGTGGTGAACTACGATAATTCTAATTGACACGGTCGAAAAACTCGATAAAATGAGGATGATGCATGTTTTAGTTATGGCATTTTCGGTTAATAGGGCACAAGAGAGATCACCTTTCTCTCTTGTTCTTGTGCTTTCCTTTAATGGAAGAACTAAGATCCAACTGTAGGATCTCTCCCAAAGCTTTATACCCAAGGCTTACTCTTAATTAAAATTAATATTATATGAACTAGTACAATATTAATCTTGTAGAAAATGACCCAAAATATTATATATAACACTTAATATTTCGGTTTTTGGAGGAGGAGGAAATGGAGCTTTTTATCTCTCTAAAACTCTTATTTTAGATAAGTGAAAGTATGAATGAATAATAGAATTACATTATTGTATATTAGGTAAAGTTAAGAGGAAAAACCAAGTGGTTTTCCTCTTCATAAAACCGGGTGGGAGAGAGGCAAAGGGGAGCCAATGCATGCATAGATTGTTCTTCACAATAAACAATAGGGTTGCATGGCTAGATTAGTAGGTAATCATTGTGTTTACCATTAAATTAATCAAACACAATATTATCCTAATCCTCCTCCTTATTTCGGCACATTGAGATAATATGGGATCCATTTTATTTTTGTCAATTGTCAAAATGTCACATGTCATATGTAACATAAATTTGTTATGTATTTTTAACATATTAAAAATCAACGTATTATTAAAAATATGTCACATACAAAAATCGACTTAGTAATTCATAATTACTTGTACCAAAATAATTTACCAATTTATAAATCACAATAAATTGTATTTATAATAATTCATTCAATTTCAATTGTTTCTTTAAACAATAATTTCATCCGAGTAATGATACAATTCGATTACTCAGACCGTATCTCATTTAATCACATTTCAATTTGATACGTAAATTTTACTTCCAAAATCGTCCGTCAATTTTCAAGTAATTTAATTAACTCGTAACATTATACGATTAATTAAATGATCAATTAAGAGTGTTGCCCTATAGGTATGACCTAGGGGTCAATCGATCACCACCGTCACACGACGAATAATGTCAAACTCTAGTCACCAATCATTACCGATATATGTTGACCGGTTGTGTAAAAATTACTTCCCAATTGTATTCTTTAAAACGAGACTTAAACATGTGATCATCATGATCAACAGTCGTGATCGCATTATTGTCGGAGGACACACATATTCCAACAGTCTAAGCCTTTGATCCCTGGCTGCTATCTAGCTATTAGTGACATGGATCATCAATGGATCAGGTTTTCTTACGAGGGTGTTTTTAGATTCTGCAAAACTTGTGGCGAGGTGGGACATCGGGTATCCTTCTGTCCGTCGGGGAAAATTCAAGGTGCAAGTCGCATTCATGCCCGAATGGATGAACTTAGTGCCAGGGGACTGTTAGTGCTACATGGACCACCTGGTTCAAGATTTTACACTCCCGAAATTATGGGTTTACCTTCAAGGGCGAAGTATTTGACTTCCAGGATTGACATAGCTGCACCAGATGAATCTGCTCATGTCGACTCTGGTGGGGATTCACCGATATTTTCTTTCTCCACTTCTCCATTTGACAATGGAGATGATGATGAAGCTCATTTCTCTGTACCAGCACCTGAGTTTGTGGTCCATGAGGATGCGTCAAGGGAAGTTCTGTTGGAAACTCATCCCCTGATACGTGCTCTGCCTGACCTCACTGGCGTTTCTACTTCTGCGACTCCAGCTTCCCCAGCTTTTAAAATATCGGCTCCGGAGGAGGACTTGGATACTACCATGGCTTTAGGGCTAGATGAACCGGTTACGCCCCCTCGACAGGTTGATGTTGGCATTCTTTTTCGTGACACTTTGGTTGCTGGGCCTAGTGCTGGGTCTGGTAATCGTCCCGTGCCTATGGATTCGTCTGGTAGGAAATTAAAATGTTTTCAAAAGGAAGGTAATTACTGATCTAAATTGTTTAAGTAGACCAAATTTTAAGAAGTCGAGTCGATCAAAGTTTTTGGATTTAACTTGGGAATCCTCCTCTTGATCTGTTGAAGAGCTTCACACACTCCCCCTCCCTGAGTGTCTTTATGATTTCCTGGGGCTCCCTGGTTTTAGTTATACGAAGCCTAAATCTCCACATTTAGTAGCTTTTGATAGTATGTTTGGGCCATATAAACGCAAATTTACGAGTCTGGATTTGGCCCCAGAGGTTTTGTCTAATAAGCGTTTAAAGCTGTCTGTAGGTTGTGGTGATTGGAATTTTCAATTATCTTCGCTAATATGGTTTTCGTCTCCTTTCCTGTCTTCTACCATCGCTGAAGATGGGAGGCATCTCTTAGGTCAGGTGGTGGACCTTAAATCGCCACCCGGGAACAAATGACTACCTTTTGTTGGAATTGTAGGGGCTTTGGTGAAGCGGATGATCCTACAATTCTGTATCTACATAGATGTGTGCTTAAATTCCATCCGCTGCTTTTGTTTTTGCAAGAAACTCATACGTCTGTAGACGTTGCATATATGAAGACTTCTCACTTAGGTTTTTCCAATTACTTTGGGGTGGATTCTAGTGGTCGTAGTGGTGGTCTTCTTTTGTATTGGGATAATTCGGTTGATGTTCTTGTCCTGTGTAGCAACCCACATTTTATCTTTTGTAAATTGGGTTTACATCTACCTCAGGGTGTGTATAATGATATGTACATTATGTTTATATATGGGGAATCTGCGTTTCAGTATCGTTCGAATTTATGGGATCGCATCTCTAATGTTATTTCGGGTTGTACCCCTTTTCTTGTAATTGGGGATTTTAATCAGGTTGAATTATATTCCGACAAATTTGGTGGTTCCAGCTCTATACGAGGTCAGGTTGATTTCACGACATGGAAAATTCAAAACTGTTTGGTTGATATTCCTTTTTTTGGTCCTCGCTTCACATGGATGAATGGACAACTTGGTGAAAACTGTATCATGGAAAGGCTTGATAGAGCTTATGCAACGCATGATTGGTTTGAAGTGTTTCCGCATACTTCTCTTCTAAACTTACCTATTCTCATTTCCGATCATTCCCCGATCATCTTGTAGTTATTTCATGCTCAGAATACTTCCAAGGGCCCTTACCGTATCGATAACTGGTGTTTACACTTGCCAGAAGTTGTCTCACTTGTTAATTTCGCCTTTCAGACCCCATTCCTGGGCTCCTTACCTTATGTTCTTTCCCGCAAATTAGCTGCTGTGAGATTTGCTATCCTACAATGGGTTCTTCGACATCGTATTACTTATGGTATTGATTAGTCATCTATTGAAAGGGACCTTGACCTGTCTGCTACTGATATTTCGGATCTGGCTTCAGCTGATGATTTCCAATTGCTTCGTTCTAACCGTCTTCAGCTCATTTCTAAACAACATGGATATTGGGCTCAGCGTGTTAAGCTTCGCAATGAGGTCATAGATGGATTACCAACTCGATTTCTCTTTAATCGGGTCCGACAACGTTCTGTTAAACAAAAGGATGGTTTCAATTTGTACACCGGCTGGGATATGGCTACATGATCCGGAACAATTTGAGAATGAGATTTTATCTTATTTTCAGACGCTTTTGTGTGCCCCAACTCTTTCGTCAGATGCTTCGTCCTACGCATCTACTGATTCTTTTCTTTCGACTTTGGATTTGCCATCAGTTTCCTCGGCTGACAGCTCCATTTTATCTGCACCATTCACTGATCTTGATGTTCTTAACACACTACGAACTATGGATGGTTCGAAATCTCCTGGTCCGGATGGGATTACACCTCGGTTCTACCAGTTTTTTTGGCCCCAAATTGGTTCTCTTGTGTCCTAGATGTACTTAAATTCCTAAATTCGGGGGTTATGCTCAAGGAATGGAATAACACACACATTGTCCTCATTCCAAAGATTGATCATCCGAAGTTGATTACTCAATATCGTCCTATTAGCTTATGCAATGTTATTTACCGTATCGCTTCTAAGTGCCTGGCAAATAGACTCAAGCTTATCATCCCTTCAATTATTTCGGATTCACAACAAGCATTTATTCCGGGTCGTCTAATGTCGGATGGCTGTCTTGTTGCACATGAAGTGCTGCATTATATCAACAAAACCAAGAAAGGCACAACTTGTTATGCAGTGCTGAAATTAGATATGAGCAAGGCTTTTGATCGAGTATCTTGGCAATTCCTTATGGCGGTTCTGCGTCATATGGGGTTTCCTTCTCACTGGCGCAACATTATTTGGGAATGCATCTCCACAGTTTCCTATAGAGTTCTTATAAATGGGACACCTTCAAATGTTTTACGACCTACTTCTGGTCTACGTCAAGGCGATCCAATATCCCCTTATTCGTTTATTATCTGCATGGAGGTTCTATCCCGTCAGCTTGCCATGGCAGAAAAGATGAAAACTTTTACTGGAATTAAAATTTCGAGATATGCACCAACATTGTCACATTTGTTCTTTGCGGATGATGGTTTACTTTGCTGTAAAGCAACACCTAACTCCTTTGAAGATCTAAGAGATTTGCTCAAGAATTTCGAAGTTGTTTCGGGCCAAATGATTAACCTGGATAAATCTTACATCAAATTCAGTCCGAATTCGCCAGCTGATTTTCAGACGCACTTGAAGTCAGTTCTGAAAATGCCTACGGTCTCTTATTTTTGTAACTACTTGGGTGTTCCAGTTGATATTCCTCGGAAAAAATCAGAACCGTTTCTTCCTTTAATTGACAAGATTACTACTCGCATCGCTTCGTGGACCGCGTTGCATCTGAGCCAATCAAGCAAACTTGTTATTATCTCCTCTATCCTGTTGGCTTCTTTAAACCATATTCTCTCCTGCGTTCCTATACCGCATGGTGTTTGTCGAAAGATTGATGCTCTAATTGCCGCGTTTTGGTGGAGGAGTGATTGGAACAAGAAGACGATTCACTGGCTTCGTCGTGATATTTTACATGCTCCCAAGCCATATGGTGGTCTTGGTATTAAAAATACTTTTGTGCTAGGAAAGGCCTTACTCCTTAAAAAATACTGGCGCATAACTTCTCAACCACATACCTTACTTGAAAAGTTCTGGACGACTAAATACAAGAAGGATTTACCCATTCCGAAGTCCAGGTCTTTGGTTTCCAATGTTTCTTACGCATGGTCGGGTGTTTGCCGTGCTGTGAATTTAACTAAAGATGCTGTCTGTTGGAAAATTGGAAGTGGTAAGTTGATTGATATTTGGTCGAGTCGATGGGTTAATGGTGAGCTACCTACACTTAATTCAAAATGTCCAGACCCGCCACCACCTTTATCATCCTTTATTTTGCCATCTGGGGATTGGAATCCAACAATGCTCTTCCGCTATTTTTCGGCAAAAACAGCTAAGGCAATCATTGCTATGGAACCTCCCGTACCTAAGATTGATGATTTTATTTACTGGAAATTTACGGAAGATTATTCATATTCTGCTAAGTCCGGGTATTGTTTCCTCTGGGCAAAAACTTCGTCTGCTTCCTTTGCTCGATCTAGTACACCACGTTTTCCTTGGCGTATTATCTGGAGAAAGACACTGTCGCGAAAGTTGTCACTGCTTCTTTGGCGAATGGCTCACAATATTTTGCCAACGAATGCGAATTTGCTCTCACGGGGTTTGGATGTGGCACAAGACTGACACTTCTGTCATAATTCGGTTGAGTCGATGGACCACTTATTTAGATCCTGTTTGATAACAGAACACTTATGGCGATCTTCCTGGCTTGGTATCAATTCTATGGCGAACCCGCTTACTCCTTTTAGCACATGGACTGCGGATTTATTATCTTATCTTTCGCAACATTCTTATAACCAGACCAGGGATTACAGCTTGATTTATTTTTGTTCTTTACTCCGTGCAATTTGGTCCTCGCGTAATTTGATTGTATTTCAAAATCATCCGCTTGATCCTGGATTTGTATATCGTCTCACTAACGAACTGGTAAGTTCTTGTGCTCACTTGCAGTTGGCTAAATCATCATTCACGACTCCTGCTGTGTGTTTTCCTCCTACTACTGTCACAGGTACCACTTTATATCAATCTTGATTTCGCTGGATAACCATCTCTACACAACGTCATCATGCTTCACCTTTTTTCACTTGCTCGTTTTTGGATTCTGCTTTGGGCCGCTCCTTTTCACACAAAATCCGTGCGGAAACCTCAGTTGATGCGTCTGCAAGAGCCCTCCTTCTGGCTATGCGTTATGCTCAGAGAACAAATTACAGCAACGTTGGCTTCCGAGTTACATGTCGAAAACTATCCTCCATTCTGGAAAACTTACTGCCAGTACCAATTACTGTGCGGAACTCTATTCTTCAGATCCGTACACTGTTTGTTCTTCATCGTTTATGGTCTGTAAGCCTTGCAACAGGCTAAACTCTCTTGTAACTTGCTTGTATTTCAATATGAAAGTTTATTGTTGTCAAAAAAAAAGAAAAGAAAAAGGAAATAAGTGCATCGAGAATTACGGTATAAAAGCAATCTAATTCAATCTAATTCCAGATATAGAACCAATTTTATGAATGAAAATGCCATATATGCCACACTATCAAATACAAAGACAAGCCTCTCAACCACTGCATCAACATGGTTTTCAGATATTCTTGCACAGAAATAAATTTGATCAAATGGGGAGTGTTGATTTTGTGTTTTTTATGCACCATTAGAATGTGGTATAGGATAGAGAAATGTTTAGGAAGATGCACCACCATTTAGATTAAAAGGCATGCACAAGTGTGTCATGGTTGATGCTATTGCTAATATGATTACTAAATTACAAAATATTGCTTTGGACCTTCGTTCTAATAAGAATGGAAGAAGCTCGAGGAGTGAACAAGGAGGGAGGAACGTGAGGAAATGAGGGGAAAGGGACATATGGTGTCAGATGGGAACGAAGATGATGACAACACGAGGTATGGGGGAAATATGGATAAAGTTGAGAGGGTGCAACATGACGAGGGCAGGAGAGAAGGAATGTATGTAGGGTTTTCAAATTGGCTGAGTGTGGGGCTGATGGACACGGATGAGTAGACGAAGGATGGGGAAGTGGAGACCGGGGTGCAGGTACAGGCAGGGGGTGGAGGGAAGTGGTAGGGGCTGGCGCAAGTTTGTGAGGAGTGGCGAGGCAGGTGGGGGAAAGGAGGGAGAACAAGTTGAAGGGGAGCAGGGAGTTGCTAAGAGGGCAAGGGAGGAAGTTGGCGTTGATGGGGCACATAAGAGGCTGAAATCTAACTTAGACGGGGGCGTTTTGATACCAGAGGCGGAGGTTGACGGTGGTCAACCCCGCCGGGCCCAATGAATGTCATAAGCATCAACTGTCGGGGCTTGGGCAACCTCGACGCAGTAAATGCACCCCGTTCTTTGGTGCGGAAAGAGGCCCCGTACATACTATTTTTATGTGAAACTAAACTGTGTGGTCGTGAGATGAGGAAGGTGAAGGAGAAGCTAGATGGTTACTTTAGGATCGAAGTGGATAGTGTGGAACGTTCCGGTGGGTTAGCGATGTTATGACGAAAGGAGGTAGATTGTGTTCTTATATCTGCGTCTGTTCACCATATGGACTTCACAGTCCGTAATGCAGATGGTAATTGGAGGAATACAGGGTTCTACGGTTGGCCGGCTGTTTCGGATCGGCATCTTTCTTGGGAACTTCTTAGACTACTTAGTGGACAATCTCAGCTGCCTTGGGTTTGTATGGGCAATTTTAACGAAATTTTTTATTCGACAGAAATAAAAGGAGGGAGCAGACCGCAGTGGCAAATGAACAATTTTCGGGATGATATTGATGATTGTGGCCTAAGGGATGTTCCGTGAGAGGGGTATAACATATCTTTTGATAATGGGCAAGTTGGTGAAGCAAACCAACAAAGTATGCTTGATAGGGCCCTTTGCACGTCTACGTGGTCTGATTTGTTCCCGTTTGCTAGACTTTTCTATCTGGCTCGAGAATGGTCGGATCACGCCCCTATTAAGCTATTCTTAAATAGGAGGGGAGATGGGGGGGGGGGGAAACACAAAATTTCAAGTTTGAGCAAATGTGAGTTGGGGAGGAGGGGTGTGGTGAGACTGTTGAAATGGGTGTGGAGCGAGGGGGAGGGAATTTGGTGAGGGTGTTAGAAGAGTGTGCGAGCCTGGAAAGGGGCGAATATTAATTGCATTGGGAGAAATATTGAGCGCAAACTTAAACAGGTGGGAAAGCTAAATGAGAGCCCAAGAACGGCAGAGAATGTACAAAAAAAGGAAGAAACTCATGACTGATTTAGCTAACTTGAGATGGCAAGAAGAACAATATTGGAGGCAGTGGTCCCGTGCTCTTTGGTTGAAAGACGGAGACAAGAACACAAATTTTTTCCTTACTCGAGCTGCTGAAAGAAAGCGTAAGAACCATATTGCTAAACTTGTTGACGATAATGGTCTGGTACGAGAAGGGGATGAGGACATGGCACAAGTGGCGAATTCTTACTTCCAAGAGCTCTTTTTATCGCCTAATCCAACCGTCCCAGATGAGGTGTTGTCGGGTATTGGGCATCGGGTCACGAATGAAATGAATGCCCAGCTTAGCCGTGATTACACAGAAGAAGAAGTGGTCGACGCTCTGAACCAAATGCACCCTTTGAAAGCGCCAGGGCTTGACGGCATGAATGGTTTGTTCTATCAAACCTATTGGAGTTCGGTGGGTCCGGAGGTGGTCGGTACAGTTTTGGCCATTTTGCGTGGTAATAGGTCACCAAGGATTTAAACAAGACAAACATTGTTCTTATTCCGAAGTAGAAAGCCCCTGATAAGATACGTGATTTTCGGCCCATTAACCTTTGCAAAGTCGCATATAAATTGGTATCTAAAGTTCTCGCAAACCGACTGATAAGTAGTATTTTAGTTGTATTTTACCCCTCATTTCTACCTTATTCCAACTCGATTTTGCGTGCTTAATTTATTAAGAAGCTCATTTTAATAAATTAATTTATAATAATTAGTCGTCTTAATTAGAAGTAATAATAAGTTGGATTCTTGTTTAATATTAATCTTACTATTACTTTGTTATAATAATGTGTAGGTAAAGGGGAATAATGAGAGAGAGAGAGAGTAAAATAAGACGGAAATTGAGCTAGTGAATAAGATCGGTCAAAGGGGAACAAAATAAAAGAGCAATGCCAAGTGCCAACTTGCCAAGAAGTCCACGGTCAACCTCTTCCCATTGAAAATTCAAGTCACAAACACACTTTACCAGCAGGCAACATCATTCGTAATCTCTTATTCATATACCATCATCACCATTCATTCACATCATCAACATAACCATTCACCATCATCACCACAAGACCATCACCTATTCACATCATTTGTCCACCACAATTACCTCCACCATTACCATGTTCCTTCGCTGAAAACGCGACATCAGAGCTCAACAATTGCATCCACTTTGGCGCCACAACCCGAACCCAGATTCGCATCACCGCTCTACGGTTGACAGGCTAGTCGTATACCTACAAAAAATAACCAACTAGTACTAACTAATATAGCTAGGGAAGTCGGGATCGTATCCATAGGTAGGCAAGATATCTGTTAAGGTCCGTCTATTTGGTCACAAATGGGGGTTTGAATTTTGGATTCTAAACTAATGAAGGTTTAAAGGAAAGAGCAGTAAAGAGAGAGCAATAAAAGATAGAAAATATGATAAAGATGATCAAATGAGAGAAAGCATGTCAGGATTTCGGTTCACCATGGTAGTCTATTGACTCAGCTGCAAATAGCCTAGACAATCTATTGTGAGACGGATACGGGAAAGGTCCTTCCGGTCCACTTTCTATCCTAGATTTCCACTAACTTAACTTCCGTCCTTGTCAGGGTAGTCTACTGTTCATAGCAGGTCTATTTAGTCCAATCTTCCGATCCAGGAGTAAATTTAACCAAATTAAAGATAACTTAGAAGGGTGCACTCAACTAAGTCGGTGTTACAATTAATTTGCCATGGGTACAGATTCTCACAAGTAAACTATCTAGTCTATTCGCTACATCGTCACAATCCTACCATGGATTCCCTAATCCCAACATGAAATAATTTAGCTACTCATATTACTAATTGCGTCAACAATGATAATAATGAGTAAACTAATCGAAGACATGATGCAATAATAATAATTAGGCATAAACTAGATTGAGGCAGAATAATTAAGACAAGGAAGCAATAATTAATGCAAGAAAACAATGGAATTAAAATTAATAAGAGAAGAGAGATTACAATCTCAAGCAATTCCGGCGTAAAGATCAAATCCACTAAGCAAAGAGATTAAAGGAGAAGAGAGTTTACAGTGAAGAGAGTATAAGAGAAAGATTAAGAGTTTCAGAGATGAATAAAGCGTAAGTAGTGTGCTTAATAACCTAATTAATGAAAGCTTAAGGGAGCGTTTGGTTCAAACATTAGGTATGGAATGGAATGGATTCTAACTCCAAGGAGGTATGGAGTTAGAACCCCATACATATTTAAAGTTGTTTGGTTCAATCCGGGTATGGGGATAATAATGTGTTGGGTGGAATGGAGTTGGAAACTTGGGGAGAGAGATGGGTATGGGATTCCAAGGGGTTGGAATGGAGTTAGAATCCATCAGGTATCTAACTCCATTCCAAAATACTCCAACCAAACATTGGAATGGCCTGAATCCATTACAATCCATTCCAAAAGCTCCAACCAAACATCCCCTAAATAGACAAAACATAGTCTTTCACGAAATAAGTCCAACACGGATTAATTAAGCCCGTGTAATACAAAACCTCTCGACCGAATAGATTAGAACCACTCAATCGAGGACTTCAAAGGCTAAACCTCTCGGTCGAGTAAATAAACTAGTCGATCGAGTAAACCCGAGCATAGTAAAACACTTGATCGAACTCTTCTACTCTCCAAACCACTCGATCGAACAAATAAACCCATCGATTGAGTGTTCTTCCTCCAAGTCAGCTTCTAATACGTCTTTGACTGCTTCGTTGACCACCCCTTTCACGCACTTTAAGGCATAATCTCGCTCTAACATTCCTGTCTCCTCAAAATGCATATAAAATAGGACGAATGGAGTACGGTTTCACCACTTCCAGGTTCATTTCTGCAAAACAGACAAAACAAACCAAAGTAGCCAATTCGGGGCATTTTGCAATACAAAACAGTACAAAAGTGCATATAAATACGTGCAAAATAAGACTAAAAAGGCTATATAAAATGCACGTATGAAATCTCCCAAACCGAACCTTTACTCGTCCTCGAGTAAACTAAATGCAAACTAATGAAACGGAAATGAAAACTCAGAGCTAGCTATAACTTGTTTACTTGAACCAATTTAATGCAAACAAAAATTGACAGTCATAGCTACAATGGTCAACACGCAAACGAATTATAAGATGTACAAAAATAAAGCTGACCTATCGACCTTGCAAGACCAACAAAATTAGACTCTCACATGGTCACTTTTCTTGATAGGCTAGTCGTGTACCTACCAAAAATAACCAACTGGCACTAACTAATATAGCTAGGGAAGTCGGGTCGATCTCCACAGGGAGATGGGAAAATGTCAGCTTTAACTAAGTCCGTCGAGGTAACCAATTTCCGGGGGTTTGAATTGTTTGTTCTAGTCTAATGAGATTAAGAAAGAGAGAAAAAAAATAAAAGAATAAGGATTAAGCAATCAGAGAGAAAATAGTTAAGACAGTCGGTTCACCATGATCATTCAGTCAAGCAATCTAGGTCTCAGGTCAATGCAAGTATGGTCTATGGGGCAGTGAATATCTCCTTCCGGCCTCAATTCGCCCTAAAGCACAAATAGCTTAGCTTCCGCCCTCACTACGTGCCCTAATGTTCGCTACAAATCCCACCCTTTCCAATCTTCCGATCTAGGTCAAGGTTTACTGCGATTTGATGACTAATTGCGTCGACTCAATTAGACAGAAACAATTAAATGTAGCGATTAACAACATAAACTGCACAATCATCAAACCTAATAACTCGATTTACAATTCCTTCATAATCATGGATTCCCTAAGTCTTAGCAAAGGAAATTAGCTATGCATCATCATCATCTAATTAACAACAATCTCACATAAACAATTGAAATTAAACATCATAACAATGCAATAAGAGAGATTTGAATTAAAGCAATAGTAAATAAGGGAAAGGAATAAATAAGAGCAATAAAGAGACTAAGATTAATAAATAAAGGAGAGTATGATACCGATTACAAGATTCGATGAGCAATCGTTCTCAAAGTAAGAGTAGAAGAGAGTAGAGAGGAGAAGAGAAAAAGTGTAACATAGTCTAAGGGTGATGAAGAGGAAGTAACACACGTCCTATTTAACCTAAAATAAATCCTAATTACAAAGCCCACTCGAAATAAGGCGAAAACACGATTACAGGGTGAATCCTCTCGATCGAGTGGAATAAAACCACTCGATCGAGGACATAACCATCAATTCCTCTCTATCGAATGAAAAAAACCGTTTGATCGAGGACTTCTTATATTGGCCTTCTCGATCGAGTATGAAAACAACTCGATTGAGTGAATCTTCAAGGGATAAAGCATCCGATCGACTGAAAGATGATTGATCGAGCTATATTAGCACGTAAGGCACCTTGACACCTTCCGAAATCAGCTCACGCGTCTTCAAAGTGATAGATTCCAAGCTCCAATTCCTTATTCTCCATAAATGCATGCAAATGGGACAAGTTTCGGCTCGATTTATCTTCTTTCCGGTCTGTACCTGCAATTTACACAAGACAAACCAAAGTAGACTATTTGAGGGTATTTGTAGCTAGATGCCACGTAAATAGTACAGAAATGCGTGTGAAAATGAGGTAAAAACCTTATATAAAATACACGCATCAAATCTCCCTAAACCAAACCTTTTCTTGTCCCCAAGCAAACTATGAATGCAACTAAGAACAAATAGTGGAATGAGACCAACTCATCAGCTACAAATCATCCACCAAAACCAGTTTAATGCAACAAATAACAAAGTGGCAAGTGATAAATGCAGACGAATTAAATCAATGTCTCAAACTTTCTGTACCGTCGACTTTGCAAGACTCAAAGATATCGGACGCTCATGGGTCGCTCATCACTCAAATTTAGGCATAGGGTGAGTATATAAGTGAAAGATAGAAAGAGGTAAAGACACTCACCTAATTCGACCTATAAGAACATGCATGCAGTTTAACATGAATAAAGTCTCTACAACCGTACATATGCATTCCAACCAAACAAATGACCAAGACACATGCAAAGAACTTACATTTGGGTAAGTGAGGTAATGGGTAAGAAGGGGCTAAGATGAATTTGGAAATGTGGAGTTAATAGCCAGGCTAGCAACAACAGATCCAAATTTTGAAACTACATCCTAACTTCATACTCAATATAAATCAATACAAAACAGTGCAAATTGGATGCACTCAACTCACAATACACCGTAAACTTGTCGACTCCCCACAAGATACAAATAAGACATGGGAGTAAAAATCATCTATACAACTTTTCATTTTTCCGCATATGATTTTTGTTGGAATATGTGTCCTCCGACAATAATGCGATCACAACTGTCGATCATGATGATCACATGTTTAAGTCTCATTTTAAAGGATACAATTGGGAAGTAATATTTTACTGTCAACTGGTCCACACATATCGGTAATGATTGGTGACTAGAGTTTGACATTCGTCGTCGTGCGACGGTGGTGACCTGTTGATCCCCTTAGGTCATACCTAAAGGGTAACACTCTTAATTGATTATTTAATTGATCGTATGACGATACGGGTTAATTAAATTACTTAAAATTGACGGACGATTTTGGAAGTAATATTTACGTATCTCATTATAATTTGATTAAATAAGATACGGTCTAAGTGATCGAATTGTTTTATTGCTTAGATGAAATTATTGTTTAAGGAAACAATTGCAATTGAATGAATAACTTATTATAAATACAAGATGTTGTGATTTATAATTGGTAAAATATTTTGGTACAAGTAATTATGAATTACTAAGTCGATTTTGTATATGACGTATTTTTATTAATGCGTTGATTTTTAATATGTTAAAAATAGATGACAATTTTACATGTCTTATAACATGTGACAAATTGACAAATTGACAAAAATAAAATGGAATCCATTTTATCCCATTTGGACCGAAATAGTGGGGTGATTTAGGATAAATATTGTGTTGATTTATTAAGTGAAAAACACAATTATTTTACCTAAACCTAGCCATGCAAACCTACTTGCTCTTGTGAAGACAACCTTGTTAATGCATTGGCCCCTTTACCCTCCCCCTACCCGGTTTCATTATAGAAAAGACCAAAGGAGTTTTCTCTATAATTAAAACCTAATATACTACATGAAGAGTGTGTATTATTTTCTTTCATTCAACCATCTAAAATAAGAATTTTAGAGAGATAAAAATCCTTCCTCTTTCCTTCTCTTAGCCGAAATTAAGAGAACCAAATAAATATTTTTGGGTCATTTTTATTAAATTAATATTGTTCTAGTAATAATAATATTAATTTTATTAAGAGATTACCTTGGGTATTAATCCTTGGGACTTGGGAGGGATTCTACACTTGAATCCTTGTTCTTCCATTTTAGGAGTGCTCAAGAACACGTAAGAAGGAGATCTTACTTGTGCCCAATAATCCGAAATCTTCAATGTAAGATGATTTCTTTCTTTCTCATTCTTTTATCGTTTGCATGCATAAGATCATCATTTAATTTTATGACTAAATTAAATCATCACGTATATGAATATGTATAGTAATGAGATAAGATTTCTAACAAGTGGTATCAGAGCCTTAGGTTGTTTGCATGCAAATCGGTTATAGTTTTTCCGAGTTATAAGATTAACATATAAAACTTATAAATTTGTGTTATTATGATATATCACAAAATAAATTATGCATGTTAAAGTTTCTGGTCCTAAAATGTATTTAGGATATTTTGGTAAATTTATGGATTTTTATTGGTCATTTTATAAAATAAGGGCATCAAAAATGTGATTTTAGGATAAAAATGTCATTTTCGGACTAAAATTAGCTAAACTTCGAATTTTCCAGTGATTTTTGGATATATTTTCACATATATTTCTTTTAGATGACCTGTAAATTTTCAGAAATTTTGGAGTTATTATGCTCGAAATATGGATTTTTCATGATAAAAATCGAATTTAAATGAAAAATAGGTTAATATGAGATAAATTTCGAATCTGGTCATAGAGATTTAGTATGTTGTCACATGCAATTTTACAAGATATGTATAAAATAATAGGCTATTATTAAGTCTTTATGCATGATTTATGAATTTTTGATGAAAAATAGCATAAATAGTGACTTAATTAGTGAATAATTGCTAAAACATACTTCATGACTAAGGAAAAACGTCACATGTTGATTTTTATTACCTATTTCAGATCTAAAATTAAAAAGTTGATAAATATAATTTTTCTCATGTTTTTATGATTATATTTGATAAATCCGATAAACCGCAAATTTGTTTTTCCAATAAATTTTCAAAATTTTAACCTAAGTTTTTGAATATTATGAGTGTCATGGTGTTTTTCCAGAATGTTCATGAGTTTAAATTTCAAATTTTGAATTTATTTGAAATTTTTGTGATTTATTTGAAGTTTATAGCATTTTATTGTCATTTTGAGTTCACTAATGAACAATTTTAAGAAATATAAGTTAATTATAGTCAAATAGTTAGTGGAGACTATTTTTGAGTCCTAAGTTGGTTAGGGTAATTAACTTGTGCATAAATATGATTTTATGTAATTTATTGTGATTTTAAAAGGTTGAATCACGCAAATCCGTAAAAACCGTTTAATATACGATATTGGCTCCTTAAAGGCGATTTAGCATAAAATTGGACATGTTCATACATATTATAATGCTGCGTTTTATTTATGATTGTCATAATTTTATTTTATATAATTTTTGAATTATGTAATTTTACTTAGTATGACCTTAGTTTTAATTGGTATTACCCGAAATGTATGGGAATATCGATTCGGTTGTAATTTATTGTGATCTCGTATCACCGTTTTGTAATTTAATAGATTTACTTTATTTTAATTACAAATGTATAAAAGGAATTATGTAATTTGTTATGTAATTTATTTATTTCAGAGTTCCTTGAAGACGGTGTCACTCAAGAAGACGATACATAAAGACGGTGTTACCTCGAGATGCGTGCTAAAACCAAAGTTCAAGGGACCAATGGAGTTGGTTTCCGAATATGTAATAGTTAATTAGATTTTCTATTTTAGGAAGGCCATACTAGGATTTAATTTATGCTTTGCATTTTATTTATATGTTGCATGCATCGCTAAATCGCCATAACTAAAACATGCATTGTCATTTTAATCGAGTTTATCGACCGGGTCAATTACAATTATCGTAGTTCACAGCTTTAGTTCACTTAAAACGTGATAGATAATAAATTGACATGACCTCTCGCTAAAAATAAACAATTGAGACATAGCCTTACCAAAAAGTAGAAACCATGAAAATCTATTTCGTGAGGGAGTGCACTCGGCCACACCGGGGTACAAACCTTGTTACGTAGGGGAAGTGGATGATAAATGTCTATCCACCGAATTTATATTAATGAGGGGTATTTCGGCACACCGTGCCCTAAGTTGATATGAGTTTGGATCATGGACACATTTATTCGAAATTTGGGTTGAACTCAACGAAAGTATTCACGACGATTTCCGGATGTGTTTCGGGCTAGAGATAAATATTAATGTAATTTTATTGACCAAGAGTTCTAAAAGTAGAATCGATTAAAAGGTTAATCCACCGAGTTATGTTAATAAAGGGTATTTCGGCACACCGTGCCCTAAGTTAATATGAATTTGGGTCTTGGAATCATTTATAATAGTTGGGTAGAGGTCACTATATAAATGTTCATATCTTGTTAAATTTATTTACAAGTATGATTTAAAAAGACAAATGTTAATATTTCTTTTTCCTCCATACTTGTAGTTCATTACAATGAATCCATCAAACGCTACCGCACCGATAACTATTGAGTCTTGCCACAATGTTTTTGACGACGTTTGCTTCAACAATGATTTCGACACTACTAGAGAACTTCATTTTGGGATAGGATCGGATGGAAACCTTAACTTCATCACTTCTACTAGACCACCTACTACTACTACTACTAGATCTCGTGTGAGCCGGTCTCAGGAAGACCGCCTCATAAAATCTATAGGATCTTTGTCTCTGGAAGATAAAGATGCCAAAACTAGTGGGAGCTCAAGCAATCAAGTTCTTGCTTCAAAGGGCAAAAAGTTCAAGAAGAAGGGAAAGAAAGGGAAAAACTTCAAGCAAGTTGATGATGAGTGCCATTATTGCTATGGCATGGGACATTGGCTTAGGAATTGTCCCGTATATTTGCGAAATATAAAGGAAGGAATCATCGTTCCAAAAAGTAAAATTCCTAAGGAAATTTATGTTATTGATATAAATTATACTTCCACTACGACATGGGTACTGGATACCGGTTGTGGTTCTCACCTTTGTAATCATTTACAAGGTTTAAGAGACGTGAAGAGGCTTAGCAAAGGAGATGTGGATCTACGCCTTGGAAATGGAGCTCGAGTAGCGGCCAAATCCAAAGGAACTTATGTATTAGCTTTGCCTAATAGATTTGAGTTGTATTTACATAATTGTTTTTATGTGCCTACACTCTCTAAAAACATTATTTCTATCGCTATGTTAGACATGGACGGATTTTGTTTTGTCATTAAGAACAATCGTTGTACTATTTCTAGGAACGACTTGGTTATAGGCCAAGCTTCTTCCATTAATGGCATTTACATTTTAGAAACCTCGAATCCGACTAATGATATCTATAACATTCAATCAAAGAAACTCAAATCAAGTGACCCAAATGAATCGTTCATTTGGCATTGTCGATTCGGTCACATACACGAGAATCGCATCAAAAGATTAATTTCGACTAATGTGATTACACCATTTGATTTTCGATCATATGGAACATGCGAATATTGCCTTCTTGGCAAAATGACTCGAAATCCTTTTAGTGGTAAAGGGACGCGAGCAAGTGAACTATTGGGACTCATACATACCAATGTGTGTTGACCAATGAGTATCACCGCTCGTGGAAATTATGACTACTTCATAACCTTCACCGATGACTTGAGTAGATATGGGTATATCTATTTGATGAAGCATAAAAGTGAAGCGTTTGAGAAATTCAAGGAATTTCAAAACGAAGTAGAGAACCAATTGAACAAAAGAATTAAGGCACTACGATCCGATCGTGGTGGAGAACATCTTAGCCTTGAATTCGATTCACACTTGAAAGGTTGTGGTATTATATCACAACTTACTCCACCCGGAACACCACAACTCAATGGTGTTGCGGAAAGGAGAAATCGAACCCTACTTGATATGGTTCGATCCATGATGAGTCCAACCGAGTTACCGAACTCGTTTTGGGGATTTGCGATTCAAACCGCAATAAAATCTTTGAACGTAAGTCCAACCAAAGCAACTGA
Source organism: Silene latifolia (assembly GCF_048544455.1). Taxonomy (NCBI): domain Eukaryota; kingdom Viridiplantae; phylum Streptophyta; class Magnoliopsida; order Caryophyllales; family Caryophyllaceae; genus Silene; species Silene latifolia. The sequence continues at coordinate 11,599,259 of NC_133534.1, forward strand.
AAAGACTCCATATGAGATATGGAGAGGAAAGGTTCTAGTTCTATCCCATATGAAAATTTGGGGTTGTGATGCTTATGTCAAAATTAAAAATGACAATAAGTTAGCACCACGATCCGAAAAATGCATTTTTGTAAGTTATCCCATGGCCTCACGAGGCTATTACTTCTATAAGCCTCAAGAAAACAAAGTGTTTGTGTCTCGAGATGCTGTCTTCCTAGAAAGTGATTTCATTTCTCGGGGACAGAGTGGGAGAAATTTTGAACTTGATGAAGTTCAAGAGCCACAAACCGAGGTAGATACGCAAGAAGATGTTCCTTCGTCGTCTAGCGTGGTTGTCCCTCCTCCTCTTAGAAGAACGGGCCGAGTTATTCGCCATCCTGATCGATATGTAGGACTTATCGAAGAAGATGGAATACTCGATGTGTTGCTTTTGGAAAGTGACTAGCCCGCCACCTACAAGGCCGCAATCTCTAGTCCTAATTCCTCCTTATGGCTTGAAGCCATGAAGTCCGAAATGGATTCTATGCATGAAAACCAAGTTTGGAACTTGGTAGATTTGCCTAAAGGGACAAGACCTCTTCAATGCAAATGGATTTTCAAAGTCAAGAATGGCATAGAAGGACATGATGATGTCTACAAAGCTAGGCTAGTGGCAAAAGGATTTACTCAAGTCCAAGGTCTCCATTATGATGAGACCCTCTCCCCCGTAGCCATGCTAAGATCCATACGGATTTTGTTAGCGATTGCCGCATTTCATGATTATGAAATATGGCAAATGGATGTCAAAACCGCTTTTCTAAATGGGCATTTAGAAGAGGAAGTGTACATGATACAACCCGAAGGTTTTGTTGATTCTAAGAATCCTAACAAAGTGTGCAAACTTAAGAGATCCATTTATGGTCTTAAGCAAGCATCTAGAAGTTGGAATCATCGATTCGTTCATGTTATAAAAGAGAATGGTTTCACTCGAAGTGTTGAGGAACCATGTTTATACATGAAATTTAGTGAGAGCAATGTTGTGTTCCTAATCTTGTATGTCGATGACATACTACTCATTGGAGATGATATTCCAATGTTATCTTCTGTTAAGAAGTGGTTAGGTAACCACTTCCAAATGAAGGATTTAGGAGAGGCACAACGCATATTAGGTATCCGGATCCGTAGAGATAGATCCAAGAGGATATTGGTACTAAGTCAAGAGTCTTATGTTGATAAGATTCTTCGACGGTTCAGCATGGACAAATCTAAAAGGGGATTGGTACCTATGGTAACTGGGACCATATTGAGCAAGTCTCAATCTCCCTCCGAACCCCATGATGTTGAACGCATGAAGTTGATCCCTTATGCTTCCGCTGTTGGATCAATCATGTACGCCATGATATGCACACGTCCTGATGTCTCGTATGCCTTGAGCATGACGAGTAGATATCAAGGAAATCCAGGTGAGAGTCACTGGATAGCCGTCAAGAACATCCTTAAGTACTTGAGAAGGACTAAGGATTCTATCTTAGTGTTTGGAGGAGACACCGAACTCCGTGTTAATGGTTACACGGATTCAAGTTTCGAAACGGATAGAGATGACATGAAATCACAAGATGGTTTCGTTTTCATGCTCAATGGTGGTGCCGTTAGCTGGAGAAGTTTCAAGGAAGCTGTGACTGCGGATTCAACAACGGAGGCTAAGTACATTGCAACATCAGAAGTTGCCAAGGAAGCTGTGTGGATCAGGCAATTCACGGAAGGTCTAAGAGTAGTATCTACCGCCAATGATCCCATCACTCTCTATTGTGATAATAGTGGGACGATCTTCCAAGCTAAAGAGCCTAAGTCTAGTAATAGATCTAGACATGTACTTAGAAAATATCATGTAATTAGAGATTTCATTGAAAGAAAGGAAATTGCGATATGTAAGGTTGGGACGGATGACAACATAGCCGATCCGCTTACCAAGCCTTTATCGCAGGCCAAGCATGATGGACATGTTGCGTCCATGGGACTTAAACGCGTACCAAGTTTTTGTTAGATTTTGAAATGAAATAAAAGTGTTGTTTTTTGTTCATGTTCATAATCACATTTGTCTTTTATTTTACTTTATACATTTGTTACATCCAAACGGGTTGTAGTGACAAGTTGAACCCCGTTAAAGTGAACACGGATTAACATAGTATTCGCCCATAGTCACTTGTATGAGGTGACGTCTTGAAGTGACTAGAGTGTGATGCGATTAATGGCAAGTTCAAGTGCCATGGAGTCATATGAGAATGACTAGTCGATCACATAGGCAGACTGTTAGGAACACTTTGTCGGCCTTATGACCGCTTATAGAGTTCTGGCAAATTTATATAGCCTGGTCGTGGCGAGAGCTACTATAGTATTCTAATGAGTCAATTTTTTTGACTAAAGACTGTTCGCCTAAGATGGCACAGTTTCAGATTAACTTTGATTTGTGTTACTACGACCTTCGTAAATGGGGTCAAATGGGCATATTTTGGGTTATGATGGCTGTGGCTAGTCGAAGGGAATGAGTGCGATAGGAATTCCACCCCTAGTCAGGGTTATAACAATATCTCAGGGCCACTCGAGGAGTAATGAACTAGAAATGCGTGGCCACGCTCGGAAGATATCTATGGTAGATAAATCCGGTCAATCAGTTATTCTCCAGATCGAGGAAACCACTCTCGATATGATCACTTGCAAGTACGACCTGAAAAAACCTTGCATTGAGTGGGAGATAATAATAGGACAAGAGAATTGGTGACGCACACTTGTCGAGGACAAGTGGGAGATTGTTGGAATATGTGTCCTCCGACAATAATGCGATCACAACTGTAGATCATGATGATCACATGTTTAAGTCTCATTTTAAAGGATACAATTGGAAAGTAATATTTTACTGTCAACTGGTCGACACATATCGGTAATGATTGGCTGACTAGAGTTTGACATTACTGTTGTGCGACGGTGGTGACCAGTTCATCCCCTTAGGTCATACCTAAAGGGTAACACTCTTAATTGATTATTTAATTGATCGTATGACGATACGGGTTAATTAAATTACTTAAAATTGACGGACGATTTTGGAAGTAATATTTACGTATCTCATTATAATTTGATTAAATAAGATACGGTCTAAGTGATCGAATTGTTTTATTGCTTATATGAAATTATTGTTTAAGGAAACAATTGCAATTGAATGAGTAACTTATTATAAATACAAGATGTTGTGATTTATAATTGGTAAAATATTTTGGTACAAGTAATTATGAATTACTAAGTCGATTTTGTATATGACGTATTTTTATTAATGCGTTGATTTTTAATATGTTAAAAATACATGACAATTTTACATGTCTTATAACATGTGACAAATTGACAAAAATAAAATGGAATCCATTTTATCCCATTTGGACCGAAATAGTGGGGTGATTTAGGATAAATATTGTGTTGATTTATTAAGTGGAAAACACAATTATTTTACCTAAACCTAGCCATGCAAACCTACTTGCTCTTGTGAAGACAACCTTGTTCATGCATTGGCCCCTTTACCCTCCCCCTACCCGGTTTCATTGTAGAAAAGACCAAAGGAGTTTTCTCTATAATTAAAACCTAATATACTACATGAAGAGTGTGTATTATTTTCATTCATTCAACCATCTAAAATAAGAATTTTAGAGAGATAAAAATCCTTCCTCTTTCCTTCTCTTAGCCGAAATTAAGAGAACCAAATAAATATTTTTGGGTCATTTTTATTAAATTAATATTGTTCTAGTAATAATAATATTAATTTTATTAAGAGATTACCTTGGTTATTAATCCTTGGGAGGGATTCTACACTTGAATCCTTGTTCTTCCATTTTAGGAGTGCTCAAGAACAAGTAAGAAGGAGATCTTACTTGTGCCCAATAATCCGAAATCTTCAATGTAAGATGATGATTTCTTTCTTATTCTTTTATCGTTTGCATGCATAAGATCATCATTTAATTTTATGACTAAATTAAATCATCACGTATATGAATATGTATAGTAATGAGATATAGATTTCTAACAATTTTTTTTTTTTTATATTCCTTTTTCGAATTTTTTCTTTTTTTTTCTTTTTCACGACATTTTTCTTTCCATTGCCTTCAACTCTTACACCGACTTTTGAAATCAGATATGTAACCAAACTGCAATAAAACTTCCTAAACAGCTACTCATCACTAGCTTGGCTAGGGTAGGCAAAATTATAGATTGTAGCTAATAGGACAAAAAGGCAATTTGGCTATGTGAAGCTCATGGGTAGAATGAAATAAAGAGAACTGCCCCTTCTAACATGTGTCACCATCCTTAGACCGAATGCATACAGGTATTAAGAAGACTAGATTCATGCTTATGCAAATTGATGTCACATGCCTTATAGAGAGTACTACTCACATCCTACATGAAACCGGTCATGAATGTCACCAGTTTATAAAGCCCTAACCTCAGAATGTAATGTAGTTTGCCAATACGTGAGTCAAGTCTATTCGTTCAGATAAGAGAGGAACAAAAACTCGTAGATTATGCACATTATCATGCCAACAATATGTCAAGAATATGCAGGGTAGAGGTAAAGATTCAATGTACCATCAAAGTTCAAACGTTCCGACTCAAAATAAACGTAAAATATTTTGAATTTTATGTGATTTTTGAATTAAAAAACAACGATGCATGCGAAAATGAATAAACGTGCAAACGAAAATGCAAGAAAACATGCAGACACAGATATGGATGCATACCTCCCCAAACCAAACCGTACAATGCCCTTATTGTACCAAAAATAGTGAAAGAAATGCAAACTAAGGAGAAAAGGATATCAGGAGTCGGAAAACTTATAAGACGGCGTAAAGAGGGACCTCCCCAAACCGACCATGAACATGGGAGGTTATAGTTAGCCGCACAACAGCTCAACGGACGAAAAATAGCTGCTGGAACACGGAACTGCTCGATCGAACAACTCAGAACAGTTCGATCGAGAGGATTCGGTATCAAAAGGACTCGATCGAGAAGATATGTTACTCGATCGAGAGAATGGGATTTGCAGCATTTCGATCGAGGACAACAGATGATCGATCGAGTGAAATTCTTAGTAAAAGTGCTCGATCGAGAGAATAAGATTTACAGCATTTCCATCGAGGACAGCAGATGCTCGATCGAGTGAAATTCTTAGCAAAAGTGCTTGATCGAGTAGAAAAACCACTCGATCGAGCTGCCTCACCTGCAAAACGCACATAAGAAGTATAGGAAATACGAAGGACGCATAGTTCGGCGTTCAAAGTCAACACAAAGCTAAAGGAAGGGAAATAAGTTTAACTAAAATACAATAAAATAGTCCAGGTTGCCTCCCGGAAAGCGCAGGTTTAAGAGGTCCCGCACGACCTTTCTGGCTTCAATGAACTGGCGCATCAAGCTCGTCGAAGTACAAGACTTCAACACGGTTGTCTGCTTCATTTGCTTTGTGGTAGTGCTTCACATATTGCCCATTCACCTTGAACCTATTTCCCTCGGGACCTTCTTGCTCAACAGACCCAAATTTAGTGACAGCTGTCACTGTATAAGGTCCACTCCACCTCGACTTCAGCTTGCCAGGAAATAATCGCAGTCGGGCGTTAAACAGCAACACCTTCTGCCCGACATGAAATTCACGAGGTAAGATCCTTTTGTCATGCCATCTCTTCGTCTCTTCCTTGTAGATGCGCGAGCTATCATAGGCGTTGAGCCTAAACTCCTCCAGTATCTAGCTGCAATAGACGGTTCTGACCACACAACTTAGGATCAAAGTTAAGTTCACGAATTGCCTACCAAGCTTTACATTCCAACTCAACAGGTAAATGACATGACTTCCCATAAACTAACCGATAAGGTGATGCACCAATCGGTGTCTTAAAGGCAGTTCTGTAAGCCCATAATGTGTCCTCCAGTTAAAGACTCTAGTCCTTCCGTGATTTTGAAACTACTTTAGATAAGATCTCTTTAATATCGCGATTAGAGACCTCAACCTGACCACTAGTTTGGGGATGATACCCCAAACCACGCCGGTGTTGAACACCGACCTTAGACAGAATGGAAGTTAGTTTCTTTTCTTTAAAGTGCATTCCCCCATCACTAATGACGACCCTAGAGACACCAAATCGGGGAAATATAATCTTTTTAAACATCTTAATCACGGTCCTGGCATCACAATGGGGTGAAGCAATTGCCTCCACCCACTTAGATGTTAGGTTCATATACCTATTATTAGACTCCTCTAATAGTGAACAAATTAAATTGTTAATTATTTGTTCTTTAGATCTAGTGCATGCATAACAAAATGAAAGATTTACTACTACAGATACAGGCTATAACAACGGGTAAAAACCGTTGTAAAAACAAAAAGCGGACGTTGTTAAAGCGGCCGTTGTAAAAGGTATTTACAACGGTTAGGTTATTTACTTAAACCGTTATCGAAAGTATTCACCACGGTTAAAAGCCATTGTTGTTGCGTGTAAGCCGTTGTGGAAAGTGTTTCAAAAATTTGGTGGGAATAATATAACAACGGTTGTCATATGTATAACCGTTGTTGTAACTTTCCCTCCAAAATTGTGAAGACTTTTAACAACGGGTATATGCTACATACCCGTTGTTGAAATTTGTAGTAACAACGGTTCTTAGTTTAAAACCTGTTGTTGTAACTTTCCCTCCAAAATTGTGAAGACTTTTAACAACGGTTCTTCGTTTAAAACCTGTTGTTGAATATTATGCGCGGTATTTGTGAAAGGTATTCTTAACGGGTTTTTTTAGTAACCGTTGTGAAAGGTCTTCACAACGGTTTTTTTTAGTAACCGTTTTTATTACGAACTCCTAATGTTTTTAAAAATTAAATTTGTTTCATGCCATTCAAAAACCTGCATATATCAGTAGCACCATATACCAAAGACCAAAGATAAATCACAAATTTGAGTTCATCGAACTCAATAGATTCAATTCAACCACAAAAGCAATGAACATCATATATATATATATATATATATATATATATATATATATATATATATATATATATATATATATATATATATATATATATATATATATACTTACAAAGAGTTAAATTTACATGAACTAATCATTCCCTAACTTCAACCAAAAATTTACTAATAAGCTGATCTAAACTCCGAGTATCATGCATTTCTATTTTCTAAGACGTATTTGCCCAACATGTCCCTTACCTCGTCTATATCTACACTTGAGTCTTTGTTGAATCTCTTGTGACGGGTTGATTACATACTGCGGAGAAAACAAAGACAAGACATTATTGTAACAACATCAAATATCGTATACCAACATCATGTTATAAAAAGCAAGCAAGACAACATCGGCTCTAATTTAAAAAAAGTCGGCTTATCACATTATTAAATTACTAACCTTTTCTGGAATAAGGATATATCTTCGCCTAATAATCTCCAACATGAACCGACAAACGTAGTATCCACATTGTATGCTATCCGGCTGGCGAGGGGCCTATTATTACATAAAAACAAACAGACGAGAGAAGGCTCACATCAGAATCTTGAACTTTAGGTATTGTATTAGTATTAAACACAGATTTTTGCACTTAATGTATTGTATTTGAGCACGTACCCCTGTTATCGTAATAAAATCAGGGCCATCATCAGAATCTTTCGTGGGTTGATCCTGATCGTTAGCTCTTCTCTTCTCAAAGGCCTTTTTTTTTTTAAAAAAAAAAGGAGGCAGAAACTCATTTTTTTAGGGACAAAAATGAGCTTTTTGATATAAATAAAAATTGAAACTTAATGTTATTATAAATAAATCAGTATTATAAACTTACTTATTAATCAAGCGCTTAAAAGTCTCGCTTGGTTGATTATGTAAAGAGTCCAACCAAAAAACTTTCTTCTTTGTCGGCATGATGGCTGCTAGCACCCAATGAGTCCTACATCAAGTGACATCATCATTATTAACAAGTACATATATTAGTTATGAAAATGCAATTGTAGGGGGAAACGTAATATTAATTTGTTTATTACCCTTTTTCATTATAAGGGGCAAAAATCAGCTTCTTGGTTGTCGCCAATTGCTGAGCAATATAATCTACCCGATCTTCGAACGAGAATTACGGAATAAATAAAGATAAAACATAGGGGCACAGGAATCCGTATTGATCAGATGGAATCTTCTTCTCGGGGATCACTCTCAATTTCAATATCCTACATTATTAAGGTATTAATTCCGGTATTTAAAACACTATCTAGTAGTCAGAATATTAGAATATGAAATTATTTATTAAGAAACTTACTTCATCCAAACAAATAGGTGTTGGACATCAATCTGGTCTAGGCCAGCCCAAATGGCTAGCATATCCCATGACATAAGTGCTTCGCGCTCAACCCCTATAATATCCTCCTCGAGCGGAATAACTATCAATTGCTCGGTGGCTATGCGACGGCTAGCCTCCTCATGCAGTTTCCTTATCGTCACCGTTCTTACTTTTTGCATGTAATCCTTCCCAGAATATTGTGAGTCGTTTAAACTCCTAACTTCTTTCAGGTCGGGGAAATAATAATTCTTTGATTTTGTGCTACTACCACCAGACTACACATGTAGATAATTAAAATAATAAAGAATCCAAAGGTAACATATCCTAGTTGGAGTAATAAAAATAAAAGCGTACTTAACTAAATACTTCATCAACCTGCTCTTTCAATGATGAGGTAGTAGTAGCAAATATGACTGGGGACTTAGGCTTATCAGTCTTTTTTGTCCCCTACACAAAATTACCATGCATGCTTTTTAGAAATACAGACAAAATATAAGGGAGCGAGGTTTTTAAAAAAATGGAGAAGTTAATTAAATACCTCATCAAGTTGTTGTCTGGACGAGGTAGTTGGTATGTCCGGGGACTTAGGCTTATCCGCCTTAGCCGGATTTTCTGTTCCCTACATACAAAAAATTTCCATGCTTTTTAGAAATACAGAAACAAAAAAAATCAAAGGGAGGTTTTCATAAAAATGGAGAAGTTAATTAAATACCTCATCAAGTCCCAGGACATTAGGCTTATCCGCCAAAGCCGGCTTTTTTGTTCCCTACAAAAAAAAATAACATATAAATTTAACATATAAAAACATTCAACAATTAAAAATGTAACATATATATAAAGGTATTTCTTCTAACCCCAAATGCTTTCTTTGAGGCGAGGAGACGACCGAGCCAAGTAGATGTGAGTTTCAGGCCATTGGATGAAACTCCCAACCGCATCTCCGAGAATGGTAATGTCGTCACGAATCGGGACGGCGGTTGAAAGTTTTCATGGCCTGGAAAGACTCTAGTTATCTCTACTTTTCTATGATTCGGCAAAAGTTTTTCGCCATGAACTACTACAGTTACCGCTGCTGATTTGGTGTGCATTTCTACGAGACCCCGACCAACATGCACATTTGGATTTTCGAATTTAGGGTCATCAAGAATAACTGGCCTCTTGTTTACGGCCTGAAGAATATACACTACATACATTATTATATCCCAAAATTTAATAGAATTCATATAAATTTAACTAATTTAACACTTCATGCATACCTTACTGAAAACAGGGAACTGACTTGAAGGGGATGTATGCTGTTTTCCATCAGCCGTCTTCTCAAGTTGCATCTCCTTTTCAGACCCATTATTTACCTAATAAAATTAACCAATGGCACGATGTCAGAAGTTATAGCATTAGAGCTGGCAGGGAACACACCCCCTGATCTTACCCAAAAAAAAAGAAAAGAAAAATAAGGAAGTATTAGGTACCTGATCGGCTTTAGTTGTTACAACTTCAGAAGCATTAGATACCTGATCTTTCTCAATCTCGTTGACCGATACTTCCTTCTCATGTATTGCCAAGGTAGTAGCGGCCTCTTGACCAATCTGTTGTACCTTATTACCCCCTTTGTAAATGACATCCTCCATCATCTTCACTTCTTCTTCGGAAAGCTTGCCTCCAGCATTCAACTTTAGTAGTACGGATGCCATTAACTGAAGCTGCGTGCCAAGAATGTAATGTTTCAGCAATTTTTATCCCAACAATAACATGTGAATTGAACTTAAATGAAAATAATAGAATAAATGGTACCATGTCAGCCTTCTCAGACTTAGTCTTCCTTTTCTTCTTTATCGGGGCAGTTGTCCCATAATATTTCGTTACTCCAACCTGTAACGGGACGCCCCTCAAACGACCTGGATGTTCGGGTCGGCCGATCGCTCTAGCAAGAACGTCATTACGACCACTGGGAGTTAATTTCCCTTCTTCTACCTCTTTCAATACGTTGTCCTATAATATATTAAATAAACTTCAAATTATATTTGTGAATAAAATAATAAAGTTAGTAATGAACTCGTCTTAATAAAATAATGCTTACTATGTTGGCCAACACTTCCTCATCATATTTGTCACGCGACCGGGATCCTTTAGGTGTGTGCCCTGCTTTATAAGTTACATGCCGATCCAAGTTGGTCACTCCCTTTGCCACCTACACATTAACATGGTAACATTTATACATGTAAATGTGTATCAATGCAAGTCCAAGTGTGATTAAAAAAATAAAGTCTCACAGGCCGGGGAATAATGCATGCTACTTACGAGGTTCTCTTCTATCTTTCTGTAACCGCCTCGAGAACCATACCATTTCCCCTTCTTGCATGAAATGTTAGCATGATTTGTTCTGCTAACGGCCTTCAAATAATTATATAAAAGCGCAAGTAGATGAGATAATAAAAAGATCATATAAAGGACTCATTAATTAAAAAAATGATAGGTAAATCGTTAAAAGGCGAGAATATTTAACCTGAAACTTCTCAGTAGTTCTCATCTCTTTGAAAAGATCCCATTGTTCCTGATTGATGGTGGGACACTTGTTTGCCGGTGGGCTCTTACGCATCTCCCCCGTTGCCTTGTCCACATACAACCAATCCCTAGCAACGTCACACCTCCATTGCCTGTGGACATCCGCTGCCTTATGCATTAAATACTTATCATGGCTTTCATCGGGTATAATAAAGGCTTCCTTTACACGAGCCAAGTATAACTCCGCCAATTTTGGATTCAAAGTTCTAACATCATCTAAATGGATAGGCACAAACTGTCTTGTGCAACATCCAATCCAACTGGATAAAAAACCCGCATTTGGACCAGTAGGGAAACCCTTCGAGCTCCATGTTATTTCCATCGGGACTTTAGCGGCTATAGCTGCAAGGGCTTTCGGGCACTTCGTAGCACCCCTCTCACTAGGCTTATTATCCCCAGGCTTATTATTCTTTTGACTTCTTTTCCATTTTTCACCCATGATAATCCTAAAACCCAAATATGAATGATATTGGAAATGAACAACTTAACAACGTACATGCAGAGTATTATCTAAAACCCTAAACCCTAATAGGAATGAAAATTTAAAACAACAGATTGAGCTTCTAAAATCCTAAATCCTAATAAGAGGAGTGAAGTAGATGATACGGGATGATAAAGATAACAAAGAAGACGAAAAACAAACAGATGCATGAAAAAGAAAAAAGATGATCGTCTTAAAACCCTAATGACGAAACACAAAACTAAAGTGAACATACCTGATGATGATGATGATAAAGAGAACGAGCAGAATGATAAGGGAAGGCAACGGAATCTGGGCGTCGGAAACTGGGCGACGACCGGCGACGAGAATGTAGAAAGCGAGGAAGAGAGAAGAATAAACTCAGGATACCAACGGTTGAACTGGTGTTGTGTGTGTTTGTGTATGGTATGCTGTATGTGTTTGTAAATTAGTTTTTTATTAAGACAAACTATTGACAACGGGTTCTCAAACCATAACTGTTGTTATATGTTAATAACAACGGGTCAATAAAAGTCAACCGTTGTCAAAACTTTATTACAACGGTTAAAATATACCCGTTGTAATATATTTTCACCAAATTTGCGCCAAAATGAAATATGTCAAAAAATCAATGACAACGGGTAGGGGTACTACAACCGTTGTTGAAAGTAATAACAACGGGTAGTGTAACTATAACCGTTGTTGAAAGTATTAACAACGGGTAATTTAAATATAACCGTTGTTATTGTTGAACCTTTTTTTTTAAAAAAAATTACTGTAATTCCATTACATTCCAAACCTGTAACAATACATCGTAATGCAAATGAAGCACCATATTTTGCAACATTATTCAAACAATTTCAACACCAGCATCCACATCTAATAATAAGATCAAGAAAATAAGACAACACCAGCATGCATGCATACTGCATATCTAAGCTACAGGATTTACCATGCCATGCAAATTTGGAAATTTTTATTTAACAATGACCATTAATTATTTACCAATAAATTAAACCAACAAATTATTGGTCTGAAAATGACTCAAAATGTTTGCCGTCCATATCACTGTATCCTGATGAACTATCTCAGGATCGGGGACGTTTCTTGGATGTCATAGTTTCTTCGTTAACCCAAATACCTTCACCATGGTCATCACGCATATAGATGCTTTCAGTGTCCTCATGATCCGTGTCAACATCGTCGAAATAAGATACAGTGGTAGAGTGATCCATTCCCTAAAAAACGACATCCTGATCATCATCACCATTATCGGATGGACTACTCCTTCTACTCCTTATAGATAGTACAACAGACCACTTCTTATCCATAGGATCGGTGACATAGAACACTTGTTTAGCTTGGGAGGCCATTATGAAAGGATCATCCTTATTATTGCCAACCTTACCCAGATTGACCAACGTAAATCCCATCTTATCCTTTCGGACACAATGGATGTTGTTATCAACTCAGTTACATCGAAACAAAGGCATTGTGAAATCAATGTAATCTAGTACCAATATTTCTTGAATAACACCATAATAAAGGCATTTTCCCCAAATAGGCTTTTTATCTTTTGAAGTAGCAAAGTGCATTGCCTCAAATTCAGAACTCACACCACTATTTTGCATTGTGCTCAACTCATCTTGTTCGCGGGTATAAAAAGTATATCCATTAATGGCAAAACTGTTGTAAAAGGTGACCCTGGCATTTGGACCTAAACTAAGACTTAGTAACCCAGGAGAGATGTCATCACCAGTTTGATCTGTACACTCGAAGACAATATTCCTAAACCACTCTGCAAACGTCTTCGTATGCTCGTTCGCAATCCACTTCTCGGTCTTGTTTGGGTGATCGTATTTGAGCTCATCTTTGTGTTGTTGAATATAAGGTTGCACCGCATCTTCGTTGTTTAGCACATACGTGTGTGCTAAATGCAACATTTCACGTGTCACAATTTTTTCAACCCGGCCCCTAATACCTATTCCGGTCATCCAGTCACTATGACGATTCTTAGGAACGCCAATCAACTTCTCAAGGGAGAGATGAGCGTAACAATATGGAAGAGCTTCGTCTAAAATAGTGCGTTCAGCAATACAACCTTCCGGACGATACCGATTAGATGTATAGTCCTTGTAGACTTTCATCAATCTTTCGAAAGGATACTGGTATCTCAAGTACACGGGCCCAAGGTACAAAATCTCCCTAACCAAGTGAATGGTCAGATGAATCATGATAGTGAAGAAAGAGGGTGGAAAATACATTTCCAACTGACAAAGAGAGGTTACAACGAGGTCCTGCAATGAATCCGCGTCATCGGGATCGATGACTTTTCGCATATGGTGGAAGAAGAGACAGAATCTAGTTATAGCATATCTTACCTTTTCAAGTAAAATGGAACGAATAGCCACAGGTAGTAATTGTTTCATCAAAGTGTGACAATCATGTGACTTTAACCCGGTGAGTTTTAGGTCTTGCATCGACACTAGGCTTTTGATGTTCGACGAATAACCATGTGGCACTTTAATTCCATTCAAGCATGCACATAACTCTTTTTGCTCATTCCGTGAAAGGGTATAAGCTGCTGGCGGTAAAAATGTACGATTACCTCTCTTCTGTGGTGCCAACTCTAGCCTAATACCCATCATTTTCATATCTTCCCTAGCTGCGGCGTTATCCTTTGTTTTACCATGAACATTCAGAAGGGTATTGATAATATTATCACAGACATTTTTCTTAATGTGTATGAAATCGAGGCAATGCCTAACCTCCAGGTCAGGCCAATATGGAAGTTTATAAAAAAATATGGATCTTTTCTTATACCCACGAGTAGACAATTTAGAGCCGCTCTTCTTCCCATAATCTATCTCAATATGCTTTACTTTCTAATAAACTTCATGCCCACTCAAAATTCTAGGAGGTTGACGAAGTTCTTGTCTTCCATTGAATGCTTTCTGCATCTTGCGATAACAATGGTCATGATACAAGAACCTCCTATTTCCCATATACACATACTTACGAGAAGACTTCAAGTATTCAGACTCGATATCCTCTCCACACAATGGACAAGCCTCTTTCCCATGAACTGTGTGCCCAGAAAGGTCGCCATAAGCCGGATAGTCAGATATTGTACACAATAACATCGCTCTCAAATTGAAAGTTTCGTTCTTATATGCATCAAATACTTCTATCCCACTATCCCACAACAATCGCAAATCATCTAGAAGAGGTTCCAAATATACATCTATATCATTTCTAGGTTGTTTAGGGCCGGAAATTAACAACGACAACATCAAATACTTTCTTTTCATGCACACATATGGAGGTAAGTTATAAATAGCCAACACTACTGGCCAAGTACTATGTTGGCTACTCATATTTCCGTGTGGGTTCATTCCATCAGTGGACAGCGCTAGACGTAAGTTTCTAGGTTCATTGCCAAACTCGGGATAATTAGCGTCGAACGATTTCCATTGCATACCATCTGCCAGGTGTCTTAGCTTTCCATCATTTATTCTTCCTGTTTCATGCCAAGTTAACATTTTTGAATCATTGGGATTCGCATAAATCTTTATGACTCTTGGTATCAATGGAAAATACCACAACACCTTAGCCGGGATCTCTTCCTTATCCTTATAACGCCACTTCAAACATTTAGGGCAATTGGTTAAGTTTTGATATAATTTCCGATACAATATGCAATCATTTGGACATGCATGTATTTTCTCATATTTCATACCCACTCCTCTTATTAGTTTTTTCGCCTCATATGTCTTAACAGGTAGAACATTACCATCAAGAAGCAACTCCTTTATCAAGGCTAAAAAACTAGTGAAACACGTGTCACTCACCCCATTTGCCCCCTTGATATTATACAACTTCACCAGAGCCGACATTTTTGTGAACTTACAACCAGGATATAGAGGTGCGTCAGACTCACACAACTTCTCATACATGTTGTTAAGGTCATCCCAATTACTAGTGTCATCACCTACATCTTCAAAAGCAATCGACTCATCATCATTCTCTTCATTATCTATAGACCCAACATTCAAGTTCTCTACTTCCAACTCTTCCAACTCAAAAAACTCGGCAAACTCAGGATCATCAGTTAGCCTTTCGTGTACCTCAACATCATCTTCTTCAGAGTTATTCTCTTCCTCTAATGATTCCCCATGAAAAATCCAACGTGTATAGGATCGACTAAATCTCCACTTTTCTAGGTGTATTTTAACGTCCGGAAAAGCCATATAGCTAATATTACCACATCTTTCACAAGGACATGCAATACTAGAAGAACCTTTCAAATTGTTCGAAACGAATTCATAAAATTCAGCTAAACCATCCTTGTAGGTGCGGTCACTCATATTTGCATCAATCATCCAAGTTCGAGTCATTATTCTACATTCGTAATAATAGGCAACTAATTCAGAAAATACAATAATAAGCAAACAAATAAACGAAATTCAGGAAAGCAATTAAGCTAAATTATCAACAAATTAGATAATAACCCAAAAAATCCTATATCTATAAGCGTTGCTAAGAAACATATATATACCTGATTGATAAACACGATGAGGGAGAGAAGACGGTGACAACAGTGACGGAGATGAAGACAGAGAGACGATCGGGGAGGAATGAAGGATGATATAGTAGCAGTATTAGCTTGTGTTTGTATTTTGTAGCGTAAAGCAGAATAAAGCAATCTGTTGTTTTTATGATTTTCATAACATTAATAACAACGGTTATTGAGTCTACAACCGTTGTTAAAACGTATTAAAAACGGGTTCTAAACAAACCGTTGTAATTACTTTTCACTAATTTTGCGCCAAAATATTAACAACGGTTAAAATGTATTACAGATTCAACCGTTGTTATTAGCTTTTATATTAACAACGGTATTTCAAGTATGACCCGTTGTTAAAACCAATAACAACGGTTAACGAAACAGAACCGTTGTAATTAAGTTTGGTAAAATTCGCGGCATTAATTCTACAACGTGTTTTGATGATTTTCGTGAATAAGTGTTGTTAAAGGGCCGTTGTAGTTGCTTGTATTTGTAGTAATGATTTATAAGAAGAACAATGTTCCTTACATTGTTATGTGTTTCGAAATTATGGGCACAAGTAAGGTCACCTTCCTTCACTTGTTCTTGAGCTAAATATGATGGATGATCCTCCTAAGACTCCAAGTATAGAAGCCACTCCAATAAATTGCACCCAAGATTAATCCCAAAAATTCCTACTAATATTAACTAGATATGTAGTAGAAATATTCCCTTAATATTACTAATATTTCTAGTATTACTACCTCTAGTAATAGTTTGATGTGTATTAGTATTTGTGAGAGATTTTAGCAATTGCATGTGAGGAAGAACTTGAGAGAAAACAAGCAAAAACTTCAACTAACAAAATGAGCAACCAAATCCCATTTAAAAGGCCAAAAACCGGTGGCCACACATAGGTAGGAATCTTTTGCTTTGTTTTTATTCTCTTGTTTAGTCTAGGTAGAGTGTAGGGAGCAAGGGTGTAAGATATAGGCATGATTAAAGCTTCTAAGTAGTGTCACTATCATGCTTTAATCAAAAACAACAAAGACAAAAGAGCATCTTTTGCTCTCTTATTTTGGCCGAAATATTGGACCTATTTTGGTCCATTTTTGCCTTTTGTCATTTGTCCCACAAATGCTTATAAGTCATATATTTAACTATCTTACATATTTAATTATTAATGTAATCATTTAACACTTAAATATTACAATTAATAATATAATATACACTCCACTTTTTGAGTAGTATACTTCCATTATATCAACATATAATGGGTCCCATAATTACTAGTTAGTTAAAATTACAACTTCTTGTAACTTTAAATAACTAATTACCTCTACCTCAAAACTTATATAATACCTCAACTAATTTAGTAATTTAACACTTAATTACTAAATTTAATCTTATTTAATCACATTATAATAAGACGCAAAATTTCACTCCCATAATTAAGGAATTAATTAATCTGTATCGCATACAATTAATTAAATATCTATTTGGGCCTCATCCTATAGGTGTGACCTAAAGGGATCAACTGACCACCACCGTCACACGACAGTAATGTCAAACTCTAGTTAGCCAATCATTACCGATTAATGACGGTCAGTCGACTGTATAAAGAATCATCCCTCACATATTCTTAGTATGTGATTTAATAATGATATCTAAATCATGTGATCACACTATTGTTGAGGACACATTTCCCAACAATCTCCCACTTGTCCTCGACATGTGTGCGTCACCAATTCTCTTGTCCTATTACAATCTCTCACTCAATGCAAGGTGTCTTGCAGGTCGTACTTACATTTGATCATATCTTGAGTGGTTTTCTCGATCTGGAGATTAACTGTCTGACCGTAATTATCTATCATAGATGCCTTATGAGTGTGGCCACGCATTTCCAGTTAACTACTCCTCGAGTGGCCTTGAGATTTCAAACAACCCTGACAAGGGGTGGACAATTCCTATCGCCCTATTCACTTCGTTCAACCACAGTCCATCATAACCCAAAATATACCCAGTTTGACCTCATTTACGAAATCGTAGAGTATAAATCAAAGCTAATCAGAAGTTGTGCCAACTTGGGAGAATAGTCTCTAGACAAAAGAATTGACTCATAAGAATACTATAGTAGCTCTTGCCACGACCAGGCTTTATGAATTACCAGAACTCTATAAGCGGTCACTGCCCGACGTGATTGTCCCATACTGATCTTGCCTATGTGATCGACTAGTCATCTCATATGACTCTATGGCGCTTGAACTTGCCATCAATCGCATCACACTCTAGTCACTTCGAGACGTCACCTCATATAAGTAACTAGGGGCAAATACCATGTCAATCCGGTTCACTTTAAAGGGGTTCAATTTGTCTCTACAACCCATTCGGATACGACAAGGTAGCGGGTGAGTTTAAAAAAAAAACTCAAACGATAAATGTGATTATCACATATGAATAGTCAATACACTATTACTACTTCATATTCTATAATCTTTAGTGTATTATTAACACTAGTTAAAATGCAGTATAAGCTTGGCCAGTAGATATACCCGATATCCATATATTCCAACTTTATTAATTGCTACTTCCTTCCATTCAATGTCATCTCTAACGACATGAATTTATCCAAGTATATGTCTAGACTTCTTACTAGACTTGGGCTCTTTAACTTGAAATATGCTCCCACTGTTATCACATAACTTGTGACAAAATCATTTGTAGATGGATTCACCCTTAATCCCTTCATTGACGATTTTATCACAATTTACTTGGATTCCTTTTTTATAATTTGCAATGCACGAAACTAAAACACTTTTCTTAGTTTCTAACTCTTTTGTCAATAAGACATCCTAGGATTTCAACAAATCCCTTTTAGTTTGGAAACTAAAGTTTGTGCAACCCTTCAACACCTAACTTAGTTTGTCATCCAAACATGTGAACGAATCCTTAATTCTTCTCAAGAATCTCAAGGATGTTCTTTAAGGCTTTCACAAGCCATAATGTTGGAATTATCCCTTAATTGACTTGTTATGCTCTCATTATATATCACATCATGGCACATGCGTCTGTTGGCATACATGATCATTCTAATGGCGGAAACATTAGAATTCAATTTCATGTGATCAACAACTTAATAGGTTCAGTGAATGATTATGACTCCATCATAGTAATTCTACTTCCATCAACATGAATAGCCTATTCAACCTTGTTGATGTACAACAGATACGAAAGAACTTATTCTCATAAGACTCTTAACTCTATGCCAATATTCTCTCTCATAGATTCAAAATCTAGAATATTTTGCATCCTTTTCCAAGTCTCCTAGTCACTCTTGCCAGAAGAGAGAATTGGTACATAATTCTCAATAAGTAATATGTTATAAACATATAAGACATGGAGAAACAATTCTAGCTCCCATTTAACTTCATGTATAATCATGATTCTTCAATCATGTGAATGAAACCATCCACTATTATCACATGAATGAAAAACATAATCCTTTAATGCTAGCTTAAGACCATCTTGTGATCACTTAAGATAGCTACGCATAATTTGTTAGGATTCTTAGATCTTCATCTAAGATTTCGTGTTTCAAACACTTCCTTCTTTCAAACACTTCCTTCTCTAAATACCCATTTTAGAAAAGCGAATTCAATTTGCCATTCTTCATTAAAATAAAATGCGGCAATTCCTAACATAATTAATTTTGATCAACATCTTTATGTCAATCAATTCTTTTATGTACCATGAAGCTCTATTTACTTTTGAGGAGACCCTCACCTTAAAGTAAATCTACTTTTGAGTAACAATTTTCGGATTGTAATACTATGGCTCGTGTGTAACATGGTCATACTACTATCACTTTCACAAAGTAATATTTTTAAATAATAAGACATGTGCGATAAACTCCCACTGAACTATGCTTCCATTCTATCTTCATAGACTATAGTTCAATACCAACTCCCACTCTATAATTCCATTACTATCACAAAGTAACATTTCAACTATAAGAGATGTTTGTAACGAATCAATCTACTCCCACTCTATCTCTCAGAAATACTTCTATTTTCTTGAGAGATAGTTTTGTGAGGTACAAACATAAATATTTAACGGAGTATTAGGAGTTTTCCTTGACTATGTATTAGCATTCAAAAGGCCATCCTAACATGGCAGCTTGATAATATGCGAGTCTTATCCATGTCATCTGCTTAAAGATTCTCTATACTAGGTATCTCATGGTTGACCATCCGTTTAGAATAATGTGTCCATATGGTATCGTAAATTCCCTACTTGATGAGTTCAAAAACTCATTATAACTTTAATTGATCTTACATAAGTAAGTTGTTACTTTTAGTAATGATGACATAAGGAGAATCAAATTCATAGCTTATGGACATATAATGATCTCATCATCATAATCGTCTATTCAACCAATTTGAGTTGTATATCTAATGTTTCTCTACGCTAGTAATTTATGATGATGATTTTAGAACAAATAACATAATAAAACAAGTGATTTGGGTTGAAAACCAAATCACCAATATCCAAAATACAACCCGTGTTTAAAGGATACAAACCAATTTCCAAGTCACACAAGGAAATCAAAATAGTTCTAAAAACATGAAATACATCATAAAATTAAAGACAAAGCAAATAAAAGCCAAGCTTCCATTGATCCATCACAACGGTCGGCTACTCTAGCTTCCCACATGATTCTCTAGGCTTTCTTCTCCTTGCCTTTGTCCTTGGTATGAGGCCCTATTTACAATAAAAAGGGTAATCACAACTTGTATCAACATACCAAAGTTGAGATTGAAACATAAAAGATAGGAATAGTAATATGCCTACTGGAATAACCTTTCCAGCTTTGATGTCGCCAAGGTATTTGGAACAGTTTCTCTTCCAATGCCCAACACCACAACAATAGTGGCACTTGTCCCCGGTGGGGGCACTGTACTTGGGCTTGGAGGTCTTAGCTTCACAAGCTTTGGCTATATTCCTGTTGGAAGTTCGCTTCTTTCCCTTTTTCCCGCTCTTCTTGAAGGTTCCCTTGCTCTTATGATTAACATTGAGCACATCTTTGGTGGTGCTAACACTTAGCCCTATATCCCTTTCGGCTTGCACAAGCATTTTATGCAACTCATCAAGGGAAACTTTCTTATCTTTCATATTAAAATTCACCCGGAATTGAACATATGCTTTGGTTTTGTTGAGGGAATGAAGAATTCGATCAATTACGAGTTCATTGGGAATTTCCACCTTATGCATTTTCAAGGGCTCAACATGCTCCATCAACTTGAGCACACGAGGGCTCACTTTTTGGCCCTCTTTGATGTTAAGATCAAAGAATGCGGAAGCCGCCTCATATTGAATGACCCTAGGAGCTCGTGAAAACATGTTCACAAGCTTCATGTAGATTTCATGAGCGGTGATAATCATTATAGCACTACGTTGGAGTTCGGCCTCCATAGAAAAGATCAACACATTTTTGATGGCGGCCGACTCCTTTTGGTAAACCTCATAGGTTTGCCTAGCGGCGGGGGTGGACCTAGCATTAGGTTCGGTGGGAGATGCCTCGGTAAGGTAACGAAGCTTGTCGTCACCTTGCGCGGCCAAGCGAAGTTGCGCGTCCCAATCGGCGAAATTAGACCCATTCTTTTCTAACTTACAACGATCCATGAAGGATCGGAGCCATGACACATTGGTAAGCGTGGTGGAACTAGTGGATGCGGACGTGATTGGAGTTGCCATTGCGGTTGATAAAACAAATTTGACTACAAAGTAGGAAATGAAGGAATTTATTATCATCTATCGTTTTAATAATACTCGTAAATTTAACTACAAGTATTGCATTTATATAGTGACCTCCACCCAACTATATAAATGATTCCGAGATCCAAATTCATATTAATACGGGTACGGTAAGCCGAGTCATCCATTATTAATATAACTCGGTGGATTAACTCTTTAATCGATTATACTTTTAGAACTCTCGGTCGATAAAAATTACTCTAATTCTCATCTTTAGCCCGGAACACATGAGACTACGGTCAACAATACTTCCGTTGAGCTCAATCCAAATTTTGATGTAATAACATTTTACTACCCCACTTCGCCAACGTAACAAGGTTTGTATTACGGTAAAGCCGGCTCAACTCCCTTATGAAATTGGTACTTCGTGGGTTTCTACTATTTGGTAAGACTATTTCTCAATTATTATATGTGAGAGGTCTTGTCAATTTATTATCTATCACGTTTTAAGTGAACTAAAGCGGTGAACTACGATAATTATAATTGACACGGTCGATGACTCGATATGATATGCATGTGTTGTTATGGCGATTTGGCAATGCATGTAACATATTAAAAGAAATGCAAAGCAATAAATAAAATTCCTAGTATGGCCTTCCTAAAATAGAAAATCAAATAATCTATTACATATTCGGAAACCAACTCCTTTGGTCCCTTGAATCTTCAAGTGGCACGCCTCCCAAGACACCGTCTTCGTCGGATCACCTTTCCGAATGGTACCGTCTTTGAAGATACTCCATAATTACAAATAATAATAAAATAAAAAGCTATTCCTATTATACATTTGTAAAATGGAAAAACTAATAAAATAAAAATAAAAGTGATACGAGATCACATTAAATTACAACCGAATCAATATTCCCTTTCATTACGGGTAATATCGATTTAAAACTAAGGCCATACTAAGATAAAATTACATAACTCAAAATTATATATAAATAAAAGACATTCAACAATTGAAATATGCAGCATTATAATATGTACCTTTTATGCCAAATAATGTGCCAAATCGCCCTATTTAACTTATGTCGTACATATAACCCGATTTTATGGAAATGCGTGATAATATCTTTTAAAATCACTAATTAACACTTAAATCACATCTAAGCTCAAGTTAATTATCCTAACACCTTTTAGGATTCAAAAATTAGTCATCACATAATTTTTGACAATAATTCAACTTGATTTAATTTTATGCTCATTTTTTACCTTAAAATAATTATTTATATGAAATAAATCCAAATTAAATTATAAAAATTTCAAAAAATGAATTTTAAATTTTTGAACATTCTCGAATAATTCCATGACACTCATAATGTCAAAAATCATGGTTAAACTTTTCGAATTAATTTTGAGAAAATATAGTTGCATTTTATCGGTTTTATCTCATAAAATACATAAAGTATCCTAAAATTAATCCAATAATTTTTAAAACTTTAGATCTTATTAGTGGAATATTAATGAAACTTAAAATAATTTTCTCAAACCATGCAATACGTTTTAGCTAATTTTGCTAAAATAGTCACTATTTATGCCATTTTTACTCTAAAAATCCATAAATCATGCTAAAAGAGATCTTTTAATCTAGAAATTTACATACTCTCTTTAAATTATGCATGTGACATCATATTAAAATATCATGGCTTAATTCGAGATTTAACTATTTTTAACCATTTTACCTCTTTTAATCCATTTTTATCTCATAAAAATCATAAATCATGCAATATTAATCAACTTAACTCGACTTTTTACACACAACTTGTAAAATATGCATGTGAGGTCATATAAAATTTCCAAGGTCAGAAACTTAGTTTAACTATTTTTAGCATTTTAATTCCCATTTTAGTCATAAAAATGTAATAAAATGACCAAAAATCTTTAAAATGAGCAATAAATTTCCATAAATCATAAAAATGACCTAAATATATTTTAGGACCAGAATATATAATATGCATGGTTATTTCGTGGCTTATACTTATAAATCACAAATTTTTAGTTTTATATGTTAACCTTTTAACTCGGAAAAACAATAACCGATTATGCATGCAACATCCTTATGCTCTGATACCACTTGTTAGGTTCATATACCTATTATTAGACTCCTCTAATAGTGAAAAAATTAATTTGTTAATTATTTGTTCTTTAGATCTAGTGCATGCATAACAAAATGAAAGATTTATAAGAAGAACAATGTTCCTTACATTGTTATGTGTTTCGAAATTATGGGCACAAGTAAGGTCACCTTCCTTCACTTGTTCTTGAGCTAAATATGATGGATGATCCTCCTAAGACTCCAAGTATAGAAGCCACTCCAATAAATTGCACCCAAGATTAATCCCAAAAATTCCTACTAATATTAACTAGATATGTAGTAGAAATATTCCCTTAATATTACTAATATTTCTAGTATTACTACGTCTAGTAATAGTTTGATGTGTATTAGTATTTGTGAGAGATTTTAGCAATTGCATGTGAGGAAGAACTTGAGAGAAAACAAGCAAAAACTTCAACTAACAAAATGAGCAACCAAATGCCCATTTAAAAGGCCAAAAACCGGTGGCCACACATAGGTAGGAATCTTTTGCTTTGTTTTTATTCTCTTGTTTAGTCTAGGTAGAGTGTAGGGAGCAATGGTGTAAGATCTAGGCATGATTAAAGCTTCTAAGTAGTGTCACTATCATGCTTTAATCAAAAACAACAAAGACAAAAGAGTATCTTTTGCTCTCTTATTTTGGCCGAAATATTGGACCTATTTTGGTCCATTTTTGCCTTTTGTCATTTGTCCCACAAATGCTTATAAGTCATATATTTAACTATCTTACATATTTAATTATTAATGTAATCATTTAACACTTAAATATTGCAATTAATAATATAATATACACTCCACTTTTTGAGTAGTATACTTCCATTATATCAACATATAATGGGTCCCATAATTACTAGTTAGTTAAAATTACAACTTCTTGTAACTTTAAATAACTAATTACCTCTACCTCAAAACTTATATAATACCTCAACTAATTTAGTAGTTTAACACTTAATTACTAAATTTAATCTTTATTTAATCACATTATAATAAGACGCAAAATTTCACTCCCATAATTAAGAAATTAATTAATATGTATCCCATACAATTAATTAAATATCTATTTGGGCCTCATCCTATAGGTGTGACCTAAAGGGATCAACTGACCACCACCGTCACACGACAGTAATGTCAAACTCTAGTTAGCCAATCATTACCGATTAATGACGGTCAGTCGACTGTATAAAGAATCATCCTTCACGTATTCTTAGTATGAGATTTAATAATGATATTTAAATCATGTGATCGCACTATTGTTGAGGACACATTTCCCAACATTAGACACATAGTCAACAACCACTAAAATATACTTGTTAACTTTACTAGATGGGAATGGTCCTTGGAAATCGATGCCCCAGTCATAAAAAACCTCAACCTCTAAGATACCATTTTGTGGCATCTCATGTCTCTTTGTAATGTTCCCTGATCGTTGGCAGGCATCATAAGCTGAAAAAAAAAGCCTTAGCATCAGCAAACAAAGTAGGCCAGTAAAAACCAGACCGAAGTACCTTAGCCACGGTGTGTGATGGACCGTGGTGACCAACATAAGAGGATGAGTGACAGCCTTCCAAGATCACTCTAGTCTCCCACTGCGGAAAACACCGTCTGTAGAAACCGTCTGCACATTCCTTAAACACATAACGATCATCCCAGAAGTATTGCTTAGCGTTATACAGAAAACGCTTCCTCTGCTGATGAAAAAGGTCAGGCGGCAGCGTGCCACTGACAATGTGATTAGCTAGATCTGTTAGGTTCATATACCTATTATTAGACTCCTCTAATAGTGAACAAATTAATGGTTTATAATTTATTCTTTAGACCTAGAGCATGCATAACAAAATGAAAGATTTATAAGAAAAACAATGTTCCTTACATTGTATTTGGTTCGAAATATTGGGCACAAGTAAGGTCACCTTCCTTCACTTGTTCTTGAGCTGATAATGATGGATGATTTTCCAAGATCCCAAGTATAGAAATCCTCCTTTGATTGCACCCAAGACTTACCCTTAAACTAGTATACTAATTAACTAGATTATTATACTAGTATCCTTAAAACGATTCTAATATTGTTATTACTACTACACTAGTAATGATGTTTTAATATTAGAATTAATGAACAAAAACTTTTGTATCTTCAAAACTTGTTGAAGAATTGTAGAGAGAATGATAAGCAAAAAAATACATGTAGATGTTGAATCAATGTATGTTTTTGTGCAACAACAAGAGTTACTACAAAGAGCAAGACTCACGGTTTTTGAAGAGGCAAACCGTGCCATTTTGAGAGACAAGAGTGCATTGCCCATCATTTTTGTGTAACACAAAAGCAAAGGGAATAAAACATGGTAGTATGGGTAGATATAAAAATAAGCAAACCCATGAGGCAATTATAGTAAACAAATCAATTGTTTACCATAATTAAACTTCCATTCGGTCCATGCCTCACAAAATGGGCTACCATTTTATTTTGTCAATTTGTTATTTGTCACACAATATGTCACATGTAGTATTTTACATGTTATTAATTAATTTAATGCATATTTATCCCATAAATATCATTTTACGAATTAATTAAATTACATATAATAAATCGACTAGTGATACTTGATCACATAAATAAAATGGGTCACAAAATTATAATTCACAACATCTTGTAATTATAATTAACCATTCATTCTTATCTCTATTTTTTCTCAAACAATATGCTATTTCAGTAATAAAGCATTTTGTTACTAAAATGAATCTTATTTAATCCCATTACAATAAGATTTTAAACGTCTCTTTCACAAGTAAATTGTTCACTTTTAAGGAATTGATTACCTCGTATCGTCATACAATTAATCAATTTATCCATTAAGGGAATTGTCCTTTAGGTGTGACCTTAAGGGATCAACTGACCACCACCGTCACACGACAGTAATGTCAAACTCTAGTTAGCCAATCATTACCGATTAATGACGGTCAGTCGACTGTATAAATAATCATCCCTCATGTATTCTTTATATGAGATTTAATAATGATATTTAAATCTTGTGATCGCACTATTGTTGAGGACACATTTCCCAACAATCTCCCACTTGTCCTCGACAAGTGTGCGTCACCAATTCTCTCGTCCTATTACAATCTCCCACTCAATGCAAGGTGTCTCGCAGGTCGTACTTACATTTGATCATATCTTGAGTGGTTTTCTCGATCTGGAGATTAACTATCTGACCGGAATTATCTATCATAGATACCTTCCGAGCGTGGCCACGCATTTCCAGTTAACTACTCCTCGAGTGGCCTTGAGATTTCAAACAACCCTGACAAGGGGTGGACAATTTCTATCGCCCTATTCCCTTCGTTCAGCCACAGTCCATCATAGCCCAAAATATACCCAGTTTGACCTCATTTACGAAATCGTAGAGTATAAATCAAAGCTAATCAGAAGTTGTGCCAACTTGGGCGAATAGTCTCTAGTCAAAAGAATTGACTCATAAGAATACTATAGTAGCTCTTGCCACGACCAGGCTTTATGAATTACCAGAACTCTATAAGCGGTCACTGCCCGATAGATTGTCCCATACAGTCTGCATATGTGATCGACTAGTCATCCCATATGACTCTATGGCACTTGAACTTGCCATCAATCGCATCACACTCTAGTCACTTCGAGACGTCACCTCATATAAGTAACTAGGGGCTAATACCATGTTAATCCAGTTCACTTTAATGGGGTTAAATTTGTCTCCACAATCCATTTGGATAGAACAAGGTTATATATTAACGAGTTTGTATAAATAAACTCAAACGACAAATGCGATTATCATATATGAACCAAAAACTCATATTTTTCTTTCATATCTTATAATCTAATACAAATTTGGCATACGCCTTAGACCCATGGATACTACATGATGGTCATGCTTTGTTTGCGATAAAGGTTTGGTTAATGGATCTGCTATGTTGTCATCCGTTCCAACCTTACAAATCGCTATTTCCTTCCTTTCAACATAATCCCTAATTACATGGAATTTTCTAAGTACGTGTCTAGATTTATTGCTAGACTTGGGTTCTTTAGCTTGAAAGATCGCCCCATTATTGTCACAGAAGATCGTGATAGGATCTTTGGCGATGGGAACTACCTTTAGCCCTTCCATGAATTGCCTAATCCACACGGCTTCCTTAGCAGCCTCTGATGCTGCAACGTACTCAGCCTCCGTAGTAGAATCCGCAATCACAGCTTCTTTGAAGCTTCTCCAGCTTATTGCACCACCATTGAGCATATATATAAATCCAGCCTGGGATTTCATATCATCTCTATCTGTTTGAAAACTCGAGTCTGTGTAACCCTTAACACACAACTCGGGGTCACCTCCAAACACTAAGATATAATCCTTAGTTCTTCGCAAGTACTTAAGGATGTTCTTCACAGCTATCCAGTGACTCTCACCTGGATTCTTTTGATATCTACTAGTCATGCTTAAAGCATACGAGACATCTGGACGAGTGCATATCATGGCATACATGATTGATCCAACAGCGGAAGCATAAGGAATAAACTTCATGCGTTCAACATCTTCGGGTTTGGAAGGAGATTGAGACTTGCTCAAAATGATTCCACTACCCATAGGAATCAAGCCTCTCTTGGACTTTTCCATGCTGAAACGTCGAAGAATCTTTTCAATGTAAGATTCTTGACTTAATGCCAATATCCTTTTGGTTCTATCTCTATAGATCCGGATACCTAGTATGCGTTGTGCTTCTCCTAAATCCTTCATTTGGAAATAATTTCCCTTATACTCCTTGACAGAGGATAACATTGGAATATCATTTCCAATAAGTAGTATGTCATCCACATACAATATTAGGAACACAACATTGCTCCCACTAAACTTCATGTATAAACATGGTTCCTCAACACTTCGAGTGAAACCATTCTCTCTTATAACATGATTGAATCGATGATTCCAGCTTTTAGATGCTTGCTTAAGACCATAAATGGATCTCTTAAGTTTTCATATTTTGTTAGGAATTTTTAGATCTACAAAACCTTCAGGTTGTAACATGTACACCTCCTCTTCTAAATGCCCATTTAGAAAAACGGTCTTTACATCCATTTGCCATATTTCATAGTCATGAAATGCAGCAATCACTAACATTATGCGAATGGATCTTAGCATGGCTACTGGAGCAAAGGTTTCATCATAGTGAAGACCCTGAACTTGGGTAAAACCCTTTGCAACAAGCCTAGCCTTGTAGACATCATCATGTCCTTCTATGCCATTCTTTATTTTGAATATCCATTTGCATTGAAGAGGTCTCACTCCTTCAGGCAAATCCACCAAGTTCCAGACTTGATTTTCATGCATAGAACTTATTTCGGATTCCATGGCTTGAAGCCATAAAGCTGAATTAGGACTAGAGATAGCAGCTTTGTAGGTAGAGGGTTCGTCGCTTTCCATAAGCAACACATCGAGTGTTCCATCTTCCTCGATAAGTCCCACATATCGATCGGGATGGCGAATTACTCGACTCGTTCTTCTTAGTGGAGGAGTTTCAACCGTGTTAGACGATGAAGGAACATCTTCTTGCGTCTCTTTCTCGGTTTGTGGCTCTTGAACTTCATCAAGTTCAAAATTTCTCCCACTCTGTCTCTTAGAAATAAGTTCTCTTTCTAAGAAGACAGCCTCACAAGACACAAACACTTTGTTTTCTTGAGGTTTGTAGAAGTAGTGACCTCGAGAGGTCAAAGGGTAACCTACAAAGATGCATTTTACGGATCTTGGGGCAAGCTTATTATCGGACTTTGCCTTGACGTAAGCATCACATCCCCAGATTTTCATGTAGGATAGATTAGGAACTCTTCCTTTCCATATTTCAAATGGAGTCTTTTCGGTGGCTTTAGTGGGACTATTATTCAAAGATAGAATTGCAGTTTGGATTGCAAATCCCCAAAATGAGTTCGGTAACTCGGTTTGACTCATCATGGATCGAACCATATCAAGTAGGGTTCGATTTCTCCTTTCGGCAACACCATTGAGTTGTGGCGTTCCGGGTGGAGAAAGTTGTGATATAATACCACAATATTTCAAGTGTGAATCGAATTCAAGGCTAAGATACTCTCCACCACGATCAGATCGTAGTGCCTTAATCCTTTTGTTCAATTGGTTCTCTACTTCGTTTTGAAATTCTTTGAATTTCTCAAACGCTTCACTCTTGTGCTTTATCAAATAGATATACCCATATCTACTCAAGTCATCGGTGAAGGTTATGAAGTAGTCATAATTACCACGAGCGGTGATGCTCATTGGTCCACATACATCGGTGTGTATGAGTCCCAATAGTTCACTAGCTCGTGTCCCTTTACCACTAAAAGGATTTCGAGTCATTTTGCCAAGTAGGCAATATTCGCATGTACCATATGATTGAAAATCAAATGGTGTAATCACATTAGTCGAAATTAATCTTTTGATGCGATTCTCGTTTATGTGACCTAATCGACAATGCCAAATGAACACTTCACTTGGATCACTTGTTTTGAGTTTCTTTGATTGAATGTTATAAATATCATTAGTCGGATTTGAGGTCTCTAAAATGTAAATGCCATTGATAGAGGAAGCTTGGCCTATAACCAAGTCGTTCCTCGAAATAGTACAACAATTGTTCTTTATGACAAAACAAAAACCGTCCATGTCCAGCATGGCGATTGAGATAATGTTTTTAGAGAGTGTAGGCACATAATAACAATTATGTAAATACAACTCAAATCCATTAGGCAAAGCTAGAACATAAGTTCCTTTGGATTCAGCCGCTACTCGAGCTCCATTTCCAAGGCGTAGATCCACATCTCCCTCGCTAAGCCTCTCCACATCTCTTAAACCCTGTAAATGATTACAAAGGTGAGAACCACAACCGGTATCCAGTACCCATGTCGTAGTGGAAGTATAATTTATATCAATAACATAAATTTCTTTAGGAATTTTACCTTTTGGAGTGATAACTCCTTCCCTTATATTTCACAAATATACGGGACAATTCCTAAGCCAATGTCCCATGCCATAGCAATAATGGCACTCATCATTAACTTGCTTGAAGTTTTTGATTTTCCTTCCCTTCTTCTTGAACCGTTTGCCCTTTGAAGCAAGAGCTTGATTGCTTGAGCTCCCACTAGTTTTGGCATCTTTATCTTCCAGAGACAAAGATCCTACAGATTGTGCGAGGTAGTCTTCCTGAGACGTGCTCATACGAGATCTGATAGTAGTGGGTGGTTTAGAAGAAGTGATGAAGTTAAGGTTTCCATCCGAACCTATCCCAAAATGAAGTTCTCTAGTAGTGTCGAAATCATTGTTGGAGCAAACGTCGTCAAAAACATTGTGGTATGACTCAATAGTTATCGGTGCGGTAGCGTTTGATGGATTCATTGTAATGCTCTACAAGTACGGAGGAAAAGGAAATATTAACATTTGTCTTTTTAAATCATACTTGTAAATAAATTAACAAGATATGAGCATTTATATAGTGACCTCTACCCAACTATAAAAATGATTCCGAGATCCAAATTCATATCAACTTGGGCACGGGGTAGCCGATGCAACCCTTATCAATATAACTCGGTGGATTAACTCTTTAATCGATTCTACTTTTAGAACTCTCGGTCGATAAAATTACATTAACATTTATCTTTAGCCCAAAACACATCTGACAAGGGCACGGGGTAGCCGATACATCCCTTATCAAAAACTTTTGTTGAGTTCAATCCAAATTTCGAATAAATGTGTCCATTATTCAAACCCATATTAACTTAGGCACGGGGTAGCCGATACATCCCTTATCAATATGAATTCGGTGGATAGACATTTATCACCCACTTCCCCTACGTAACAAGGTTTGTACCCCGGTGTAGCCGAGCGCACTCCCTCACGAAATAGGTTTTCATGGTTTCTACTATTTGGTAAGGGTATATCTCAATTGTTTATTTTAGCGAGAGGTCATGTCAATTTATTATCTATCACGTTTTAAGTGAACTAAAGCGGTGAACTACGATAATTATAATTGACACGGTCGATGACTCGATATGATATGCATGTGTTGTTATGGCGATTTGGCAATGCATGCAACATATTAAAAGAAATGCAAAGCAATAAACAAAATTCCTAGTATGGCCTTCCTAAAAATAGAAAATCAAATAATCTATTACATATTCAGAAACCAACTCCATTTGTCCCTGGAATCTTCAATCGGCACGCCTCCCAAGACATCGTCTCTGTCGGATCACCTTTCCGAATGGCACCGTCTTTGAAGATGCTCCATAATTACAAATAATAATAAAAATACAAAGCTATTCCTATTATACATTTGTAAAATGGAAAAACTAATGAAATAAAATAAAAGTGATGCGAGATCACATTAAATTACAACCGAATCAATATTCCCTTTCATTACGGGTAATATTAATTAAAACTAAGGCCATACTAAGATGAAATTACATAATTCAAAATTATATAAATAAAAACATTCAACAATTGAAATATGCAGCATTATAATATGTACCTATCATGCAAAATCGTGTGCCAAATCGCCCTATTTAACTTATGTCGTACATATAACCCGGTTTCATGGAAATTCGTGATAATAACCTTTTAAAATCACTAATTAACACTTAAATCACATCTAAGCTCAAGTTAATTATCCTAACACATTTTAGGGCTCAAAAATCAGTCTTCACTAAATTTTTGACAATAATTCAACTTGATTTAATTTTATGCTCATTTTTTACCTTAAAAACTCAATATTTATGAAATAAATCCAAATTAAAACATAAAAGTTTCAAATTTTGAAT
Organism: Silene latifolia; assembly: GCF_048544455.1. Lineage (NCBI taxonomy): Eukaryota > Viridiplantae > Streptophyta > Magnoliopsida > Caryophyllales > Caryophyllaceae > Silene > Silene latifolia. The sequence goes on from NC_133534.1 coordinate 11,631,883, forward strand.
TTTAAAATTTTGAACATTCTGGAATAATTCCATGACCCTCATAATGTCAAAAACATGGTTAAAAAAAATTTCGAATTAATATTGAGAAAATATAGTTGCATTTTATCGGTTTTATCTCATAAAATACATAAAGTACTCGAAAATTACTCCAATAATTTTTACAACTTTAGTTATGATAAGTGGGATATTAATGCAACTTAAAATAATTTTCTCAAGCCATGCTATACGTTTTAGCTAATTTTTGCTAAAATAGTCACTATTTATGCGATTTTTACTCAAAAATCCATAAATCATGCTAAAAAAGATATCTTAATCTAGAAATTTACATACACTCTGTAAATCTTTCATGTGATATCATATTAAAAGATCATGGCTTAATTCGAGATTTAACTATTTTTAACCATTTTACCTCTTTTAATCCATCTTTATCTCATAAAAATCATAAATCATGCAAATTAATCACATTAACTCGTCCTTTTACACACAACTTGTAAAATATGCATGTGAGGTCATATAAATTTTCCAAGGTCAGAAACGAAATTTAACTATTTTTAGCATTTTAATTCCCATTTTAGTCATAAAAATGTAATAAAATGACCAAAAATCCTTAAAATGAGCAATAAATTTCCGTGAATCATAAAAATGACCTAAAAACATTTTAGGACCAGAATATATAACATGCATCATGATTTCGTGGCTTATTCTTATAAATCACAAATTTTTAAGTTTTATATGTTAACCTTTTAACTCGGAAAAACAATAACCGATTATGCATGCAACATCCTTAGCTCTGATACCACTTATTAGGTTCATATACCTATTATTAGACTCCTCTAATAGTATATGAACCTAATAAGTGGTATCAGAGCTAGGTATATGAACCTATTATTAGACTCCTCTAATAGTATATGAACCTAATAAGTGGTATCAGAGCTAGGTATATGAACCTAATAAGTGGTATCAGAGCTAAGGATGTTGCATTCTTAGGTATATTCTCTTGTTTAGTCTAGGTGGCCACACATAGGTAGGAATCTTTTGCTTTGTTTTTATTCTCTTGTTTAGTCTAGGTAGAGTGTAGGGAGCAATGGTGTAAGATATAGGCATGATTAAAGCTTCTAAGTAGTGTCACTATCATGCTTTAATAAAAAAACAACAAAGACAAAAGAGCATCTTTTGCTCTCTTATTTTGGCCGAAATATTGGACCTATCTTGGTCCATTTTTGCCTTTTGTCATTTGTCCCACAAATGCTTATAAGTCATATATTTAACTATCTTACATATTTAATTATTAATGTAATCATTTAACACTTAAATATTACAATTAATAATATAATATACACTCCACTTTTTGAGTAGTATACTTCCATTATATCAACATATAACCCGTCCCATAATTACTAGTTAGTTAAAATTACAACTTCTTGTAACTTTAAATAACTAATTACCTCTACCTCAAAACTTATATAATACCTCAACTAATTTAGTAATTTAACACTTAATTACTAAATTTAATCTTTATTTAATCACATTATAATAAGACGCAAAATTTCACTCCCATAATTAAGGAATTAATTAATCTGTATCCCATACAATTAATTAAATATCTATTTGGGCCTCATCCTATAGGTGTGACCTAAAGGGATCAACTGACCACCACCGTCACACGACAGTAATGTCAAACTCTAGTTAGCCAATCATTACCGATTAATGACGGTCAGTCGACTGTATAAAGAATCATCCTTCACGTATTCTTATTATTAGATTTAATAATGATATTTAAATCATGTGATCGCACTATTGTTGAGGACACATTTCCCAACATTAGACACATAGTCAACAACCACTAAAATATACTTGTTAACTTTACTAGATGGGAATGGTCCTTGGAAATCGATGCCCCAGTCATCAAAAACCTCAACCTCTAAGATACCATTTTGTGGCATCTCATGTCTCTTTGTAATGTTCCCTGATCGTTGGCAGGCATCACAAGCTGAAAAAAAGCCTTAGCATCAGCAAACAAAGTAGGCTAGTAAAAACCAGACCGAAGTACCTTAGCCACGATGTACGATGGACCGTGGTGACCAACATAAGAGGATGAGTGACAGCCTTCCAAGATCACTCTAGTCTCCCACTGCGGAAAATACCGTCTGTAGAGACCGTCTGCACATTCCTTAAACACATAACGATCATCCCAGAAGTACTGCTTAGTGTTATACAGAAAACGCTTCCTCTGCTGATGAAAAAGGTCAGGCGGCAGCGTGCCACTGACAACGTGATTAGCTAGATCTGTTAGGTTCATATACCTATTATTAGACTCCTCTAATAGTGAACAAATTAATGGTTTATAATTTATTCTTTAGACCTAGTGCATGCATAACAAAATGAAAGATTTATAAGAAAAACAATGTTCCTTACATTGTATTTGGTTCGAAATATTGGGCACAAGTAAGGTCACCTTCCTTCACTTGTTCTTGAGCTGATAATGATGGATGATTTTCCAAGATCCCAAGTATAGAAATCCTCCTTTGATTGCACCCAAGACTTACCCTTAAACTAGTATACTAATTAACTAGATTATTATACTAGTATCCTTAAAACGATTCTAATATTGTTATTACTACTACACTAGTAATGATGTTTTAATATTAGAATTAATGAACAAAAACTTTTGTATCTTCAAAACTTGTTGAAGAATTGTAGAGAGAATGATAAGCAAAAAAATACATAAAGATGTTGAATCAATGTATGTTTTTGTGCAACAACAAGAGTTACTACAAAGAGCAAGACTCACGGTTTTTGAAGAGGCAAACCGTGCCATTTTGAGAGACAAGAGTGCATTGCCCATCATTTTTGTGTAACACAAAAGCAAAGGGAATAAAACATGGTAGTATGGGTAGATATAAAAATAAGCAAACCCATGAGGCAATTATAGTAAACAAATCAATTGTTTACCATAATTAAACTTTCATTCGGTCCATGCCTCACAAAATGGGCTACCATTTTATTTTGTCAATTTGTCATTTGTCACACAATATGTTACATGTAGTATTTTACATGTTATTAATTAATTAATTTAATGCATATTTATCCCATAAATATCATTTTACGAATTAATTAAATTACATATAATAAATCGACTAGTGATACTTGATCACATAAATAAAATGGGTCACAAAATAATAATTCACAACATCTTGTAATTATAATTAACCATTCATTCTTATCTCTATTGTTTCTCAAACAATATGCTATTTAAGTAATAAAGCATTTTATTACTAAAATGAATCTTATTTAATCCCATTCTAATAAGATTTTAAACTTCTCTCTCACAAGTAAATTGTTCACTTTTCAGGAATTGATTACCTCGTATCGTCATACAATTAATCAATTTATCCATTAAGGGAATTGTCCTTTAGGTGTGACCTTAAGGGATCAACTGACCACCACCGTCACACGACAGTAATGTCAAACTCTAGTTAGCCAATCATTACCGATTAATGACGGTCAGTCGACTGTATAAATAATCATCCCTCTTGTATTCTTTATATGAGATTTAATAATGATATTTAAATCTTGTGATCGCACTATTGTTGAGGACACATTTCCCAACAAGATCTGCATACCAAGGATCTTGGTTAACAATAGAAGACAAAACAACAAACAAGGAATCATCAGGAAAAGAATCATCAATAGGTAAAGAATCTTCTCCCTCTTGCTGTGACAGTCTTGATAGATGATCAGCTACAACGTTCTCAGCTCCTTTCTTATCTTTTATCTGCAAATAAAACTCCTGAAGAAGAAGTATCCATCTCAATAGTCGTGGTTTAGCTTCCTTCTTAGCCAGAAGGTGCCTCAGCGCTGCATGGTCAGTAAAAATAGTAACTTCTGACCCTATCAAATAAGAACGAAATTTTTCTAAGGCATAAACCACAGCTAGCAGCTCTTTCTCAGTAGTGGTGTACTTCACTTGAGCCTCATCCAGAGTTCGGCTCGCATAGTAAATTGCATTTAAAGCCTTATCTTTCCTTTGGCCTAGCACTGCTCCTAGTGCATAATCACTAGCATCACACATAATTTCGAACGGTAAATCCCAGTCGGGAGGCTGTATGATCGGCGCAGATACCAAGGCCTGCTTTAACCTCTTAAAAGCAGAAAGACACTCATCAATAAATACGAAAGGGGCATCCTTAAGTAGAAGCTGATACCGTCGTTTAGTATCAAAGATAATATTTATAACCTAAATACTACTAACAGAAGCTAGTGGCAGTCAGAGTCGAACCACAGAGAGGCGATGTAATTAATAGTTGTCTAATCTCTATCTAAAGTAACAGTTGTGAGGGGGTTTGATTTGAATAGTTCTATAACTAAAGGCAATCAAATTAAAATTAAACTAAAGTAAATAAACGAGTGATTAAAGAAACTGGATGAAATCAAATATTAAAAGGATGCTAAGATGGTCGGTTCACTGTAGTTTCGACGGAGACAACTCTAAGTAAACTGTTTTAAACATGTTAGACGGGAAAATAAAAAGTCCTCTCGGTCCAATTTAACAGGTAGCAACCTTTCGGCCTAAGCTACGGGTCCCTAATTCTCACTAATACTAACTTTCGTTCTTGATTAATGATACTTAACTAAATTAACTTATCTCTCGATCTTGCTAATTTAGTCGTCTTAATTAAGTAGTCTATTTCCCTCCCCTATCTTTCGATCTATCGGGTCGGTCAATTCCTAAGCATTCAACTAGTTGTGTGCACTCGATTCGTCAAATATAGCAATTAAATTAAATAAGACGCATCTAATCTAACACGCGACGGTCGATCGACCATGTAGGACGGTCGATCGACCAGAGCCCGATAACAGGTCACCAAAGTCGAAACCGTCTAACCTACAGATCCCCTACATCTTAGCACAAAGGATTTAGCTACTCGTGATGGTGATAATAACAGCAATAAAATTATCAAATAAAGCAAACGAATTCATACTTAAATTAACTAAATAAATAACTAACATGAAACGATAGTTTGGCTTTAGGAAATCTAAACTAGCAATTCTAACTATGGAAGAATTAAAGCAACAAAACTGAACAAAGGTACAGAAGAATACCGTAGAGAAGAATTGTAAAGGAAAGACCAAAACCAAATGCGGAAAGTAAACTTTATTGACGAAAATATTCTAAACTAATGGAATAATCAAAATTCAACCTTTTTGTGATGAACCCTAATTAATTCCCTAGAAAAATCCGATGCCTGTTCTGAAACAGGGGGCTCACGTTATATAGGAATATAGCATGATTCTTATTCTTAAAACCTAATTACAATTGGGCTTCCAACTTCTCGTCCTTTTAATTTGCGTCAGGTTAAAATAGCGGTCGATCGACCACTAATACCAGTCGATCGACTAAGATGCGCTGTACATAAGCTTCTGACAATCGTGCTCTGGTCGATCGACCAAAGGCATCAGTCGATCGACTGCTCCTCTTTCCGAGACTTGCATTCAAAGATTTCGACGATCTATAGACCACGTAGGTCAGTCTATAGACCACTGTAACTGGTAATCCGCTTCTGAAACTCTCGCAAATCTATTTTTCAGGCCTTGATACGCGCACCAAGTTCGTCGCTCGAGTAACTACTTCATGTCAAATCCTATGTCAAGCACTCGGGGACTGATTCGGCTCGATTTCCGCTGGATTCTTCACATTTTTACAATATTACACAAAAACACGAAAGTAGACGAAAATAGGGAAAATAGTAGCATAAACTACATAATTGAGCTCTGAAATGCGTGTGAAATAGGGTGTAAAACATCATATTTAGGACACGCATCAGCAGCTGTGTAAGTGGTTTAACAATTTTTGAAAAATCCTTGATAAACCGGCGATAAAACCCAGCATGACCAATGAAGCTCCTCACTCCCTTAACATTAACAGGAGGAGGTAATTGCTGAATCACTTCCACTTTTGCTTTGTCAACTTCTATTCCCCTGTCAGAAACTAAGTGCCCTAAGACAACTCCCTCGTTGACCATAAAATGGCACTTCTCCCAGTTAAGCACAAGATTAACCTCAATGTAGCACTGCAACACTTTATCAAGGTTAGACAGACAATTAGAAAAATCACTTCCATCGACACTGAAGTCATCCATAAAAACTTCCATAATAGACTCAATGTACTCTGAAAATATCCCCATCATGCACCTTTGAAAGGTGGTAGGGGCATTACACAAACCAAAAGGCATTCTGCGATAAGCAAAAATGCCCTGAGGACAAGTAAAAGTAGTCTTAGCCTGATCATCTGGGTGGATAGGGATCTGACAGAACCCTGAGTACCCATCCAGGTAGCAGAAAAACTTATGAGAAGCTAACCTTTCTACCATCTGATCAGAAAGAAAGGGGAAAGTGATATTTCTTGGTGGCGGCATTCAGCTGTCTGTAATCTATACACATCCGCCAGCCAGTTACTACTCTGGTAGGTATTAATTCATTTTTGTCATTCTTGACCACAGTAGTCCCTCCTTTCTTAGGAACTACCTGAACCGGACTCACCCACTTAGAATAACCAACAGAATAGATAATACCTGCGTCACGCAGCTTTATTACCTCTGCCATCACAACATCTTGCATCTTTTAGTTCAGCCGACACTGACCCTGTCTGCAAGGCTTGTGATCTTCCTCCATCTCAATCCCGTGCATACAAATATCGGGACTAATCCCCTTGATGTCGTCCAAAGAATAACCCATAGCTTTCCTATTTTTCTTAAGCACAGCTAACAAAGCAGTCAGCTGATAATCATCAAGCTTAACACTAACAATAACTGGATATTGCTCGGTATCATCTAAGAAAGCATATTTTAGATGAGAGGGAAGAGGCTTACGCTCAGGTACCTTTATCTCTATGGAGCAAAGAGTACTGATCATCTGTTCCACTTTCTTTCCCTTAGCGTCGGTGAGTTCACGCTCATCTAAAGCAGCTTCAAGCAAATCCAACACAGCATCATTGTTATCTGAGTTATCTGCACACTCATCCAAAAGCATTAGAGCTTCTAGTGGGTCCTTTATAAAAGAATCGACGAGAAGTCATAGACATACTCGTCAACAATATCAACAGAATAGCAAGTATCTTCTATCATTGGTGGAGCCAAAGTGCTAGGCAGACTGAAAGTAATCGCATCATCCCCTACTGCAAGAGTCAAACGCCCTTGTTTGACATTAATAATGGCCCCAGTTGTATATAAGAATGGTCTTCCTAGTATAATTGGGGTCCGGGTATCCTCAACTATGTCTAAAACAATAAAGTCCACTGGTATAAAGAACTTGCCTACTTTCACAGGCACGTCCTTTAAGACGTCCAAGGGTCGTCTTACAGATCTATAAGCCATCTGTAAAGTAATGTTAGTCATTTTAAGGTGACCCATATTTAATTTCTTGCAGACAGATAGAGGCATGACACTAACACTAGCTCCTAAATCACAAAGAGCCTTATCTATTACTTCATTGCCTATAATACAGGTAATAGAGAAACTACCCGGGTCTTTCATTTTTTTGTGGAGCCTTATTTAAAAGTAAATTATTTGACTCTTCCATGAAAGCAATAAGCTCAAATTCACTTAGCTCTCTCTTACGCGTCATAATATCTTTCATAAATTTAGCGTAAGTAGGTACCTAGGTAATAAGTTCGGTCAAAAGGGACAGTTACCTGGAGGTTCTTGACAACATCCACAAACTTACCGTACCGTCGTTCAACCTTTGCGTCCTTCAAACGTCCTGGATAGGGCACTTTGGTAGCAATGAGTGGACCCGTGACTTTCTCTTTACCTTTATCAGCACGTGACGTCTTCACAACAGAGGAAGATGACACGGTAGCGGAATTAGATGTCAAAATTGAGGCTCCGCTGGTTCTGTCACTCGATCGAGCAGTTTCCTCACTCGATCGAGTGGTTTTATCTTGAGAATTACTCGATCGAGGTATTTGAACCTCTCGATCGAGCTCTTGTATTTCAGGTTCTCTCGATCGAGTTACAGAATCACTCAATCGAGTAACTTCTTCTGCCAAAGTGTTTGATCGAGGGGAATAAACTCCTCGATCGAAATCTGTTATTTGGGCATCTCTCGATCGAGTGGAAATTGTACTCGATCGAGTAACTGGATGGGCTATTTCACTCGATCGAGTAAATATTTCACTCGATCGAGTAGCAGGACAGTATTCAGCAGGGATATCATCCGCAAGCTCTTCCAACTCGTCATCCGGGGCATCATCAGCTGTCACAACCCCGTCTTCCGGCATTTTTGGCCCATCATAAGCAAGGCCACTTCGGAGATTGTTGGCATTGACTGGGTCGCACGAGGGTGGATGATTAACTTGGAGTTGCGCGAGTGTTAATTGCGCGACTTGCTCTCTTAACTCCACAATAGTGGTATTATCCTTGTTGCATTTCTCCCCAAGCTGTTGCGTTAAGTTCAAAACCAAGGATTTCAGTTCGGCTAACTACCCATTTGTAGAGGAGGAATCCGGTTGTGGCATTGATGTAGAAGGAGTAGAAGCACTCGTTGAGGTCAAGTCTTCATATAATTTGGAAAAAGGAACTCCTTGCTTGAATTTTTGATAAGCAAGGACACGCTCTACACTTGCCATACAACCAATAGGGTCATGCCCCTCCATACCACATCTACCGCATACTATCTCGTGCTCAATAATAGCACAAACTTGTGCATTCTCACCTACAGTTTCTATAATCTCCGGACTACCTAGACTTCTGCTAGGACTCTCCACCTTAGCTACTACCAACTCGTTTACATTCCTACCTCCTCGGGGATTTTTATACTCAGCAACATGAATGGCCATCCCCTCAATAAGATGCCACCCTTTACTATCCTCTACATTCTTATAAAATCTCCCTTTGGATGCACTATCAAGAACATCCTTCTGGTCCGGATACAACCCATTGTGCATAAGAACCAGCGCTTGAAACCATGATGAGGCACAGAATGGACGAGCTTCTTGAACGTAGTCCAAGCCACATTCAAGTCTTCAGCGGGTAGTTGCTCAAACGTAGTAATCTGAACTCTCAACGCATTAGTGCGCTGTGGTGGAAAATATCGCCTGTAAAAGGCCAAGGCAAGAGAATTCCAGTCGGTTACACCGGCTGCTTCCATGTCTAAATCCCTCAACCATTCCCGGGCATCATCAGCTAAAGAGAAAAGAAAGAGAACTCCCTTCACTCTGTCTTGTGTCACCCCAGCAGCAAGAGGAATGGTGGAACAGTATTCTGTAAATACCTCTATGTGCTTGCACGGATCTTCTCCAGGTACACCCCTGAAGAGATTTCTCTCGACCAGTTGTATGTAGGATGGGTGGATTCCAAAGGTTCCCGAGTCAGTAGTGGGTAATAGGAAACCTTTTGGAAGGGAATCCACCGTCGGCTCTGAATGACTGGCTATATTCGGCATCCTAGCAGATAGAATTTACAGTAAAGCAGGTACGACAATGTTCTCTTCTAGAATAGATATCCTCCAAAACTAATCAAGAACTTGCAAAAATATGAGATCAGTCTAAAGGAATAAATTCCTTGAGACGAGAGACAAACTTAAATAAAGCAACAAAATTACGCCACCTCCCCGACAACGGTGCCAAAATTTGATAGGCTAGTCATGTACCTAGCAAAAATAACCAACTGGCACTAACTAATTTAGCTAGGGAAGTTGGGTCGATCTCCACAGGGAGATGGAAAAATGTCAGCTTTAACTAAGTCCGTCAAGGTAACCAATTTCTGGGAGTTTGAATTGTTTGTTCTAGTCTAATGAGATTAAGAAAGAGAGAAAAGATAAGAGAATAAGGATTAAGCAATCAGAGAGAAAATAGGTAAGACAGTCGGTTCACCATGATCATTCAGTCAAGCAATCTAGGTCTCAGGTCAATGCAAGTATGGTCTATGGGGCAGTGAATATCTCCTTCCGGTCTCAATTCGCCCTAAAGCACAAATAGCTTAGCTTCCGCCCTCACTACGTGCTCTAATGTTCGCTACAAGTCTCACCCTTTCCAATCTTTCGATCTATGTCAAGGTTTACTGCGATTTGATGACTAATTGTGTCGACTCAATTAGACAGAAACAATTAAATGTAGCGATTAACAACATAAACTGCACAAGCATCAAACCTAATAACTCGATTTACAATAACTTCATAATCATGGATTCCCTAAGTCTTAGAAAGGAAATTAGCTATGCATCATCATCGAATTAACAACAATCTTATATAAACAATAGAAATTAAACATCATAACAATGCAATAAGAGAGATTTGAATTAAAGCAATAGTAAATAAGGGAAAGGAAGAAATAAGAGCAACAAAGAGATTAAGATTAAGAAATAAAGGAGAGTATGATACCGATTACAAGATTCGATCTGAGCAATCGTTCTCAATGTAAGAGTAGAAGAGAGTAGAGAGGAGAAGAGAAAAAGTGTAATGTAGTCTAAGGGTGATGAAGAGGAAGTTACACACGTCCTACTTAACCTAAAATAAATCCTAATTACAAAGCCAACTCGAAATAAGGCAAAAAAACGATTACAGGGTGGATCCTCTCGATCGAATGAAAAAAACCGTTCGATCGAGGACTTCTTATATTGGCCTTCTCGATCGAGTATGAAAACAACTCGATCGAGTGAATCTTCAAGGGATAAAGCATTCGATCGACTGAAAGGTGATCGATCGAGCTATATTAGCACGTAAGGCACCTTGACACCTTCCGAAATCAGCTCACGCGTCTTCAAAGTGATAGATTCCAAGCTCCAATTCCTTATTCTCCATAAATGCATGCAAATGGGACAAGTTTAGGCTCGATTTATCTTCTTTCCGGTCCGTACCTGCAATTTACAGAAGACAAACGAAAGGACTATTCGGGGGTATTTGTAGCTAGATGCCACGTAAATAGTACAGAAATGCGTGTAAAAATGAGGTAAAAACCTTATATAAAATACACGCATCACTTATCTTATGAAGCAAAGGGTAAAGCATATATATATAAGAGAGAAAGAGAAACAGTCACTCACCTAAAGTGCGACCTATATAGCAAGAATGCAACAAAAATGAAAGACGATTCAAGTATAATGTACACATTCCAACCAACAATGTCCGTCACAGCCGAGGGCTTACAAATAGTATGGAAAAGTGAGGTTCAGGTGAGAAAAGGCAAAATAAATTATGGAAATGTGGAGGTACAAGCGCCAAGCTAGTTCCTAAACAGGACCATATAAGACCGTCCGAGTCTCAACTGACTATAAAATAAAGCACAAGTGTCTTTCATGACATACGACTCACTAACCAAATACACTATCTCCTCAAAAAATGTAAGAATAAAACGGAGGAGTGAGACCGTCACAAGATAGAAATAAACACAGATGGTCTCAAAAACCAACTCAAAATCAAACTTTTCTGATTTTTCTATTCTGCACTCACGTATGATTCCTTTTTTCAATTTATTTTTCCTTTTTTTTTTCTTCTTCCACGTTTTTTTTTTCTTTTTTCTATTTCATTCTTTTTCTCATTTTTTCAATCATCTTCCCTTCCTTATTTTCCACCAACTCCAAACAGTAAAATCGAGCCAAACTCGCGACATAAATCAATTTACCGCAAAAGACACACTAGGCTAGCTTGACTGGGCAGGCTTAGTTTCGGATGTAACTAATGGGTCAAAAAGGCTAAATTTGGCTTAAGTGGAGCTAATTGAGTGAAAAATGTAAGAAGGGGAAATTTGCAAGCGCCTCCCTGCATGTGACACCGACCACAAACCTGAATGTATGCATTTAACAAGAAATCGAATCTCATAAAAGTGCAAAAATGATGAACATGCTATGCAAGGAGTACTATTCTCATTTCCTATGTAAACTGGTCATGAATGTCACCAATTATGGGGCTCTAAAACTCAGAAATTATAGAGTAGGTTGCCAATTTATCAGGTCAAGTCTACACAGTCAGCTATATTTGAACAAAAACTTGTGGATATGCGTAAGACTCGGCTAATAACTGTCAATAAAAGTGCAAGGCTCAAGTAAAAAAGATAAGTTACAGGGCAATATCATCACGGAAATCGACCGTTCCGACTCAACCTATATGCAAAATGAAACGTGAATATTTTATTAATTTTTGAATTTTTCTAATTTTTCGATTTTTTTCGAAATAAATGAAAACAATGCAAGCAGAAAAATAGAAACGTGAATGCAAAACAAATGCAAATGCAGACTCAAAGGATGCATTACCCTCCCAAAACCAAAACGGACAACGCCCTTGTTGTCCTCCAGCATACACCAGTAGATATATATAGGGGAGCGGGAAAATACAACCAATAAATGAAAAATGAAAATAAAAAGAGACAAAAGGGAATAAAAGAGCGAAACGGGACATACAAAACACGAACTTCCCCAAACCAGCCTGGAAACTGGGGAAGTGAGTAGACCAGTAGCTACTCGTCAGCCTCCTCGTCCTCCACCGTGACCGTGTAGTCCGGGTCCACCTGCTGCTCTCTTCCCCTCGCCTCCTCAGCCTGAGTCCTCGCTGCCGCCTCAGCTATGTCCTCCTCGTCACTGGCTGGCTGTGGGTACCCCTTACCTGGGTACCGGTAGAAAGACGGGTGTGGCCAACCCTCAGGGACGGGACGATGTCGCATCATGTGATACTCGTATAAAAGGAACAAAGCAAGAGTTATGTCCCGCTCCATACGAGCATGCCTGTCTAATAGCTCAAGCAACAAACTATCACGGCGTCCTTGGTCCATGACCGTGGACGCCTCGTAGGGTGGAGGAGGTACAAAGTTAGCCGGGTAAACCGGATGTGTCTGGTCGGGCGCAGGAGTAGGAGTAGGGATCGGGGTAGGAATGGCCGTGGAAGTCTGGCCACCCATAGAAGGTGTGGATCCCTCTCCGGTCTCAGGTCTACGCCGCTTCGTAGAAGCGGACATGGTAGGAGGTGGTCGAAGCGGTAGGTGGTACATGGGCAAGGGAACGAGACGAGGTAGGGTGGTGCAAGGAAGGGTCTCAGAAAAGGAACCAGAAATCTTCTAAGTCTGGTGGTCGGAAGCAAGCCAAAACATGGACAGCATAGCAGGAATGCCAAGGTACCTATCAATGTCTAGGTACAGAAAGTCACGAGGGAAGACGGGGAAGACAGAACGGGCAAGAAAAGTGGTTATGCCACCGCAGATAATGGTGCCCGAGGTCTTCTCCCCCACAGAGTGAAAGTACTGGGCGGTCAGGTAAGCAATGTTAAGGACAAAGGGTCCCTCACTGTCAATGTTCAGGTACCCGCCCAGAATAGAAAGCTCAATGTTCAGGTACACAAGAAATATCGGGTTGGGGTAAGGTGGACCTGAGCGAGCTTGCGCTCCTCGTAGGTAGTCTGTGCCAAGGTCCTCTACAACATGCGGATGACCTTCCTAGGAGTGGCAGTGTCACCCGTAAAAGAAAGACCTAACCTAGTACAAACTCCTCTAAAGTCCAAGAAAAAGTCTGGTTAAATAACCGGAAAGACACTGAAGCACAAGTCGAGTCGGTGGCGTAAGCGCCATAAGAGAAGGTAAAGGAGCTGAAAAACTCAAGGGCCAGCTCCTTGAAGGTCAAGGCACTCATGGTCACTAGTCCAGACATCTCCGTACCCCTCAAAATCTCTACAACAGGCTCGTAAATACCAAGTCTATCAAGTGACTGAAGGCGCAAAAAATTAGTAGACAGAAAATCACAGCTCGCTAAGTCAAAGAAACGAGTACGATGAAGAGCGTTAACGAAAATTACCTCGGGATAGTCGGGGTGCGAGTCAAGCGAATCATCCACTCGGATGGTGACACGGCCAGGAGAGCGGCCAGCAGTAGGCGTAGCTCGTGCATGACCCCGACCTCTAGTACCTGAAGTAGAAGCTCATCCTCTGACGGAACGAGGTACTAAGGCCGTCTGGTAGGCAACTGTGATAGCTGGTGACCACGCAGTAGGGGTGGTCACCGTACCAGAGGTGCCTGCTGTGGCTGCAACAGTAGAAGCAGCAGAAACGAAAACAGAAGTAGAGCTAACAACAGAGACAGAAGCTGAAACTGAGGTCGACCCAGAGGTCAAAACAGAGCTAGCCGCGACACAGGCGGAGCTAGCATTAGCAGCAGAAACAGTACCAGCAGGAACAACATGTAAAACAAGGGTAGTGGAAGCGGTACTAATAGTCGTGGTGACGGTGGTGACAGCAAGAACCACCGTCTCAGCAGAGGACGGAACTACACTCGAACTAGACGAAGGAATTGAACTATTGTCCATCCTAATCAAGTAAGCAATGGTGAATAATAAGCAATTGAATCAAGATACCGCAAAACCCCAAATTTCAGTCGAAATTTCCGACTGTCAATATAAACCCTAAACCCTAATTACCTCATTTGGTAAAAACAATGCAATTAAATAACAAGAAGGTAAAGGGGACACTTACTTGATAATGAAACCCACAAGAAGAAGCAAAAATAGTTGACAAACAAGTGCAATTGACGAAATTTCGAACGAAAAACCGCAAACCCTAAATCCGTTAATTGACCGCGAAAAGGGGCAAAATTGAAGGAGAAAACAAGGGGCTTTGGTCGAAATCCTAGCAAGATAAAAAATGTGGGCGGTGGATTTGGTATTGGGCAAGAATTAGAGAGGAATTTGGGGTGTTTGTCACAAAAGGATGAAGAAATGAAAGAAGAAAAAGAAAGAATGAAAAATAAGGAGTTAAAGAGACACTTCCTGCATGTGAAATTCAATTTTCACTCGATCGAGTGATTTGAAATCACTCGATCGAGAAGTCTTGGCTTCATTTTACTCGATCGAACAGAAATCTACTCGATCGAGTACTCCCTATTTTTGCCATTTCGATCGAGTAACTGGAAACTTGATATATTCATTTTATATATATGTTTACCCCTTATTTTAGCTCGGTTTCTATTGTTCATCATACTTTGAATAGTATATTTTTAAGCTAATCCTGTGTTCTTGGTGTATTGTTGTGTTTGTTACGTTTTTATAGGAATCTAAGCATTTAGAGGCTTTTTCCTATCATTTTATACACCAAGTTCACTAAGCTAAATAAGACCAAGTGTTGGACTAAGCATGGAGCATTGGAATGGGTTTTGCATGGAGAAATTGATGGATCAATATGTGTAATGTAAATGTTGCCAACAATCAAAGTCAAAGCCCAATGTTCAAGTCCAAGTCAAGGTGGAAAGCATAAGATTCCAACATGCTTAGGATACTTTTTGGGAGCTCTAAAGATGATAGATGAAGCATTTACCCGTGTGCATTAAGGGTCATTAATCACGCTCTTTGGATTCCTCAACAATTAAGTGAGGAATTAAGTGGAGAATATCCGGAAATGCACGACCCCGATCGGGGCCGCCCAACCCCGATCGAGGTTGCACCCCTCTTGAATGTTTACGCTTCTTCTCCCTCTCCTATAAATAGGAGAGGCATTCCAAGGCTTATGCATCTTATTTTCACGTCTCATTTTATTCTCCATAGCCTTAAGAAAATATATTTCTCTCAATAGTTTTCATATTAGTTTACAAATTAATTAAGCTTGTAGTTCCTACACATTTGGTTCTTAATACATTTGCAAGCATTTGGTTATATATTGTTCTTCCAATTCAAGTTCATCTCCTTAAGGTATTTTCTATATAGTTTACATTTTTACATATCTTTTTAGTTTATATTAGTTTATAATTAAGCACTCTAATTAGATTAATTTAGTTTAATTTTTTTACATGTTAAAACATTTAGTTCATATAAATCACTCAATCATGTTTATCATTTCTCTATTTATAGTTTACAATTTACACCTTAACATGAGTAGCTAAATCTCTTAGTCTAAGGGCTAGGGGAGCCATGCAAAACAAGTATATAACATGATAAAATAGGTTAATAATAATATTGTTCAAATTGCTTCTATGACATGCTTGAGCCATAACGTTTAATCTTTGTTTAAGGCCTTATTCAATTGATTAAGTTTGTTCATTCGTTCTACTAGTCGAGAGGCACGGAATTAAATTAGACTAAGCATGTATAGTAGGACGACCTAGTCATGGACGAGAGTTTTTCTAGGACCCGGTCTATGGTTGACACTAATATCGTAAGGTGGGTGTCTTTAAACCTAAGCAATTGACAATACTATTAGTACCAAGTTTATCATGATCATACCTTTGCATGTGTGACCCGAACCACTTATAATCTCTTTTATCATATAATTTCCATTACAATTTTCATTAATCATCAAACAAACCAACCAAACCAAAATCGAAGTCGAACTTGATAAAAATCTACCCATAGCAATTCATAACGCAATTACCATTTCCTTGTGGTTCGACCCCTATTACTACATTTATTTGTGTTTAGGGAATTTATCTTTGCATATTTACGCAATAAGCCTATCAAATTTTGGCGCCGTTGCCGGGGAAACGGTTTTATTGCGTTTTGAATTGTCGATTTTTATCTTGTTTTCTTTTGTCTTGGGGAACACTTGTTCCTTGAGACCGTTACTTATCATTTCTCTAGAAAGTGTTGTCTTATACCCAGGTCCTCTCGTAGTGGAGAATTGCTTTCACTGGATTCCAATCCCAAGAAAACCTTTAGGAGAAGACGGCGTTTTTGGAAGGAAGTGAAAGAAGCCACTTCTCCCATCCAAATTGAAAGTGCTAGAAAGTCTTACTTAGACGATCTAGAAGCCCTTGAATAGGAGGAGGTTTCAAGTTCATCATCTCCACCACCATCACCAACTACTATAAAAAAAATGGTGAAACTTTTCGATCATTAAAAGCCCACCGCGGCCATGCTTCCGGCCGGTATCACAACCACACAATTCACCGCGCCGGAATTCGAGATCAAACCGGCTTTCATTAGCCTTGTGGAAAGGAAGCAATTTGGGGGAAGTCCTTTGGAGGATCCCAATTTGCATGTGCAAAACTTTTGTGACTATTGCTCTATGATCCGTCAAACGGGCATCACTCAAGCCCAAATAAGGGAAATACTTTTCCCTTTTTCTTTGAAGGACAAGGCCAAGCTTTGGATCTATAGCCTCTACCACACTGCCATGGGAATCACCAATTGGGAAACTTTGGCTCTAGCCTTCTATCAAAAGTTTTTTCCACCGGAGAAAACCCAAACTTTGAGGAGCCAAATCACCGGATTCCGTCAACAAGCTCTTGAGAGCTTATATGAGGCTTGGGAGAGGTATAAAGAGCTTCATAGATAATGCCCACATCATGGGCTAGATGATTGGTTTCTAGCAATAACATTCTACAATGGATGTTGTGCCGAGTCCCGAAGGATTCTTGATACCGCCAACAATGGGCGGTTTGATCAAACTGACACCGACCTTGCTCATGCCACGATCGAATCTATGGCGGTCCATGATGCCCAATATGTCAATTCCCGAGTTGTGCCATCCAAAGGTAAAGAAGAATCCTCCAACAACTCCGTTTTACTAGCTCAAATTGCCTTACTCCAACAACAATTGGCGGAGAGAGATGCTAAAGATTCCCTTCAACAACTCAATGTTGTGTCTTCAACAAGCCAAATCGTTGTTTGTGATGGTTGTGGAGGTGCGGGTCATTATGCCGCTCATTGCCGAGCTCCTATCGAAGAGGTAAATGTGTTTCAAGCTTTTAGACAAAGTTCATATCCACCGGGTACATTTTCCAACACTTATATCCCGAATACAAAATTCAATCCGAACTTGTCTTACACTAGCAACAATGTGCTTAACCCTCAACCCCCACCACAACAAAATGCCTATGTTCCTCAACAACAAAAGTATATCCCTCCAAAGGGTTATCAAAATCAACAAAGGCCCCCACAAAACAATTACCAACAAAATCCACCACAAAATGCACAACAAAACAATCAAGGAGTTGGTAAGCTCGAGGGCATGATAGTCCAAATGCAAAGGGAATTATTGGCTCAAATTCAAAAGAATGATCAAGCTCATAGTGCCGCGGTCAAGATGTTAGAACAACAAGTGGCTCAACTAGCCGCTTCTAATTCTCAAAGGAAGAAGGTCAACTACCTCCCCAAGGTGAGCAACCACATGAGACCGTCAATTCTATCTCTTTGAGAAGTGGTTCAAGCTATGGTGGGCTATCCATGACTTTGGATGATGAGGTGGTTGTTAAAAAGGCCAAGCTTGGGGAAATGATAAAAAGAAGGTTAGTGAAGAGCCTCTTGTTAAGGATCGTGTGCCATTTCCTCATCGATTGTTGATGCTAAAGAGGAAGAGCAAGCTTGATGCCAAGAATGTTGAGCCCCCATTGCCCGAAGATAATGACAAGGTGATTGTTGAAGAAGTCTATCCTAATGCTAAGGAGAGTGATGCCATTTCAAACAAGGTGAGTGTTCCCAATAAGAAAGAAAAAGTGAAGAATGTGGAGGATGCTCCTCCCAAGGAAGTTGTTCAAGTACCATTTGCCTATCGTCTAGCAAAGCACAAGGAGGAAGGTAATTTCGGTAAGTTTTTAGAAGTTTGCAAGAATTTACAAGTCACCGTCCCATTTTTAGAATTGCTTAACCAAGTCCCTTCTTACGCAAAGTTTATGAAGGAAATCCTCTCAAAGAAGCGATCCTTCAATGAGGTTGAGACCATTGCTTTCACCGAAGAGTGTAGTGCACTCTTACAAAATAAGTCTCCCCCGAAACTTAAGGACCCCGGTAGCTATTCTATTCCTTGCACTATAGGCACATATATCATTGATAAGGCCCTTTGCGACCTAGGTGCTAGTGTAAGTGTCATGCCCTACTCCCTTTGTGAAAAACTTAACATGGGTGCTTTAAAATGCACAAGTACAACATTGTAAATGGCGGATCGTTCTTTAAGCGACCTTTAGGTGTCTCAGAAGATGTACCCGTCAAAGTTGGCAAGTTTTTCATACCCGTTGACCTCCTCATACTTGATATGGCCGAGGACTCACAAACCCCAATTATATTGGGTAGGCCATTTTTACGCACCGCGGGTGCGTTAATTGATGTGAAAAATGGAAGGTTGACATTGGAAGTGGGTGATGACCGGGTTTCCTTTAGCAAAAACAACACCATTAGAAGCCCAATGTTACAAGAGTCTTATTATTTATTTAGCAATGTGGACACTTCTTATGCCTCACTAATGGATCCGTTGGAGGATGATATGGGTGTTGTTTGCTTTGTAGGAGATGATGCTAAGGGCACTAATGCTAAGAGTGCCAATAAGAAAGGGAAATTTTATTTGAAGAATTTCAAATGGTTGAAAAATGAAAAAGATAGCTATGAAATGGAGCTTGGTTGGTGGCTAGCTCAATGACAAAACTTGAATCAAATAGCTTCTTTCATCGTGCGGGACGTTAAACCAGCGCTTCTTGGGAGGCAGCCCAAGCTTTTTATTTGTTTTTATTTATTTTCTGCAATTTATTGTTTTTCTTAGATTAGAAATAAAATGCTCGACTTGACGATGTTTCTTTTTGTGATTTTTAGGTGAAAATGAAGGGAGAAGAATTAGAAGTAAATTTGGCACGCTTCCCCATGCAAGAACCCCGTTCGGGGACGTGGTTTTCGAAAAAAGACAAGGAAATTGAATCATACGCGGAAAAGAGTCAAAACCCGAAGGAGTAGTCAACCCCGATCGGGGTTGCCAGCCCCGATCGGGGTCGTGGTTCTGTGATTTCTTGGCCTTTGCTTTATACGGGTAAAAACATAAAAGGGGGATAGAATTCTTTCGATCATTTTCACACCCCAATGGTATTTTCTCTTCTTTTTCTGCAATTCTTCACCTTAATCACAAGGAAACATCTACGTCCCCCGAATTCATGCTAGCTTGGGGGAGGCTAGCAAGTTGAGTAAGTTTTTCATTGCTTTACATATTAGTTTAGATCTTGCAACCCATTAAACATACCCTCTAGTCCTTCTTGTTTTGTGCTTTGAGCCATTTTTATGGTTTGATTGGGTGATTTGGATAGTTGGCACATTGAGGACAATGTGATGTTTAGCTTAGGGGGGGGGGGGGGGGATTTCATTTGCATATAGTGTAATTTGCATGTAGTGTAGAAAATTTGAAAATTTTTGAGAGAAATTTTTGCTTTGTGCTTGCTTCTAGCCTACTTTCCTCTTTGCTTATCCTAATAATGGCTTGTTGCTAATGATTTATTCTTTAATGATGGGATATTAGCTACATGGGGATGTCTTGACATAGTAGGTGGGAGATGGAGAATGAACCGAATAGGCTTGATTTTGACTTGTGGCAAGCTACAAAATGGTAAGGTAGAGCCTCTTTTTGACCGATGCATCCATATCCGGTCTCTCTTAGGTGAGTGTAGGTGTCTCGTTATAATGTGTGTTTTATCAAAACGCACAAGTATGGTCCTCATGTCATCTCTTGGTAAGCATGCATTCATTTGTTATAGCATTTTTGGAGCCATTCACATGATTTTTTTTAGCCTTTTTTGACCCCGTCACAAAATTTATCCTTAGCTACATAATTGAAATTGCCTATCCTTGTTGAGCTAGTAGCTTGGTTGGATAGTGTTTGGGTGCTCATTGGGATATGTTTTGTTGTTTGAAGTCATGTGAGCTTGGTCTTAATGCTCAAAAAAAAGAAAAAGAAGAAAAGAAATGGAAAAAAATTAAAAAAATGAGAATGAAAAAAAAAAAGAAAAAAAATGAATGAATGAGAAAAAGCATGAAAAAAGAAGAAGTATGCATCGAAAAGAAAAGAAAGAAAAGAAGAAGAAAAGATGAGAGAAATTCTCATGCATTATTCATATTATTTTGGAGAATTTTCTTATGGTTTGAATTGCAAAAATGGGTTAGAATTGGGATTGAGCACCCTTACATTTTGGTAGTTGCTAGCTTGACTTAGCTCCACATTACCATAATTCTTTTGTTCCCCTTTCTTACCCATGTTTATTTGCCTTCCCCCTACCCATTTGACTTCTTTATCATGCTTACATTTGATTGTTTTGGCTTACTAGTTTTGACATGTTTACCATATTAGATTGCGGGCACATTATTATAAGTCGAGGATAGTTGAGTGTTCATTCACAAAATTGTCCTTTCACATATAAAAGAGTTGAGTGCCCCGTGAGAGTCCACAAGTCAAAAGATCATGCAAGAGCTTAAAAGTTCATTCAAAGTTTCCCATGCTACGCCGTCGTGTAAATCTCATCCATGTTTTGCTTATTCCTTGCCCATGTTGATTCGGGTTTTTAAATAATTGTGCATAGCTTGTTTGGATATTGCAATTGATGGGATTTGGTTTCTTGCTTGGAGATAAGCAAGGGTTTAGCTTGGGGGAGTTTGATATATTCATTTTATATATATGTTTACCCCTTATTTTAGCTCGGTTTCTATTGTTCATCATACTTTAAATAGTATACTTTTGAGCTAATCCTGTGTTCTAGGTGTATTGTTGTGTTTGTTACGTTTTTATAGGAATCTAAGCATTTAGAGGCTTTTTCCTATCATTTTATACACCAAGTTCACTAAGCTAAACAAGAGCAAGTGTTGGACTAAGCATGGAGCATTGGAATGGGTTTTGCATAGAGAAATTGATGGATCAATATGTGTAATGTAAATGTTGCCAACAATCAAAGTCAAAGCCCAATGTTGAAGTCCAAGTCAAGGTGGAAAGCATAAGATTACAACATGCTTAGGATACTTTTTGGGAGCTCTAAAGATGATAGATGAAGCATTTACCCGGGTGCATTAAGGATGATTAATCACTCTCTTTGGATTCCTCAACAATTAAGTGAGGAATTAAGTGGAGAATACCCGGAAACACACGGCCCCGATCGGGGCCGCCCAACCCCGATCGGGGTTGCACCCCTCTTGAATGTTTACGTTTCTTCTCCCTCTCCTATAAATAGGAGAGGCATTCCAAGGCTTATGCATCTTATTTTCACGTCTCATTTTATTCTCCATAGCCTTAAGCAAATATATTTCTCTCAATAGTTTTCATATTAGTTTACAAATTAATTAATCTTGTAGTTCTTAAACATTTGGTTCTTAATACATTTGCAAGCATTTGGTTATATATTGTTCTTCCAATTCAAGTTCATCTTCTTAAGGTATTTTCTATATAGTTTACATTTATACATATCTTTTTAGTTTAATAAGCACTCTAATTATATTACTTTAGTTTAATTTCTTTTACATGTTAAAACATTTAGTTCATATAAATCACTCAATCATGTTTATCATTTCTTTATTTATAGTTTAAAATTTACACCTTAACATGAGTAGCTAAATCTCTTAGTCGAAGGGCTAGGGGAGCCATGCAAAACAAGTATATAACATGATAAAATAGGTTAATAATAATATTGTTCAAATTGCTTCTATGACATGCTTGAGCCATAACGTTTAATCTTTGTTGAAGGCCTTATTCAATTGATTAAGTTTGTTCATTCGTTCTACAAGTCGAGAGGCACGGAATTGAATTAGACTAAGCATGTATAGTAGGACGACCTAGTCATGGACGAGAGTTTCTCTAGGACCCGGTCTATAGTTGACACTAATATCGTAAGGTGGGTGTCTCTAAACCTAAGCAATTGACAATACTATTAGTACCAAGTTTATCATGATCATATGTTTACCTTTGCATGTGTGACCCGAACCCCTTAAACTCTCTTTTATCATATAATTTACATTACAATTTTCATTAATCATCAAACAAACCAACCAAACCAAAATCGAAGTCGACCTTGATAAAAATCTACCCATAGCAATTCACAACGTAATTCCCGTTTCCTTGTGGTTCGACCCCTATTACTACATTTATTTGTGTTTAGGGAATTTATCTTTGCATAGGTACGCGATAAGGCTATCAAAACTACTCGATCAAACCCTTTTCCTGTGCAGTCCTCTCAATCGAGTACAAAAAGTACTCGATCGAGTTCTTTTCTTCGTGTAAGTCATCCAAATGCGTCATTATCTTCCCAAACCTGCATAAAAATACTCGCAAACATATCCCAAACATACCAAATCACAAAGTAACAGTCTACAGTCTTTCTAACTACGCTAAAACAGTCTAAAAATCTAGTAGTCCTAAAAATGCAATAAAGAAGTACGACAGAAATTTAAAAAGTCTCTACAATTTGTTACAACGGGGCCTTCCCCGCTCAATTCGCAAAACAATTCAGTAGCCCAAGTGAGGGCTTCTGACTGGAGGAGGTCCCTTAAGCATCCTCGACCGTTCTCTTCGTTCTCCACGAGCTTGAATTTGAACCGGTAGAGGGAGAATAGTTGACGTCCACGTATGCACGAACTTTCCTCGTCCCTTTGTCTTTCCCACCAGCTTTGACATTAGGATCCCCAGTTTGACTAACTTTAATTGCACAAGGACTGTTGACAACTCCTGAATCTATTTCATCTGTACATATAGCAAATAAAACCGACGAATGTTCCTCCTTTTCGCTCTCAGTCTGAGGCGAAGGCGTTACGGTTGCAGCACAAAATTTTACATTTTCATCTGGAGTGTCAATATGGGAGTCAGTGGAGGATAGGGCATTGCAAGGTTGAGCTTGCATGGGAGCCCTACAAGATTTAGATTGATGGAAAATCAATCCTACATCTCCTACATGAAACGTGAGTGTCTTACCCCCGACATCTATCACTGGACGAGCGGTGAATAAAAATGTGTCTCCCTAAAATAATAGGGATGTGAGTATCTTCGGGAATGTCAAGCACTACGAAGTCAACGGGAATAAAGAATCTCCCGATTTTAACAGGTATGTCCTCTATTACTCCTAACGGCCGTGATATACTACGGTCGGTCATCTGTACGGTCATGTTTGTGCAATTAAATTTGGTCAAACCAAGTCTCTTTGCGAGAGACAAAGGTAAGACGCTCACGCTAGCACCAAGATCGCATAGCGCATTATCAATCAAGTGGGTACCTATGTGACATGCAATCGAGAAACTACTCGGGTCTGACTGTTTTGGGGGCAACTTATTTTGAACTAGGGCAGTCCCTACCTCAGTTAAAGCTACCGTCTCATGATCGTTGATATGCCTCTTACGTGACGAAATTTCTTTTATAAATTTTAGGTAAGAGGGTACCTGTGTCAGCAACTCGGCGAATGAAACAGTAACCTGTAGGCTTTTCAGGAGCTCGACAAATTTGCCGAACTGTTGATTGGCTTTCGTGCTCTGTAATCGCCTTGGGAAGGGCACGGTAATAGGAATCTCGAGCCCTTTGTTTCTCTCTTCCAACGTCTCAGCAGGTTCAAGCTCTTTGTCACTCGATCGAGAATTTTTGCCTCTCGATCGAGTTCTTCCAGATGATATTTCACTCGATCGAGCATTTCCAGCCTCTCGATCGAGTTCCTCAATAGCAACAGTGTTCGATCGAGACAAATTTCCACTCGATCGAACAGATTCTTCAATAATTTCACTCAATCCAGTGGTTTTCACCCCTCTATCGATCCCTTAATTATCCAGTTCACTCGATCGAGTAACATTTCTACTCGATCGAGTGTTTTCAGCATCAATTCTACTCGATCGACCCCCTGAAATCAGTCGATCGAGTATATTCTTCGTGGTAAGCTTATCTTCAACGACAATTGACTGTTCATCAGCATTTACGGCCTTCCTCGGGTCTAATATGTTATCTAAAGTTGACAATTTTGGTCCTTCATATGAACGACCACTTCTCAAATTAATCAAGTTTACCGTCTCGTGTGGATTCTTCTCAGATTGGGACGGAAAATGACCCGGTTTCCTCATGGATTGATTGGCAGCGAGTTGAGAAACTTGAGTTTCAAGTGACTTGATGGATGCTTCTTTATGTTGGTCACTTAATTGCCATTGCTTTGTCAATGACTGAAGCATTGAGTTTAACTCAGCTAGCTCACTTACCCCACTTGAAGACGATGCTCCTTGATTCGGTGGAGGAAAAGAAGGAGGCTTTTGGAAGCCTTGTTGAGCTTTTTGAGAAGGGACATATGGCTGCTGATGATGTGGTGGAGGAGTGGGATTAAGAACATTTTGACTTGTCCACCTCAAATTGGGATGAACTGCCCCTTGATTGTTGTATTAAGTGAAAGATCATAGATCCATATTAGACTCTCTAATAAAATTAATTTATCTCATAAATTGTTGTTTATGTGATCTATGTAACATGCATGCAAATATGAAAGCATAAAAAGAAAGTATAAGGAAAAACAATTTCCTTACATTGAATATAAGGTAAAGTGGGCACAAATTAGTTCTCCTTACTAATTTGTTCTTGAGCTAAAATGATGTGGATGATTGATACCCGTCGTTGTGAGCACCAAAGATAAAATTTATATTTTCCTATTAAGACTAACCTAGGCTAGTGGTAACAGGGTCGAACCACAAGGAGGCAGACGTAATTTCTAGCTGTCTAATAAAAGTCCAAGGTAACAATAGTGGGGGTTTGATTTGAATTGGTCTAAGACTAAGAGTAAATGAAGATAATAACTAAAAAGACGGATTTAACAAATAAAGAAGGGGTACTAGGATGGTCGGTTCATTATAGCTTCGGCGGCAGCAAACTAAGTCGGTCTGGATCAAACACAAGTGAGGCGGGAAATAAAGAGGTCCTCTCGGTCCACTCTTAACAGATAGCATCTTTCGATCTCGCTATAGGTCCCTAATATCACTAATACTAACTTTCGTTCTGAAAAGTGACTAACGGTCTAAACTATACCTATCTTTCGATCTCAGCACAGTTTAGTCGATTTAATTGATGACTAACAACTTCCCCTATCTTTCGATCTAATGGGTCAGTCACAAATTAGGTATCTAACTGGTCGCATGCATTCGATTCGTTAAATACAACATTAAAACAATTAAAACGAGAATAAAACCCCACGAGGTCAGTCGATCGACCAAGAATGTCAGTCGATCGACTGACACACGAATCAGGCCATGTTCAATCTAATGCCGCCTACGCTATAATTCGCCTACATCCTAGCACAAACTAATTAGCTACTCATGCTAATGATGATAACAATAATAAAACTAATAAAGTAAACAGAGGAATTCATGCTTAAAACAGTAGAACAAACAATTAACATAAACGATGATAACGGTTGCGGGAATCTACTTAGCAATTCTATACTATTGATGAAATAAAGATGAATTAAAAATAGGGCAGAAGAATACCGAGTCTGCAGAGGAACGATTAGGAATAAGAACTAAAAATCCAATGCTCAACAATAATACAAACCCTAATTATGCAAAATAAATAATACGAAAGTTACTGTGTAAAACTTGATTAAAAACTGAATAACGCTTGATGATCAAACTGAATGAATTAGGTTACGTTATAAAGAGAGTATACGTAACATAATTCCTAAACCTAGTAACTAATGGGCTTGATAAATCTCGATCTTTTAATTATCGTCTGGAATAGCGTCTTGGTCGATCGATCAAGTGGCGGTCGATCGATCGCTTATCGATGTACTGAGAGCTTCGCATACTCGATGGTTGGTCGATCGACTGAAGGTAACGGTCGATCGACTGCTTTAGCTGCTACTTGACTTCATATTTCTCGTGGACTTGTCTTTAGGGCTTTGAAATGCGCACCAAGCTCGTTCCTCGGGTGAATACTTCACGTCAAATGCAATGCAGGATACTCGGGGACGGATTTAGCTCGATTTCCGCTGGATTCTTCACATTTCTGCAATAATGTACAAAAATACGGAAGTAGACGGAAATAGGGAGAAATGTAGCATAAACTACATGAATGAGCTCTGAAATGCGTGTAAAATGTGATGTAAAACAACATATTTAGGACACGCATCAAACTTCCCCAAACCAAACCCTTGCTTGTCCCCAAGCAAGAACTAGACTCGATCTAATGACCTAATGGAACGAGTTCAATCTCAGAGCGAATTGTCAACTGTAAAGCCTAAACCAATTTAATGCACAACCAATAATCAATTAGTAATGTGAATCATGCAAACGAGTTATGGAGTCGTTAAAAACTGTTGAACCGTCAACTTTAGAGACTTGTCAAATCGGACTCTCACGGGTCGCTCATATCACACATAAGCACAGGTGAATACATAAGAGGATAGAAATAATTTATTTTTGTAGAGACTCTCACCTAACTGCGACCTATGAAGACATGCCAGCAATAAAATATGAAAATGATCTCTATGACCGTACATATGCATTCCAACCAACAAATGACCATGACACATGCCGAGGTATATATGGGATATGTGAGGTATGGGTAAGAAGAGGCAAAGATAATTATGGAAAAGTGGAGGTACAGGTGATCAAGCTAGTACCAAAACGGAACCATATGGCAACATCCAACTTCTTGCTCATAATCAACAGAAACGGTGCTATAGCAAGCACAAAACTCACAATCTCCAGTATAACAGTAATCAACCAACTCCCCATAAGATATAAATGAATCATGGGAGCAAAAATCGCCATAAGATAAAGGATTGAATTATGCGAATTGATTTCTTTCTCGGATCCCAGTCGATCGACCAATGGTGGCAGTCGATCGACTGCATCAAACAGTGCAGAACTGTTTTTTTTTTCTTTTTTTTCCTTCTTCTCATTTTCCCAACAACATCTCAAAGGAGCATATGCTACCAAAAACTAAGTGACAATCCCAAGAACATGGACTACTAGCTTGACAAAGGACAGGCTAAATGTAGGATGTAGTAATGGGACAAAAAGGCTGTTTTTGGCAGTGTGGAGCTTATGGGTAAAACGAGAAAAGGAAACCTCTACCACATGTGTCAACTAACCACAAACCGAATGCATACAGGTATTAAGTAGATTAAGTTCATATTTATGCAAATTTATGTAACATGTCTCATAAGGAGTAACTACTCACATTCCTAGATAAACTGGTCATGAATGTCACCAGTTATAGGCTCTAATTCTCAGAATATATGATGTAGTTTGCCAATTTTCAAAGTCAAGTCTCAAGTCCAGCAAATAATTAACGAAAACTCGTAGATATGCATATACGATTCTACTAAAAACATGTTAATCAAGCAAGGCTTAGGCAAAACAGGTGCAAATGCAAAATCATCATTGAAATACTACCGTTCCGACTCAACCTATATGCTAAAATAAACGTGCATTTTATGGAAATTTTTGAAATTTTTCAATTTTTTTTTGGAATTTATATAAATATATAAAGAGATAAACAATGCAAAACAAAATGTAAACGTGAATGCAAGCAATTGATATGCGACGCAAAACCCTTCCCCAAACCAAATCGCACAATGTCCCCATTGTGCAAAATCATGTAATAAGAAAAGAGAAATGGGAATTTGCGTAAATTCAAATAAATATGACGTGAAGTGGAAGTCGGGAACTTACAAGACTTTAAGCGCAGCAAAGGAAACCTCCCCAAACCAGCGTGAGCTAGGAGGTTTCAGTAGCCAGCAGTGCCACTAAAAAGTAGGGGTGTTCATAAAAAACCGAACCGTAAAAACCGCACCGTGAAACCGGAAAACCGCATGTTTTTCAGGTTCGGTTCACCGAACCGAATTGCCTTTAACGGTTCGGTTCACCGAACCGGTTAATGTTGAGTGCGAACGGTTCAGTTTCGGTTCGCAAAAAAAATTCACGGTGAACCGAACCGAACCGTGTAACCAAAAAAAAAAAAAAAAAAAAAAACTATTGACTAAAAACCCATAAGCCCATTACACTTTCAGCAAATTATATATATATATATATATATATATATATATATATATATATATATATATATATATATTAGATAAAGTCATAAAACCCTAACTCTCACCATAAACTCACTCTCCCAAGTCCCAGCCTTATTCAAACCCTCATGCCCTCACTCCCTTTATCCTACGCCGTCGATTCCCGTCTTCCTCCGACGCGCCACTTTCCGGCAGGCCAACACATCAAGTCGCCATTTCTTTTCTCTTTACAATAATGACCATGGACCATCGAACTTCGATCACACCATAAAAAATCGATTGCTACCTTTATTCGCTATATGTCGCCGGACTCGCCGCCGTTAGTCTTCTCTCCAATGAATGAAGAATGAAGATCGATTGCACTAGAGAACATAGATCTGAAGTTGTGTACTTCCGTCGGATTTTGAGGGTTTGATTTTTTACTTATTTTGACACTTTATATTAGGTTTGTTTCTAATTTGTTGTAACTGTTGATTTTGTGTTTGCTGTAATATAGATCTGTAACCATTTGTAATTGTTAAGTTTTTATTCTTTTATGTTATCTTAGTGGCTAAAGATTATGAACACGAAATATTTGTCGTGTAAGGTTAGAAACTGAGAAATTTGTTAATTAGGTTCACGGATTTGTTTTTAGTTCTTCATTAGGTTCACGGTTCGCGGTTCACCGTAGAACCGAACCGTACAAAGCGGTTAACCGAACCGTGAAAAACCGTATGGAACGGTTCGGTTTAGGTTCGCCTTGTAGCCGAACCGCATGTTCGGTTCACCGTACACACGGTTCGGTTCGGTGAACCGAACCGTGAATGAACAGCCCTACTAAAAAGTATCTGAAAGACAAATCAAAACCACGCATAAAATCGAGAAGACAATTTTGAAGCGGTAAAATTGTGCACAAATGAGAAAATCGGAAGAAATAAATAATTTGACGGAAAGTAAAGTGGAGTAGAAAACTCCCTTAAGTACGGGTCGACCAAACACAGCAGGGGAGAGGTCGTGAATAAGTACAGCAGCAGCAGCGGTCGATCGACCACTTAGCCCAGTCGATCGACTGTAAACATGAACGAAGATCGCTGGAACTCGCAGAGAGCGATCGATCGACCACTGGAGCCGGTCGATCGACTGAAAACACTGCTGCAACCTCTTATTTCTTCGTATTTACTCAATGATTCGAGCTAACAAGCTCTAAAAACCTGCAAGTGCACAATAATACGCGCCCAAAATTGCGCAAAAACCCAAAGCAAAGTCTAGGGCATACAAAATCCTAAGCAGGCAAAATAAATGCGAAGTTTTCGCGCACATAAAAGCAATAAAAAGTGTCTAAAAGCAATAAAATGTTTGGAAAACATGTGACCAACTAGTAGTTGATCAAAAACGGCCACGGTATGGCCCACTTCGTCGGCTTCTGGCTACTAGAGGTAGCCTCAATGGTGCTTATCTTAGCAGCTGCACCCTTCTTAGCTTCCACGTCCGTATGACTCAACGGATCAATAGTCTCATCATCTCCCCAATTAATGACCTCTGCCGGCTCATCCAAGTCCAAATCAGACCATCTCACTTTGGTCGGCTCATCTTCAACTTCCTCGTCAGTCTCATAGCTTAGACACCCAAGACCGCCTCTTGAAACAATCTGTTCTGCTACAACTGGAGCATTCTGCAGCTCTTCCTTCCCCAAACCAGCTCCTGCAATGTTTGAAACAACATATTCTTCCTCCTTTTTGCTCCCAGTCTGGGGCGGAGGTTTTAACACAGGAGTTGTAATAGAGATAGGTAAATCAGGAAGAACAAAGTACGATTTCTTTTCAGAAACCGTGTTACAGGTGATAGGCCACATGGGGTCCTTTTTCTTAGCCGGCTGGGCAAAGACAATAGAATGCTTTCCCACTTTGAAAGTCAAGGTTCCTAGACCGACATCTATGACTGCACCAGCAGTGTGCAGAAATGGCCTACCCAAAATAATGGGAATATGGGCATCCTCAGGCATGTCAAGTACAACGAAGTCAATGGGGAAGAAAAACTTCCCTATTTGGACTGGAATGTCCTCTAAGACCCCTATTGGCTGGACCGCAGATCGGTCAGCCATCTGTACTGTCATATCGGTAATAGCAAACCTGGTCAACTTAAGCTTCCTAGCTAGACTCAAGGGCATGACACTTATACTGGCTCCTAGATCACATAAGGCTTTCTCAATAGGAAAGGTGCCAATATTACACGGAACAGAAAAACTTCCCGGGTCTTCTAGCTTAGGGGGTGCAGTGTGAGATAAATAGGAGCATGACTCTTTGGTTAGTGCGACAGTCTGCATTGTTTCAAGCGACTTTTTCTTTGACAATAATTGTTTCATGAATTTAGAATATGCAGGCACTTGATTGACCAACTCGAGAAAAGGAACTTGCACATTCAGACTACGAATAACTTTTTCAAATTTACTGAAAGATACCTGTTCCTTCGTCGGCACTAGTCTCTCCGGATATGGGGCTGTAAGGAGTACCTTAGCCCTCTCCTCTAAATCGCGCGTGCCGGTATCCGTGGACTTAGGCTGAAAGTCCACCACCTTCTCCTTGTTGAAGCTTGACCCCTCTTCAGACCGTCGCAAATGTGAGCCATTGACCGTCACCGGATCGAACTTCGGAGCCGGGACTGACCCATAAGCACTCGGGTCTTGTCCTAATATTTTCGGGACTGTCGAACCCCGGAACAAATGGTCTCTCAAATTGTCGGGCATTGAAGGACGAAATTCCTCGACATTAGCAGTGACCTCAGTCGATCGACCACTTTGCTCAGTCGATCGACTGAGATGAACAGTTCCAGAAGCTCCTGTAACCCGCATACCAGTCGATCGACCGGGTATATCAGTCGATCGACTGATATACCTGGTAAACGCCTGTTTCTTTGATTTATTCGTTGAAGCTTTCTTTTGACTTGTTTCCGGCTCATCTTTTTCATCAGCGTCCTCGACCATGGCAGGACCCTCAAGGGTGGACCCACTCCTTAAAGTGATGGCATTTAAGGTCTCCTTTTGGTCAGTTTGAGTCGGTAAGTGTCCCGGAGCTCGAGTGTTACTTTTGCTAGCCAATTGAGCAATTTGGCTCTCTAGTAGCTTCATCCCGGCCTCTTTTGCTTAGGACTCCTTCAGTAGCAAGTTCTTAAGCTCGGAAAATTCAGAATTCTGCGATTGTTGCTGCTGCGGCACATAGGGAGGTTTCTGATATTGATGTTTCTTTTGATGAGGGGGCACATAAGGTTGCTGCTGCGGCGGAGGTTGAGTTGGATTCAGGACATTTTGGCTCCTCCAACTCAAGTTTGGATGGGTATTCGGCTCATAGTAGGTGTTTGTCTGCCTATAGTGTTGAAAGGCAGCACAAGACTCAAAGGGACTAGGGCAGTTCTTCGAAACGTGTCCCTCGGCTCCACACCTTTCGCAGACGAAAGGACCGTCTGACACAGCATTTACTTGGTAAATACCCCCTTTTGAAGCTCCTCCTAGTTCATACTTGTCAAATCTCGCAGTAAGAGCTTCAAGCGCAGCAACAGAGGAAGATTCAGTAGCTCTCCTCTGGTTCCCTCTGGAATTACCATACTCAGCCTTATGGGTGGCTAGATCGTCAATGATTTTCCACCCCTTGGTTGCTCCCAAGTTCTCAGCAAATCAGCCATTGGCTGCAGCATCCAAAATGGCCCTCTGATCGTCATACATCCCATTATAGAAATGATTGCACAAGCTCCATTTTTCGAAACCATGGTGCGGTATGGTTCGCACCAACTTCTTAAAACGGACCCATGCTTCGTGGAAATTTTCGTCCGGCCCTTGTTTAAAGCTCGTGATTTGAGCTCTAATAGCAATCGTCTTTGAAGCAGAAAAGTACTTCTTGTAGAATGCCAATGCCAAGGAATTCCAGTCGGTGATCCCATGAACGGTTCGGTCCTGATCTCTATACCACTCCCTTGCAGCATCACGAAGGGAGAAGAGGAACATGGTCTCCTTGATCTGGTCTTGGGTCACGCCAGCTGGTGGGGGTATGGGACAGCAGTAGTCAATAAATGTTTCCATATGCTTAGCTGCATCTTCATTTGCAGCTCCCCCGAACTGGTTTCTCTCAACCATATTGATGTATGAAGGCTTTGGTTCGAACTTCCTCACATCTCCTGGTAATTCGAACCCCTTATATAAGTTTTCAGCTGTCGGCTCAGAATGACTAGCTATACTTGCTTCCTCGGCCATGACTGAAATTTTTGGAGAAGTAACTGTCTCGGCTGAAGAAGTGGAAACGGGTGAAGAATGTGGATCTTCCTCGAAAAGCTCGTTCTCGTAATAGCTTGACAGAGTACTCAGCTCTTCCTCTGTCGGTAATACCCTTTGTGATCGTCTCAACTCGCGCAAAGATTTCTCTATCTCAGGATCGAATGGTACTAGTTCACCACCCTGTGACCTGCACATAAGAAGAAACTACAAAAAGAATATAAGAAAAGTTTAAGGAACAGAAGTCCCTTAAACTAAGAAAGACTAAAATTAAAGCAACTAAAAATTAGAACTATTGCTTCCCCGGCAACGGCGCCAAAATTTGATACCCGTCGTTGTGAGTACCAAAGATAAAATTTATATTTTCCTATTAAGACTAACCTAGGCTAGTGGTAACAGGGTCGAACCACAAGGAGGCAGACGTAATTTCTAGTTGTCTAATAAAAGTCCAAGGTAACAATAGTGGGGGTTTGATTTGAATTGGTCTAAGACTAAGAGTAAATGAAGATAATAACTAAAAAGACGGATTTAACAAATAAAGAAGGGGTACTAGGATGGTCGGTTCATTATAGCTTCGGCGGCAGCAAACTAAGTCGGTCTGGATCAAACACAAGTGAGGCGGGAAATAAAGAGGTCCTCTCGGTCAACTCTTAACAGATAGCATCTTTCGATCTCGCTATAGGTCCCTAATATCACTAATACTAACTTTCGTTCTGAAAAGTGACTAACGGTCTAAACTATACCTATCTTTCGATCTCAGCACAGTTTAGTCGATTTAATTGATGGTCTAACAACTTCCCCTATCTTTCGATCTAATGGGTCAGTCACAAATTAGGTATCTAACTGGTCGCATGCATTCGATTCGTTAAATACAACATTAAAACAATTAAAACGAGAATAAAACCCCACGAGGTCAGTCGATCGACCAAGAATGTCAGTCGATCGACTGACACGCGAATCAGGCCATGTTCAATCTAATGCCGCCTACGCTATAATTCGCCTACATCCTAGCACAAACTAATTAGCTACTCATTCTAATGATGATAACAATAATAAAACTAATAAAGTAAACAGAGGAATTCATGCTTAAAACAGTAGAACAAACAATTAACATAAACGATGATAACGGTTGCGGGAATCTACTTAGCAATTCTATACTATTGATGAAATAAAGATGAATTAAAAATAGGGCAGAAGAATACCGAGTCTGCAGAGGAACGATTAGGAATAAGAATTAAAAATCCAATGCTCAACAATAATCCAAACCGTAATTATGCAAAATAAATAATACGAAAGTTACTGTGTAAAACTAAATTAAAAACTTAATAACGCTTGATGATCAAACTGAATGAATTAGGTTACGTTATAAAGAGAGTATACGTAACATAATTCCTAAACCTAGTAACTAATGGGCTTGATAAATCTCGATCATTTAATTCTCGTCTAGAATAGCGTCTTGGTCGATCGACTGAAGTGGCCGGTCGATCGACTGCTTAGCAGTGTACAATAGCTTCTGTACCCCGATGGTTGGTCGATCGACTGAAGGTAACGGTCGATCGACTGCTTTAGCTGCTACTTGACTTCATATTTCTCGTGGACTTGTCTTTAGGGCTTTGAAATGCGCACCAAGCTCGTTCCTCGGGTGAATACTTCACGTCAAATGCAATGCAGGATACTCGGGGACGGATTTAGCTCGATTTCCGCTGGATTCTTCACATTTCTGCAATAATGTACAAAAATACGGAAGTAGACGGAAATAGGGAGAAATGTAGCATAAACTACATGAATGAGCTCTGAAATGCGTGTAAAATGTGATGTAAAACAACATATTTAGGACACGCATCAATGATCCTCCTTGAAAAACCTTCAACTAGAAAGTCTCCTCCAAGTTGCACCCAAGAACTACCCAAAAATATTAACAAGTATGAACTTGTAACTTATTAATATGAGCCCTTGAAAATAATACTAGTAATATTACTAACTTTTCTTAGTAATAATGTATACTAGAGAATTATTGTAGAGAGATAGAAGAAGTTTGTTAACATGCAAAATGAAATGAATTGTGTAAGAGAGGTAGAGTGAACAAATGAACAAATATATGGAGTGTGTAAGGGGGAAAAGGAAGTGGCGGGTGGAGTCCTCAAGTGGACAAATTTTTTGTTTTATAATTTTATCTTACATCACATGCAAAATCTAGTATAAGATATATATTATGGTAGTATACAAAATAAGGTAAAATGATTATGTGAGTAATCATCCATTACACTTATTTTACACGGTCCACATGACCATATACGGGTCCATGTTGGTTTTTATATTTGTCGCACAAATCCGTGTAATTTTCATTTTAAACATCGTATCATGTTTAAATGCTTCCATAATTAATTCGTCCAATTCACTCCGTAAATATACGTGTACCACTACACATATTATTTACGGACTAATATTAATCACATTAATCAATTAGTACAATTTTAGTAAATTAACAGTTAATTAACTAAAACCCGTTTCCCAAAACTTATTATTTAATTATCGCATAATTAAATAATAACTGCCGCTCCTCGAGTTCGCAACTCGAAATCTCTCTAATAATAATCGACTAACCTCTTAGTCTATAAATCAAGGGACTAAATAAATTGTATCTCATACAATTAATTAGTTATCAATTGGGGTTCGTTCCTTTAGGTGTGACCGAAAGGGGTCAGTTGATCACCGCCGTCTCACGACAATAACGTCAAACTCTAGTCAGCCAACCGTTATCGATTTACGTTAATCAACTGACGAGGATCAAATAATTAAATATCTGATGATATTCTATTAATGAGATTTATTATGTTAACGCACTATTGTGGAGGACACTAACTCCAACAATCTCCCACTTGTCCGACACAAGGTGTGCGCTACCAATTCTCTTGTCCGTTTTAATCTCCCACTCAATGCAAGGTGTCTTTCAGGTCGCACTTGCACATGAACACATCACGAGTTATTTTCTCGATCGGGAGTGTGACTACCTGACCGGAAAAATCTCTCACAGATTACTTCCGAGCGTGGCCACGCATTTGTAGTCATTAACTCCTCGAGTGGCCTTGAGATATAGTTACCCAACGTGGGTGGACAATTCTGTATGCCCGGCCTATCTATCCTATTGCACAATCTGACTCACCATGACCTAGTAAATGCCCTTTTGGCCTCCTTTCACGGCACGACCTAGGACAAAAACCAAAGTCACTGGGAAACTGCACCTGCTCAGATAATAGTCTCCAGTCAAAACAATCGACTCATTGGAACATCTTAGAGATCCCCGCCACGACCAGGCGTCTATAATAGAACTTGGGGACTCTCTAAATGGTCACTGTCCGGCAAAGTGTCATACACTCTGCCTATGTAATCGACCAGTCATCACATATGACCTTATGGTGTTGAACAACCATCAATCGACTTACAATCTAGTCACTCCGAGACGTCACCTCATTAAGTGACTAGGGACAAAATACAATGTTCATCTTATTCACTTGAATAGTGTTCAACATTTTCTCCACAACTTATTCAGATAAACAAGGTATTAAAATTTAGTCACACTAAATAAAAATTCATAAAGAATGAATACGAAAACAATGAATGTGATTATCATATATATAATAAAAGATACACTATCCAATTATTACATATCCATAATCTAAAGAAAATCCAGTACTCGTCTCAATCCCATAGAGACGACATGACCATCATGCTTAGCCTTTGATAAAGGCTTGGTTAAAGGATCAACAATATTGTCATATGTCCCAACCTTACAAATGTCAATTTCCTTCCTTTCCACATAATCTCTAATTACATGGTATTTCCTTTCAATGTGTCTAGATTTGTTACTAGACTTAGGCTCTTTGGCTTGAAAAATAGTTCCACTGTTATCACAATATAGAGTGATAGGATCTTTGGCGGAATGGACTACTCCTAGCCCCTCCATGAATTGCCTAATCCAAACAGCTGCCTTCGCAGCCTCAGACGCTGCAAGGTACTCAGCCTCTGTTATAGAATCCGCAGTAACACTTTACTTGAAGCTCTTCCAGCAAACAACTCCTCCATTTAGCATAAACACGTAGCCGGATTGGGATTTCATGTCATCCCGATCGGTTTGGAAACTTGCGTCGTGTAACCTCTTACACACAACTCAGTTTCTCCTCCAAACACTAAGAACGAATCCTTAGTTCTTCTCAAGTACTTAAGGATGTTCTTTACGGCTATCCAGTGACTCTCACCAGGCTTGGCTTGATACCGACTTGTCATGCTCAAGGCATACGCAACGTCGGGACGAGTGCAAATCATAGCATACATGATAGACCCAACAGCGGAAGCATAAGGGACGGTCTTCATGTGTTCAATTTCCTTAGGGGTAGAGGGAGACTGTGACTTGCTCAAAGTAATCCCTTGGCCCATAGGTAGAAATCCTCTCTTGGAGTCTTTCATATTGAACCGGTCAAGAACTTTGTCAATATAAGCTTCTTGACTCAATGCTAGTATCCTCTTGGACCTATCCCTATAGATCCGGATACCTAAGATTCGTTATGCCTCTCCCAAGTCCTTCATTTGGAAGTATTTCCCTAGCCACTCCTTAACGGAAGTGAGTGATGGAATATCATTCCAAATGAGCAATATGTCATCCACATATAGGACAAGGAATACAACCTTACTCCCACTAAACTTCATGTATAAACACGGTTCTTCCACACTTCTAGTGAAACCGTATTGTTTAATAACATGATCAAAGCGATGATTCCAACTCCTAGATGCTTGCTTAAGACCATAAATGGACTTCTTGAGCTTACACACCTTCTTAGGGTTAGATGTATCCACAAAACCTTCGGGTTGTATCATGTACACCTCTTCTTCTAGAATCCCATTCAAGAAGGCGGTTTTGACATCCATTTGCCAAATCTCATAATCATGAAATGCGGCAACCGCTAAGATTATCCTAATGGACCTAAGCATAGCGACTGGAGCGAAGGTTTCGTCATAGTGTAAACCATGAACTTGGGTGAAACCTTTTGCCACCAATCTAGCTTTGTAAACATCCACATGTTTATCCACGCCGAGTTTAATTTTGTATATCCATTTACACTGAAGAGGTCGCACTCCCTCAGGTAAATCCACCAAGTCCCATACTTGGTTCTCGTACATGGAATCCATTTCGGACCGCATGGCTTCTAGCCAAAGCGAGGAGTCGGGACTAGACATGGCCGATTTGTAGTTAGTGGGTTCATTACTTTCAAGAAGTAACAAAACACAATCCTCTTCGATGTTACCAAGGTAGCGATCAGGTGGATTAGAAATCCTACTTGACTTTCTCGGAATAATTACCGTTTCAGAGGAAGAGGGAATGCTATCCTCCACGTTCTCCTCTACCTCATTCTCGGTTTGTGGCTCTCGAACTTCTTCAAGTTCAAATTTTCTCCCACTCTGTCTTCTAGAAATAAATTCCTTTTCTAGAAAGACAGCATCACGAGCCACAAACACTTTGTTCTCGTGTTTATTGTAGAAGTAATAGCCACGTGTTTCCCTTGGATATCCTACAAAAAGACATTTGTCAGACCTGGGTGCAAGCTTATTGTCAGACTTGATCTTAACGTATGCTTCGCAACCCCAAATACGCATGAATGACAAATGAGGGACTTTCCCTCTCCATATCTCATATGGAGTCTTATCGGCCGCTTTAGTCGGGCTTCGATTTAGTGAAAATACTGCAGACAAGAGGGCAAAACCCCAAAATGAACTAGGAAGCTCAGTTAGACTCATCATTGACCGAACCATATCAAGTAAAGTTCGGTTTCTCCTTTCGGCCACACCATTTAATTGCGGTGTGCCAGGAGGAGTCCATTGTGATACTATACCACAATCTTTTAGGTGTGAATCAAATTAAATATTTAGATACTCACCACCACGGTCGGACCGTAGAGTCTTTATCTTTTTATCCAATTGGTTCTCTACTTCCTTTTGAAACTCTTTGAACTTGTCAAAGGCTTCACTTTTGTTCTTCATTAAGTAGACATACCCATATCTACTTAATTCATCAGTAAAAGTAATGAAGTAGAGAAAACCTCCTCTAGCGGTGATGGTTAATGGTCCACACACATCCGTGTGTATGAGAGCCAAAACCTCACTAGCTCGTGTCCCTTTTTCCCGCAAAAGGTGCACGAGTAATCTTGCCTAAAAGGCAAGACTCGCATGTATCATAAGATTCAAAACCAAATGGTTTGAGCACTTTTGATGAAGCAAGTCTCTTAATGCGTCTTTCGTTTATGTGGCCTAAATGACAATGCCAAAGGTAGGATTCGTTTGGATCACCCTTTTTTAGCTTTTTAGTTTCCATATGATAAACGTCATTAACATCATTTAAAACATAAATGCCTCCAATTGAAATGGCCTTGCCATAAACCACATCATTAAAAGAAAAAGTACAACACTTGTCCTTAATCATAAAACAAAAGCCTTCCGCGTCTAACGCGGAAATGGAGATGATGTTCTTAGTTAAAGTTGGTACAAAATAACACTTATTTAAATACAACTCTAAACCACTAGCTAAAGTGAGTACATAGGTCCCTACGGCAACGGCGGCTACTCTAGCTCCATTGCCCAATGCGGAGATCCACATCACCTTTTGCTAGTGCTT
The DNA here is from genome assembly GCF_048544455.1 of Silene latifolia. NCBI lineage: Eukaryota > Viridiplantae > Streptophyta > Magnoliopsida > Caryophyllales > Caryophyllaceae > Silene > Silene latifolia. Next base: position 11,671,447 of record NC_133534.1, read on the forward strand.
GCACGTCCCTTATACCCTGCAAATGGTTACAAAGGTGAGAGCCACATCCGGTATCAAGTACCCAAGTGGAAGTACAAGCATAATTAACGTCTATCACATAGAGAGAGGAAATCATACCAATAGGCGTCACACGCCCTTCCTTGAGATCCTCCAAGTATTTGGTACAACTCCTCCTATAATGCCCCTTCCCATTACAATGGAAACATTCGGCCTCGGAGAGCTTGACACTTTTTGCCTTGGGATTGCCATTCTCAACGGCCTTCCCCTTTCCCTTGTCAATTTTCTTTGACGATTTCTTGAATTGGGACTTTTCTTTCCCTTTTCCTTTCTTGACTCCAAGAGACATGTTCTTTAACCTCATGGTTAAAACATCTCCCTTTTCACTCCCACTAGCCTCCATATCCCTCTCCGCTTGGGAGAGGAGTGCATGAATTTCATGGTAACTCTTATCCATGTCATTCATGTTGTAGTTTACCCTAAAGTGGGCAAACTTGGTAGGGAGTGAGTGAAGGATTCGATCCACCACTAGAGTTTTAGGAATCTTACACCCTAGACGCTCTAGGATGTCAACATATTCGACCATTTTAAGGACATGGGGACCAACCTTTTGGCCCCTCTCAAGCTTAGCTTCAAAGAAGCGTGCCGCTGAATCGTATTGACCGACTTTAGGTGTTTGTGAAAACATAGTGATCATACGAGTGAATATCTCGTAAGCATTTAAAGAAATGCATGAAAGCTTGAGCTTTGGCGATATTGACCATATCAACACATTCTTGATATCATTCAACATCCTCACATAGTCATCATAGGCGGTCCGCACCGCCGATGAAGCTCTTGCACCGGGCTCGATTGGAGGAGCATCGGTCAAGTAAGTTAGCACATTGTCGGACAACGCGGCACTTTTGATGTTGGATTCCCATTCAAGAAAGTTACTACCGTCATCTTTTAAAATACATTTGTCCATTACGGACCTTAGCCATGAATCTTTGCCTAGTGAAGTAGTCGATGGAGTTGATGAAGTTGCCATTGCGAATTAAAAATGCTACAACAAAAAAGAAAAATTAACATTCATTGTTTTAAAATTACTTGTAAAAACATGTTTAGCAAGTTTTAGCATTTATATAATGACCTCCCACTAAATTATATAAATGATTCCAAGACCCAAATATTAAACAAAAATGAGCATCGCTTGGGCGAAACATCCCATAATTGCGTAAATTCGGTAAGTCACGTTGACTAATTCTACCTCTAGAACTCTTGGTCGACGAATTTCCTCAAATTCATCTACTATCCCCGGAGCACAAAACCGTCTTATATCCCGTTGAGTCTAACCAATTTTTGCTTGTGATAACCGCTTACCACCGTACTTACCCAAGGTAAAAAGAGAACACCCCGCTTGGGCGAGCGTGGCTCTAATGAACAAGAGATTCATAGGTGTTACTAATTGGTAAGGCTAATCTCAATTTTAGTTATGTGAGAGATCTTGTCAATTTAGTCATAAATTCCTTATAAGTGAATCAATTCGGTGAATGTAAATGACGTGAATTAACAATCGCGAAAATAAAATGCATGTGAATGGCGATTTTGGCATGCGCGAAAATAAAACAAGCAAACATGTAAGCATATGAATAAATCCTAGTATGGCCACCTAGTTAATAAAAACTAGTCTATTACATTTCGGAAACCAACTCCTTGGTCCCTTGCCTCTTCATTCCATAAGTGGCTCTTCCTTGTGGGATTTGGAACACCTGAAGGAAATGTAGATCTATATACATACTAACATATTCATATATGTTTATAAATTAATTTGTCATAAAATTAAATATGGATTTTATGCATGCAAACATATGATAAAATAGAGGAGAAATCATATTCTTACATTGGATTTCGATTTAATGGGCACAAGAGAGATCACCTTTCTCTCTTGTTCTTGAGCTTTCCAAATGGAAGAACAAGGATTCAAGTGTAGAATCCCTCCCAAAAGCATATACCCAAGGAATACATCTTAATAAACCAATACTATTTAGATCTAGTAATAATAATGGTTTTTACAATAAAATTGATACAAATAAATTGTATTTTACTCTTGAGAATTTCGGTCAAGAGATGGTAATATTTGTGAGTTTTATTTCTCTAGAATTATCATAAATTGTAGAGAGTATTGATGAATTTTCTTACACTAGAAAATTTGATGGGAAGAATGAATAATTATCAAAGAGAAAGCTCTTTTCTCTTTTCATTTGGAGTGGCCCAAAATATGGTTGGGTAGGATGCCCAATACCTTTTCTTTTTGCTCTTCTCAAAAGCTTAGGTTTTGCATGCCTACTAGTTAGCTTTTATCATTGTGTCTACCACTAAACAATTAACACAATTTTATTCCACTAACTCCTTCATTATTTCGGTACATACAAAATAAAATGGATGATCCATTTTATTTTGTCATTTATCAATTGTAACATATGTGACATGTTACTTGACATATGAAATTGTAATGTATTTTTAACATATTAAAAATCAACATACTCATAAAATATGTCATATACAAAATCGACTAGTAATTCGTAATTACTTGTACCAAAATGGTTTCCAAATTATAAACTACAACATTCTGTATTTATAATAATTTATTCATTCCGTTTCAATTGTTTCTTTAAACAATAATAAACAATAATTTCATCCAAGTAATAAAATAATTCGATTACTTAGACCGTGTCTTATTTAATCATATTTACAATAAGATACGTAAATTATACTCACAAAATCATCCGTCAATTTTAAGCAATTTAATTAACTCATATCGGTATACGATTAATTAAATAATCAATTAAGAGTATTTCCCTATAGGTATGACCTAAGGGGATCAATAGATCACCACCGTCGCACGACAAAGTAATGTCAAACCCTAGTCACCAATCATTACCGATATGTGTGGACCAGTTGACTGTAAAATATTACATCCCACATGTATTCTTAAAATGAGATTTAATAATGATATTTAAATCATGTGATCGCACTATTGTTGAGGACACATTTCCCAACAATCTCCCACTTGTCCTCGACAAGTGTGCGTCACCAATTCTCTTGTCCTATTACTATCTCCCACTAAATGCAAGGTGTCTTTCAGGTCGTACTTGCAAGTGATCATATCGAGAGTGGTTTCCTCGATCTGGAGAATAACTGATTGACCGGATTTATCCACTTTGGATACCTTCCGAGCGTGGCCACGCATTTCCAGTTCATTACTCCTCGAGTGGCCCTGAGATATTGTTTTAACCCTGACAAGGGGATGGACAATTCCTATCGCACTCATTCCCTTCGACTAGCCACAACCATCATAACCCAAAATATGCCCATTTGACCCCATTTACGAAGGTCGTAGTAACACAAATCAAAGTTAATCAAATCGAGCCATCTTAGGAGAATAGTCTTTAGTCAAAAGAATCGACTCATTTGAATACTATAGCAGCTCTCGCCACGACCAGGCTATATAAATTTGCCGGAACTCTATAAGCGGTCATTAGGCCCGACAAAACGTTCCTAAGATGCCTATGTGATCGACTAGTCATCTCACATGACTCTATGGCACTTGAACTTGCCATCAATCGCATCACACTCTAGTCACTTCGAGACGTCACCTCATACAAGTGACTATGGGCGAATACAATGTTAATCCGTGTTCACTTTAACGGGGTTCAATTGTCACTACAACCCGTTTGGATGTAACAAAGTATAAAAGGAGTTTTTAAAGAAAAACTCGAACGACAAATGCGATTATCACATATGAATAGTAAATGCCTGATTACTATTTCATATTCTGTAATCTAATTTGATCTTGTATGTAGTTGTTCATTTCAATTCAATTGAAATGACATGACTCATCATGTTTAGCCTTTGAGAAGGCTTTGGTTAGTAGGTTTTATCAACTTCTTGTACCTTACTCAACCTTACTACATGTTCATTTTCCTTTGTAATGTATACATTTGCATTACAAAACTTTCTGAGTACGTGTCGAGATCCAATCAAGACATAGGCCCTCTTAGCCTAAGAATAGCTCCCACTGTTTTCTCAGTGTGCGGGACTCATCCTCTTGCACATCTCATGATTGCAAGTGTACTCAATTTCCGTTATAAATATCTCTCATTGTTCTTTATTGCCTAGAACGATTCTAGAAAATCTACTTCTTAATTAACATAGCCATAATGGTATCTTAACCATCCTAATGTGTTTTGATTATGGTTTTGTCGGAAACCATGCGCAACCTCAATTGTCAATTGTCACTTGTGTAACACCCTTACACAAAATTGCATCATAAACACTTTGCTTTACTTCCTTAATACTTCTGCAAGCACTTAAGGGTAATCTTTATGACTTACTTGGTAAAGATTACTTAAATTCGATTTTGAAACAATTCATCATACTCAAAGTATATGAAGTGCTATACATCATTACTCATTTAATTGATCCGGCAGCGGAAGCAAATGGAATCAATCAAATACGTTCAATTTAATTGAACTAGTCATGAATCTTATCAACATAAGATTTCTTACTGATGCTAATATCATGTGGATTTATCCTCATAAATCCGGATATTCAAGATGTATTATAATACTCCAAAAGTCTTAAATCATTCTCAATGATCAATATGTCATCCACATATCGGACTAATTAAAATTTCCGTAACTCCCACTAAACTCCATGTATAAACACAACTGCTTGACTTATCGAGAAATGTTTTATCACATGATCCAAAATGTTGATTCCAACTCATTGATGTCCTCCTTAAGACCCTCTCTTAAGTTTCACATTATCTTAGGATTGCAAGAATCTTCAAAACTCAAGACATGTTATGAATACATTCCTTCTAATTGAAGAAGTGGGTTTTAGATTCACTCGCTATGTATTTCATAATAATGAAACACAATCCCTAAGAAGATCCAAATAGGCTTAAGCATTTCAATTGGTGCAAAACCCTTTGCATCCAATCAAACCTTGAAATCTCTCTTTATTAGTGCAAAACCCTTTGCAACTAATCAAGCCTTTTTATTTCGGATTTTCATGGCTCTAAACCTTATATTGAGTTGTGACTTAAACACTCTTATGCAAGTCATATGTTCATTACTTTCTAGAAGTAATCAATTTGAATCAAACGATTTCTTTGTAAGTTATAAGCTCTTTACTTTCTTAAAAGTAGCATGAATTCATCATCTCCAACAAGTGACGAATTTAACCTCCTAGGTTTTAAAGAAACAACTTCTTACACAAAACGTCTTATGTAGCCAAGAAAGACCAGTTTCTTGCGACATAACATTCTTTGTGGCTCTTGAATAATTTCTCCCACTCTGTCTTCTAGAAATAAACTTGTATTTTAGAAAGACAGCTTCACGAGCCGCAAACCCGTCGTACTCGTGATAATTGAAAGGGAAAAATGAGCATTTGTTTCTTTGTGAAAACTTACAAATATGGCACATTACCATTTCATATCTCATATGATTTAGTGGAAAATAAATTTAGACAAAATGATAAAATCCCCAAAAGCATCAAGTAACTCAAAGTAACTTGATTGAAGTCCAAACCATATCAAATAGCGTTTGAATTCATATCCAACCACACATTATTCCATGATGCGTGCTAAGAGAGATTAATTTGTGATACTATATCACATTTCTTTTGGCTTGTATCAAAGTCTTCACTTTGATAATCCCATCACGACTAAATCGTGCTTCTTTGAACTCTTCAAAGATTTCTCTATTTACCTTATTAAGTGAACACATTAGCATCAACTTAAATCGTTGGTAAAAGAAAATGATCAACCTATTATGGATCAATGATTTACAACCTCGATCTCCTTTTCAACCAAAAGGCACGAGACATCTTGCTTTGAATACAAGATACGCATATACCATTAACAATCTAATGGTTTCAAGAGTACTCGATAACTCTTTGCGTTAATCATTCCAAAATTTAAGGTTTAATCTTGGGTTACCAATTTTGGGTCTTGTATCATCTTCATGATATGTCATTCTAGTTTGGTTTAGAATATAATCACCTTGATAATGGGCTAGCCATACATCAAACCATGGTGTATAGGGTCACAAAAGTGAAACCTCTTTTGTATCTTTAACAAGTTTATATTCTTATTTAGAGTTTATGCACTTAATAGTCATAATTAAGTACAACTCCAAACCCAAAAACTAGATTGAGTACACAATTACTCTATCTCTCGATGTTGTTGTTGCTAGTCGTCATATTCTAATCACTCTATGTATCTAGTACAATGATGAAAACCTCCACTGGTTTCTAATATTGACGAAGTGGTACTAGCAAAATTTATGTTTAATCAAATAAACATTTAAAGAAGAAGGTCCCATTAGATGCCCCACAACTAACTTGTTGATTCTTCAATAATTTGGGGTAGTTTCCTTTCTTATGTCCAACATTTAAGACAATGGAAACTTAATTGGTTGGGATTGATAGGTTTAGTATCGTCATTCTCAACAACTTTACCTTTAACATTACCTTGTATCAATTCCATTATAATCTTTACTTCTTGAACCTCGTTCTCATCTTAACGGTTTAAGAGAATGCTCCCACTCATTTCAATGATCCTTTGCTTTGAGAAGCAAAATTGAATTCATGAAGATTACTCTTCATTTGTTCGTTTTAGTTTTAAAACTTTCATTGAAGTGGTTGCGATATTTTGGTCAATTACGAATTTCAGCAAATCTAATTACCAAAACAATTTATCGCTTCAAGATACTTAATTCAATTAAGTATATGAATAACAATCCATTGCAAGTAGATGTGTTAGTCAAGAATCAAAAAACTGTTTGATAATGAATAACTTTAATCTATACTCTTTACGAGAGATCCTTAGCAATGGTTCATTTGAGGTTTTAGAAGCAAACTCATATTTGTCTTTAGTTACGATGTTTTAATGGAGATTTGTATCAAAATCGAAATGATATCGTATATGAATTGTGGTAAAGAAATAGAACAATATAATAACGGAATAGTGAAAACAAAACATTTATCGTTATATTAATACTTGTAGATAATAAGTTTTATGCATTTTTCTAGTGACCTCTACCCAACTAGATAAATGATTCCAAGATCCAAATTCATATCAACTTGGGCACGGGATAGCCGATACATCCCTTATCAATATAACTCGGTGGATTAACTCTTTAATCGATTCTACTTTTAGAACTCTTGGTCGATAAAATTACTCTAATAATTATCTATAGCCCAAAACACATCCGACAAGGGCACGGGATAGCCGATTCATCCCTTATCGAAAAACTTTTGTTGAGTTCAATCCAAATTTCGAATAAATGTGTCCATGATCCAAATCCACATCAACTTGGGCACGGGATAGCCGATTCATCCCTTATCAACATGAATTCGGTGGATTAACATTTATCACCCACTTCCCCTACGTAACAAGGTTTGTACCCCGGGATCGGCCGAGCGCACTCCCTCGCGAAATAGGTTTTCATGGTTTCTACTATTTGGCAAGGCTATGTCTCAATTAATTGCTTTAGCGAGAGGTCATGTCAATTTATTATCTATCACGTTTTAAGTGAACTAAAGCGGTGAACTACGATAATTTTAATTGACACGGTCGATAAACTCGATAAGATAAAATGCATGTTTTAGTTATGGCGATTTAGCGATGCATGTGACATAAAATAAAATGCAAGCATAAAAATAAATAAATCCTAGTATGGCCTTTCCTAAAATAGAAAAACTATTTAACTATTACATATTCGGAAACCAACTCCATTGGTCCCTTGAACTTCGGTTGTGGCACGCATCTCGAGGTAACACCGTCTTTATGTATCGCCATTCTTGAAGAAATCCGTCTTTGGGAACTCCGGAATGAATAAAATTACATAATTTCCTATTATACATTTGTAACTAAAATAAAATAAATCTATTAAATTACAAAACGGTGATACGAGATCACAATAAAAAATACAACCGAATCGATATTCCCATACATTTCGGGAAATACCAATTAAAATCTAAGGCCATACTAAGTAAAAATTACATAATTCAAAAATTACATAAATTAAAATTATGGCAATCATAAAGAAAATGCAGCATTATAATATGTATGAACATGCTCAATTTTATGCTAAATCGCCTTTAATTAGCCAATATCGTATATTACTCGGTTTTTACGGATTTGCGTGATTTCAACATTTTATAATCACAAAAATACATAAACTCATATTTATGCATAAGTTAATTACCCTAACCTCTTAGGACTCAAAATATAGTCTTCACTAATAATTTGACCATAATTAACCAATATTTTATAAAATTGTTCATAAATGGTCCAAAATTACAAAAATAAGCTATTAAACTTCAAATAAATCACAAAATTACAAATAAATTCAAAATTTGAAATTTAAACTCATGAACATTCTGGAAAATTTCCATGACACTCATAATGTTCAAAAACTTAGGTTAAAAATTTCGAAAATTTTCCGGAAAAACAATGTTGCGGTTTATCGATTTTTAATAAAATAATCATAAAAACATGGAAAAATTATTTTCACTAACTTTTCAATTTTAGATCTGAAAAATATAATAAAATGCAACATTTGACGTTTTTCCTAAGTCATAGATTATGTTTTATTAATTTTCAACTAATAATGTCACTATTTATGCTATTTTTTTTCAAAAATCCATAAAACATGCAAAAAGACTTCTTTATAGACAATTATTTTACACACATCTTGTAAAATTGCATGTGACAACATATTAATTTTCTATGACCAGATTCGAAATTTAACTCATATTAACCTATTTTTCACTTAAATCCGAATTTAATAATGAGAAATTCATTTTTCGAGCATAACAAGTCCAAAAATTATGAAAATTTACAGGTTATCTCAAAATAATATATGTGACAACATATCCAAAAACCAAGTGAAAATTCGAAGTATAGCTAATTTTAGACCAAAAATGACATTTTTACTCATAAAATCACATTTAAATGCCATTATTGTAAATTATGAACAATAAAAATCCGAAAAATTAACCAAAATATCCTAAAACATTTTAGGACCAGAAATATTAACATGCATGTAATGATTTCGTGATATATCATAATAACACAAATTTTACAAGTTTTATTTGTTATTCTTATAACTCGGAAAAACTTTTAACCGATTTGCATGCAAACAACCGTGGCTCATGATACCAATTGAAGGAAATGTAGATCTATATACATACTAACATATTCATATATGTTTATAAATTAATTTGTCATAAAATTAAATATGGATTTTATGCATGCAAACATATGATAAAATAGAGGAGAAATCATATTCTTACATTGGATTTCGATTTAATGGGCACAAGAGAGATCACCTTTCTCTCTTGTTCTTGAGCTTTCCAAATGGAAGAACAAGGATTCAAGTGTAGAATCCCTCCCAAAAGCATATACCCAAGGAATACATCTTAATAAACCAATACTATTTAGATCTAGTAATAATAATGGTTTTTACAATAAAATTGATACAAATAAATTGTATTTTACTCTTGAGAATTTCGGTCAAGAGATGGTAATATTTGTGAGTTTTATTTCTCTAGAATTATCATAAATTGTAGAGAGTATTGATGAATTTTCTTACACTAGAAAATTTGATGGGAAGAATGAATAATTATCAAAGAGAAAAGCTCTTTTCTCTTTTCATTTGGAGTGGCCCAAAATATGGTTGGGTAGGATGCCCAATACCTTTTCTTTTTGCTCTTCTCAAAAGCTTAGGTTTTGCATGCCTACTAGTTAGCTTTTATCATTGTGTCTACCACTAAACAATTAACACAATTTTATTCCACTAACTCCTTCATTATTTCGGTACATACAAAATAAAATGGATGGTCCATTTTATTTTGTCATTTATCAATTGTAACATATGTGACATGTTACTTGACATATGAAATTGTAATGTATTTTTAACATATTAAAAATCAACATACTCATAAAATATGTCATATACAAAATCGACTAGTAATTCGTAATTACTTGTACCAAAATGGTTTCCAAATTATAAACTACAACATTCTGTATTTATAATAATTTATTCATTCCGTTTCAATTGTTTCTTTAAACAATAATAAACAATAATTTCATCCAAGTAATAAAATAATTCGATTACTTAGACCGTGTCTTATTTAATCATATTTACAATAAGATACGTAAATTATACTCACAAAATCATCCGTCAATTTTAAGCAATTTAATTAACTCATATCGGTATACGATTAATTAAATAATCAATTAAGAGTATTTCCCTATAGGTATGACCTAAGGGGATCAACTGATCACCACCGTCGCACGACAGTAATGTCAAACCCTAGTCAGCCAATCATTACCGATATGTGTGGACCAGTTGACTGTAAAATATTACATCCCACATGTATTCTTAAAATGAGATTTAATAATGATATTTAAATCATGTGACCGCACTATTGTTGAGGACACATTTCCCAACAACACCTTCCAAAAATAGACTCTGTCTCGTTGTAATCCGTCTTTTGGAAACGCCGGTAAAATAACTATTACAAATGAATTACATAGCTATTCCTATTATACATTTATTAATAAAATGAATAAAACTATTAATTAATTACAAACCGACGATACGAGATCGTATTTAATTACAAACAAATCGATATTCCTATTCATTTCGGGTAATAACGATTAAAAATAACTAGGCCATACTAGGTACAAAAAGATAATGACAATCATTCATTCAACTTAAATAAATATGCTTAAAATGCTGTAAATATGATGCCAAAATCGCCCTACCTATCATTCATTGGTATCCATCTCGGTTTTTTGTGGATTTAATCGATTTTTAACATGTAAAAATCAATAATTAACTCTTAAATCTCATTTAAGTCCAAACTAATTGTCCAAACTGTTTTGAACCTCAAAATTAGTCCTCGCTAATTTTATGACAAAATATTAGTTTGATTTGGTGATAATTTGCTAATTTAATCGATAAAATCATAATATTTAAGTAAAAATCCAAAATAATTGAAAAATTACCCAAAAATTTGAAACAAAAATTTTTAGTATTCTGGAACACTCCCAAGAACACCAAAATGTCAGAAAAAAAGCCCAAAAATTCCGGATATATTTTGTGAAGAAAAAGATAGATATTTATCGGTTTTTAACCACTAAAACCAATAAACATCAAAACAAAGTGAAAACACACATGAAAAATCACTTTTGACATTTAAATAATATTCTTAAATGTACATAAATTTATCATGGGCAGAATCAAAAATTTCAAAATTATGATTAATTAATTGGACTTTTATCGACTTTTTACTCAAAAAATCAATAAACATGCAAAAATCCGAACCAACCTTCAATTTTTTGCATACAATCAGTAGAAAACATGCATGAACTACCATAAAAAAATCCATGCACCGAATCAACATTTAACTAATTTTAGTCAATTTTTCAGTAAAATGCGACATTTTGACTCGGTTTTCTACCAAAAAACATTAAAATTAGCAAAATTACTTCACAAATCACCAAACAATTCCACAAACCTTTTGAGAACAGTAGGTATGCATGTCCCAAAAATTTCGTGCTAAAACCTCTTCTAACACAATTTTTGAGTTTTTACTAATTATCTCATAATTCATTAAAATACTTAAAATCAACATGCAAATTACAAGCCTAAGCTCTGATACCACTTGAAAGATCATAGATCCATATTAGACTCTCTAATAAAATTAATTTATCTCATAAATTGTTGTTTATGTGACTATGTAACATACATGCAAATATGAAAGCATAAAAAGAAAGTATAAGGAAAAACAATTTCCTTACATTGAATATAAGGTAAGGTGGACACAAATTAGTTCTCCTTACTAATTTGTTCTTGAACTAGAAAGTCTCCTCCAAGTTGCACCCAAGAACTACCCAAAAATATTAACAAGTATGAACTAGTAACTTATTAATATGAGCCCTTGAAAATAATACTAGTAATATTACTAACTTTTCTTAGTAATAATGTATACTAGAGAATTATTGTAGAGAGATAGAAGAAGTTTGTTCACATGCAAAATGAAATGAATTGTGTAAGAGAGGTAGAGAGAACAAATGAACAAATATATGGAGTGTGTAAGGGGGAAAAGGAAGTGGCGGGTGGAGTCCTCAAGTGGACAAATTTTTTGTCTTATAATTTTATCTTACATCACACGCAAAATCTAGTATAAGATATATATTATGGTAGTATACAAAATAAGGTAAAATGATTATGTGAGTAATCATCCATTACACTTATTTTACACGGTCCACATGACCATATACGGGTCCATGTTGGTTTTTATATTTGTCGCACAAATCTGTGTAATTTTCATTTTAAACATCGTATCATGTTTAAATGCTTCCATAATTAATTCGTCCAATTCACTCCGTAAATATACGTGTACCACTACACATATTATTTACGTACTAATATTAATCACATTAATCAATTAGTACAATTTTAGTAAATTAACTAAACCCGTTTCCCAAAACTTATTATTTAATTATCGCATAATTAAATAATAACTGCCGCTCCTCGAGTTCGCAACTTGAAATCTCTCTAATAATAATCGACTAACCTCTTATTCTATAAATCAAGGGACTAAATAAATTGTGTCTCATACAATTAATTAGTTATCAATTGGGGTTCGTTCCTTTAGGTGTGACCGAAAGGGGTCAGTTGATCACCGCCGTCTCACGACAATAACGTCAAACTCTAGTCAGCCAACCGTTATCGATTTACGTTAATCAACTGACGAGGATCAAATAATTAAATATCTTATGATATTCTATTAATGAGATTTATTATGTTAACGCACTATTGTGGAGGACACTAACTCCAACAATAAGAACGTCCTCCTTGCCTATATTGCTGAAAGGCAAGGACTTGTTCTTTCTCAGTAAGACAGTCTATAGTAGTATGACCGTTATCGCCTTCACATCTATTATAAATGACAGTTTCCTGTCTAGTCAACAGATGAACTGTCTGTTGATCTCCAGCAGATTGCAGCTCCAATCTATCAAATCGGGTATTCATGGCGTCCAGCTGAGCCACGACTGCCTTATCAACTGAATGGACCGTTCGAATACCATCCCGTGGGTTCCCATATTCAGCACAATGGGTCGCCATCTCCTCTATAATCCCCCATCCCTTATCATCATCAATGTTCTTCTGAAATCTCCCGTTGGATGAGGCGTCAAGTATAGCTCTATGGTCATCATAGAAAGTCTCATCAGGTGCCTGCTTAAAACTGGTAATCTTACCCCTCAGCTGATTAGTGCGCTGCGGAGGAAAGTATCTTTTGTAGAAGGCAAGTGCGAGAGTCTCCCAGTTGGTGATTCCAGCAGCTTCTCAGTCAAGATCGGTCAGCCACTCACGGGCTGAGTCAGTCAGAGAAAAAGGAAAAAGCAATTCCTTTATCTTGTCCTGTGTGACTCCCTTGGTAGCCGGAATAGTAGAGCAGTAGTCAGTAAAGACCTCCATGTGCTTCCGCGGATCTTCACCCGCCACACCTCGGTATAGGTTTCTCTCCACCAGATTTATGTAGGACGGACGGATATCAAAGGTGTTTCCGTCCTCAGTTGTGAGATTGAAACCTTTAGGGATAGAAGATGCTTTGGGCTCCGAGTGACTTGCAATGTTCGGCATCTTTACTGGTTTGTTGGCAGAAATGAGATTGTCTTCTTCAAAAAACTGGTCTTTTGCAAATAGAAAGTGTTGTAGCTCGGGCTCGAAAGTACTCAAGTCTTCCTTTCGCAGTTCTCTTTGCAGACGTAGTCTATGCCGAAACAGTCTTTCTGGCTCAGAATCAGCTGGAACCAACTCCGACCTGTTCAACTTGGGATTACACAACACTGAAAGAGATAAATGAGAACTGTCTCAAGGAATAAAAATTCCCTGAAACGGATAAAAATAAACGAAAATAAGAACAGATAGGGCTATTGCCTCCCCGGCAACGGCGCCAAAATTTGACAGGCTAGTCGTATACCTACCAAAAATAACCAACTAGTACTAACTAATATAGCTAGGAAAGTCGGGATCGTATCCACAGGGAGGCAAGATATCTGTTAAGGTCCGTCTATTTGGTCACAAATGGGGGTTTGAATTTTTTATTCTAAACTAATGAAGGTTTAAAGGAAAGAGCAGTAAAGAAAGAGCAATAAAAGATAGAAAATATAATAAAGAAGATCAAATGAGAGAAAGCATGTCAGAATTTCGGTTCACCATGGTAGTCTATCGGCGTAGCTGCAAATAGCCTAGACAATCTACTGTGAGACGGATACAGGAAAGGTCCTTCCGGTCCACTTTCTATCCTAGATTTCCACTAACTTAATTTCCGTCCTCGTCAGGGTAGTCTACTGTTCATAGCAGGTCTATTTAGTCCAATATTCCGATCCAGGAGTAAATTTAACCAAATTAAAGATAACTTAGAAGCGTACACTCAACTAAGTCGGTGTCACAATCTTACCATGGATTCCCTAATCCCAACATGAAAGAATTTAGCTACTCATATTACTAATGGCGTCAACACTGATAATAATGAGTAAACTATTCTAAGACTTGATGCAATAATAATAATTAGGCATAAACTAGATTATGGCAGAATAATTAAGACAAGGAAGCAATAATTAAAGCAAGAAAACAATGGAATTAAAATTAATAAGAGAAGAGAGCGAGATTACAATCTTAAGCAATTCCGGCATAAAGATCAAATCTATTAAGCAAAGAGATTACAGGAGAAGAGAGTTTATAGTGAAGAGAGTCTAAGAGAAAGATTAAGAGTTTCAGAGATGAATAAAGCGTAAGTAGCGTGCTTAATAACCTAAATAATGAAAGCTTAAATAGACAAAACATAGTCTTTCACGAAATAAGTCCAACACGGGTTAATTAAGCCCGTTTAATACAAAACCTCTCGACCGAATGTATTAGAACCACTCAATCGAGGACTTCAAAGGCAAAACCTCTCGGTCGAGTAAATAAACTAGTCGATATTTCAGAATTTCGATTGAGCACAGTAAAGCACTCGATCGAACTCTTCTACTCTCCAAACCACTAGATCGAACAAATAAACCCAACGATTGAGTGTTCTTCATCCAAGTCAGCTTCTAATACGTCTTTGACTGCTTCGTTGACTACCCCTTTCACGCACTTCAAAGCATAATCTCGCTCTAACATTCCTGTCTCCTCAAAATGCATATAAAATAGGACGAATGGAGTACAGTTTCACCACTTCCAGGTTCATTTCTACAAAACAGACAAAACAAACCAAAGTAGCCAATTCGGGGCATTTTGCAATACAAAACAGTACAAAAGTGCATAAAAATACGTGCAAAATAAGACTAAAAAGGCTATATAAAATGCACGTATCAACGGTATTGATTCCGGCATCGAATTTCATGCACCAGACCACCATTGCTTCTCCTCCGTCGTCCCGTGCTACTGACCTGCATCACAATCAAGCTCCTGCTCATTCTCACACAACAGCCGTATCCCCATTTCAGTCATCAAATTGACTAACCACGGCCTGACCCAGTCAGCCGCTGACAACACGAGTCTAGTCCGCCATTCAGTTTGATTGAGCAGCCCAGAGATGATCCCAGATCGAGTCGCCATGACTCGATTGCGGCATTGAAACCATAGTTGAATTGCAGTAGATGCTTTTAAGGAAGGAGGAAGAAGAAATCAAGAAGGAAATAATGCAGCCGAGGGCCAAAATAATACCCGCTCGGGCAAAAAGATACCCGGTCGGGCATCTTGATGTATTGATCGGGTGTAATTATGCCCGATCGGGCGAAAATATTGATGGGATGTTTGTGGACTCATGATTTTTGGCAGTAGAAGACAAAGGATGCTTTGTTTTCTTTTGGTTGATGTGTGTCGTGTGACACATTTTGGTAATTGGGGGAGATTATTATTATCTTATATCTATCTGTATCAATAAAGGAAACTTTTTTCGAGCGATTACGGAGAGTCCAACTTTCGAAAAATACTAAATACTAAAATATAAATATTAAATAAGAAGATAAAGTACCTGAATTAGATAGGATATGAAACTTTATCAACTATGAAAAACTAATCATTTTACGTAATATTGTAGACATATATCTATCATATATGCTATATACCCCATGTTCATCTCCAAAATTTGTTGGCCGTTAACACACTAGCCCCTTTTACAAGTCAAATACAATCCATTTGAGTAGGTTCTACAAAATTCAATTAATTAATTAAACAACCCTAACAGATAGATAAAGTGATTATTTTATCGAATTAGACACGCTTTGTAAACATTAAATTGAAGACTCCTAGTAAATTTGAATAACTATGTGAAATTACAGATTGAAACATTATATATACAATCATGACTAATCAAATTCATAATTTAACTCTCTGTTCTCTTGCTTCTCTCATTCCTTATGATTGCACATTTGCATGTTAACGAACGTCGTAGCGCAAACATTGGCTGTTTATATATTAAATGTTTTTTTTGTAAAAAGCATGTAACAAAGATATAATTATCGATCTCTAATATTATTGTTTGCAATAATTTTCAGGTACAATCGGAATTGTGCATAGATTGTGGCTGTTCAATTCAGAGGTGGCACCTAATTAACATCGTTGTTGGTATTGTTATCCTTCATGTATCCACAAATTTTGCTTCCATAAATTCTCTTCTCTTTGTTGATTAACAATTCAATGTGTTAATTACATTGTCAATTATAGTTATCTGATTTTATATTTTTTTCGGCAGGATGTGAATACTACTATAGAAGATGAACGCAACAGAACGAGAAGATGCAGGTACAACACCATCGTTAAATTAGAGATTGGACTTGGGGAGTATACTATTTATGATTTAAGTAATTAATCTAACATTGTGATAATTGTCAGGACTGAAACAATCAATACTCCTTTCATTTCAATATATATTGAAATATTGTCAACTACAGCTTTTTCGATTCTAATTTTACCTTCTTTTATTTTTTTACAGGTTTTAATTGGTAAGTAGTAGGTTGTCAACAAGGGATATAATAACAAGTAATATAATTGGGACTGTTATTATACGAATACAATATAAATCGTTTAGTCACCAAATAAAATAAAATTAGATATTGTGGATTTGACTGAAGGATACCCGTTTGTATTTCTATAGAGGTTAGAGTACAAATTCAAATTGTCAACATGTCAAATTAGGCCCTTTTTTTGTTGCGAGCCATGCATTGAGAATTGGCATTAATTTACACCTGCTTACAAAAGTACGGATATAATACCAGTTTATATTTCTATTTGTGATGGTTTTTAATACTCCTCCCCGTTCACTATAATAAAAAGGTTGGGTGAAAAAAAAAGGTTGGGTGGAGTTTGGTGATAGGAGAGGAGGATGAATAATTAGGAGTTAAATAAAAAATTGTGGAGCCAAAACATTAAGAAAAGTAATAAAATAAGAGTAAAAGAGTTGTGTGGAGTTTAGTGATAGGAGAAAGGGATGAATAAAATAAGAGTAAAAGTTACCAAAAAAGAAAAGGGGAACATTATTTGAATAATCCGTTTCGGGAAAGAGGGAACATTACAGTGAATGGGAAGGAGTAGAGGATAAGTAGACATATGTGATCAAATAATCCATAAATAACTTACTAGATATTAAAATGTAATAGATAAATAAATGACCGGAACAAATGAGTATATGAATAAATGGAAAGGGTTCATATTTCTTAAGCATTTCATATACTAGGTGGTATACAATCTCATTAAAAGAGAAGTATTAAGAACTCATTAGATTACCAGCAAGTCTTGTTATAGACGGTTATATTCGTTTATAGCAAGAGACGGGTCAAATACCTTTAAAGTGGTGACATTTTTGGGCCCTATTACGCAAGTTGTTGTTTATCTTATGCGTAATGTGGTATGTTACTTGGCCCGTCTTTAGTTATAGATAGATAGTTGCCGTCTATAATGAGATTTTGTGTTAGATTACTACTATTCGAGTGATTTCAAAAAATTTAACTTTTGTAAGTGATGTTCGAGCAATGTTAAAGATCAGTGGCGTAGCCACATATAGAGTAGTGGGGTCTTGTAAGACTCCACGGCTTTTCGACAATTGATGTTTTTTATCATTAATATTTGTCTGTTTTGAAAATTTTATGTTTTTAAAAACCCGTAATAAGGTATAAATAACAATCATATTATAATAGACTCCACAGGTAAACGATTCTGGCTCCGCCACTGTTAAAGATTCTAATTTTTTTTAAATAAAACATTACTTAGTCTAGGATAATAAAGAAGTTCAACTTAAGCCCTATGAATCCTATAAGAAGAGAGAAGCCTTAATTTTGTTCATATGACTTTAATTTTTTTTTTTTTGGTAAAATGTGAGTAATATATTATATAATAAACAAGGTTACAAATGGTGAGTAATCATCAATTATCCATCTAGCACATACAAATCTTTCTTCCTTAACCAATCTGAGTCCATTTTAGTTAAAACCTTGTAATCCCGTCCTCGAACTCTAGCTTTAACTTCATCACTCACTTGCTCTGCTACTCTTTCTGGCCTCAGCAACACCCCTTCCATGTTACTTCTATTCCTCTGTTGCCAAATATGGTATATCACACCCCACATCAGTGCAGCTTGCACTCCTTTTTGCAGCATCGAACCTGTCCTTTGTGTACACCTGACAATCATGTCATTCACTGGAAAGTTTATTTGCATTTTATGACTTATATCCCGTATGATTCTTCTACTGTCGATGCAATCACAGAAGACATGTTCAATGCATTCAGTCTCTTGCTCACAGAGCAAGCACTTGTCATCAATATCCATTCCATATCCAATTAGTTTGTCTCTCGTTCTCAAGGCTCCATGTGCAACTAACCAACCTGTGAACTGATACTTTGGTATCACATGATCATTCCACAGACAATTATACCAGGCCACCTTTGGATTTGTGCCAGTGAGCCATTCATAACAGTCCTTAGGAGAATACTCTGTCTGAGCACTCCATTTACCAGCAGCATAACCAGGAAGCATCTCCTCCTTTACCTTGCATATCCTTCTCCAAACCCAGCTAGAGCTATTAGATGGAGTATATTCTAGCCAGTCCCTCCCTTTCAGATAATTCTTTTGCACCCACTTCACCCATATTGAGTCTTTCTTTATAGTTATCCAGTGCACAAGCCTTCCAATCATAGCTCTATTCATCATCCCCTGATCTTTCAATCCTAACCCTCCCTCTTCTTTTGGCCTACATATTTTTTCCCAGGCTACCATTGGCACCCTCCTGTACTCAGTGCTACTAATCCCACAGAAAGTTTCTGCAGGTGGCCTCAATCCTGCTAATGATTCCTTTGGGGATGATGAACATTGAAGCCCAATACGAGTGTAAAGAGAAAAGGACAGCCTTGACTAGCACCAGTCTCCCCGCATAGGAGAATTTCTTTGCCCCATAATTGTGAATCCTGCTGCAGATTTTCTCAATCAAGCACTCACAGTCACTCTTCTTCATTCTGGTTGTCTGAATTGGCATTCCCAGGTATTGGAAAGGTAACTGTCCCTCAACAAAACCTGAGACTCTCAGGATATCTTGTTTGATATGATTAGGCACACCCTGGAAATAGGCATTAGACTTGGTGGCACTTACCTTCAATCCAGACGCATTAGAAAAAGTAGAGAAAGACTTTAACAAAATCATCATGGACTGGGCATCATCCCTACCGAACAGTAGCACATCATCTGCAAACATCAGGTTTGCCAATTTCAACTCTTTGCATAGCGGATGATAATTGAAATCATACTTGTTAGCTACATATTTCAGAGTCCTTGTCAAGTATTCCATGCATAAGGTAAAAACTTTAATTTATTTGCACTAACATGAATTCGTAGTCAAAAGGTCACTAGAAATGTAAAAGGATAAAATGAGATCCAAAAATAGCTACCCATTAGACATGAAAGAATAGACTGAAGTTTCTCCCTAACGTTTAACTTATCACAAAATTTCATTATAGACGAGCGATATCCGTCATAAGTTTGTGACAGATACCCGTTTCCTCTCACAAAATAACCATTGAAAGGTGAGTGAGAAGCACATGGGGGATGCCCCACCTTGTCCCTCTCCCTTTTTGTGAGAAGTCACAAGCTTGTGACGGGATTAGCCCGTTACAAGCAAAACTAGCTCCTTTAATCAAGTGATTACGGAAAGTTCAACAATACAAACTACGTTCGAGTGCTTACATAGAAAGTTGATTTTTCGAGTGAATATTAGAATTGCATTAGTCTTAACTATTTATATTCGTTAGTGAATCAGAAATGTATTAGGATGAGTAATTTATTCAATTTGAAGTTGGAGTTTACATCGAGCCACTTTGTTCAAGTGAGTTGACATTTGTATTGGTTATTTTATGACTTGATGTTTAACGGTGGCTTAAGATACAAAATATTACAAGTGGCCCGTGCATCGTACGTGCATTAAATCTAGTATATATATAAAACTGGGTTGAAACGTTGTGGATGCGTCACGTGTCCCATACAGCCTTAATGACAAACATATATTATAGCTAATCATTTAATATGAACATAGTAAATGCAGCATAAATCTTAGTAAATATTAATTATAATTTAATAAATTTTATTATAAAATTACATTAAATAATTACGTTGATTTAATTCTAAATTTATTAAAAAAATATTTTGATAAAAATTCTAAATTGTAAATAAAAACATTCATTGCGAAAAATGCTTTCAATCAAGTATAATTTTCATTATATTTATTAACATATTTTGATATGTCGAGATAATCAAAGTGAGCATCTTATAATGTTTTACATTTACGTAAAAATAACATTTTGAGAAAGTTATAAAACTTAAACCATTAATTTTATTAAGAAAAATATATTTTAAAGAGTCATTGTATTTATTAAAAACAAAACTTAAAAAAAAACTATTAAGATATAAGTTTTTATAGTGTGGGAACGAAAAAATTATATTGCGACAAAATGAATACATATAAGATTTTGAGAGATTTAAATATTATGATAACGAGTATGTATGTACACAATGATCACGAGTGTGTTTGAATAATTAAAAGAAAAGTAATGATTATAAAGTAATATAATATTATATAGGTTTTTTCTACGTGGTACCCGTGTTTCTTCGCATTCTACGTGGTACCCCTATAATTTTGAAAATATAAGTGGTATCCCTAAATTAGTAAAATGTTCTAAAAATGCCCAATATACTAAAAATCACTTTTTTAATATGTTAGATTTTGTAAAGAAAATATGTTTACAATTGAGTAGACGATGTTTATGTTAATGGCATGACAAATTATTGCCAAAAAATTAATAAAAAATTGTATAAATCAAACATTTTAAAGAGGCAGATTAGAGCATTTTGGGTATTTTAAGATGTTTTTATCATGTTTAGGGGTACAACAGGTATTTTTGAAAAGCGAGGGGTATCATGTAGAATTCGAATAAATACAAGGGTATCATGTATAAAAACCCTATTATATAAACACCATGAAAAAGTAGAATACACATTACATTTTCCTTTAATATCTTTAGTTAAATATGTATACTCAAGAATAAAACATTAGTTATGACAAACTAGATATTACTTTTATTTAAATATATTAAATGTTATCTTATAAAAATGATATTTGAGAAAGTTCAACCTATTTTTTTTTACGGTAAACTGTTAAACATAGTAATATATAGTTGTTAAAAAAAAGGTGCAAATTTCTTATAGATATGTTTGACACATAACACATGTAAGACACAACCAAAACATTTGAATAAGTTTAGTTTGGGCCATATATGTTTGATACATAAATATCAAACGTTATACATACAAAATTAAAAATTACATAAAATTATATTCACAGTATTTTGAACAAATATTTTACACGATTTGAAACATAACGTACCGTGAAATGATATAACTTGATACCTTAATGTTGATTGTTGCATTATTCGAATAAATTTTATGTTAATTAATGTGATATTTGATCAGTTAATTTTTTTTGTAAAACGGTGATCATGCGTAATTAACTATAACTTAGTATTAGTTTTAATAAAATTATATGTATTTTATTTTAAAACACTGAACTTAAACCTAAAAAAAATTATTTATAGGTAAAAATATTAAAGGTTATATATGAATTATATTATTTTCCTTCAATTATAATAAAATTTTAAAACAGGTCGCGCGAAGCGCAGGATACTACCTAGTTATTATTATTATTATTATTATTATTATTATTATTATTATTATTATTATTATTATTATTATTATTATTATTATTATTATTATTATTATTATTATTATTATTATTATTATTATTATTATTATTATTATTATTATTATTATTATTATTATTATTATTATTATTATTATTATTATTATTATTATTATTATTATTATTATTATTATTATTATTATTATTATTATTATTATTATTATTATTATTATTATTATTATTATTATTATTATTATTATTATTATTATTATTATAAAAACAACCACACACTACCAATTAGACTACAGAGAATCAGAATAGTTTAGCTTATTTTCCTCTCAAATATTTGTAGAACCCTAATATTTCTTCCCTCGTTTTATTGAACAAAAATTGTAATCTTTCTTTAATTTTAGTTAATCGATCTCTAGTTTATGCAAGTTCTTCAATTCTCAATAGTTTAGAATTAGTCATTTGGGTTGTATTTGGGAGACAAGAAGAAATTCATCATCCATTATTATCCAAGCTTGTTACTTTCCTCTTTGTTGGTATAATTCTCATCTTTTTTTTTTTTTTTACATTTACTCCATTAGTTTACATCTTTTATGTTGGTTAATTAATTCACTCAAAGTTACAATCTTTATCATGTTTACCACACCTGTTTGTATCTTGTTCCATCTTATTGTTGGTTTTTCATTGCTAAACATGTGTGAGTAGTTCTCATCTAGGGCTTAGGGGGATCTCGTGTCTATAATAGCTATAATTTTGGGTTAGAATTATAAGGATTTGGGTGTTTTAATGGTTGTCACTTTCTTGCACATGAAGTGTTTGTAGAATTGCTCCTATGAAAGTTTGAGTATTTTCTCACATGTTTGGTTATCTTGGTGTCTATACTAATGGATGAACAATCTTGGTGTGTAGACTATTGGATGATCTTTGTATATGTGTGTGACGAGTTTTAGTTAATCATATGAAAGTTGGTTAATGAATTCTAGGTGTCCTAAGACATTAGGTATAATTCCTTGACTATTTGTCTCCCATTTTCCATATTTACCTTGTTTTATGCCCAATGACCCAAGTGAACCCAAAAGTTCTAGTCTTTCTCATATTGATTAATTACAATATTATTAAGTCAAATTTTATATTTATTTGCACCTTAGTTTATTAGACTAAATTGAGACTTAAACAGACTAAGTATACACCCCTGTCATCTTTGTGTTCAACACCGTAATTACACTACTTAATTTGGGTTCTTTATAAATTATTTTTGATTGGGGAACGACGACAAAATCCCTACTATCAAAATGGCGTCGTTGTCGGGGATGGCGTTAGGTTATGCTTAGTTAGTTAGAGTCTTAGGCTTAGTCTTTACTTGTTGTTTGCTTGTTTGTGTAGTTTGTGTACTTCTTGTAGAGTGTGTGTGATTTTTGCCTTACCCTAGTGTGTAAAAGCACTAGGAGTCTTACGGTTTGTCAAGTTGTATGCCTAGGAGGAACCACCAAGCTTTGCTCGTTGACTCCGATCCTGAAAGGCTTTTTAGAGCCTTGAGTAATAGGATCATTGCAAGGTTTAGAACCTCTTCTCAAGCAACCATAAACCAAGCAAATTCACCCACCCAACCTATCATTGAAAACACAACTCAACAACAACCATACAACACAATTGAGCCTCCAATAGAAAATCCATTTCACAACTTCCAACTTCCAAATAGCCCACCCCAAACACCACCCCCTCATATACCAAATCCACCACCACCAATGGCTTTACGTGACCATAACCGTCCTAACCACAATGATGCTTGTGACCCAATTAATTTCGGCACCTTGGCTCCCAATAACTTTGAGATGCACCCCGCCCAAGTGGGGTTGATTGAAAGAGACTTGTTCGGAGGACAAATTGAAGAGGATGCTCATGCTCATATAAGAAAGTTAAAGAGAAAAGTCTCTATGATGAAAAAGATTGGGGTATCCGAAGATACACTAAGGATGATGTTGTTCCCATTCTTCTTGACGGGTAAGGCGGACCGACGGTTGAATGTTCACCCTCCGGACACATTCACAACTTGAGACGCTTTAACCAAGGCATTCATGGCCAAGTACTATCCGTCATCCAAGACCGCCATGCTTCGAAATGAAATCCACACTTTCCAAAAAGAGGATGAAGAATCCTTGGGTGAAGCATGGGATAGATATCAAGACCTTATCGCTAGTTGCCCTCACCATGGGATTCCGGATTGGTATGTCACCCAAACCTTCTTCCAAACCTTGTTGTCAAGAACAAAAGAAATGGTGAATGCCTCCCGGGAGGGGGATTCGATCATTTGGGTGATGAGGAGGGCACTACTCTAATCAATAAAATGGTAGACTCTGAGGCAAACTATAGCACAAGAGTGAATGTCTTGAGAAGAAGTACGCACCCTTCCGAATTTTTAGTGAATGTGGAGACCAATGCTAAGCTTGATATGCTCAACAAAAAGCTTGAAGAGTTGAGTAAGAAGAAGCACGTGAACCAAGTAAGCCAAACTACCATATCTCATGGACCATCCATGGAAGAAGTGATGCAAAGATCAACATGTGAGTCATGTGGAGGGATGGGTCACACTTATGAAGTATGTGCAAATAACCATTATAACAATTTTGATGAGAACAATTTGTGATACGTGCAATTTAGACTTTTTAGCCTCTTATTGCACGCATTTCTATGCCATTTGTATTGCTTTGTATTGCAAAAAATACCCCGAATTGGCTACTTTGGTTTGTTTTGTCTTAATTGCAGAATTGGACCTAAAAGTGGTGGAATTGCGCCTTTGTCGTCCTACTTGCATGCATTTTAAGGAGACGGATATTTTGAGCAAGAGTCGTACATCGGGATGCGTGAAGGAAGGTCAATAGAAACTGGCAAGACGAGTTTTATGCTGATCCCAGTAGAACGTACTCGATCGAGAGGTTCTGGAGTTCGATCGAGCTATTTGGCAGTCGAGGATGTTCGATCGAGTGGTTTATATGCTCGATCGAAATGAGCTTTTATGGAGATACTCGATCGAGGAGCTAAAGTGCTCGATCGAGAAGTTTTGTTGGAGAAGTCCTCGATCGAGTGGTCTGAAAGTACTCGTTCGAGTGGTTTGCTATATTACACGGGTTTTATTAATCCGTGATAGGTTTACTTATGTTAATTTTCGCTCCCCTATATAAGGGAGTGTTTATTAGGTCATAATTACGCTTTACACACTTCTTATCTCTTAGCTTCCCTTAATTACTTCTGAAACTTTTTACACTCTTAGTCTCTGAACTTTTGCTCTTAATTACTGCGGATTGTTCTTTACGCCGGATTCTTTAGATTGTAATCTTTCTTCCCTCTTAATCTTTATCTAATACATTACTTGTTCTTATCTTTTGTTCTCTTGTTATTATCCCTGCTTTTGTTTTGTTTATGCTTAATCTCAATTTCTTTACTATATCTTCCATTAGCATCTTCATGATTATTGTTAATCTCAAAAGCATGACTAGCTAAACCCTTTGATCTTAGGACTAGGGGATCCATGGTAGAATTGTGACAATGTAGTAAAGAGACTAGACAATTTACTTGTGAGAATATGTGACCGTAGCAATTTAACTGTAACATATTTAGTTGACTGCTTGCTTCAAATTAACATTAATTCGGTTAACTTTCTTCCTGGATCAGGAGATTGGAATAAATAGACCTGCTATGAACAGTAGACTACCCTAATGAGGACGGAAGTTAAGTTAGTGCAAATCTAGGGTGGATAGCGGATCGGAAGGACCTTTCCCTTGCCCTTCTCACAGTAGATTGTCTAGGCTATTTATGACTGAGTCGATAAACTGCCATGGTGAACCGAAATCCTAACATACTCTCTCTTATCTGATCACTTATATCTATTTTCTTACTTTAGTGCTCTTGTCCTTATTTCTCTTACCCTTAATCTTTAGTAGTGTATAAAACCAAACTTAAAACCCCCATTTGTGACTTAGATAGACGGACTTACAGATAGATACCTTGCCTCCCTGTGGAGATCGACCCTACTTATTACTAGCTTCTGTTAGTTATATTTAGGCATTTATTTTTGGTACAAAACGATAGTATCAAATTTCTGCGCCGTTGCCGAGGAGACAATAGCCTGTTTATATGTCTCTGTTTCGTTTATCTTTCTTAGTCTCAAGGAATTTTAATTCCTTGAGACAATTCTCACTTATTTCCTTCAGTGGTATGTATGCCCAAGTCTAACAGGTCAGAATTAGTTCCAGCTGATCCTGAACCCGAAAGGACTTTTCGGCACATACTAAGACTGTAGAGAAAAATTCAAAAGGAAGTTTTGAGTACTTTTGAACCCGAGCTACAACACTTTCTGTTTGCAGAAGACCCGTCTTGTGAAGAAGACAACTCTATTTATGTCATAAAGCTAGTGAAAATGCCTAACATCGCGAGTCACTCAGAGCCCATAGCTGCCTCAATCCATAAAGGTTTCAATCTAGCAACCGAGGACGACAACACTTTCGACATCCGACCGTCTTACATTAATCTGGTCGAACAGAATCTTTATCGGGGCGTGAAGGGTGAAGATCTACGGAAGCACATGGAAGTTGTCACTGATTATTGTTCTACTATTCCCGCTACTAAGGGAGTGACCCAGGATACCATTAAGGAAGTCTTGTTTCCTTTTTCGCTGACCGATGGAGCCCATGAGTGGCTGACTGATCTTGAACGTACTGCAGCCGGTATTACTGACTGGAAGAGCCTGGCCCTTACTTTATATAAAAGGTATTTTCCTCCACAAAGAACTAATCAGCTGAGAGGGAAAATTGCAAGTTTTAAGCAGACACCTGATGAGAACTTTTATGAAGCTTGGTGCCATTTCAAGAAGCTAGTGATGTCTCTTCCTCATCATGGATTTGATCAATGGTTTTTATGCAACCGGTTTTACAATGGGTTGTATGATGACCATCGTGCTATACTTGATGCCTCATCTAATGGGAGATTTCAAAAGAATAATGATGATGATAAGGGATGGGGACCTATTGTGCTGAGTATGGGAATCCAAGAGGAGGTATTCGTACTGTCTCTTTATTAGATAGTGCAGTTGTGGCTCAACTGGAATCCATGAATGCCCGTTTTGATAAGTTTGAGTTGCAAGCTGCTGGTGATCAACAAACGGTTCATCTGTTGACCAGACAGGAAATTGCCACTTGTGAGAGTAATGACGGTCACACTGATGTTGACTATCTCATAGAGAAGGTTCAAGTCCTTGCCTTTCAGCAATATAGGCAAAGAGGTTCCTATTATAACAATCAGAATGGAGTTTATCCCGATTTGAGATGGACTAGTCAGAATGTGCTTAATCCTACTCCCCTCCGTAAACAAGCTTATGTACCTCCTCGCAAAGCTCAACAAGGCTTTCAAAAGCCTCCATCCTTTCCACCGCCGCATCAAGGAGCTTTCTCTAGTGGAGTTACTGAATTGGCTGAGTTAAAGTCGATGATCCAATCATTGACTAAACAATTGCAGATGAGTGACCAACAGAAAGAAGCATCGATTAAGTAACTCGAGACCCAAATAGCTCAACTTGCCACTAACCAATCTACAAGGAAGCCGGGTCATTACCATCTCAATCTGAAAAGAATCCACATGAGACGATAAATCTGATAAATTTGCGAAGTGGCCTTTCTTACAAAGGACCCAAAATGTCAACTATTGAGGACATATCAGACCCGGAGAATGTTATTGCTGATGGTGAACAGTCGGCCATTGACGAAACTGTGTTGAATCCGATGAAAATACTCGATCGACTCATTTCTGGGGATCGATCGAGTAGAATTACTGAGAATACTACTCGTCCGAGTGAAGTTGCTGGTCGATCGAGTAAAGCTGCTAATCAAGGTTTCGATCGAGAGGAGGAAATGCCTCGATCGAGTGAAATTTCTGAGAAAAGTGCTCGATCGAGTATTATTGATAAAGATGATCTCAATCGAGTGACTGAAAATGCTCGATCGAGTGAAGAAGTTGCGAAAAGACCTCGATCGAGAGGTAAAAGGGTTCGATCGAGTGAAAATATTGACGCACCTGTCGAGACATTGTCTGAAAGGAATTAGGGACTAGAAATTCCTATTACGGTTCCCTTTCCAAGGCGATTCCAGAATAATAAGGCTAACCAACAGTTCGGGAAATTTGCTGAGATCCTGAAGAGCCTTCACATCAACGTTCCCTTCGCCGAATTGCTTACCCAGGTACCCTCTTATATGAAATTAATGAAAGAAATTTTATCGCGTAAGAGGCACATAAATGACCATGAAACGATAGCTTTGACTGAAATATGGTCTGCTTTAGTTCAGAATAAGATACCACCCAAACAAACAGACCCGGGTAGCTTTTCAATTCCTTGTCACATAGGGACCCATTTGATTGACAACGCGCTATGTGATTTAGAAGCTAGCGTGAGTGTCTTGCCTCTGTCTCTCGCTAAGAGACTGGGTTTGACCAAATTTAACTGTACTAATATCACCGTTCAGATGGCCGACCATAGCATATCACGGCCACTAGGTGTCTTAGAGGACATACTTGTGAAAATCGGGAGATTTTTTATTCCCGTTGACTTTGTGGTCTTAGACATACCCGAGGACACTCATACCCCTATTATTTTATGGCGACCATTTTTATTTACTGCTCGCGCAATGATTGATGTCGGGGGGGGGGGGCTTACCTTCCAGGTAGGAGATGGGGAGCTAATATTTCATCAGTCCAAATCTCGTAGGGCACCTAATGCAAGTTCAACCTTGCCATGCCTTACCCTCTATTGACCCAGACATAGTCTCTCCAGTTGAAAATATTGAATATTGCGCTGCTATAGTAACATCTTTGCCTCAATCTGAGAGCGAAAAGGAGGAGCATTCTGTTGTTTTCCTTACTACAGATACAGACAGAGTGGATACTGGAGATGCTGTCGGTCATGGTACAGTTAAAGTCAGTTCAAGTGATGGGAAAGATGCCAATGCAGATGGAATGCAAAAGGGAAGAAGAAAGTTCGGGTGTATGTGGACGCAAACTATTCTCCTTCCATCAGTTCGAGTTCATGCTCGTGGCGATCGAAGAGGACGGTCCGAGGTGCTGAACGGACCTCCTCTAGCCAGAAGCCCTCTTTTGGGCTACTACAGTGTTTTGGACAATAAGCGGGGAATGCCCCGTTGTAATAATTTGTAATTTTGAATTTCCGTTAGACACTCTATTTGCATTTTTAGACTGTTAGACTATAGCATAGTTATTTTTTGCGAAAACCGAATATAGACTGCTTATTTTTGTGATTTGGTATTTGCGGGAAGTCTTTTTGCGTGTTTCTATGCAGGTTTTGGGAGGATATGTCACATTGGGATGTGTGCCATAGGAAAACAACTCGATCAAGTACTTTTTGTACTCGATCGAGAGGATTGCCCAGGAAAAAAGGTCGATCGAGCTGTTTCAGCCGCTCGATCGAATTATCAAAATAGAGGAGTTCTCGATCGAGGGAATATGTGTTCGATTGAGGAGAATGGATGCTAGAGTCCTCGATCGAGTGGTTTCAAATCACTCGATCGAGTGACTATGCTTATAACACGCAGGAAGTACTTCCTTTTGATATATGATTTATTTGCACCGAATTTCCCTTCTTCTTTTATGCATTCCGACTCATATCGAGTCGGTTTTGTGTGCTTTGCCTTGCATTTTGTGCCCGATTCCCGTATCTGTTATTAGGTGTACCCTTTTGCAGGAATCAAGGCGATTATAGAGGAATTGGGGCAAGGAAGGCATTTCAATGCCTTAGCATGAAGAAAAGGGAGATGAGGAGCTGAAGCGTAAATCTCTGCCGGCAGGCCGGCAATCGGCCCACCGGCAGGGGACATTGTTTTATGGAGAAAGGGAAGAAAGTAGGTGAGAGGTGTTCTCTGCCGGCTGGTCGGCAGCCGGTCCACCGGCAGGGAACACACGCCCAACACTTAGCCATTTCACGATTGATTTCCGGGACAAAATTTAAAGGACTTGCTACCGGCACAGGGTGCCGGTAGCCGGGCAACCGGTATGCAGCAGCAGCTCTTGAAGAAATGAAAGAAGAAGTCAAGAAATGAGGATTCTATGCCGGCAGGGAAATACACCAGGTCTATTTTTCCCAGGACTTGAGGATGTCGCTACCGGCACAGGTGGCCGGCAGTCGGCTGGCCGGCACAGGATGACAAAACACGCAAATGGGCTTTATCTCATTTCTTCCTTTAATCCAATGAAACACAATAAATACCTCTTCCCTAATCAATTGTAAATACAACACTAGATCTGAAAACTTTCCCTAATTTATGTAATCTTTCCTTAATCAAAGCACTAATCTTTCCATAATTAATATTGATCATTTTGTAAAATTAGCTTAGTAGTAGTTATTATCATTTATTTACATTTGGTTTTAGGATTGTATTAGGAGATATTAAAGGATTCTCTTCATTAATTCTATCAAAGCAATCATCTTTACTCTTTGTTGGTACATTTCTTCTCTTATTTACTTGCTTAATCAATTGTTTACATTTTAACTTGTCCTTTATAATTGTTGGAATCCTTACCATGTCATCTCTTTTGATTATTTGTTCTTTTTCATTTGTTTGTTTGAACAATTTGAACATGAGTGAGTAGTAATGTTTCTAGGGTTTAAGGGGAGTCTAAATGGGATTATTGGGCATGATTGTTTGATTATTTGGAGTTTTGGTGAATTGTTCATCTTTCTTAATATTGCACACAAGGTGTTTGATGATTTGCATGAGTGAAAGTTTGTGTCTTTTTTCATTGTTGCTTAATTCCTCCATTGAATGAAAGTTTGTGGCGGTCTTGTTGCATGTTTTAGAAAAGTGTGATGCTTAATGAGAGTTACTAGTCACCCTTTAGGATAATCAAGACATTGATTTTTCGTCCTAGGATAAACTCTCATCTTTGACCCCTTAAATCATCTTGTTTGCCCCTTAAACCATTTAGATGAACCCGAAAGCCCTAGCCTTTAATTAATTGTATACATTTCTTCTCAATCGTTTGTTTAGTTACATCTAGTAGTTTAAATAAACTCCTTTTCTTTCATTTTTGACTAGAGTAGACTCCTATTTAGGCTAAGTAGAAACCCCTTCATCCTCGTGGTTCGACCCCGATTTACGCACTAAATTGGATTAAAATAATTGTTGGTGATAAAAGACTTGACCCTACCTACATCTTACTCATCAAATGGCGTCGTTGCCAGGGATCGCGTTAGGCTATATTTAGTTTATTAAGAGTCTTTGCTTTAGTCTTATCTCACTTGTTAGTTTGTTTTAGTAGTTGTGTGTTTCATTGTAGAGTGTGTGATTTCTTGCCCTCCCCTAGTGTGTAAAACCACTAGGAGACTAACGGTTTATCGAGTGTATGCCTAGAAGGAACCATCAAGCTCTACTCTTCAATCCCGACCCCGAAAGGCTTTTTAGGACCTTGAGGACAAGGACCGTCGTTAGAGTTCGGAACCCTCCTCAAGCAAACATAGACCAACCAAACCCACACGCCCTACAAGACTTTGATACCACAACCCCACTCCAACCAAACATCAAAATTGAGACTCTACTAGAAAATCCATTTCAGAACTTTCCACTTCCTAGCCCACCTCAATCACCACCCCATCATATACTAAATCCACCACCACAAATGGCTCTACGAGATCACAACCGGCCTAACCATAATGATTCATATAACCCTATCAATTTTGGCACTTTGGCTCCCAACAACTTTGAGATGCATCCCGCCCAAGTCGGGTTGATTGAGAAGGATTTGTTCGGGGGGCATATTGAAGAAGATGCTCATGCTCACCTCCAAAAGTTCAAGAGGAAGGTCTCAATGATGAAGACGAACGGGGTATCCGAGGACACTCTAAGGATGATGTTGTTCTCATTCTCTTTGATGGGTAAGGCGGGCCGGTGGTTGAATATTCACCCTCCGGATACATTCACAACATGGGACGCTTTAGCTATGGCGTTCATGGTCAAGTACTACCCGTCATCCAAGACCGCCATGCTTCGTAATGAAATTCATACTTTCCAACAAGAAGATGGGGAATCCTTGGGTGAAGCTTGAGATCGATATCAAGACATTATTGCTAGTTGTCCCCATCATGGAATCCCGGAGAGGTACATCACCCAAACCTTCTTTTAAACATTGTTGCCTAGAACTAAAGAGATGGTAAATGCCTCCGCGGGGGGAGGATTTGATCATTTGAATGATGAAGAAGGCACGACACTAATCAAGAAGATGGTAGACTCGGAAGCAAATTTTGGCTCTAGAGGAAACATGCTTAGGAGAAATGGCAAGTTCCCTAAGGAGAACTCTTCTAATGTAAATGCCGAGACAAATGCCAAGCTTAACCTTCTAACCAAGCAACTTGAGAAATTTCAAAGGAACCAAGTTCACCAAGCCACTACCTCACATGGTCCACCCATGGAGGAAGTATCTAAAGTCTTACCTTGTGAGCTTTGTGGGGGAAATTGCCACACTTTTGATATGTATGACAACAACTATAATGGTGGGTATGAGGAGAATGTCCAATATGTTAATGCTTTCCAAAGCTATAACAACAATACAAGACCACCAAGACCACCCTACAACAATCCCAATGTCTACAACCCAAACACTAACTTCTACCATCCGGGTTTATGGAACCACCCCAATTTTAGCTACAAGAGTGCCAATGTTCAAAACCCACAACACCTTCAACCACAAGCCCCAAATAATCCACCCGGTTTTTTCCAACAAAGGGGAGGATTGTCCAACCAAAGAAGAAATCCCGTAAATCAAAACCAATGGCCAAACAACAACCAAAACCAAAACTATGGGAACCAACCACAAGGGTACCAATATTTTGGAGGAAATAAAAGCAACCAAGGGTTTTATCAAGGGAATTAAGTGAACCAAGCTAATAAAGGATTTGGGAAAGGGTATGTTCAAGGGTTTCAAGAACAAGGCCAAGGATCAAACTTCAACAACAATGGTCCTAGAGGTAATTTTCAAGGGGGACAAAATAACGACCAAGGTTCCAACAATCGGTATGACTATGGGTTCCCTTTACCCATAGCCAACCAACCTTATCAAGAACCCCAAGGTGATCCCTCCCAAAATGAGCTTTTAAAGATGATAAAGAACATGCAACTTCAACATAGTCAAGAAATGGCTAATTTTGCAAAGGCAACCCAACAAGAACAAGCAAATTTGAGGGCTACCTTCCTTAAAGATATGAGGGAAATGGAATCAAGGATGGCCTCTCATGCTATGGCTAACCCTCAAAGGCCACCCGGTGGTCTATTAGCCCTAGGACAAAGTTCCAAGGACGCCTCAAATAGCCACCATGCTCATGCGGTAGTTTTAAAGAGAGGTGTAGAGCTTGAGGACCCCTACAAATATCTTGAGGTAGAAGTTGATGAAGATCCCAAGGGGAACGGGATGGAAATGAATGGTGAAGAGGGAAGCTCACCCATGATACCGTCGGCTAAAGTGAGTGAAGCCAAGAAGGCGAAGAAAGCTTGTGAAGATTCGTCAAGAAGGGGAATTCAAGTGGAAAAAGATGTTGATGGATATGTGGAAGACCTCCCTTATGAGGAAGAAGATATTGAAGAAGTGCCTTTGCAACACACCAAAAAAGTAACAAAGAATTCGGTTCCTCCAAAGGTATCTTCCAATTCTCAACTTATGTCTAATATTCCTTAACCCTCAAGCGCCATTAAGAGTATGAAAAACCTTAAGTATGCCAAGTTTTGTGATATGCTTGAGAAACTTGAGGTTACCCTACCCTTTACGGAAGTGATTATGAACATGCCAACTTACTCAAAGTTTTTAAAAGACATCTTGACCAAGAAAAGGGTCTTGGGTGACCAAGAGATAGTGGCTATGGAAGAGGCATGTAGTGCTCATATCCTTAACAAAATGCCCACTAAACTTGGTGACCCGGGAAGCTTTTCGATCCCATGTGTAGTTGGTGGTTTTCCTATATCAAGAGCTCTTTGTGACTTGGGAGCAAGTATGAGTGTCATTCCTTTAAAAGTTGCAAAGAAAATTGGCATTCAAAACCTTGATCCTACTACCATGACTCTCCAATTGGCAGATAGGTCCGTCAAGCGCCCTATGGGGGTGCTTGAAGACGTACCCGTCAAGGTTGTAAAGCTTTTAATCCCCGCCGATTTTGTTGTCCTTGATATTCCGGAGGATAGCCATACCCTCATCATCCTAGGTAGGCCATTTTTGGCTACCGGAGGAGTACTCATTGATGTGAAGAATGGGCGGCTAACCTTCCAAATTGAGGGCAGCAATGTCGAATTTAACCTCCCATATTTAATGAAAGGACCAAGAGTAGAAAGGTTGAGCACTATTGAGGTGATTGATGAGGTAGTGCATGAAGTAGCCCGAGAAGAAGTGGAAATGAAAGAGGTTTTTCAAATCTCCTTGCATGATGAAGCTATGAAGGAAAATCATGAAGTTGATAAAGAGCTTTTGAAGAAAGTGGAGGGTTTTCTCCCTCCAAAGGCACAACTCAAACCCTTACCCCCCCCCCCCTTACTCAAGTATGCTTTCCTTGATGAGGGGGAGGCTTACCTGGTGATCATAAATGCTAACCTAAGTAAGTCACAAGAAATGAAACATTTGCAAACCTTGAGAACTCATAGAGGCTCACTTGGGTATAGCATAGATGACATCAAGGGCTTAAGCCCGAGTTTGTGCATGCATAGAATTGTCTTGGAAGAGGGGAGTCAACCCAAGGTAAATGGTCTTAGGAGGATAAACCCTAAAATGGCCGAGGTAGTTAAAAATGAAGTTTTGACATTACTTGAGGCCGAGATTATGTATCAAATAACGGATAGTAAATGGGTAAGTCCGGTTCACGTGGTACCAAAGAAGGGAGGGGTGCAAATGGTTGAACAAGAAGATGGGACCACCTTACCTACTAGACCGGTGATGGGATGGCGAATGTGTATTGACTATAGGAAACTTAATGCCGCCACCCTTAAAGACCATTTCCCGATTCCCTTGATAGACCAAATGCTTGAGAGGCTCGCGGGACATGCATATTATTGCTTTCTAGATGGTTACTCCGGGTTCTTCCAAATCCCCATTCACCCGGAGGACCAAGAAAAACCGACTTTCACATGTCCCATAGGAGTCTATGCATATCGTAGGATGCCATTCGGGCTTTGCAATGCGCCCGACACCTTTCAAAGGTGCATGATGGCAATCTTTTCGGACTTTCTAGAGAAAAGCATGGAGGTTTTCATGGACGACATTAGTGTCCATGGGGACTCATTTGATCATGGTCTTGACAATTTGACTAACGTGTTGAAGAGATGTGAAGAGCACAACCTTGTTCTAAATTGGGAAAAATGCCATTTTATGGTAGAGGAGGGGGTTGTTATTGGAATATGTGTCCTCCGACAATAATGCGATCACAACTGTTGATCATGATGATCACATGTTTAAATCTCATTTTAAGAATACATGTGGGATGTAATATTTTACAGTCAACTGGTCCACACATATCGGTAATGATTGGCTGACTAGAGTTTGACATTACTGTTGTGCGACGGTGGTGCTCAGTTGATCCCCTTAGGTCATACCTAAAGGGTAACACTCTTAATTGATTATTTAATTGATCGCATGTCGATACGGGTTAATTAAATTGCTTAAAATTGACGGACAATTTTGTGAGTATTATTGACGTATCTTATTGTAATTCGATTGAATAAGATACGGTCTAAGTAATCAAATTGTTTTATTACTTAGATAAAATTATTGTTTACGAAACAATTGAAACTGAATGAATAATTTATTATAAATACAAGACGTTGTGATTTAGAATTGATACACCATTTTTGGTAAAAGTAATTATGAATTACTAAGTCGATTTTGTACATGACGTATTTTTATTAATACGTTGATTTTTAATATGTTAAAAATACATTACAATTACACATGACTAGTGACATGTGACAATTGACAAAATATAAAATGGACCTCTCAT
Source organism: Silene latifolia (assembly GCF_048544455.1). NCBI lineage: Eukaryota > Viridiplantae > Streptophyta > Magnoliopsida > Caryophyllales > Caryophyllaceae > Silene > Silene latifolia. Next base: position 11,707,773 of record NC_133534.1, read on the forward strand.
TTTATAAAAGTGCCGAAAATAAGGAGGGAGTATTAGGTTTAAATTATGTTACTTATGTTTAAGTGGAAAGCATAATCATTAAACCTAATTCATAGCCATGCACACCTAGTTGCTTTTGTGAAGAGTATCTTGGTCATGCATTGGCTCTTGCCACCCCCTCATACCCGGTTTTCCTAGAGCAAAGGCCAAGGGTTTTTACAATTGATATTGTGATATACACTATGACATTCACTAGTGTATTATTCATTCTTTCACACAACCAAAACTTAGAGAAGTTTAGAGAAATAAAATCTCCAAAAACCTTCCTCTCTTGGCCGAAATTACAAGAGACCAAAATAATATTTTGGGTCATTTTTAGTAAGATTATTATTATTCTAGATCAAGTAATATTAATCTATTAAGAGGTTATCTTGGGTATTCATCTTTGGGAGGGATTCTATATTTGAATCCTTGTTATTCCATTTGTAAGGAAAGCTCAAGAACAAGTAAGAAGGAGATCTTACTTGTGCCCTTTAATCCGAAACTCCCATAGTAAGAAAGACGATTTCTTCTCTATTTCTATTTATGTTTGCATGCATAAGATCTAGATTTAATTTTATGACTAAATTAAATGTCACATATATGAATATGTTAAATAATGAGATTAAATAATTTCTAACAAGCGGTATCATGAGCCTTAGGTTGTTTGTATTCAAATCGGTTATTGTTTTTCCGAGTTAATCTAATTAACAAACAAAACTTATAAATTTGTGTTTATTATGACATATCACGAAATTTATTTGCATGTTAAAGTTTCTGGTCCTAAAATATATTTAGGATATTTTGGTTTATTTATGGATTTTTATTGTTCATTTTATATAATAATGACATTAAAATGGGATTTTTATGATAAAAATATCATTTTTGGACTAAAAATAGCTAAACTTTGATTTTTTCAGTGGTTTTTGGATATGTTTTCACATATATTATCTACTGATGTCCTGTAAATTGTCATAATAAAATGAGTTGTTATGCTCGAAATATGGATTTTTAAGTTAAAATCGTATTTAAATGGGTAAATAGGTTAATATGAGTTATATTTCGAATCTGGTCATGGAAATTTATTATGTTGTTACATGCAATTTTACAAGATGTGTGTAAAATATTTGGCTATAATGAAGTCTTTATGCATGATTTATGAGTTTTTGATGAAAAATCACATAAATAGTGACTTTAATTAGTAAAAATGCTAAAAATACTTCATGACTAAATAAAAACGTCATATGTTGCATTTTATCATATATTTCAGATATAAAAGTGAAAAGTTTATAAAAATAATTGTTCTCATATTTTTATGGTGATAATTATTAAAATCGATAAACCGCAACATTGTTTTTCTCGATAAATTTTCGAAGTTTTTAACCTAAGTTTTGAACATTATGAGTGTCATGGTATTTTTCTAGAATGTTCATGAGTTTAAATTTCAAATTTTGAATTTATTTGAAATTTTTATGATTTAATTTGAAGTTTATGACATAATTTTGTATTTTAGGTCCATTCATGAACAATATTAAGAAATCTAGGTTAATTATTGTCAAATGTTAGTGGAGACTAATTTTGAGTCCTAAGATGGTTAGGGTAATTAACTTGTACATAAATATGATTTTATGTAATTATTGTGATTTTAAAAGGTTAAATCACGCAAATCCGTAAAAACCGATTAATATACGATATTGGCTCCTTAAAGGCGATTTAGCATAAAATTTGGCATGTTCATACATATTATAATGCTGCATTTTATTTATAATTGTCATATTTTAATTTTATGTAATTTTTGAATTATGTAATTTTACTTAGTATGGCCTTAGTTTTTAATTGATATTACCCGAAATGTATGGGAATATCGATTCAGTTGTAATTTATTGTGATCTCGTATCACCGTTTTGTAATTTAATAGATTTATTTTATTTTAATTACAAATGTATAATAGGAAATTATGTAATTCATTTTGTAATTTATTTATTCCGGAGTACCTTGAAGACGGTGCCACTCGAGAAGGCGATCCATTAAAGAAAGTATTGCCTTGAAATGCATGCCAAGACCGAAGTTCAAGGGACCAAAGGAGTTGGTTTCCGAATTTTTAATAGTTTATTAGATTTACTATTTTAGGAAGGCCATACTAGGAATTTATTTATGTTTTGCATTTTATTTATATGTTGCATGCATCGCTAAATCGCCATAACTAAAACATGCATTATCATTTAATCGAGTTAATCGACCGTGTCAATTACAATTATCGTAGTTCACCGCTTTAGTTCGCTTAAAACGTGATAGATAATAAATTGACATGACCTCTCGCTAAAATAAACAATTGAGACTTAGCCTTACCAAAAAGTAGAAACCATGGAAACCTATTTCATGAGGGAGTGCGCTCGGCCACACCGGGGTACAAACCTTGTTACGTAGGGGAAGTGGGTGATAAATGTCTATCCACCGAATTCATGTTGATATGGGATGAATCGGCTACCCCGTGCCCAAGTTAATGTGAATTTGGATCATGGACACATCTATTTGAAATTTGGATTGAGCTCAACGGAAGTATTCGTGACCGTAGTCGCATGTGTTCCGGGCTATAGATAAATATTAGAGTAATTTTATCGACCGAGAGTTCTAAAAGTAGAATTGATTAAAGAGTTAATCCACCGAGTTATATTGATAAGGGATGAATCGGCTACCCCGTGCCCAAGTTAATATGAATTTGGGTCTCGGAATCATTTATCAAGTTGGGTAGAGGTCACTAGATAAATGCAATAAAACTAGTTTAAATTAAAATTTTACGAGTGTTATTATTATTTTAAAACGACAAATGTTTTATTCCTTCTATTTTCTGTTTTGTAGACCACTTTTATTTCTCATAACAAATGGCCGCACCAAACACCAACGCCGCACCTCTCACTAATGTTTCATGGCTCCGATCCTTCATGGATCGTTGTAAACTTGAAAAGAATGGGTCAAATTTCTCCGATTGGGATGCCCAACTCAAATTAGCCGCCCAAGGTGACGACAAGCTTCGTTACCTCACCGAGGCCTCTCCACCCGAACCTAATGCTAGGTCGAGTGCCACCACTAGGGAAGCATATGAGGCTTACCACAAAGAATCCGCCGCTATGAAAAATGTGTTGATTTTTGCGATGGAGGCGGATCTCCAAAGGAGAGCCTTTAAAATGGGCACCGCTAATGAAATCTATTCCAAACTTGTGACAATGTTTTCACAAACTCCGAGGATCGTCCAATATGAGGCGGCCTCGGCATTCTTTGATTTCGATTTTAAGGAGGGCCAAAAGTTAGCCCTCACGTGTTCAAATTGTTGGAGCTAGTCGAGACATTGAAACTTCAAAAGGTTGAAATCCCCAAAGAGCTCATTGTAGATAGGATTCTACATTCCTTATCCAAAGTCAAAGCATATGTTCAATTCCGGGTGAATTTTAACATGCAAGACAATGACGTGTCTCTTGAAGAGTTGCACAAGTTACTTGTGCAAGCTGAAAGAGACATGGGGTTAAATGTTAACCCACCTAAGGACGTGCTTAATATAAGCACTAAGAGCAAAGGGAAGTTCAAAAATAATGGGAAAAAGGGTAAGAGGCAAGCTCCCATGTCCACCAAGGCTAAGACTTTTGAAGCTAGCACTTCCAAGACCAAGAAGGGTCCTCTTGATAAATGTCATTATTGTAATGGTGTTGGACATTGGAAGAGGAATTGTTCCAAGTATCTTGGTGACATCCAAGCTGGAAAGATCACTCCAGTAGGTAATTGACTATCCTTTCTTTTATGTTTCTAATTCAACTATGGTATTTTGATACAAATTTGTGATAATGTATCCCCTTTTTATTGTAAATAGGGCCTCCTCCAAGCAAAGACAAAGGAAAGGAAAAGCAAGCTTGAGAAATCATCAAGGAGCTAGGAGTAGCTACCAATGAAGCTTGGCTTTTATTATTGTCTTATTTTAAGTTGTGTTTCGGATTTTTAGAACTATTTTGATTTCCGTGTTCGACATGGAAATGGTTGATCCTTTCTAAACAATGGTTGTATTTTGGATTATGGAGGCTTGGTTGGCAACCCAAGTCACCCCTTTTATCGTATTTGTTTGTTCTAAAAATTCGTCTTTATATGCTTGCACATAGAAACATATGATCATCTACTTAAAGTGATCCAATAGACAACAATAATGATGGGATTCATTATATGTCCACAAGCTTAAAGCTTGTGTATGATCAATTATAAAGTGATGTTGAGTTGATGAACTCTCCTAAAGGAATGTCAATTACCAAGTACACTCATCAAATCTAAAACTATTAGTCATTCTATGAGATAGTCCTCCTTATGCTTCAAAATCATTATTTGTGTCTCATAAGCTATCTTTGAATAGCTAGTGTATTTACTCTAAAGATAGAGTGGGAGAAAAATGAAGACACAAAGAATACAAAGATAATTTGTATACTTGGGTAAATGAGATCTACGAAAGAAAGAATGAATTGTATACCTAAATAGATAGTATACACGAATAGATGAGATCTATGGTCTCGAATAGATGAGATCTACATGACAAAAGAAACCAAGTGAAGTAATCAAAAGAATATGTTCTTAAGATAACTACACGAGGAGACCAAAAGAAAGTTTTGAAAGAAAATGACTAAAGAGAAGTCTTAACAAGAGATTTGGCTAGTTTATGAACAACATATGACCAAGAGTTTCAATATTGATATTTACTTAAGAGCCTAAATGAAACAAAGTTGCATCCTTGAAAATAAATGAGATTTATGACTAAAAGTTGCAAAGAAAGATATGCCGATATCTACAAGAACTAAGTTAATTGTTAACCACGCTAGTGTCATTACTTATCCTCGTTATGAAAATGACATGGTTAAACCTCCTTCCGGAAAAGGGTATTTTGAGAAGGACGTGTACTAAATGAAATTCACATTTAAATAATGACATTGCTACGCATCATTATAAAATGAATGAGTTAGAGATTAAAAATCTCTTTCCATAAGTTTAAGATTCAAACCTTTTCAAAATAGGTATTTTGAAAAGATATGTTGGGAACATCTTTGGTTTTATCTTAATAACTTGGCAAAGCTAAATGTATTTCAATTCTTGAAATGTTTCAATTGAGTAGTCAATTACGAAATATGTGGAATTGAGTGGGAGTTTGAAATTATCATGTGAAGACATGTAATTTAGTGGGAGCAATCATCTTGTAAAATTTATAACTCATTGCTCATTGAGAATGACGAGCTAGTACTATCTTTACAAAGAAGTATTTGAGTTTTTAATTCTGGATGAAAATGGACTGTGATGAATCCAATCACATCATGGGATGTTGGATAGGTATTGAGATATACACATCAAATCAACGAGAAACGTGGGTTATTCATATCGATGAAAATGGAATTACCATAAGCAGTCATGGTCATTGAACCTAAGAATGGTTGATCACATGATTAAAATTACTAATGTTTCCGCCATTAGAATAATCATGCACATGGCCTATAATGAATCATATGCTTAAGAGCATGATGACTCATTGGTAAGCCATAGAAGAATTGTCATGAATTCTCAAGAAGAACTAATGAGCTATTCTAGTGTTTGACGGAACACTCTGTTATGTGACAAGAAGTTGCACATATTGAAATTCGAAAAACACGTAAGGATTTATGAAAATCCTAAGCTATTCAGGCTAAAAGGAGAAATAAGAAGTTTGAAAAGACACTTGTTATAGTAAGAAGTTACTCAAAACTAGTATTTTATAATATGCTAGGACTTATGAGAAGTGCTAGGCTAATCATCTTACAATTGTTGCAAGACCCTACAAAACGTATACCTAGTGCATTGCGAGTTGGTAGAACACTTGACCAGTGCAAGTTATATCATCCACCACAATTCGTTGGTTATGTGATAAACAACAAGAAAGTTCTTTCAAGATAAAGAACCTAAACCTAGGTTGGGAACCTAGATGTGTACTTGGTAAGGTTCATGCTATGATAGATAACATGAATATAAAGGAAAGTGCAATACAAGAAGTATGAACACATGGACACATGGTATGTTAAACTTCTATTGCACTCAACTAGTGTTTACACACTTACGATATACATCACAAGGTTGTAATATGGTATTGACTACCCGAATGGGATGTCGACATTCGTCGTTTGAGTTATTATTAACTCACCTTATACTTTGTTACATCCAAACGGGTTGTAGAAACAATTGAACCCCGTTAAAATGAACACGGATTAGCATTGTATTCGCCCATAGTCATTTACATGAGGTGACGTCTCGAAGTGACTAGAGTGTGATGCGATTGATGGCAAGTTCAAGTGCCATGGAGTCATGTGAGATGACTAGTCGATCACATAGGCAGACTGTTAGGAACACATTGTCGGGCCTTATGACCACTTATAGAGTTCTGGCAAATTTATATAGCCTGGTCGTGGCAAGAGCTACTATAGTATTCTAATGAGTCGATTCTTTTAACTAAAGACTGTTCGCCTAAGGTGCCACAGTTTCAGATTAACTTTGATTTATGTTACTACGACCTTCGTAAATGGGGTCAAATGGGCATATTTTGGGTTATGATGGCTGTGGCTAGTCGAAGGGAATAAGTGCGTTAGGAATTGTCCACCCCTTGTCAGGGTTATAAAAATATCTCAAGGCACTCGAGGAGTAATGAACTGGAAATGCGTGGCCACGCTCGGAAGGTATCTATGGTAGATAATTCCGGTCAATCAATTATTCTCCAGACCGAGGAAACCACTCTCGATATGATCATTTGCAAGTACGACCCGAAAGACACCTTGCATTGAGTGGGAGATAGTAATAGGACAAGAGAATTGGTGACGCACACTTGTCGAGGACAAGTGGGAGATTGTTGAAATATGTGTCCTCCGACAATAATGCGATCACAACAGTTGATCATGATGATCACATGTTTAAATCTGATTTTAAGAATACATGTGGGATGTAATATTTTACAGTCAACTGGTCCACACATATCGGTAATGATTGGCTGACTAGAGTTTGACATTCGTCGTGCGGACGGTGGTGATCAGTTGATCCCCTTAGGTCATACCTAAAGGGTAACACTCTTAATTGATTATTTAATTGATGGTATGTCGATACAGGTTAATTAAATTGCTTAAAATTGACTAACGATTTTGTGAGTATTATTCACGTATCTTATTGTAATTCGATTGAATAAGATACGGTCTAAGTAATCAAATTGTTTTATTACTTAGATAAAATTATTGTTTACGAAACAATTGAAACTGAATGAATAATTTATTATAAATACAAGACGTTGTGATTTATTGTTGATAAACCATTTTTGGTACAAGTAATTATGAATTACTAAGTCGATTTTGTACATGACATATTTTTATTAATACGTTGATTTTTAATATGTTAAAAATACATTACAATTACACATGACTAGTGACATGTGATAATTGACAAATGACAAAATATAAAATGGACCTCCCATTTTATGAAAGTGCCGAAAATAAGGAGGGAGTATTAGGTTTAAATTATGTTAATTATGTTTAAGTGGAAAGCATAATCATTAAACCTAATTCATAGCCATGCAAACCTAGTTGCTTTTGTGAAGAGTATCTTGGTCATACATTTGCCCTTGCCACTCCCTCATACCCGGTTTTCCTAGAGCAAAGGCCAAGGGTTTTTACAATTGATATTGTGATATACACTATGACACTCACTAGTGTATTATTCATTCTTTCACACAACCAAAACTTAGAGAAGTTTAGAGAAATAAAATCTCCAAAAACCTTCCTCTCTTGGCCGAAATTACAAGAGACCAAAATAATATTTTGGGTCATTTTTAGTAAGATTATTATTATTCTAGATCAAGTAATATTAATCTATTAAGAGATTATCTTGGGTATTCATCTTTGGGAGGGATTCTATCTTTGAATCCTTGTTCTTCCATTTGTAAGGAAAGCTCAAGAACAAGTAAGAAGGAGATCTTACTTGTGCCCTTTAATCCGAAACTCCCATAGTAAGAAAGACGATTTCTTCTCTATTTCTATTTATGTTTGTATGCATAAGATCTAGATTTAATTTTATGACTAAATTAAATGTCACATATATGAATATGTTAAATAATGAGATTAAATAATTTCTAACAGTTGTACTCGGTCACATTGTCTCTAGAAGGGGTATTGAGGTTGATGGTGCTAAGGTTGTCGTTATAGAAAACTTGGCACCTCCTTCTAATGTGAAGGGAGTGAGGAGTTTTCTAGACCACACCGGATTCTATAGGCGTTTCATTAAATATTTTTCAAAGATAGCAAAGCCATTGACCTCATTACTCCTTAAAGATTCCACTTTTGTATTTGATGAACTTTGTCTTGAAGCTTTCAATAGGTTGAAGGAAGCATTGGTCACAGCCCCAATAATCCAGGCTCCAAATTGGATCCTCCCTTTTGAGATCATGTGCGATGCTTCGGATTTTGCGGTTGGTGCGGTTGATACCCGTCGTGAGGTGTCAAAAATAATATTTATAAATTCCAACTACAACTATAGCTAGCGGCAGTCGGGTCGAACCACAAAGAGGCAGACGTAATTCTTAGCTGTTTTAGTTTCGGTCTAAGGTAACAAAAGGTGGGGGTTTGATTGGGTTTGATCTATAGCTAACAACAATAAAAGAAAAGTAAACTAATGAAATATATAAAATCAAGTATTAAAGAGGTACTAGGATGGTCGGTTTGTTATAGTTTCGGCGGCAGCATATTAAACAGGTCTAAACAAAACACATGAGGCGGGAAATAAAGAGGTCCTCTCGGTCCACTCTTAACAAATAGCATCTTTCGATCTCGCTATAGGTCCCTAATATCACTAATACTAACTTTCGTCCTGAAAAGCGATTTACGGTCTAAACTTTACCTATCTTTCGATCCCGGCATAGTTTAGTCATTTTAATTGGTGATCTAACAACTGTCCCTATCTCTCGATCTAATGGGTCAGTCATATCCTAAACATTCAACTAGTCGTGTGCACTCGATTCGTCGAATTAAGAATTAAAACAATTAAAACGAAAATAAAAACTTCACGTGGTCAGTCGATTGACCGGGTAGGGTGGTCGATCGACCAACACGCGAATCAGGCCGTGTTCTTTATATTGCCGCCTACACTACAATTCCCCTACATCCTAGCACAATTGATTTAGCTACTCATGGCTATGGCAAAAATAACAATAATATTGACGATAAAGATTTCTGAATTCATGCTAAAAATAGTAGAACAAACAATTAACATAAAGCGATAATTGGTTTGAATTCTAACTAACAATTCTATATCTAACAACGCAATAAAGATGAACTGAAAGTAGAACAGAAGGAATACCGAAAATTGCAGAAGAATAGTAATGGAATGATTAGAAGTATGAATGAAAATCCGATGCAACCAATATTCCAAACCCTAACTATGATATTCTAAAACTGAATGTGAAACTTAGATAAAAACTGGATGTTAAACTTGATGTTCTAGGTTACGTTATATAGCAAACATACGTAACACTTATTATCAAAACCTAAACATAGTGGGCTTCAAGTTCCTCGATCTTTTAATTCTCGTCTGGGATAGCAGCTTGGTCGATCGACTGCTAGGACTGGTCGATCGACTGAATAACAATGAACAGTAGCTTCTGGAACCCGACGGTTGGTCGATCGACTGGAGGTGGTGGTCGATCGACTGCTTGAGCTGCTACTTGACTTCTATAATCCCGTGGATTTGTCTTTTGGGCCCTGGAATGCGCACCAAGCTTGTTCCTTAAGTGAATTCTTCACGTCAAATGCAATGCAGGATACTCGGGGACGGATTTAGCTTGATTTCCGCTGGATTCTTCACATTTCTATAATAATGTACAAAATACGGAAGTAGACAGAAATAGGGAGAAATGTAGCATAAACTACATGAATGAGCCCTGAAATGCGTGGAAAATAGGATGTAAAACATCATATAAAAGACACGCATCAAACTTCCCCAAACCAAACCCTTGCTTGTCCCCAAGCAAGAACTAGACTCTATCTAAATAGAACGAGTTCAAACTCAGAGCGAATTGCAACAAGTAAAACCTAAACCATTTTAATGCAACAACCAACAATCAATTAGCGTATGAATCATGCAAACGAGTTATGAAGTCGTTAAAAACTATGCTGAACCGTCAACTATACAGACTTATCAAATTGGACTCTCGCGGGCCGCTCAAATTACTCATAAGCACATGTGAAAATATAAGATAGAAAGAATTCATTTTGTAAAGACTCTCACCTAACTACGACCTATAAGAACATGCCTGCAATATAATATGAAAGTAATCTCTATGACCGTACATATGCATTCCAACCAACAAATGACCATGACACATGCCGAGGTATATATGGGATATGTGAGGTATAGGTAAGAAGAGGCAAAACATTTATGGAAAAGTGGGGGTACAGGCGATCAAGCTAGTAACAAAACGGAACCATATGGCAACATCCAACTTCTTGCTCATAATCAATCGACACGGTGCTATAGCAAGCACAAAACTCACAATTTCTGGTATAAAAGCAATCAACCAACTCCCCATAAAATATGAATAATACATGGGAGCAAAAATCGCCAAAAGATAAAGGCTTGAATTATGCGAATTGATTCTTTCTCTTTTAGTCGATCGACCAAGATGGGCAGTCGATCGACTGCGTCAAACAGTACATAACTCTTTTTCTCTTTTTTTTTTCTCGAATCATTTTCTTTTCTTTCTTTTTATATTTCTTTTTTTCCTTCTTTTCATTTTCCCAACAATCATCTCAATTGAGGAAATACCACCAAAAACGAAGTAACAATCCCAAAAACATGGACTACTAGCTTGACAAAGGACAGGCTAAATGTAGGATGTGGTAATGGGACAAAAAGGCTATTTTTGGCAGTGTGGAGCTTATGGGCATAATAAGAAAAAGGAAACCTCTACCACATGTGTCAACAAACCACAAACCGAATACATACAGGTATTAAGCAGATTAAGTTCATATTTATGCAAATTAAGGAAACTGTTGGGAAATGTGTCCTCAACAATAGTGCGATCACATGATTTAAATATCATTATTAAATCTCATTTTAAGAATACATGTGGGATGTAATATTTTACAGTCAACTGGTCCACACATATCGGTAATGATTGGCTGACTAGAGTTTGACATTACTGTCGTGCGACGGTGGTGATCAGTTGATCCCCTTAGGTCATACCTATAGGGAAATACTCTTAATTGATTATTTAATTAATCGTATACCGATACGAGTTAATTAAATTGCTTAAAATTGACGGATGATTTTGTGAGTATAATTTACGTATCTTATTGTAAATATGATTAAATGAGACACGGTCTAAGTAATCGAATTATTTTATTACTTAGATGAAATTATTGTTTAAAGAAACAATTGAAACAGAATGAATGAATAAATTATTATAAATACAGAATGTTGTCGTTTATAATTCGGAGACACTTTTGGCACGAGTAATTACGAATTACTAGTCGATTTTGTAAATGACATATTTTTATGAGTATGTTGATTTTTAATATGATAAAAATACATTGCATTGTAACATGTCATGTAACATGTAACATGTGACAAAATTGACAAATGACAAAATAAAATGGACTACCCATTTTATCTCATGTGTACTGATACGTGCATTTTATATAGTCTTTTTAGCCTAATTTATGCGCGTATCTTTATGCTTTTATCGTGGTTTTATGCTACGAAATGCCCCGAATATGCTACTTTGGTTTGTTTTGTCCTATTTGCAGGAATGAACCCAAAAGTAGTGAAATCAAGCCTTTTACCATACTTTTAGCATGCATTTGGAGGAAGAGTGAATTTGGAGCGGGAATGAAGCTATTTTGAGATGCGCATTGGAGTAAGGAAGTTAGGCGAGCTAAGAGAGTGCTTCAATTTGCTAGTTCCTGCTTGTAAGAGCCATATCTCGAGTTCTACAACAGCTATTAAGGTGATTCCAGTTGGAGGTGAAAGCTTATCCTCTTAGCTTTCCAACGCCACCAACCACGCCCTATTTGCCCAAGTAACGAAGAAATGGCAGCCATTTGAAGTTCAGTGCGCAAAGCAGGAAACTGTCATCGCCGAGAAGTGCTCGATCGAGTACCATTTCTGCTCGATCGAGAGCCCATTTGCTCGATCGAGAGCCACTTCTACTCGATCGAGTGGTTTAGGATGAATAAGTACTCGATCAACTATATTTCCTTTCGATCGACCAGTTCCTTTTATGCCTTTGCTCGATCGAGTGATTTAGTTACTCGATCGAGTGGACTTTGCTACGGGTTGGGCTTTTAAGCTTTATATTCCGTCATTAGGTTTAATTATACTCCTAATTTGTTATAAATAGGAGTTAGGTCGACATAATGGGGAGCTCTTCCTCTCTTCTCTTCTTCCCTTACTAAGTTCGTATTAATCGCTACTTTGTTCTTAATTTAGGATCAATAATTCAAGTATTAATTCTTTCCCTTTCTTTTCTTCTTTAATTATTGTTTATGTTTATTGTTATTTCTTTATTTCTTGTTCTCTATTTAATTATGCGTAGCTAAATCCCTTAGTATGTTAGGATTAGGGAAGCCGTGGTAGCAATGCTTTAATTGTATAAAGCAGATTAGTCTTGCGATAGAATTGTATTAGGCAATTTAATTGTTATCAGGTCGAATGAGTGACATACAGGAGACCAATAATTTTAGTTAACCCCGACCTAGATCGAAAGATTGGAAGGGAAGGCTTGCCTAATTACAATAGGGTATTGCAGTGAGGGCGAAAGTTAAGCTGTTTACGCTCTAGGGCGGTTTAAGGACCGAAAGGTGACGACCATAGCTCTTCTTATCAATAGTCTAATCGCCTTAATATTCCCGATAGTACAGAGATCGATAGCTGCCACGGTGGACCGACTCTAGCATACTCCCTTCTCTCTTTTGTTAATTTCTCTTATTTAATTCCCTCGCTTAGTCTTTAGTTTAGAATATCAATTCAAACCCCCATTCTGTGACACCCCGACAGACCAAATTAAACAGATAATTAGCAAAATAGCCTCCCTGTGGAGATCGACCCTGCTTACTACTAGCTATTAGTTAGTTGTATTTAGGTATTTATTTTTGGTGTAGAAACGACCGCATCAAATTTTGGCGCCGTTGCCGGGGAGGCGACGCTTTTTATCTGTTTTATTTTGTTTGTCCTTTCGCCTCAAGGGAAGACTAAGTACCTTGAGGTTGTTCTTATCTTTCTCTTTAGTCTTTGTTTTGATAGGCTCACGGGTTTATTAGACAGCTACGAGGGAGATCATCGAAGGGAAGGCTTGAGTACCTTCGACCCCTCTTGCCAAGATGACATCTGTTTCCCGACTAATTGCTCAGTTTGAAGCCCAAGCTGAGAAACCTGCTAGTTGGGAAAGGAAGAAATCTTGGGGATGTGGTGCTGCTGAGCACAATGCAGCTGTAGTTGTGCCGCCACATTCACCCCATCAATGGCCACCGCAAGAAGATCCTCGTGATATAGAGAAAAAGAAATCGCGGAGTCGAAATCCTTAATTCGGAATTTGGTAGACATGTCGGTGCTCAAGTCACCGAAATTCTTTGAGTTACTGATCCAAATTGCTCGGTTATCACTGGGTTGGATGAACAGAAATCAAAAGAGGTGTGCTTGACCAAGAGCGGTTTTTCCCATGAAGAACCCACGTTGCCCAATGCTGAAAATGATTTCTATATTTCGGATGACGACTTTCTATCGTATTTCCAGAACGTATGCAGGGATGTCAGCGCTGTACAGGAAGAAAGTCCTCGATCGAGTAACATCTCTTCTCGATCGAGTGACATGCATGAGGAAAGTGCTCGATCGAGTGAACATTCTGCTCGATCGAGTGACAGACAGGAGGATAGTATTCGATCGAGTGATCTTGTTACTCGATCGAGTGAGGTGCGGAAGGAACTTGGTCGATCGAGTGAGCAATTTGCTCGATTGACTGAATTGGCCATTGATGGGAGCTTTTATTCGTCACTTGGGTTCATATTGGATGACGAGTTTGACGATGATGAAGATTACGGTGAACCTCCCTTATTCACAGCCGAGTCGGATACACTTGAAGCTGCGATTTACGGGATGGATTCCACTGAGGAGGTTGATGATGAAGCAGCTGAGACGGTAATTGTTCCTAGCACGGATGAGGTAATCCATTCCTTTGTCAGTGATTCCGTTGTTGAGAGCAACCAACCTGAGGTTATACCTCCTCTCATGTGGTCGATTAATTTAAAGATTTTTCACCGTCCTTATCATTTCAAGTTCATTAATCTGAGACGATACCCTATTTCATTGGCGACTGCTCCCGCGCTCCTATATTTTGTGGACAAATTTAGGAGCGCCCATAGGAAATTTGTTAGACTTAAATGTTTACATATTTTTATTTCCTATTTCTGTAATCCACTTTGGTGCTACTTATCTTTGTTGTGTAGCACATGCGCAGGCTTATGATTTAATGCTGCGTGCTTTGAGCTGTTTTGATAGTGATTAATTAGAGAGGCTCGAAGAAAAAGAAGGTCGAGCTGGGACCTGTCTGAAGCTAGCGCTACCCGGGAGGCAACCCGGCGATTTTATTTTGTTTTTTTTTATTTAATTTCAGTTGTAATAAATGGTTTTTTATACCATAGACTTTATCAGTTTGCTTGTCTAGTTAGTTATGGGTCAATTTTTTTTACATTGCGTTTTTGCAGAAGTACAATGAGAATTACTCGATCGAGTAGTTTTTCTACTCGATCGAGCACCTTTTGTTTGAGGATTCACTCGATCGAGCGGACCTTCCCCTCGATCGACCACCTGCAGAAACAAAACCACTCGATCGACTGATATTCCCTTCGATCGAGCAGTTTTTGGATGCCCATTCACTCGATCGACCACTGTCGGACTGCCATCGAGTGCTATTGACTTGGATTAGCTTACTGAGACGGTTTTCCGGGCCCTTAGCAACCTCCCATGTTCATGGTCGGTTTGGGGAGGTCCCCTTTATTCGCGCTATCTTGTGAGTTTTTTCCGCTTACTCTCTCTTTTTCCTTTAGTTTGCATTTCCTTTCCATGTTTTGGTACAATGGGGGCATTGTACGGTTTGGTTTGGGGAGGTTATGCATCCATATCTGTGTCTGCATATTGTTTTTATTGCATTTCTGTATCACGTTTAATTTTCTGTTTGCATTGTTATCTATTTCATAAAAATTCAAAAATTCCATAAAAAATTGAAAAATTGTTAAAATTCAAACATTCACGTTTATTTTAGCATATAGGTTGAGTCGGAACGGTAGATTTCAATGATGATATTGCACTGCAACTGTCTTTTTGCTTAAGCCTTGCATTAAACTGTTATCTTTTAGCTTTGTTTTATTGCATATCTACGAGTTAATGTTAAAATTTAGCTGAACATATAGACTTGACCTGAAATTTTGGCAACCTACTTATAATTTCTAAGATTTAGAGCCATATAAACTGGTGTCATTTGTGACCAGTTTCATGTAGGATTGTGAGTAGTATACTCCTTGCATATCATGTATCATTAATTTGCACAAATATGAAATTCAATTGCTTTTTGCCGTCATACATTCGGGTTAGTGGTTGGTGTCACATGCAGGGAGGTGCTTACAAATTCCCTTTCTTTCTTTTTTTGCCCATTTAACTCCACATTAGCCAAATTTGCCTGTTGACCCTTAGCTACATTCCAAATTTAGCCTGCCTTGTCAAGCTAGTTTAGATTGTTCTGCGGTATACTGTTTATTGTATCAAATCTTGGCTCATATCATATTGATTTGGAGTTGGTAATTTATGAAGAAAGGAGGTTGATGAAAAAAAAACGTGAAAAAGAAGAAAAAAAGAATTGAAAAATGAAAAAAAAAAAGAAAAAAAATCAGAAAAGAAGAAACCGAAAGAAGAAAAATAGAGAAAGAAAGGAAAAAATTGAAAAAAGAAATGTTGTTTGGTTGACGGTTTGTGCTCCTATGTTCCATCTTATATCATTTGAGGAGTATGTTTGGTTCGGTTTGGTGAGTTTTATGCCAAATGAAGGGCATGTGCTTTATTCTATAATTGAGTTGGAAATGGATGTTGTCATATGGTTCTGTTTAGGTACTAGCTTGATCACCTATACCTCCACATTCCCATAAATGTTTTGCCTTTTCTTACCCATTGCCTCACTTTACCATATTTTTGTAAGCCCTCAGCTGTGACAGGACCTTGTTTGGTTGGAATGTATGTACGGTAGCTAGAATTGTCTATCATATTAGTTGCATGCATGTTTATGTGGGTCGTAGTCTAGGTGAGCGACTATTTTTCTTCTTCTCTCTTACATTCATATGCTTACCCTTTGCTTCATGAGAGAAGAGTGACCCGTGAGAGTCCACTATTAAAGGTCTTGCAAGGTTGACGGTTCAGCTTTATTATAAACATCTTATAACTCGTTTGCATTTGACTGTTTTGCTATAGGTGTTAGTTTGCTTGCATTAAATTGGCTTAAGTGGGCATTTGTAGCTAGCTCTGAGTTATCTTTTCCGTTCCTTTAGTTGCATTTTTAGTTTACTCGAGGACGAGTAAAGGTTTGGTTTGGGGAGATTTGATACGTGCATTTTATATAGTCTTTTTAGCCTAATTTATGCGCGTATCTTTATGCTTTTATCGTGGTTTTATGCTACGAAATGCCCCGAATATGCTACTTTGGTTTGTTTTGTCCTATTTGCAGGAATGAACCCAAAAGTAGTGAAATCAAGCCTTTTACCATACTTTTAGCATGCATTTGGAGGAAGAGTGAATTTGGAGCGGGAATGAAGCTATTTTGAGATGCGCATTGGAGTAAGGAAGTTAGGCGAGCTAAGAGAGTGCTTCAATTTGCTAGTTCCTGCTTGTAAGAGCCATATCTCGAGTTATACAACAGCTATTAAGGTGATTCCAGTTGGAGGTGAAAGCTTATCCTCTTAGCTTTCCAACGCCACCAACCACGCCCTATTTGCCCAAGTAACGAAGAAATGGCAGCCATTTGAAGTTCAGTGCGCAAAGCAGGAAACTGTCGCTGAGAAGTGCTCGATCGAGTACCATTTCTGCTCGATCGAGAGCCCATTTGCTCGATCGAGAGCCACTTCTACTCGATCGAGTGGTTTAGGATGAATAAGTACTCGATCAACTATATTTCCTTTCGATCGACCAGTTCCTTTTATGCCTTTGCTCGATCGAGTGATTTAGTTACTCGATCGAGTGGACTTTGCTACGGGCTGGGCTTTTAAGCTTTATATTCCGTCATTAGGTTTAATTATACTCCTAATTTGTTATAAATAGGAGTTAGGTCGACATAATGGGGGAGCTCTTCCTCTCTTCTCTTCTTCCCTTACTCGGTTCATTATTAATCGCTACTTTGTTCTTAATTTAGGATCAATAATTCAGTATTAATTCTTTCCCTTTCTTTTCTTCTTTAATTATTGTTTATGTTTATTGTTATTTCTTTATTTCTTGTTCTCTATTTAATTATGCGTAGCTAAATCCCTTAGTATGTTAGGATTAGGGAAGCCGTGGTAGCAATGCTTTAATTGTATTAAACAGATTAGTCTTGCGATAGAATTGTATTAGGCAATTTAATTGTTATCAGGTCGAATGAGTGACATACAGGAGACCAATAATTTTAGTTAACCCCGACCTAGATCGAAAGATTGGAAGGGAAGGCTTGCCTAATTACAATAGGGTATTGCAGTGAGGGCGAAAGTTAAGCTGTTTACGCTCTAGGGCGGTTTAAGGACCGAAAGGTGACGACCATAGCTCTTCTTATCAATAGTCTAATCGCCTTAATATTCCCGATAGTACAAGATCTGATAGCTGCCACGGTGGACCGACTCCTAGCATACTCCCTTCTCTCTTGCTGTTAATTTCTCTTATTTAATTCCCTCGCTTAGTCTTTAGTTTAGAATATCAATTCAAACCCCCATTCTGTGACACCCCGACAGACCAAATTAAACAGATAATTAGCAAAATAGCCTCCCTGTGGAGATCGACCCTGCTTACTACTAGCTATTAGTTAGTTGTATTTAGGTATTTATTTTTGGTGTAGAAACGACCGCATCATGTACCGAAAATTAGAGGGTGTTAGTGGATAAATTGTGTTGATTATTTTAATAAGGGAAAAACACAATTATTACACTCTATATCTAGGCATGCAAGCCTACTCTTCATGGGGAAGAAAAATGGATCCATGCATTGGCTCCCCATAAACCCTCCAACCGGTTTTCCTTATGGAAAACTAAAATGTTTTCCTCCTTTATTCATTCATCACTTCACTTAATATTTTTCTAGAGTAAGAAAAATAAATCTCTCTATAACTTGTGAAAACTTAGAGAGAAAAATACACAAAAATCTTTCCTTTGGCCGAAATTTTTGTAGTGCCAATACATATTATTTTGTGTCATATTTTAAGTATAACTAATATTATTACTAGATCTAAATAATATTGGTTATTAAGAGATTCCTTGGGTATATGCTTTTGGGAGGGATTCTATACTTGAATCCTTGTTCTTCCATTTGGAGAGCTCAAGAACAAGTGAGTAGGAGAACTCATTTGTGCCCATAAATCCGAAAATCACAATGTAAGATGATGGTTTCTTCTTTATATTGTTTACTAGTTTGCATGCATAAGATCAATCTTTAATTTTATGACAAATTAAATTATGACATATATGAGTATGTTAGTGTATATAGATCTACATTTCCTTCAATCGGTATCAAGAGCCATGGTTGTTTGCATGCAAATCGGTTAAAAGTTTTTCCGAGTTATAAGAATAACATATAAAACTTGTAAAATTTGTGTTATTATGAGATATCACAAAATTAATCCATGCATGTTAATATTTCTGGTCCTAAAATGTTTTAGGATATTTTGGTTAATTTTTCGGATTTTTATTGTTCATATTTTATAATAATGGCATTTAAATATGATTTTATGAGTAAAAATGTCATTTTTGGTCTAAAATTAGCTATACTTCGAATTTTCACTTGGTTTTTGGATATGTTGTTACATATATTTTTTGAGATAACCTGTAAATTTTCATAATTTTTGGACTTGTTATGCTCGAAAAATAATTTTTTCATTATTAAATTCGGATTTAAGTGAAAAATAGGTTAATATGAGTTAAATTTCGAATCTGGTCATAGAAAATTAATATGTTGTCACATGCAATTTTACAAGATGTGTGTAAAATAATTGGCTATAAAGAAGTCTTTTTGCATGATTTATGAATTTTTGAAGAAAAATAGCATAAATAGTGACATTATTAGTGGAAAATTAATAAAACATAATCTATGACTTAGGAAAAACGTCTAATGTTGCATTTTATTATATTTTTCAGATCTAAAATTGAAAAGTTAATGAAAATAATTTTTTCCATGTTTTTATGATTATTTTATTAAAATCGATAAACCGCAACATTGTTTTTCCGGAAAAAATTTCGAAATTTTAACCTAAGATTTTGAACATTATGAGTGTCATGGAATTTTTCCAGAATGTTCATGAGTTTAAATTTCAAATTTTGAATTTATTTGAAATTTTGTGAATTATTTGAAGTTTAATAGCTTATTTTGTAATTTTTGGTCCATTTATGAACAATTTTATAAGATATGGGTTAATTATGGTCAAATTATTAGTGAAGACTATATTTTGAGTCCTAAGAGGTTAGGGTAATTAACTTATGCATAAATATGAGTTTATGTAATTTTTGTGATTATAAAACGTTGAAATCACGCAAATCCGTAAAAACCGAGTAATATATGATATTGGCTAATTAAAGGCGATTTAGCATTAAAATTGAGCATGTTCATACATATTACAATGCTGCATTTTTCTTTATGATTGTCATAATTTTAATTTATGTAATTTTGAATTATGTAATTTTACTTAGTATGGCCTTAGATTTTAATTGGTATTTCCCGAAATGAATGGGAATATCGATTCGGTTGTAATTTTTATTGTGATCTCGTATCACCGTTTTGTAATTTAATAGATTTATTTTATTTTAGTTACAAATGTATAATAGGAAATTATGTAATTTTATTCTTTCCGGAGTTCCTAAAGACGGATTTCTTCAAGAATGGAGTTACATAAAGACGGTGTTACCTCGAGATGCGTGCCACAACCGAAGTTCAAGGGACCAATGGAGTTGGTTTCCGAATATGTAATAGTTAAAGAGTTTTTCTATTTTAGGAAAGGCCATACTAGGATTTATTTATTTTATGCTTGCATTTTATTTTATGTCACATGCATCGCTAAATCGCCATAACTAAACATGCATTGTCTTCTTTTATCGAGTTTATCGACCGTGTCAATTAAAAATTATCCTAGTTCACCGCTTTAGTTCACTTAAAACGTGATAGATAATAAATTGACATGACCTCTCGCTAAAACTATCAATTGAGACATAGCCTTACCAAATAGTAGAAACCATGAAAACCTATTTCGCGAGGGAGTGCGCTCGGCGCCACCGGGGTACAAACCTTGTTACGTAGGGGAAGTGGGTGATGAATGTTAATCCACCGAATTCATGTTGATGAGGGATGTATCGGCCCCACCGTGCCCAAGTTAATGTGGGTTTGGATCATGGACACATTTATTCTAAATTTGGATTGAACTCAACAAAAGTATTTGATAAGGGATGTATCGGGCCCACCGTGCCCTTGTCGATGTGTTTTGGGCTATAGATAATTATTAATGTAATATTATCGACCAAGAGTTCTAAAAGTAGAATCGATTAAACGTTAATCCACCGAGTTATATTGATAAAGGATGTATCGGCCCCACCGTGCCTAAGTCGATATGAATTTGGGTCTTGGAATCATTTATCATAGTTGGGTAGAGGTCACTATGTAAATGCTTTACTTGTTGTTTACAAGTATTAATAAAACGATAAATGTTGAGTTTTTTTTTTTCCACTATTCCGTTATCATATTGTTCTATTTCTTTACCACAATTCATATACGATATCATTTCGATTTTTATTCAAATCTCCTTAAAATATCGTAACTTAAGACAAAATATGAATTTGCTTCTAAAACCTCAAATGAACCATTGCTAAGGATCTCTTGAAAGGAGTATAGATTAATGTTATTCATTATCAAACAGGTTTTTGATTCTAGACTAACACATCTACTTACAATGGATTATGTTTCATATACTTAATTGAATTAAGTACCTTGAAGCGATAAATAATTTTGGTAATTAGTTTTGTCAGAATTCGTAATTGACCAAAATAGCGCAACCACTTCAATGAAAGTTTTAAGACTAAAACGAACAAATGAAGAGTGAATCTTCATGAATTCAATTTTGCTTCTCAAAGCAAAGACTCATTGAATTAAGTGGGAGCATTCTCTTAAACCGTTAAGATAAGGACGAGGTTCAAGAAGTAAGGATTATAATGGAATTGGTACAAGGTAATGTTAAAGGTAAAGTTGTTGAGAATGACGATACTAAACCTATCAATCCCGACCGATAAAGTTTCCATTGTTCTAAATGTTGGACACAAGAAAGGAAACTACCCCAAATTATTGAAGAATCAACAAGTTAGTTGTGGGACATCTAATGGGGCCTTCTTCTTTAAAAATGTTTATTTGATTAAACATAAATTATGCTAATACTACTTCGTCAATATTAGAAACCAGTGGAGGTTTTCATCATTGTGTTGGATACATAGGATGAATAGAATATGACGACTAGCAACAATGAAGTCGAGAGATAGAGTAATTGTGTACTCAATCTAGTTTTTGGATTTAAAGAGGTACTTAATTGTGACTATTAAGTGCATAAACTCTAAATAAGAATATAAACTTGTTAAGATACAAAAGAGGTTTCACTTTTGTGACCCTATACACCACGATTTGATGTATGGCAAGCCCATTATCAAGGTGATTATATTCTAAACCAAACTAGAATGATATATCATGTAGATGATTCAAATTGGTAACCCAAGATTAAACCTTAAATTTTGGAATGATGAACGCAAAGAGTTATCGAGTACTCTTGAAACCATTAGGTTGTTAATGGTATATGCGTATCTTGTATTCAAAGCAAGATGTCTCGTGCCTTTTGTTTGAAAAAGGAGATCGAGATTGTAAATCATTGATCCAAAATAGGTTGATCATTTTCTTTTACCAACGATTTAAGTCGACACTAGTGTGTTCACTTAATAAGGTAAAATTGAGAAATCTTTGAAGAAGTTCTAGAGTTCAAGGAATCACGATATAGTCGTGATGGGATTATCAAGGTAAAGACTTTGATATAAGCCAAAGGAAATGTGATATAGTATCACAAGTTAATCTCTCTTAGCACGCATTATGAAATAATGTGTGGATGGATAAGAAATCAAACGCTATTCGATATGGTTTGGACTTCAATCAAGTTACTTTGAGTTACTTGATCCTTTTGGGGATTTTATCATTTTTGTCTAAATTATTTTTCCACTAATACGAATCATATGAGATATGAAATGGTAAGGGTACCATGTTTGTAAGTTTTCACAAGAAACAAAGGCTCATCTTTCCCTTTTCAATTATCACGAGTACGACGGGTTTGCGGCTCGTGAAGCTGTCTTTCTAAAATACAAGTTTATTTCTAGAAGACAGAGTGGGAGAATTTATTCAAGAGCCACAAAGAATGCTATGTCGCATTCAAGCCACAATGAATGCTATGTCGCAAGAAACTGGTCTTTCTTGGCTACATGAGACGTTTTGTGTAAGATGTTGTTTCTTTAAAACCTAGGAGGTTAAATTCGTCAAATTGTTGAAAATGATGGATTCATGCTACTTTTAAGAAAGTAAAGAGCTTATAACTTACAAAGAAATCGTTTGATTCAAATTGATTACTTCTAGAAAGTAATGAACATATGACTTACACAAGAGTGTTTAAGTCACAACTCAATATAAGGCTTAGAGCCATGAAAATCCGAAATAAAAGGGCTTGATTAGTTGCAAAGGGTTTTGCACTAATAAAGAGAGATTTCAAGGTTGATTGGTTGCAAAGGGTTTTTACACCAATTGAAATACTTAAGTCTATTTGGATCTTCTTAGGGATTGTGTTTCATTATTATGAAATACATAGCGAGTGAACCTAAAACCCACTTCTTCAATTAGAAGGAATGTATTCAATACATGTCTTGAGTTTTGAAGATTCTTGCAATCCTAAGATAATGTGAAACTTAAGAGAGGGTCTTAAGAAGGACATCAATGAGTTAGAATCAACATTTTGATCATGTGATAAAACATTTCTCGATAAGTCGAGAAATTGTGTTTATACATGAAGTTTAGTGGGAGTTACGGATATTTTAATTAGTCCGATATGTGGATGACATATTGATCATTGAGAATGATTTAAGACTTTTGGAGTATTATAATACATCTTGAATATCCGGATTTATGAAGATAATCCACATGATATTAGCGTCAGTAAGAAGTCTTATGTTGATAAGATTCATGACTAGTTCAATTAAATTGAACATATTTGATTGATTCCATTTGCTTCCGCTGCCGGATCAATTAAATGAGTAATGATGTAAAACACTTCATATACTTTGAGTATGATGAATTGTTTTCAAAATCGAATTTAAGTAATCTTTACCTAGTATATAAAGATTACCCTTAAGTGCTTGTAGAAGCATTAAGGAAGTAAAGCAAAGTGTTTATGATGCAATTTTGTGTAAGGGTGTTACACAAGTGACAATTGACAATTGAGGTTGCGCATGGTTTCCGACAAAACCATAATCAAAACACATTAGGATGGTTAAGATACCATTGTGGCTATAATAATTAAGAAGTAGATTTTCTAGAATCGTTCTAGGCAATAAAGAACAATGAGAGATATTTATAACGGAAATTGAGTACACTTGCAATCATGAGATGTGCAAGAGGATGAGTCCCGCACACTGAGAAAACAGTGGGAGCTATTCTTAGGCTAAGAGGGCCTATGTCTTGATTGGATCTCGACACGTACTCAGAAAGTTTTGTGATGCAAATGTATACATTACAAAGGAAAACGAGTATGTAGTAAGGTTGAGTAAGGTACAAGAAATTGATAAAACCTACTAACCAAAGCCTTCTCAAAGGCTAAACATGATGAGTCATGCCATTTCAACTGAATTGAAATGAACAACTACATACAAGATCAAATTAGATTATAGATTATGAAATAGTAATCAAGCATTGACTATTCATATGTGATAATCGCATTTGTCATTCGAGTTTTATTTTAAAACTCTTTTATTATACTTTGTTACATCCAAATGGGTTGTAGAGACAATTGAACCCCGTTAAAGTGAACACGGATTAGCATAGTATTCGCCCATAGTCACTTGTATGAGGTGACGTCTCGAAGTGACTAGAGTGTGATGCGATTGATGGCAAGTTCAAGTGCCATACAGTCATGTGAGATGACTAGTCGATCACATAGGCAGATGTTAGGAACATCTTGTCGGGCCTTATGACCGCTTATAGAGTTCTGGCAAATTTATATAGCCTGGTCGTGGCGAGAGCTGCTATAGTATTCTAATGAGTCGATTCTTTTGACTAAAGACTATTCACCTAAGATGGCACAGTTTCAGATTAACTTTGATTTGTGTTACTACGACCTTCGTAAATGGGGTCAAATGGGCATATTTTGGGTTATGATGGCTGTGGCTAGTCGAAGGGAATGAGTGCGATAGGAATTGTCCATCCCCTTGTCAGGGTTAAAACAATATCTCAGGGCCACTCGAGGAGTAATGAACTGGAAATGCGTGGCCACGCTCGGAAGGTATCCAGAGTGGATAAATCCGGTCAATCAGTTATTCTCCAGATCGAGGAAACCATTCTTGATATGATCACTTGCAAGTACGACCTGAAAGACACCTTGCATTGAGTGGAAGATAGTAATAGGACAAGAGAATTGGTGACGCACACTTGTCGAGGACAAGTGGGAGATTGTTGGGAAATGTGTCCTCAACAATAGTGCGATCACATGATTTAAATATCATTATTAAATCTCATTTTAAGAATACATGTGGGATGTAATATTTTACAGTCAACTGGTCCACACATATCGGTAATGATTGGTTGACTAGAGTTTGACATTTCGTCGTGTGACGGTGGTGATCGATTGATCCCCTTAGGTCATACCTATAGGGAAATACTCTTAATTGATTATTTAATTAATCGTATACCGATACGAGTTAATTAAATTGCTTAAAATTGACGGATGATTTTGTGAGTATAATTTACTTATCTTATTGTAAATATGATTAAATGAGACACGGTCTAAGTAATCGAATTATTTTATTACTTAGATGAAATTATTGTTTAAAGAAACAATTGAAACGGAATGAATGAATAAATTATTATAAATACAGAATGTTGTCGTTTATAATTCGGAGACACTTTTGGCACGAGTAATTACGAATTACTAGTCGATTTTGTAAATGACATATTTTTATGAGTATGTTGATTTTTAATATGATAAAAATACATTGCATTGTAACATGTCATGTAACATGTAACATGTGACAAAATTGACAAATGACAAAATAAAATGGACTACCCATTTTATCTCATGTGTACCGAAAATTAGAGGGTGTTAGTGGATAAATTGTGTTGATTATTTTAATAAGGGAAAAACACAATTATTACACTCTATATCTAGGCATGCAAGCCTACTCTTCATGGGGAAGAAAAATGGATCCATGCATTGGCTCCCCATAAACCCTCCAACCGGTTTTCCTTATGGAAAACTAAAATGTTTTCCTCCTTTATTCATTCATCACTTCACTTAATATTTTTCTAGAGTAAGAAAAATAAATCTCTCTATAACTTGTGAAAACTTAGAGAGAAAAATACACAAAAATCTTTCCTTTGGCCGAAATTTTTGTAGTGCCAATACATATTATTTTGTGTCATATTTTAAGTATAACTAATATTATTACTAGATCTAAATAATATTGGTTATTAAGAGATTCCTTGGGTATATGCTTTTGGGAGGGATTCTATACTTGAATCCTTGTTCTTCCATTTGGAGAGCTCAAGAACAAGTGAGTAGGAGAACTCATTTGTGCCCATAAATCCGAAAATCACAATGTAAGATGATGGTTTCTTCTTTATATTGTTTACTAGTTTGCATGCATAAGATCAATCTTTAATTTTATGACAAATTAAATTATGACATATATGAGTATGTTAGTGTAAATAGATCTACATTTCCTTCAGAAACATGTCTCATAAGGAGTACTACTCACATTCCTAAATAAACCGGTCATAAATGTCACCAGTTATAGGCTCTAAATCTCAGAATATATAAGTAGTTTGCTAAAATCAAATTCAAGTCTCAAGTTCAGCAAGAAATGTAACGAAAACTCGTAGATATGCATATGATTCTACTAATAACATGTCAATTAGCAAGGCTTAGGCATAAACAGATGCAAATGCAATGTCATCATTGAAATACTACCGTTCCGACTCAACCTAAATGCTAAAATAAACGTGCATTTTTTGAAATTTTTTGAAATGTTTCAATTTTTTTGGATTTTTGTATATATGAAAAATGAAATAAACATTGCAAAACAAAATGTAAACGTGAATGCAAGCAAATGATATGCGACGCAAAACCCTTCCCCAAACCAAATCGCACAATGTCCCCATTGTGCAAAATCATGTAATGAAATAAAAGAGAAACGGGAATTCGCGAGAAAAGAAATAAATATGACATGAAGTGGAACTTGGGAACTCACAAGACTTTAAGCGCAGCAAAGGAAACCTCCCCAAACCAGCGTGAGCTAGAAGGTTTTAGTAGCCAGCAGTGCTACTAAAAAGTACCTGAAAGACAAAACAAAACCACGCATAAAATCGAGAAAGACAATAATGAAGCGGTATTATGTGCATATTCGGGAAAAATAGAAGAAATAAATAAAATGACGGAAGATAAATTGGAGTAGAAAACTCCCTTAAGTCCGCAAATCGACCAAACATAGCAGGACAGAGGTCGTAAACAGGTACAGCAGTGCAGGTCAGTCGATCGACCACACCACTTAGTCGATTGACCAAGTGAACAGGAACAGAAGCTCCTGGAAACCGCAGACCAGTCGATCGACCACCCAGACCAGTCGATCGACTGGAAATACTGCTGTAACTTCTTATTTCTTCGTGTTTGCTCAATTTCTTGAGCTAATGAGGTCTAAAAACTTGCAAGTGCACAATAATACGCGCCCAAAATTGCGCAAAACCCAAAATAAAGTCCAAAGTGCATAAAATCCTAAGCAAGCAAAATAAAATGCGAAGTTTCGCGCACACAAAAGCAATAAAAAAAATGTTTAAA
This sequence comes from Silene latifolia, assembly GCF_048544455.1. Classification (NCBI taxonomy): domain Eukaryota; kingdom Viridiplantae; phylum Streptophyta; class Magnoliopsida; order Caryophyllales; family Caryophyllaceae; genus Silene; species Silene latifolia. The sequence continues at coordinate 11,735,191 of NC_133534.1, forward strand.
AGCAATAAAATGTTTGATAAGCAATGTGATCAACTAGTAGTTGATCAAAAACGGCCACGGTATAGCCCACTTCGTCGGCTTCTGGCTACTAGAGGTAGCCTCAACTGTGCTTATCTTGTCAGCTGCACCCTTCTTAGCTTCCACGTCCGTATGGCTCAACGGATCAACACTCTCATCATCTCTCCAATCAAGGACCTCCTCCAGCTCGTCAGAATCCAAGTCAGACTCCGTTACTTTGACCGGCTCGTCATCAACTTCCTCATCGGGGGCATAGCTAAGGCAGCCAAGACCTCCTCTTTGAATGATCGGCTTCTTCACAGCTGAAGTAACCTGTAGCTCGTCCTTCCCCAAACCAGCTCCTGCAATATCAGAAATGGACAAATCTTCCTCCAGTTTGCTCCCATTCTGGGGCGGAGGGGTTACAACAGGAACAGGGGTAGGCATATCAGGGAGCATAAAGTACGATTTCTTGTCAGAAACCGTATTACAAGTTACAGGCCACATGGGGTCCTTTTTCTTAGCCGGCTGGGCAAAGACAATAGAATGCTTTCCCACTTTGAAAGTCAAGGTTCCTAGACCGATATCTATGACTGCACCAGCAGTGTGCAGAAATGGCCTACCCAAAATAATGGGAATATGGGCATCCTCAGGCATGTCAAGTACAACGAAGTCGACGGGGAAGAAAAACTTCCCTATTTGGACAGGGATGTCCTCTAAGACTCCTATTGGCTGGACCGCAGATCGGTCGGCCATCTGTACTGTCATATTTGTCACTGCAAACCTAGTCAGTTTCAGCTTCCTAGCTAGACTCAAGGGCATGACACTTATACTAGCTCCTAAGTCACATAATGCCTTCTCAATAGAGAAGGTACCTATATTGCAAGGAACAGAAAAGCTACCCGGGTCCTCTAGCTTATGGGGTGCAGTGTGAGACAAATAAGAGCATGACTCTTTGGTTAATGCGACAGTATGCACATTTTCAAGTGACTTTTTCTTAGATAGGAGTTGTTTCATGAATTTAGTATAGGCAGGCACTTAATTAACTAACTCAAGGAAAGGCACTTGTACATTCAAGCTACGAATAACTTTCTCAAATTTATTAAAAGATACCTGTTCCTTCGTCGACACTAGTCTCTCTAGATACGGGGCTGAGAGAAGTACCTTAGCCCTCTCCTCTAAGTCTCGCATGCCGGCATCCGTGGACTTAGGCTGGAAGTCCACAACTTTCTCCTTATTGAAGCTTGACCCTTCTTCAGACCGTCTCAAATGTGAGCCATTAACCGTCATCGGATCGATCTTCGGAGCCGGGACTGACCCATCAGCACTCGGGTCTTTCCCCAATATTTTTGGGACTGTCGTGCCCCGGAACAAATGATCCCTCAAGTTGTCGGGCATCGGAGGACGAAAAATCTCGTTATCAGCAGCGATCTCAGTCGATCGACCAGTGATGTCAGTCGATCGACTGGGATGAACAGGACCAGAAGCTTCTGTAACCCGCACTTCAGTCGATCGACCGGGTATGTCAGTCGATCGACTGATATACCTGGTAGACGCCTTTTTTTTCCTTTGCTCGTTCCAGCTTTGTTTTGACTCGGTTTTGTCTCATCTTTCGCAGTGGCATCCTCGACCATAGCAGGTCACTCCAGGGTAGACCCACTCCTCAAAGTTATGGCGTTTAGGGTCTCTTTCTGGTCATTTTGAGTTGGTAAGTGTCCCGGGGCTCGAGTGGTACTTTTGCTAGCCAATTGAGCAATTTGGCTCTCTAGCATCTTCATCCCGGCCTCTCTAGCTTGGGACTCCTCCAGCAATAAGTTCTTCAACTCGGTGAACTCAGATTTTTGGGATTGTTGCTGCTGCTGAGGAATATACGGAGGTTTTTGATATGGTTGTTTGTGAGGGGGCACATAGGCTTGCTGTTGCTGCTGTTGTGGAGGTTGAGTTGGATTTACTACATTTTGGCTCCTCCAACTCAAGTTGGGATGGGCATTCGGCTCATAGTAGGTGTTTGTCTGCCTATAATGTTGGAAGGCAGCACAAGACTCAAAGGGGGCACTACAGTTTTCTGAAACATGCCCCTCTCCTCCACATCTTCTACAGACGAAAGGACCGTCTGAAACAGCGTTCACCTGATATATCCCTCCTTTTGAAGCTCCTCCCAACTCATATTTGTCAAACCTTGCAGTGAGAGCTTCTAGCGCGGCTCTGAGAAGAAGATTCACCGCTCTCTCTCGGTTTCCTCTCGAATTCCCATATTCACCTTATGAGTGGCCAAATCATCGATGATCTTCCACCCCTTAGTCTCTCCCATGTTCTCAACAAATCGGCCATTGGTCATGACATCCAAAATAGCCCTACGATCGTCATACTGACCCATTATAGAACCTGGTTGCAAAGACTCCATTTTTCGAACCCATGGTGCGGTATGGTTCGCACCAGTTTCTTGAAACGGACCCATGCTTCATGAAAGTTCTCATCAGGCCCCTGTTTAAAGCTCGTGATCTGAGCTCTAATGGCAATAGTCTTCGATGCAGAAAAGTACTTCTTGTAAAATGCTAAAGCCGGCGAATTCCGATCGATTATACCGGGAGCTTCCCGGTCCAAATCCCTGTACCACTCCCTTGCAAAGCATCTCGGAGTGAGAAAATAAACATGGTTTCTTTTATCGATCCCGGGTCACGCCAACAGGTGGAGGTATGGAGCAAAGCAATAATCGATAAAAGTCTCCATGTGCTTAGTTGCATCTTCATTTGCGGCTCCCCAAATTGGTTTTTCTCAACCAGATTGATATAAGTCGGCTTCGGCTCGAATTTTTCGCCTCCCTGGTAATACAAACCCCTTATAGATATTTTGTCGGCTCGAGTGATCGGGGCAATGGTTGCTTCTTCAGCCATGACTAGAATTTCTGGAGAAGTGACTGTCTCAGCTGAAGAAATAGAAGCAGGAGATGTAGGTGGATCTTCTTCGAACAGCTCGTTCTCGTAAAAGCTTGAAAAAGTACTCAACTCTTCCTCTGTCGGCAATACCCTTTGTGATCGTCTCAACTCACGCAAGGATTTCTCGATCTCAGGATTTAATGGTACTAGTTCACCACCCTGTGACCTGCGCATAAGAAGAAACTACAAAAAGAATATAAGAAAAGTTTAAGGAACAGATGTCCCTTAAACTAAGAAAGACTAAAAATAAAACAACTAAAAATTAGAACTATTGCCTCCCCGGCAACGGCGCCAAAATTTGATACCCGTCGTGAGGTGTCAAAAATAATATTTATAAATTCCAACTACAACTATAGCTAGCGGCAGTCGGGTCGAACCACAGAGAGGCAGACGTAATTCTTAGCTGTTTTAGTTTCGGTCTAAGGTAACAAAAGGTGGGGGTTTGATTGGGTTTGGCCTATAGCTAATAACAACAAAAGAAAAGTAAACTAATGAAATATATAAAATCAAGTATTAAAGAGGTACTAGGATGGTCGGTTTGTTATAGTTTCGGCGGCAGCATATTAAACAGGTCTAAACAAAACACATGAGGCGGGAAATAAAGAGGTCCTCTCGGTCCACTCTTAACAAATAGCATCTTTCGATCTCGCTATAGGTCCCTAATATCACTAATACTAAATTTCCCTCCTGAAAAGCGATTTACGGTCTAAACTTTACCTATCTTTCGATCCCGGCATAGTTTAGTCATTTTAATTGGTGATCTAACAACTGTCCCTATCTCTCGATCTAATGGGTCAGTCATATCCTAAACATTCAACTAGTCGTGTGCACTCGATTCGTCGAATTAAGAATTAAAACAATTAAAACGAAAATAAAAACCTCACGTGGTCAGTCGATCGACCGGGTAGGGTGGTCGATCGACCAACACGCGAATCAGGCCGTGTTCTTTATATTGCCGCCTACACTACAATTCCCCTACATCCTAGCACAATTGATTTAGCTACTCATGGCTATGGCAAAAATAACAATAATATTGACGATAAAGATTTCTGAATTCATGCTAAAAATAGTAGAACAAACAATTAACATAAAGCGATAATTGGTTTGGATTCTAACTAACAATTCTATATCTAACAACGCAATAAAGATGAACTGAAAGTAGAACAGAAGGAATACCGAAAATTGCAGAAGAATAGTAACAGAATGATTAGAAGTATGAATGAAAATCCGATGCAACCAATATTCCAAACCCTAACTATGATATTCTAAAACTGAATGTGAAACTTAGATAAAAACTGGATGTTAAACTTGATGTTCTAGGTTACGTTATATAGCAAACATACGTAACACTTATTATCAAAACCTAAACATAGTGGGCTTCAAGTTCCTCGATCTTTTAATTCTCGTCTGGGATAGCAGCTTGGTCGATCAACTGCTAGGACTGGTCGATCGACTGAATAGCAATGAACAATAGCTTCTGGAACCCGACGGTTGGTCGATCGACTGGAGGTGGTGGTCGATCGACTGCTTGAGCTGCTACTTGAGTTCTATAATCCCGTGGATTTGTCTTTTTGGCCTTGGAATGCGCACCAAGCTTGTTCCTTAAGTGAATTCTTCACGTCAAATGCAATGCACGATACTCGGGGACGGATTTAGCTTGATTTCCGCTGGATTCTTCACATTTCTGTAATAATGTACAAAATACGGAAGTAGACGGAAATAGGGAGAAATGTAGCATAAACTACATGAATGAGCTCTGAAATGCGTGGAAAATAGGATGTAAAACATCATATAAAAGACACGCATTAGCGGTCCTTGGGCAAGTGGTAGATAGGAAGCATCATGTGATATATTACATAAGTAAGACCCTTGACCAAACACAATGCGGCTATTCTACAACCAAAAATGAGATGTTAGCGATTGTTCATGCCGTTGAAAAGTTTCGGCAATACCTAGTTGGATCTAAGGTGGTGGTTTACTCCGACCACACCGCCTTGAGACAATTAATGGTGAAGAAAGATACAAAGCCCTGACTTTTGAGATGGGTCCTACTTCTCCAAGAGTTCGATTTAGAGATTAAGGACAAGCCGGGATCCGAAAACCTTGTTGCGGATAATTTATCAAGGTTGACTAGAGAATCCCGAGGGGATGAAGATGATGGTGTCCCTATTGATGAGTGGTTGCCCGATGATTCTATCTTAGCTATCATGCACTCCGACCCTTGGTATGCGGATATAGCTAATTACTTGAGCTATAGCTTTATCCCCGAAGAACTTGATAACAAGGCTAGGAAGAAGTTGAGATATGAATCGAAGAGATATGTGTGGGAGGACCCTTACCTCTATAGAAGATGCAATGATGGAATTTACCGGAGATGTGTCTCTCAAGAAGAAGGTCGTGCAATCCTTAAAGCTTGCCATTCTACCACTTATGGAGGGCACTTATCCACATCTAGAACCCAAGCCCGGGTTCTTCATTGTGGCTTCTATTGGCCCTCCTTGTTCAAAGATGAATATACTATGGTACACTCTTGTGATTCTTGACAAAGAAGAGGTAACATTGGGAGAAGAGATGAGATGCCATTGAACAACATTTTGGAAGTTGAGCTTTTCGATGTATGGGGTGTGGATTTCATGGGACCATTCCCATCTTTATTCGGCAACCAATATATATTAGTTGCAGTGGACTATGTGTCCAAGTGGATCGAAGCAATCGCCGCCCCTACCAATGACTCAAAGGTCGTCTCCAAGCTCTTCAAAGACTACATTTCCCCCCGCTTTGGAGTACCCCGGGCCGTTATAAGTGATGGTGGGTCACATTTCATCAACCGCACCATCTACACTCTCCTCAAGAAGTACGTGTCCAGCATAAGGTAGCTCTTGCATACCACCCCCAAACCAATGGGTAAGTGGAAGTTTCCAATAGACAAATCAAAGCTATATTGGAGCGGGTTGTGAACAAGTCTAGGAAGGATTAGAGTGCTAAGCTCAATGATGTGTTGTGGGCTCTAAGAACCGCATACAAGACCCCAATCGGCACTACTTCTTACCGGTTGGTCTATGGTAAGTCTTGTCACCTACCTCTCGAGTTGGAACACATAGCAAGATAGGCCCTCAAAGAGCTCAACTATGATTTAGATGCCGCGGGAAACAAGAGGTTTCTTCAACTCAATGAACTTGACGAGTTGAGGATGGATGCCTATGAAAATGCAAAACTTTAAAAGGAAAGGACCAAGCAATGGCATGACTCAAAAATTACAAGAAAGGAGATCGTTGTGGGTGACAAGGTACTACTCTTCAACTCCCGTTTTCAACTATTTCCCGGGAAGTTAAGGTCTCGGTGGTCGGGACCCTTTGAGGTGGTCACCGTGTTTCCTTGCGGTTCCTTTGAGTTGAAGAATGACAAGGGAGAGTGCTTCAAAGTGAATGGTCATCGAGTTAAGTACTTCTATGAAGGTCTACCTATTGAGACCCGTAATGAAGTTGATTTGGAAGATCCCCCATCCTTGGGGGACGAGTAATCTCAAAAATTGACAAACATTGGTTTGGTGAAGTCCCACAACAACCACCATTTGTACATAGCATGCATATAGTTAAGACTTGAGATAGTTGGGATTTATCATTCTTGGCAAAATTTGGATGGCAAAGCGGGGCCCTTAGCCTTTCCCATAATCCCGACATGAGATGTCGGTTTGAAAGCTGAAAACTCGCAAAAATGGGTAAGTGAAGGAGTCGGGAATTGAATTGATGAGTCAAAGGAGGAAAACAAGCTGAAAACGAATAATTGTGACTCTGTGCCGGTGGACCGGCAGCCGGTGCCCTCCACAGGTAGCGAGCAAGAAATTTTTGAAGGAAAAAATAAGGAAATGAGCTGAGAAGAAGTCCCTGCCGGTAGGCCGACAGCCGGCCCACCGGCAGGGAGATCCACACTTAATGATAAAAGGAAAAAAAGTTGAAGGAGGAGTGTCCTCTACCGGCAGGCCGACAGCCGGCCCACCGGAAGAGGAATCGCCACATAAGAGGAAAAGGAAGAAAACCAACAGAGAGGAAGTCCCTGCCGGCAGGGGAATACACTAAGGCACAAATTGAGATTTGGGCGAGTTTTCTGCCGGTGGACTGGCAGCCGGTGCCCTCCACCGGCAGCGAGCTCAATTTTCCTTGAAGAAATTTCGCAAATTCTGAAAAAAGAGGTGTGTTCCCTACCGGCAGACTGGCTGCCGGTTCGCCAACCGGCAGGGACACACACTTACAGCTACAATACAACCCGCGACACCCCTCTTTTCTCATTATTTTCTATTATTTCTTCTCTCTTCTTCCTCCTTCCTCCACTCCATTACCACCAAATCACATCAAACTTCCATTACATCACCCCTAACCTTCATCCATCAACCATTAAGCATCGATCCTCCATTAAACCTTCACTCCTCCTTCCTATTTCATCCTTCAAACTACCAAAAACCATAGAAAACAAGAGGACAAGGGCGGAGTTGGCACTTGCACAACAAAGGCTAGTCGAGGCAGCGGCGTCCGACACCAACCCGGATCCCGATTTTCCGGATGTGGTGTTTGCATCCCAAACGTAAAAAGGTAAATTCATCTTGTTCAAAAATCGCCCCTTAACCCCGACTAAATTCATTTGTAGACCGGCTATGAGGAATTTGGGTTTAGACACGGAAACTTTTGAATTGTTTAAAGGTGTTTGAATGAATGGCTTGTATGATTTGCACGAGGAAACTTATCCCCGCCTTACATGGGAATTCCTTAGTAGCTTTCGCCTAGATAAACACCGGCAATTTCAAATGGTTGCCCAAATTCACCTCCGATTGATGAACCGGGACCATTCCATGTCCCTTGCTAGATTATGCCGAATTTTCGGTGTCACAAATCCCCCAAACTATAACCCACCCGAGGATGCTCACTTTGCTAGGGTGTGGAAAGCCATTTCGGGGTTAGATGATCGAAATGGCATCAAAAGACCGGAAATTGCATGTCACAATGCCCCCATGCGAATATGGCATCGATTTGTGGGGGGCTCCATTTTTGCAACTCACGAGCCATGGGTATTTAAAGTCGTGGAATTGGAAATTCATGGCTCTTATTTGATCACCACTCCGACCCCCTATGATATTAATGTGGGCCATCATTTGGCCCTCCACTTGAACAAGCTTGCTAAATCGTCGGGGCAAAAAGTCCCTCTCCATGTGGGTGAAATCATCACCCGAATTGCCAAGTGCCTTGACCGCCCGGTGGACTTGACCAACTTAAGGTGGATCCGGGGGGAAACATACATCACTGTTGGGCCCAAAATTATCCTGCCTGACCTGACATAGGCCAGGCAACAGTCAAAGCCAAAATTCCAAGCCAGACATTTATTTAATACGGATAGGCACCAAGTAGGAGTTGATACAAGACAGGCAATAGTCAACCAAGCAACCTGGAAGGAAAACAGCTCAAGCACAACAGGCACAACAGGCAAAGACTAGGCAATTAACATACGTCCCCTACAAACAAGGAAGACCAATTCAAGGAGAAAAAATATGAAAGATAGTCAAAGATAACGGTTGAATAGATGGCAACCACCTCCGGGTAAATAGGGCACATTCCCTATTCACCAGGAAACCCTAAACGGCAAAGGGAAAATGGTGAAAACAAGTATAAATACAAGGGAAGACAAAATCGGAAAGGATATTCAACACTCTCTCATTCTTACTTACATTTCTGTATTCTTAAGCATTATAAATTCGCTTGTCACGCCTGATATACCAATACTCTGTCAGGCCATCTAAAATCATAGTAACAATCACTCCTGGCTTGGTGCCCGTGGTTTTTTCCCTTATTCCCAGGCTTTTTCCACGTATAAAATCTTTGTGTCATTATTTATTAGTTGTTATTGCACTTAACAATACTAGTCAGGCGAGTTGTTTAAGTTAGATCACCCTACATATAAATCCCTGGCAGGATATTCTAGATCAGTGAAATCCCTGTCAAAATAATTGGCGCCCACCGTGGGGCATCTAGCTCAAAAATAATCAAAGCCCATAACAAAACACCACAAAAAACTAAGGAAAAATGGCAGGAGATAGCGTTGAGCAACAACTGGCTGCCGCCAAACAACAATTGTTGGAAATGGAACAGTTGAAACAAAAAATGGTCCAGGCTGAAGCAGAAGTTGCGAAATTGAAAGAGTCAGAATCCAGCCTAAATCATAAGAAATATTGATTTCTCCAATATTGGTACTCCTACTCCATCAAAGTCCAAGGCAGGAGAAGAGACAGACTCAGGAGAACTCCAAAATGAAGAAACCTCACCAGATCAGACTAACACGGCCATTATGATGGCTATGCTCTAGGAAATCCAAAAAATTCATGAAAGATTTGAGAAGATCCCAGGAGTTCCTACCCCAATTGAAGAAGCAAATCTAGAGAGCTATGCTGATTCACCCTTTGTGGATGAAATAGCAAAAATAGACCTGCCAAAGAAATTTGTGATTCCCTCAATGAGAATCTATGATGGCATCACAGATCCACAAAACCATGTTGCCTACTACAAGCAAAGGATGCTAGCAGCATCAATTCCCAATGAACTACGTCAAGTCTGCATGTGTAAGGGATTTGGAACAACTTTGAACGGACCTGTCCTGCAATGGTACATAAACCTGCCAAATGGGAGCATCAAGTCCTTTGCTGACCTGGTCAACTCTTTCAATCATCAGTTTGCCAGCAGCAGGGAGCTAGAAAAGAGATCCAGTGACCTATATAGGATCAAGCAAAAGCCTGGAGAATCAATCAGATCCTACATGACAAGATTCAACAAAGAAAAGGTGTCAATCCCCAGATGTGATGTTGGAACAGCCGTTGAAGCTTTCAGGCAAGGGCTACCCCTGGATAGTGACTTCTATGATGCAATGACCATGAAGCCTTGTCATACCTTTGAAGATGTCCAAGCATTAGCCATAGGCTATATCAGGCTGGAAGAGGATAAAGGCTACAAGACAGACAATACTGACAGCAATTCAGGATATGACAAAGTCAACAGGAAAAGTTCTAACCACAGAGGAAGCAGTTCCAGGCCATCTCCCTACACAAGACCTGACAGATCAGAAGTCAACTATACACATGAACAACGAGGTAACTTCTATACTTATCCTCCTATCCAAGAATATAACTTCTCTGTTGACACTGCATGACTGATCAAACGACTTGACCATATGGGAGACATTGTCAAGTGGCCAAAGAAGTCAGACAACCCCAACCCAAGGAAGGACACCAGCAGGTGGTGCGAATTTCATATGGACATAGGGCATACAACAGAAGAATGCCTGGGATTGCGCAGACAAGTGGCTTACCTGCTAAAGGAAGGATATCTGAAAGACTTAATGCCAACAAAGAACAGGGAAGATGATGGAACAAGAAGGAACACAGAAAAGCAACAACATGACTTACCCCCTGCACCACCCATCTATGAAGTTAAGTTCATTAATGGAGGATCAGAGATTTGTGGCCTAACCAGTTCAGCTGCAAAGAAAATTGCTAGGGAGTCGAAAATGAAATCTCCTTTTAAACCTTAAAATTTACCTCAAATTACTTTTGATGACACTGATATGCAGGGCATTCCAGACATCCACCATGACAGCCTGGTTATCACCATGCAAATAGGAACTGCACGAGTTATGAGAATCCTGGTAGATGGAGGCAGTTTAGTGAACCAGATCATGCTTGATGTCCTTAAAGCAATGAAGATTGATGAAAGTCAAATCATAAAAAAAGTCTAATGTCCTGGTAGGATTCAGTGGAGAAACAAGGAACACATTGGGAGAAATACACCTGCCCACATATGTGGAAGGAGTATCTTTATATGAAAGATTTGGAGTCCTGGACTGCCTGTAATCCTACAACGCCATACTAGGAAGACCAAGGATGCACAATGTAAAGGCCATACCTTCCACTTACCACAAGTGCATCAAGATACCAACAGAATGGGGAGTAGCAACCATAAAAGGTGAACAACAAACTGCCCAGGAATGCTATACTGAATCACTAAAGCCTTCAAAGGCAGGTAAGTCTCTCGCCTAGCAATTACAGTACCCTGTCAGGACAACTCATATGGAAGAAATCAAAATGAAAACAGATCAAGTAATTTTAGACCCTGAGTATCCTGACAGGCATGTACTGGTAGGATCTGATGTCCCTGACAACATCAGGCCAGAATTAGTAAGTTTCCTCAAAAGTAAATCTTCATGTTTTGCCTGGTCACATTTTGATATGACCGGTATAGATGCCAATATTATTACACATAAACTAAATGTAGATAAGTCTTATAAGCCTGTCCAGCAAAAAAGAAGAAAGTTTGCTGCTGAAATAAATGTTATCATTAACGAAGAAGTAGACAAACTATTGGACATGGGGATGATAAGAGAAGTCATGTACCCTGACTGGCTAGCCAACGTGGTAGTGGTACAAAAGAAGAATGGCAAGTGGAGAGTTTGTGTAGATTACACAGACCTCAATAAAGCCTGCCCAAAAGATCCATTTCCACTCCCACACATAGACGCAATGGTGGATGCTACAGTAGGGCATGAACTCCTGACATTCATGGATGCCTCAAGTGGATTTAACCAAATCAAGATGCACCCATCTGATCAGGAACATACTGCATTTATCACAGAACGAGGCATATCTTGCACACAAAGAATGCCCTTCGGCCTGAAAAATGCAGGGGCAACATACCAACGCCTGGTCAACAAAATGTTCAAAGACCAAATAGGAGACACAATGGAAGTCTACATTGATGACATGGTGGTCAAATCAAAAAAGGCTGAAGATCACATCAGGGACTTGGAAACAGCTTTCAAGATCCTGGAAGAATTCAATATGAAGCTTAATCCATCCAAATTCCATTTTGGAGTTTCTTCAGGCAAATTCCTAGGTTACATGGTGACCAAAAGAGGAATAGAAGCCATCCCAGAACAAATAAAAGCCGTACTGGAACTGGAATCTCCCAAGTCAGTTAAAGACATTCAAAAACTAACAGGACGAGTTGCAGCCCTGAATAGATTCATTTCCAGATCATCAGTAAGGTGTAAGGCATTCTATGACCTACTCAGGAAAAACAAGGCATTCAAATAGTTGCCTGAACATGAGACAGCCTTCCAAGAGCTCAAAACATAGCTAACTACACCCCCACTACTTGCCAAACCAGACAAAGGAGAACCCCTGACGGCCTACCTATCTGTCACAGAGACAGCAGTAAGTGGAGTCCTGACCAAAGAAATTGACGGACAACAGCATCCAGTCTACTATGTAAGTAAGAGTCTCCTAGATGCAGAAACCAGGTATGGCTTACTTGAAAAATACATACTTGCTTTAGTAATGTCCTGCACTAAACTTCGACCTTATTTTGATAGTCACCCAATTATTATAAGAACCAACCTGCCTATCAAATCTGTCCTGAGAAAACCTGAGTTATCAGGCAGAATGGCAAAATGGTCAGTACAAATTAGCACCTATGATATAACCTTTGAACCCAGGATGGCAATAAAATCTCAGGTATTAGCAGACTTCGTGGCTGAATTTAGTCCTACCCTAGAACCAGACCTCATAAAAGAGGTCAACCACCTTGACACCCATAAAACAGACCAGGAATGGACTCTACACGTGGATGGTGCAACAAATATGAGAGGCACTGGCCTAGGACTAGTCGTGAAATCACCACACGGAGACCTAATTGCACATGCTATTAATTGTGAATTCAAAGCCACAAATAATGAAGCTGAATATGAAGCCCTGATTGTCGGACTAAAGGTATGTATAGAACTCGGTGTAGCAAACCTCAAGGTAAAAACTGACTCTCTCTTAATTTCCAACCAAGTCAAAGGAGTATATGCTGCAAAAGATTCAAAAATGATGCTCTATTTAGAATATGTCAAAAACCTTTGCAAAAAATTCAAAACCTTTGACATTGACCAAATACCAAGGGATTTAAATACCCAGGCGGATGCCCTAGCCAGCCTGGGATCAAACTTCAGCCCTGCTGTGTTTGATAAAATACCCATTGTCCACCTGTTGGAACCAACCATAGAAAGGCCTGAACAAATTTGTCCTGTCCAGGAAGACACAACCTCCTGGACTAAACCCTACTATGATTGGTTCTTACAGGGAATACTCCCTACAAATAAAAACGAAGCAAGGGCCCTGAAAATCAAAGCCTCCACTTATACCATTATAAATAACACCTTGTTTAAAAAGTCTCAGGCTGGACCTTACTTACGTTGCCTGGAACCAAATGAAGCCAAACAGGTCATAGAAGACATACATGATGGATACTTCGGAAATCATAAAGGTGGAAGAAGCCTGGCAAGCAAAATTCTCAGGACAGGCTATTTCTGGCCAACCCTGAGAGCTGACTGCATAGCATATAGCTCAAAATGTGAAGCCTGCCAAATCCACTCCCCTTATATCCATCAACCATCAGAGCTACTACATTCCATCTCAGCTCCCTGGCCATTCATGAAATGGGGCATGGACATAGTAGGCAAGCTACCTCAGGCACCTGGACAAAAATTCTTCATGCTAGCAATGACTGACTACTTTTCCAAATGGATAGAGGCAGACTCTTACAGGCAAGTCAAAGAAAAAGATGTCATATAATTCATCAAAAGAAATGTCATATGCAGATATGGAATACCTTCATAAATAGTCTGTGACAATGGTACACAATTTGTGGGAAAGAGAACAGCAAACTTCTGTGCACAATGGAATATCAACCTAGTTACATCTACACCAGGCTACCCAAAAGCCAACGGTCAGGCAGAATCAAGCAACAAAGTAGTAATCAGCTGCCTAAAGAAAAAGCTTAAAAGGAGAAAAGGAAGATGGGCAGAAGAGCTCCCCTTAGTCCTATGGGCTGACAGGACCACACCCAAAACAACCACAGGCCAAACACCATATTCCCTGGTCTATGGCTGTGAAGCAGTAATACCAGCAGAAATTCATGTGCCCACCACCAGAAGCAGCTTGAACACCATAGAAGAAAATAGGCCCTTATTGCAAGATAACCTGCTCCTAATAGAAGAACTAAGGGATGCAGCCAAAGTCAGGATAGCCTCCTACCAACAGGCAGTAGCCAGAAGTTACAACAAAAATGTCAACATCAGAGTATTCAAAGAAGGGGACCTAGTTCTAAGAAAAGTCTTCCCCAACACCAGAGAAAAAAACGCAGGCAAACTAGCCCCTACATGGGAAGGGCCGTTCCTTATTGATTCAATAGTAGGACAAGGAGCCTACAGGCTACAAACTTTGGAAGGAGAAATGATCCCCAGATCCTGGAACATTTTCCACTTAAAACTATTTCATATCTAAGAAACAGGTAAACCTACCTACTCTATATACATGTCTATGGAACTTCCTGCTATGTTTTAAATTGCCTGCCTGTTATCCTTAGCTTTATTTAAAACTTTATCCCAATCCTGAAAACTTGTTTTACACCTTCTTTTCACTCGTTATATGCTACATTTTAGGCTTAAACAAATGTTCAGGATTGAGGGCCACTCCACCCAACCTGAACATCATTTCTAAAAATGCCCTACAATTTGGCACCTGCCTGCCTGACCTAAAAACTAAACTGAGCTCAGTACATAAAAAGGTAAGTACAATGGTGGAATAGACCAGAGGCTTATATGTACTCAACTTAGCCTGATGAAGACACCCCTGGAACCTTAGTGCTCTTCACAGGCTTATATGTACTCAACTTAGCCTTCTTAAAACGAGGCATAGAAGCTTGCTCCATACAGGCAGGCCACGCCCTCTCCTCCTCAGGCAATGCCATGAACGCTGCTATCCGGTCAGCCGACCCCTCGGCATCAGGATCATTCACCCAATCATTTACTACAAGAAAGCCTGGGTAAAGTAAATAAACTCTCCAAAGTATATTATTACCAAGCCAAAAATAATGCAGGATAGAAAGTTACCTCCTTCAACAGCTGGATAATTGAGATAGTCCAGATCAGGGGCAATTGAATCAGCCTTGATAAACATAGAGGTTTGAGCCCATCCTTTATCATCCCTTGAATCAAAATTGGTAATCAGATAAGCCATCTTCGACCTGAATCGAAAATTAAACCTTCCAGTAGAATGACTCTTCAGGTGATAGACATTCTTGAAGTCATCCAAGGTAATAACCAACTTGTGCTTAGAACACAAGTGCTCAACAGAATGGACAATTTTCCAGACCATCGGCATGAGTTGAAATGGGGGAGCCCTGATAGCCCTAATCACCTCAGTCATGAAAGGAGAAAGGGGAAGCTGACAACCACCCCTGAACGCCCACTCAAAGATACAGAACCAGCCTGGACTACTCCAATTAGCCCTGACTGGACCGCTTTCAGGAATCCAAACCTCAGCCATATGAGGAATAAGGCCCCTGCCCTTTATATAATGCTCAAAAGCTGGTTTCAGCTGATTAGCTTCATGAAAAGAAGCCGCCAAAGCCCTAATAGGAGTATATTCAACCCCCTTATAAGACATGGACAGAATCTGCGGGGGGCAAAGAACAACCTCCACCACATCATCCTCAGGGATGATATCGGGGACCTTCTCAACCTCAGCAGGAACCATTTCAACTTCAACAGGAACTTTTTCAGCCTCAGCAGGAGCTTTGGAAGCTGCTGTCCTTCTCCTACCACCAGCCATATATTATTTTTCTGGGAAATGAATTTTTGCAAAGAGCGAAATTTTTAGAAAGAGAAAGAAGAAAATTGGAGATTGGAATGTGAAGACAATCACGGCAAAGGCAGGATATTTATAGCCGCAAATCTAAAACGGCTAGAAAAGCAAGTGGTAGAGACTAATCATGACTCTCCTAGGGTTTTGTGAACCTACCCTATTTATGGCAAGTAACCGTTACTAGAAGCCGAATCAAACACTAATTTTAATCCGATAAAAAATCCCTGCAAAATCCATTGCCTGGCCCAAATTTTTATCTCCTTATTCCTGGCCAGACCCAAAAATGGAATAAGCAGATAAGGGGCAATTGTTGGGCCCAAAATTATCTGCTGACTGACATAGGCCAGGCAACAGCCAAAGCCAAAATTCCAAGCCAGACATTTATTTAATACGGATAGGCACCAAGCAGGAGTTGATACAAGACAGGCAATAGTCAACCAAGCTACCTGGAAGGAAAACAGCTCAAGCACAACAGGCGCAACAGGCAAAGACTAGGCAATTAACATACGTCCCCTACAAACAAGGAAGACCAATTCAAGGAGAAAAAATATGAAAGATAGTCAAAGATAACGGTTGAATAGATTGCAACCACCTCCGGGTAAATAGGGCACATTACCTATTCACCAGGAAACCCTAAACGACAAAGGGAAAATGGTGAAAACAACTATAAATACAAGGGAAGACAAAATCGGAAAGGATATTCAGCACTCTCTCATTCTTACTTACATTTCTGTATTCTTAAGCATTATAAATTCGCCTGTCACGCCTGATATACCAATACTCTGTCAGGCCATCTAAAATCATAGTAACAATCACTCCTGGCTTGGTACCCGTGGTTTTTTCCCTTATTCCCAGGGTTTTTCCACGTATAAAGTCTTTGTGTCATTATTTATTAGTTGTTATTACACTTAACAATACTAGTCAGGCGAGTTGTTTGAGTTAGATCACCCTACATATAAATCCCTGGCAGGATATTCTAGATCAGTGAAATCCCTGTCTAAAAAATCACCAAGGATTGGATAACGAAAAAGCTTGAGTGGATTAAAACCAATCCTTTTGATGGGATCGATTATTGGCAAGTGCAAAAGAAAAACTCGGTCCCAATCCCCAATGCCTCTAAATTCAAGATCAAGCCCGGAGAAGGCACCTACCTCCTTGAGATTGAGGAAGATGCCGATGAAACCCAACCTCCTCCGGTTCACCCAATCACATATGGTAGGGACAACTTGAGGGAGACCCCTTCTACCCTCATCTACATCATGCCCTCCTCCTCTTTCCAACCGCAAACCTTCCAACCTCAACCTTGGGGGGGCAACTTTGGTGAGGGCTCATCTAGCCATGTTCCTCCTCCCCTGCCACCACTCCATGCCGATTTAATCACCTTTATGAACGATATGCGGTTGGGCTTGCAAACTGCCGCTAGTGAGAGGCGGGGCATTGAACAAAGGTTGGACCGGATCTACTATGACAACTCCGTGGGTCAATTTCCGGTCTACAACGATTACATGAGGAGGAACTACGAGCATCCTTCCCACCTCCACCCTTTTTACTACCTTGAGCCGGATGGTGGGTATCATAGCAAGGGGAGGTTTGTCTATGCCGACATCAGCCTTCGGCCGGATTACTTTGCCACCCCGGTCTTTCCCCCTCCTACTTCTCAAGAGTAGGGGCATGATGCTCAATGGTTTGGAGGTACCCCTACCATTTTCTCCAACCCCGAGGTTAGGAGTGCCTCGGGGGCGGGCGTGGGAGACTTTATCGCGTCCGACGTGGTTTTCGGCGATTCCTCCGGTCCCATGAACACCGACGACTTCCTTAGGGAGTCCGAATTCGGAACCGGGGACGATGATGATGATGAAGACAATTGAGTCCTAAATGGCCTCACACTTGGCCTATTTTTGCTCCCTTTCCAATCCAAATGTCAAGTATGTTTCCCTACAATCCAAACTTCTCAGTCATATTTCAATTTCGTATGCATTTAATTAGTTGTATAATATGTAGAATAGAAGCATGTAGTTGCATTCATCTAGGATTGCAGTAGATTTCAATTTTGTAAAATATTGTCACATTTAGATATTGCATTCATATAGTATAGCTTGCATTGTAATTTCAGTACCGCATGTAGCCTGATTCATGCATTGTATCTTCATTTAAAAATACAAAAAAATTGAAAATTGAAATTCCCACAAAAACATGCATTTTCATCTTCGAATCTCCTCAATACACTATGTAAATAATAAGTGTGGGGAGGAGATTCCTTATAATAAAAAAAAATCAAAAACATATATTTCATTTTTAAAAAAAAAAAAATCAACAAAAACCCAAAAATATGTTCTTTTCTTTTTGAATAAAATTTGCCTCTTAACCACACTTCATCCATCATTGGATGTTGTAAATAATAAGTGTGGGGAGGAGGCCCAAAAATAAAAACAAGTTTTTTATTTTCAAATATCCAAAAATCTAAAAATATGTTATTTCAATTCGAAAAATTCAAAAACAACCAAAAATATGTTGTTTATTTTTCTCATTCTCTCCCTATACTTTGTTCCATTTAGGACAATGTAAATTTCAAGTGTGGGGAGAGAAATATCTACTCTTGTGAATATTTGTTTATATTTGTAAATAATTTCAAATTTGATAAAATTTCAAAAAAATCCATAAAATCGAAAAAATTTCAGAAAAAAACACATAAACATTTGCATTAGAATTATTATTATTATTATTATAAGAGGATGCGCGCAGCTTTCATTAAAAGAAAAATAAAAGTTTACATGAAATTGGTGGGGAGCCGAGACACAATCTGGGCTCCCACACCCTTAGCAATAGCAAAGCTAAGTCTAGTAAAAATATAAGCAGCCACCCGAGCCCCCGCATCCTGAGATACCGAGAATTTCTGGATCCGCTTGAGCAAGGCAACAGCATCCGAACCCAGCTCCCCAAGTGAAGAGAAAGAGAAAGGAAGAAAACCGTAACCCGCCACCGTGCACAAATCTCCATACTTAGCACACTTTCGCTGAGCAGCATCAGCGACAACCCGGCCAGGCACAAAATCCGTCATCCCAGTTTGAGTCAAAGGAGAAGAACCTGTCAAGTCAACGCACACATCACGCCCCCTATCCCAAGAATAAAGCAATAAATCTGCAGGACGAAGAGAGCCACCATGTCCATCAACCAAACCGATATCAACCTCCTTCCCCGCCGTAATACCAGATCTATAGCAGATGTCGAAAAGAGTGTCCCGAACAAGGTTATGCCAATGTTTAACGCCCACAGTACCAGTACAAGAAACAACGTGGTCCCCAAAAACATCCCCAGAAAAAACCCGAGAGCAAGCAGGACAGGGCCTAGATACCGTGAACAACGGAACACCCAGACGATACCCCAACACACTACGGTAGGTCCTCCCGTTCATAGTCTGCCCCAACCCTGAGATAGGAACCGCACGTAACCAATCAGAGGAGTGAGAACCCTGCTGAGACTGCCATAAAGCAAGCTGGCGAGGTGTCAAAGAGAAAACAGACTCCGAGGTAGCAGCAACCGTCGTGAAATAAATGTCCGCCAATTTCTTCATAAGTTTGGGGCGCAATTTCACTAGGGTGACCTAATATATCGAACTCGTAGTTACAGAGACACTGCGCGGCATCATCAAAAGCAGGGCCAGCAGCTACAATACCAGAAGGGCCGAGGAGCTTAGCCTGCAAACCAGCAGACTGCAAGCGGGATGCAATAAAAGCATAAAATAAAACATCTCCCGCCGCATAGACACCAAGACCACCAAGATGAAAAGGGAATGTAGCAAGGCGCCACTTCCAATCCCCAAAACCCGGCCCTGACGCGGTGACAATACGTTCCAAGCTAGAACGAAGAGCGGCATCAAAAGGAAGATGGACAGACCCAAAAACACTAGGGGAGCAAGTACGAAGGGAGAAGTAGAGCTTAGAAATACCAGTACAAGCCCGAAGAAGAAGCAACTCACATTGCGGGTCCTTAATCCTCGCAACCAAGTCCATCAGCTCAATGGTCTTAGTTACTCTCGACGCCACAACCTCACTGCAAAAACCAGGACAAGTACTGACAGGTCCTCCCAAAACTGTAACACCGTGCAATGGCCGAGAAATAGAAGTGGCGAAAACCCCAGGAAGCCGACTCCGTGGATCCTCAACAGGCCAAAAGACCTCCGTCTTGGAGACATTAAGATGCAATCCAAAACGAGGACCATCCACCCTAATCAAGTCCAAGACCTTCCCCACCTCAAAAGTATCACCCACGATGGTGCCATCATCTAAATACCATGCCTGCAAAGTGAGGTCAAAAGTGTCCCGGATCTTGCAAACCAAGGGATGCAAAACCAACGCGAAAAGCAAAGGCCCCAACGGATCACCCTGCTGAACACCCTGACAAGACCACAGGCAGTGCTCCCCATAAAAAAGGCGAGCCGAGCTGGAATAACAAAACTCCACCCATCGGGAGAGAGCCGGGCAACGACGTTATTATTATTATTATTATTTTTATTTTAATTTTTTTTTTAATTTTTTTTTTTTTTTGCAAGAGAGTTATACTCATCTATATTCATCCACAATGGGGGAAAATAAACGAGAGAAATCTTACAAGAATTAAAACACCACCAGATTACAACTAAGTATCTATCTTACTAGACTAATGAAACATATTCTATCCAGCTACGAATCCGAATGTCTCTGCTAACCGCTAGGCCAGTCTTTAAAATCCATTGGAGCTGAGTGGCAACCTGGACGGGGGTCCTGGTGCAGCCTTTGAAGATACGGTTATTTCTCTCCTCCCATATAGCAAAAACCAACCCAGCCAAGCAGCTAGTAACTAGGGAAATCTTCCACTTAGGAGTGCTATTCAAATGCTTGAGCTTATATAACCAGTTTTTTAAATCAAACCCATACCAGGAGCTAGGAAATCCAAGCCACCGGAGCATCAACCTGCGAACTTGCTGAGAAAACTGACAATGGAAGAATAGGTGCCTATGAGATTCAGCCGCATTCTTGCATAAGCAACACCAGTTGACTATAGGGTAGCCTCTGGAGCAGATCATGTCCACCGTGGATAGAACTTTTCGAACTGCCTGAAAGGTACAAATTCGATGTTTGGGGATGACTTCAGAGCAAGATAAGACCCTAGTCCAACCAAGTTTCTGATGCTTGGTCCTAAAAATATCATATGCTTTCCTCACAATGAAACGACCCCGCGAAACACATGAATTTAATAGTATCTGAGCACCCGCAGGGGTACCACAGCGTGAAGTAAACAGTCCCTAATCTTTAAAATAGCTCTCCAACTTTCAGCGTGATGGGGTTTACTCGTGGTAACCCATATAGAAGAACCCATCATGTTGTAGTCTCTGGACCATTGATCCCAAATACCCTCCCTTTCCTGGGTTATTATTATTATTATTATTATTATTATTATTATTATTATTATTATTATTATTATTGTTATTGTTATTGTTATTGTTATTGTTATTGTTATTGTTATTGTTATTGTTATTGTTATTGTTATTGTTATTGTTATTGTTATTGTTATTGTTATTGTTATTGTTATTGTTATTGTTATTGCTATTGCTATTGTTATTGTTATTGTTATTGTTATTGTTATTGTTATTGTTATTGTTATTGTTATTGTTATTGTTATTGTTATTGTTATTGTTATTGTTATTGTTATTGTTATTGTTATTGTTATTGTTATTGTTATTGTTATTGTTATTGTTATTGTTATTGTTATTGTTATTGTTATTGTTATTGTTATTGTTATTATTGTTTTTATTGTTCTTATTATTATTATTGTTATTGTTATTGTTATTGTTATTGTTATTGTTATTGTTATTGTTATTGTTATTGTTATTGTTATTGTTATTGTTATTGTTATTGTTATTGTTATTGTTATTGTTATTGTTATTGTTATTGTTATTGTTATTGTTATTGTTATTGTTATTGTTATTGTTATTGTTATTGTTATTGTTATTGTTATTGTTATTGTTATTGTTATTGTTATTGTTATTGTTATTGTTATTCTTGTTGTTATTCTTATTATTATTATAAGACTAGTATAAAAACAACTACACAATACCAATTAGACTACAGAGAATTAGAATAGTTTAGCTTATTTTCCTCTCAAATATTTGTGGAACCCTAATATTTCCTCCCTCATTTTATTGAATAAAAGTTGTAATCTTTCCTTAATTTTAGTTAATCGATCTCTAGTTTATGCAAGTTCTTCAATTCTCAATAGTTTATAATTAGTCATTTGGGTTGTATTTGGGAGACAAGAAGAAATTCATCTTCCATTATTATCCAAGCTTTTTACTTTCCTCTTTGTTGGTATTGATAGGTTTGTCGTGTACCTATGCAAAGATAATTACCCTAGACAACAAATGAATGTAGCCATAGGGGTCGAACACAAGGAGACGAGAATTGCGTTGTGAAATGCTATGGGAAGATTTCTATCAAGATCGATTTCGTTTTTGGTTTGTTTGTTTGGTTTGATAAATAACAAAAACTATTATGTAAATTATATAATAAAAAGGAGTCTAAGGGGATCGGGTCACACATGCAAAGGTAAATATATAGTCATGTTAAACTTGGTATTAAAAACATTGTCAATTGTTTAGGCTTAGAGACACCCACCTTACGACATTAGTGTCAACTATAGACTGGGTTCTAGAGAAACTCTCGTCTATGACTAGGTCGTCCTACTACACATGCTTTGTCTAATTCAATTCCGTGTCTCCCAACTTTAGAACGAATGAACAAACTTAATCAATTGAATAATGCCTTAAACAAAGATTAAACATTATGGTGTAAACATGTGATAGAAACAATTGAACAATGTTATTATCAACCTATTTTAACATGATATATACTTGATTTTGCATGGCTCCCCTAGCCCCTAGACTAGGAAATTTAGCTACTCGTATTAAAGTGTAATTATAAACTATATTGTAAGAAATGCTAAACATGATTGTGTGATTTATATAAACTAAATGATATAACATGTAATATAAATGATGCTAATGAAATGTAAATAAAGTACTAATAATAAACTATGTGTAAACTAAATGGAAATCTAAAATTGTGAACTAGAATTAGAAATACCTTAATAGAAAAGAACTTCTATGGAAGAAACAAATAGAACCAAATGCTTGAATGTATTAAGAACCAAATGTTTGAGAACTACAAGCTTAACTATATTGAAATCTAATAAGAAAACTATTGAGAGAATTATAATGCTTAAGGCTATTGTAAGTATATGAGACGTAAGAATAGGATGCCTAAGCCTTGAAGTGCCTCCCCTTTATATAGGGGAGTAAGGTGAAACGTAAACGAGCTGGAGACATGCAACCCCGATTGGGGTTGGGGGCCCCGATCGGGGACATGGGTTTCTAGCTCCTTTGTCTTAATTCTCCTCTTATATGGGTGATTAATTGAGCGATTAATCACCCGGTTAAGACCTAAACTCTTGACATCCTAGGTAGCTTGGAATCCTATCTTTTCCACCTTGACTTGGACTTGAAGTTGGGCTTGACTTTGGTTTGTTGACAATAATTGCATTGCACACATTGGTCCATCAACTTCTTCATGAAAAATCAATACAAACACTCCATGCTAGCCCAATATTTGGTCTTGCTTAGCCATTGCACTCTAGTAGCTCATCTTGTAGTATTTTAGATCCAAAAAGTTTAAGTATCCTAAAAAACATATGGAGATAAACAAATGCACTAGAATAACAAATATTAGCTCAAAACACTATGATAAGTGCTAAATGACATGTAAAATGGAGCTAATATAGGGGATGTAAATGTATAAAATATGAACTTATCAAACTCCCCCAAGCTAAACTCTTGCTTGTACCCAAGGAAGAAACCACACCCCAACATTTGCAATATCCCAAACAAGCTATGCATAATGATTTAAAAACCCGAATCAACAAGGGCAAGGGACAAAGCAAAACATGGATCAGATTTACACGACGACGTGGCATGAAAAACTTGAAATGAACCTTTAAGCTCTTGCATAAACTTTTGACTTATGGACTCTCACGGGGCACTCGAACTCTTTCATATGTGAAAGGACGATTTTGTGAATGAACACTCAACTATCCTCGACTTATAATAATGTGCCCGCAATCTAATATGGTAAACATGTCAAAACTAGTAAGCCAAAACAATCAAATGCAAGCATTATAAAGAAGCCAAATGAGTGGGAAGAAGGCAATATGTCATGGGTAAGAAGGGGGAACAAATGAATTATGAATTGTGGAGCTAATGTCAAGCTATCAACAATCAAATGCAAGGATGCTCAATCCCAATTCTAACCCAGTTTTGCAAATTAACCATAAGAAAACTCTCCAAAAATATGAATAATGCTTGAGAGTTTCTCACATCTTTTTCTTCTTCTCTTTTTTTTTTCTTTCATCAAGTCATACTTCTTTTTCATTTTCATGCTTTTTCCTTATTCATTCATTTTTTTTCTCATCTTTACTTGATTTTTTTCATTTTTCATCATCTTTCTTTTTTTCTTTCACCATTTTTTTTTTCTCTTGAGCATTAAGACAAAGCTCACATGACTTCTAAACTTTTGAAACAAATCCCAATGAGCACCCAAACATTATCCAACTAAGCTACTAGCTCAACAAGGGTAGACAATTTCAATGATGTAGCTAGGGATATTTTTTTTTGTGAAGGGGTCAAGTGTTAGGTTCATATACCATTTATTAGACTCTTATAATAGTGAACTAATTAACTTTTTAATATATGTTCTTTAGATCTAGTACATGCATAACTAAATAAGAGATTAATAAGAAAAACAATGTCCCTTACATTATTAAGTGGCTCGAAAAATTGGGCACAAATAAGGTCACCTTCTTTATTTGTTCTTGAGCTAAAATGTATTGGATGATCCTCCAAAATCCCAATTTAGATATCCTCCTTTGATTGCACCCAAGAAAAATCCCTTAAAAATAATATACTAATTAACTAGATTAATGTATTATTGTACCTTAAAATAGATTCTAATATTATCACTATTACTACACTAATAATCCAATATTTTGATGATATTAGATGAACAATTTCTTATTTCTCAAAACTTGTTTTAGAGAGACGTAGAGAGAATATGGGATAAATGCATGTAGAATGAATTAGTAAGTAAAATGAGAACAAAAATCTCTTCATAAAGAGAGGAGGGAGCCGGGTAGGATAATGGCAAAATACCAAAATGTGACATCTCCTTTTCCTTTACCTCTTCACAATATTGTAGGTGTGTAAGGCTAGATCATGTAAGTGTAATTATTTAAATTTTATCAAATAATATCACCCACTATCCACTAGTACTCCCTCCATTTCGGTCCATTTGTATAAAATGGACTACCATTTTATTTTGTCAATTTGTCATTTGTCATACAATATGTCACATGTAGTATGTTACATGTTATTAATTAATTAAATGCATATTTATCAAAAAAATATCATTTTATAAATTAATTAAATTACATATAACAAATTGACTAGTGATTCTTGATCACATAAATAAAATGGGTCATATAATATAATTCACAACATATTGTAATTTATAATTAACCATTCATTCTTATCTCAATTGTTTCACAAATAATAATCAATTTTAGTAATAAAGTATTTCTATTACTAAAATAAATCTTATTTAATCCAATTACAATAAGATATAAATATTCTCTCTCACAAATGAATTGTTCAATTTTAAGGAATTGATTAACTTGTATCGTCATACAATTAATCAATTTGTCTATTAAGGGAATTGTCCTTTAGGTATGACCTTAAGGGATAACCTGATCACCACCGTCAAACGACAGTAATGTCTAATTCTAGTTAGCTGATCATTACTGATTAATATTGATCAGTTGACTATATAAATGAATCATCCCTTACGTATTCTTAATATGAGATTTAGACATGTGATCGCACTATTGTTGAGGACACATACTCCAACAATCTCTCACTTGTCCGAGACAAGTGTGCGTCACAAATTCTCTTGTCCCATTACAATCTCCCACTCAATGCAAGGTGTCTCGCAGGTCGTACTTGCATTTGATCATATCTTGAGTGGTTTCCTCGATCTGGAGAGTAACTGTATGACCAAAATTATCTACCGTAGATACCTTCCGAGCGTGGCCACGCATTTTCAGTTTACTACTCCTCGAGTGGCCTTGAGATTTCAAATTATCCTGACAAGGGGGTGGACAATTCCTATCGCACTATTCCCTTTGTTTAGCTACAATTCATCATAACCCAAAATATACTCATTTGACCTCAGTTACGATAGTCGTAGAGCATACATGAAAGCCAATCAGAAATTTGTGCCAACTTGGGCGAATAGTCTTTAGTCAAAAGAATTGACTCATAAGAATATTATAGCTGCTCTTGCCACGACCAGGCTTTATGAATTACCAGAACTCTATAAGCGGTTCGGTCACTGCCCGACAGAGTGTCCCATACAGTCTGCTTATGTGATCGACTAGTCATCCCATATGACTCTATGGCACTTTAACTTGCCATCAATCACATCACACTCTAGTCACTTTGAGACGTCACATCCTTTAAGTAACCAGGGGTGTATACTATGTCAATCCAGTTGACTTTAATGGGGTTCAATTTGTCTCAACAACCCATTTGGATTTAACAAAGTAATGGATGAGTTTAATAAAACTCAAACGATAAATGCGATTATCATATATGAATAGTCAATACACTATTACTACTTCATATCTTATAATCTATAGTGTACCTTTTACACTAGTTAAAATGCAATAAAAGCAAATGGCAAGTGGATATACTAGATATCCATACATTCCAACTTTATAAATTGCTATTTCCTTCTATTCAATGTTATTTCTAATAACTTGAATTTATCTCTAAATATATGTCTAGTCTTCTCACTAGACTTGGGCTCTTGTACTTAAAAGATGCTCCCACTGTTATCGCATAACTTGTGATAAAGTCATTTGTAGAGGGATTCACTCTTAATCCCTATATTGACCAACTTATCATAATTTACTTAGATTCTGTTTGTAGAAGTTGTAATGGTCGAAACTAAAACGTTTATCTAGTCTCATACTCCTAAGTCATTAAAAAACAGCCTGGGATTTCTACAAATACTTTTCGATTTGGAAACAAAAGTTTGTGCAACCCTTCAACACATAACTTAGTATATCATCCAATCATATGAACGAATCCTCAATTGTTCTTTAAGGCTTTCACAAGACCATCTTATGAATTAACTTGTTATTGACTTATTATGCTCCAAGCATATGGTTCATCATGGTGTGTGCATTTAATGGCATACACGATCGTTCTAATGGAGGAAACATTAGCAAACGATTTCATGTAGTCAACAACTTAATAGGTTCAGTGAACGACTATGATTCCATCATAGTAATTCCACTTTCATCAACATGAATAACCTTCTTAACCTTGTTGATGTTAAATATATACGAAAGATCTTCTCATCATAAGATTCTCAATTCCATGCCAATATTTTCTCACATAGATTCAAAAATCTAAAATACATCGCACCTTTTCCTAGTCTCCCAATCACTCTTTCATAAAAAGGAGCATTGGTACATTATTCTCAATAAGTAATAGAGTTATTTAATAAGAATACTCCAAACTATTGGAGTACTTCTCAAAATACTCAAAACTATAATTTAACTACCAATAACACCAACTATTACACCTCTTCACTTTTAATAAAATCGGGCTTTTCTTAACCTAAAGTAGCAGGTCACCCCTTTGTCATTCTAGATAATCTTCATCTCCTTCCTCTTCCTTACACTAAAAAATAAAAAAATAAAAAACCAGAAAACCCATTACAAATTACCATAAAAATAAATCAAAACCTAATTAAACAATAAGGTGGTGATGACGGGAGCATTAATTCACCTATTCATCAACAATTATTCACCTATCCATCATCAATAATTCATCAACAATAATGTGGTGATGACGGAGCATTAATTCGACCACCACCATTGATACACCACCCGCTTCTTTGTTCGACCCCTCTTGATTCTCGCACCGACATTCCTCCTCTCATCCACCCTAAATCAGTCACCATCTTCTCCCTTTACCAACTAATCACTCTCACAGTCACAACCATCTGAAACTCCATAGTTGTCGTCATCGATGGTGTTCTGAAACCCTAGAGAGATAAAATGGTAAGTTGGGTATTTATAGAGGTGTGTGATGCGGCGTTGTGGTCAGGCCATTTGTGGTGCGATGGTAGAGGATGGAGACGGATACACAAGTGTGGAGTGCGGCAGTGATTGATAACAAGGAGTTTGTGAGATTGAGATTGAGCTGTTCTCACATGACTAGAGTTAGGGTAATCTTCGGTTGCCAGCGACCATGGTGGTTGCCGGTGGTGAGGTTTGGTGGTGGGCTCTAAGTGTGAATGATGAAGAAGAGAGAGAGAGTATTAATATTAATGGAATCTAATAAATGACAGTAGAAGCGAAAGAAGAGGGGTTAGGAATTGGTAGGAATTAAAAAAATTTTACCGGCTTAACAGGTAGGCGGTCTACCTATTCTAATACGAGAGAAGGGTTATAAAAGTTGAGTATATAGAGTATTTTAAGAAGCACCGCAATAGTTGAGAGTATTCTTATTAAATAACCCTAAGTAATATGTTATTAACATATAAGACATGTGAAAAATAATACTGGCTCCCACTCAATTTCATGTATATATATGATTATTCAATAATGTGAAAAAAACATTCTCAATTATCACATGAACGAAAAATATAATCCTTTGATGCTTGCTTAAGATCATTCCAAGATTGCTTAAGAAAGCTATGCATAATATGTTAGGATTCTTAGATCTTTATCTAAGGTTTTGTGTTCCAAACACATCCTTCTCTAAATTCCCATTTTAGAAAAGCGAATTTATAATGCCATTTGCCATTTTACATTAAAATGAAATGTGGTGATTCCTAACATAATTTATCTTGATTAACATCTTCATGTCAATCTATGCATTTAAGTACTCTAAAGCTCTATTCACTTTAAGGAGACCATCGCCTTAAAGTAAATCTTCTCTTAAGTAACAATCTTTGGATTGTAATGCTATGGCTCGTATGCAACAAGGTCGATTTGGGACAAGGTCATAATACCATTACCTTCGAAAAGCAACATTTTTAATAATAAGACATGTATGCTATACTCCCACTCTATCTTTATGTAATACTACGGTTTTATGAGTCTCTGGGTACTCTATCGAGTAGGCCTTACTCTGTCGAGTAAGGGTGTGTTGCGTTTTAAAATAGTTTCTGACCTGTTGGGTACTCGATCGAGTAACGTAGATACTCGATCGAGTAAGGGGGCACTCTATCGAGTACCTTAGCTACTCGATCGAGTAGCCGGTTTACGGGGAATGATTTGACGGGTTTTGCTAATAACGCGAGTTTGATATAAAAGGTTTCCGTTAGTTTATTTAATCACTTTTAACCTTTCTAAACCCTTCAAAAGAAAAAGGAGTTACGTAGTTCTCTCTCGTCGCGTTGTTGGCAAATTCCCAAGGCTAGGAGTGTCGGATCGTCTTGTTCTTTGCATCATAGTGTTCCTTGCGTCAAGGGTAAGATCTACATACTAATTTTATACTGTTTCTTTGAGTTTGTTTAAAACCCTAATTGGGTAGATTTGGGGGTTTTGGGAGGGTTATGTTGATTAGGTGATAATTGTATGATTATGTGTATAGGAGAAGGGTTCGTAGATGAAAGGTTTTGAGACATTTTGCTAGATCATCGATGTTTGTGTTGCATTCCGGTAGGGTTTCCCTACTCAAGTATTAATTTTATAATGTGTGGTGATTGTCTTGTAGTTAGTGATTGTTGATTGATTGAGACGGTTTGTGATTGTATATTCTTGATTGATTGATTGAGACGGTTGTGATTGTATATTGTTGATTGATTCAGACGGTTGTTGATGTTGTATTGTGATTGCTGATTGACTGACTCTGGTTCTCGAGATGCGTTCTCGGCTGAGTGGAGTCACTTGCGGGAGTGGCTTCACGCCCTAGTTTTGCCCTTCGTGGAACCCGCCACGGAAGGAGATGTGCACATTAATGGGACAGGGTTATCGCTCGGTATGATGAGCGGGGCTTAGGTGGGAACGGCTGCGGTCCCCCATCGCGAGCTGGTCCGGTGGACGATCGGTGACGGAGATTGATTGGAGTGGGTGTGATTGTGTGTGTATTGTTTGAGCTATGTTGTTTGTTGTGTTGTTGGATCATATAAATTGTGTGTTTAGTCTGATCGACCCGATTTTTTTTTTTTTTTTTTTAAAACGTGGTGATCCATTCGGGGTGGTGAGCGATTATTGAGCGAGGTATGAGACGATGCGTATGGGATAGCTGGGATGAGTCACCACGTTGCAGTTTAGAAGTCTTCCGCTGTGTCTGACGCTTGATAGTATTTTGATAGTAGATAGTTTTGAGAACTTGTTTTTCCTTTTTTCAGTTTTGGTTTTGGAACATGTAATCACTTAAACTATAATTACTTTTAAAGTACGTTTCTTTATTGTCTTATGATATTCATTGCCTCGGGAAACCGAGATGGTAGTATCCTTATACCTGAGTGGTCCTGGTAAGGCACTTGGAGTATGGGGGTGTTACAAATGGTATCAGAGCGACGATCCTGAAACCTGTAACCAATGAACCCAATAAACATAGGGAGTCAAATAAAATGAACCCGGGGTAAAAGTTGTAGGAGCTAATGCAAAGACTTGGGAGACGTCCTAAAGTCGCGAACTCGCCCTACAATTTTGAACCGGTCGTTATGGGATATGAGTCGGGATCGCTATGTGTTTACCTTGTGTATTATGTACCTATGTAGTGATGTGTGGCATGAATCAGTGGATGTATGTATGTTGAGAATGGGGAATGTGTAGAAAAGATGGTGATGATGTGATTTCGTAAGTTATTGATTGAAAGTATGATAGTTGTTTTACGATATGGCATTATAGAAATACGGAAAAAAAAATTGTTTGATTGGAGTTATACATAGAGTTATGTATACATATATGTTGTTGGTAGTGTTGTACGAGTTTATATAGCTGAAAGTTTGAGTAAGAGCATGAATAATTGGTGGAAAAAGATGATAATTGTTGCATGATAATATGATATTTTTTTTTATAACGCATGTTGTATGATGGAAGAGATTTTATAAGGTTGTTATGCTAGTAACATGTGAATATGATACTTGATGTCATATAATTGTGATTTTGTTTACGTAAAGTTATATAATAAAAAACATATGGGTAATATGTGATTGGTAAGTTGAATGATATATGTGCATCGAGTTATTTGTTGCTTGGCTTTTGAAGTTAGTAACATGTGATTAGGGATACTGGTTTTATGAGCATCGAGTTGTTTTTGTTTACCATGTTGTCGTTTAAGTTGTTGGGAAGTAAAATCAAGTAGTTGTGTTTTCGATTATAGGGAGGTTGTCTTTAAACTGTTATAACTTGAGATGCATAAATGATTTTAATGTGATTCCAATTGGAGGTGATAGCTTGTCCTTTTACGATTCTAACACTAGGTCACACGCCCAAAACGACCAAGAAATGAGTGAGTTATGATTGTTTTACGAAAACTGGACAGTCTTTGAGAAATGCGTAGGTACTCGATCGAGTAGCCTTGGTACTCGATCGAGTAGGGGGGACTCGATCGAGTACGTTAGTTACTCGATCGAGTATCCCGGGTGATTTGTTTTACGTGCTTCTGATCTTCACCTACTCGATCGAGTAAGTCACTTACTCGATCGAGTGTCCTGTACTCGATCTAGTGACCCCTGTTTTGGGTCATATGCTTATCTTTTGAATTCATTGCATATTATGTTTAATTCAAAGTTGTTATTTTGCTTCTTTATGTATTGTTTTACATGTACGTTGGTCTTGACGCGTAAGTTACCTAATCTTGTGGTGTAGTGAGTGGCACCTGTGGTGAGTATGAGTTCGGTGGGAGGACATGAGTTATACGTGGTTGTGATAGATAGTGGAAAAAGAAAAGGAAGATCGTTATGGTTTATTGAGATATAGAGCATGTTTTGTGAGATGAGATGAGCGATATGTTTGTACGTTGAGTAATGCAAAAGTAATTAAATGGGGGCAAGGGATGATGTGAGTTTATGGAACGTGAGAATGAAAAGATTGAAATGAGGGACGCAAATGGTGGCATCTTGAGATGTGTAAAGAATCATGGAGGGGGATGGTTAGTAGTCGTGTGGGTTAAGAATATACATAGTGAAAGTTCATTTTAAAAGGGTGAAGAGTAGTATATAGTGAACTTTGTGGAGACATGTCGCGAGGTGGATTTGTAGACAGTGAATGAGTTTGGGAGATTTGGTTTATTAAGAGATGAAACTACTTTGTGATTTCCTTGGGCAATTAGCGGTATGAAAGGAATTTTGATTTCCAGAGATGTAATTGTTGAACAGTAAACGTTGATTCTATGGATGGATTAGTGGCAAGGGTGATTGATGACATAATAAGAGAATATTTGTGGTAAGAAAGAGTTAGATGATATCGATATAAAATAATTAGATGTGAGTTTTGGAGCAGTGAGAAATTAACCGGAACACTAAAGAGTTAGGTAGAAGTGATAAGGAGTTGAATGGTTAATTGATTTTGTAGAGTGCAAAAGAAAAAGAATGAGGGGAATAAAACTAAGAAAATGTTGACCGGAGTTATGTGATATAGAGGTAAGGAGTCGTCGAGATGTGTGCTACCAATCATGAGGATGTTAGTTAATGGTTATAGAGGAGTTTCGGGACAACATGATTAGTCTTGAGTTTTGAGGAATTCAGGAAAGTAAGAAGTTGGTAGAATATCTACATGATATGAGATTTTGGTGAAGATTTAGATGATGATACAGTTAAGAATGGTATTGGGAAGAATGTTGAAGTAATTTTGTTGATGGATTTGATGTTCGTTATTTGG
This sequence comes from Silene latifolia, assembly GCF_048544455.1. NCBI lineage: Eukaryota > Viridiplantae > Streptophyta > Magnoliopsida > Caryophyllales > Caryophyllaceae > Silene > Silene latifolia. The sequence goes on from NC_133534.1 coordinate 11,767,834, forward strand.
GATGTTAACCAAAGATAGGAAAGAAATCGTGATATTTAGAGATGAGTGTAAGGATTTGATGTCCGGACAGTGGTAGTGTTATGGTTTGTGACTAGTGGTTAAGGGCGATGGTATATTAGAAAGGTAACAATTCTGAAGCGGTTGATTTTGCAGAGACCAGGTTGATATGTATGGTTGTGAGAGAGTGTAAGATGTGGTTATATGAGGCGGTTGTTAGTAGTTTAGTATTAATAGTATGGTTACATTTGGCAGGGGGTGATGGATATGCGAATGGGATAATATGTTATGAGGGGCATATGATTTAAGCTCGGTAACCTTTGTTGAGTTGTAACTTACGTGATCAGGATTGACTAGGTGGATGTGATTACGGGTCTATGATACGTGTAAATGTTTGTGTGAGGTCCTGACCTCACAAGAAGTGGTATGGTGTGATAATTATAAAGTTGTTATATGATTGTTTTGTAATTTATGTTGGGTACGGTATACTAATGGAATGAGGTTCAAAAGGTAATAATGTGATTGATCTGGCATGGATATATAGTTAAAATTGTATGTGTATGGATGATACTTGTTTATTCCGTGAAATGGTAAGGATGATGTTCATGAGATTATTATCTGTTTAATTCATATAACATGTTGCATTGTGATTTAGTAAAGTGGATTTGAGTAAGTTTTTCTTGTCCGAGAAGTTATGTTGGGTCAGTGTTTATGAGATTATGTCTGTTGTGATGTCTATCGGTGTAGTTGTGGTGCCTCGGGTGATGATCCGGGCACGGTACCTAGTGGTGTGATGCGGGTATTTTCGCACTGCGGTGTGGCTGTTGGTGGTGGTGTTGCGATGTCGTCACCGGTTGTGGTGGAGTAGGCGGGATGATTATGATTCGAGTTTCGAAAGTACATACCAGTTACACATAAATTGTTGTTTTGTTTGATGTTGCTTCCTGTGAGTTTCAGTTTGTACAGATAGACAGTTGTTTTGTTTATTGATGTTTTTTACCAGTTAAGTTTTGGTATGAGGGTAGAGTATGATATGAAAGAGAGTTGTATATGTTTTCGTTGTTGTCATGGTATAGTGACATTCTGTTGATGGGACACAATTGTCAGAAGTTGTTACAGTACTTTTGATCTTGTTTTAAGATGAGGCTTTAGACATAGTCATGGTAAGTGATTGGTGGAACATGTGTTGTATTGATCTGGGCACTGCAGGTGGTTCATAATCAGATTTTGGGACGGTGAGTGTAGGGTGTTGGGAATTAGTGTCATGTTAAGTTTTGTATGAGTTTTGCGGTAATAAAGAAAAGAACTTGAGGATCTAGTGTGAGTGTACGTAACGAGTGTAGATCGTGAGTTATGCTTTTGGGAGATAGGTTCCTTACATAGAGAGGTATGTTGTTTTGCAGTAAGAATGGAGAGTTAGTATGGTGATTTTGCTACGAGTTTTATGGTATAGGTTAGGTGGTGTGCCGTATGAGTTGAGGTATGAAAAATGTTTAAGTAAGAGAGCCTTGGATATGTGCATGGCGAGTGTTTAGGTTATAGGTGGTTATCTTTGACATGCGATGGTGATGAGGATAATGAAATGATATATCTAGGATTTAGTATTAGTGAGTTACGAGGACGTAACATTTATCTTAAGAGGAGTAGGATGCGATAAAAGAGATTTTGATGGTTGTTCATATGGTAGTATATTTGGAAGTAGAGTGTTGGTGTAGCATAAGATATGGATTTGTATATGTTGTGGTTGATAGTGTTAAAAGGGTCATGGACGTCTTGTAGTAGTTCGATGTTGGGAATGCGAGAATACTTCGATAGTGTTGACAGTTGGATGATGAGGTTATGAGTGTGAGTAAACTTCGAGGACGAAGTTCCTTTTTAGGGTGGTAGAATGTAACATTCCGTTTGTTGTTTATGTAGTTGGTTATGTATGGAGTTAGTGTCGGGAGAGCTTATGATGTAGTTGATACGACATCGTGAGCGAGGTGTGGAGGCAGGAATAGTTGGTAGAGTTGGTGTTAAGAGTTCATGGTTTCATGTTTTGTAAGTTGGGGTTTTGTTTTGAGTTCTTAGTAGCTTTGTTACGTCTTGACCGAGTTAGTATGTTTGTTTTTATGTATGGGTTGAACTTCGGGGACGAAGTTCTTTTTAAGGAGGGAAGACTGTAATACTACGGTTTTATGAGTCTCTGGGTACTCTATCGAGTAGGCCTTACTCTGTCGAGTAAGGGTGTGTTGCATTTTAAAATAGTTTCTGACCTGTTGGGTACTCGATCGAGTAACGTAGATCCTCGATCGAGTAAGGGGGCACTCGATCGAGTACCTTAGCTACTCGATCGAGTAGCCGGTTTACGGGGAATGATTTGACGGGTTTTGCTAATAACGCGAGTTTGATATAAATGAAAGAAATGTAGATCTTTATACATACTAACATACTCATATATGTCGAAATTAATTGTCATAAAATTAAATACGGATTTTATGCATGCAAACAATATAATAAAATAGAGGAGAAATCATATCCTTACATTGAAATTTCGGTTCAAATGGGCACAAAAGAAATCTCCTTTTCTTTTGTTCTTGAGCTTTCCTTTTATGGAAGAACAAGATCCAAGTGTAGGATCTCTCCTTAGGAATAATACCCAAAGCTAACTCTTAATCGAATTAATATTATTTGAGCTAGTATAATATTAATCTAGTGAAAAATTGAACCAAAATTATTTGGTTTTTACTCTCTAAAACCGGGTAGGAGTAGTAAGCAGGAAGAGTATTATTTTTATCTCTCTAAAAATAATATGTTTTGAAGTGAATGAATAAAACTATTACCAAAAAACATGCATATAGAGAATGATAATAATTTAAGCAAAAGCACCCTTGTTCTAACCAAGGGAAAACCGGTTGGGTGGAAGAGGAAGGCCAATGCATGGGCTAGGTGCTCTTCCACAAGAAGCACTAGGTATGCATGCCTAGTGTAAAAAGAATGATTACATCTTCCACTACACTAATTAACATTATAAGAATATGTTAATTAAGTCCAATATTTCGGTCCAAATGGATAATATGAAATCCATTTTATTTTTGTCAATTGTCAATATGTCACATGTCATATGTAACATAAATTCGTTATGTATTTTTAACATATTAAAAATCAACGTATTAATAAAAATACGTCATATACAAAAATCGACTTAGTAATTCATAATTACTTGTACCAAAATATTTTACCGTTTATAAATCGCATTTATAATAATTCATTCAAATCCAATTGTTTCTTTAAACAATAATTTCATCCGAGTAATGATACAATTCGATTACTCAAACCGCATCTCATTTAATCACATTTAAATTTGATACGTAAATTTTACTTCCAGAATTGTCCGTCAATTTTTCAAGTAATTTAATTAACTCGTAACATTATACGATTAATTAAATGATCAATTAAGAGTATTGCCCTATAGGTATGACCTAGGGGGTCAACTGATCACCACCGTCATACGACAGTAATGTCAAACTCTAGTCACCCAATCATTACCGATATATGTTGACCAGTTGTGAAGAACAAATTACTTCCCAATTGTATTCTTTAAAATGAGATTTAATAATGATATTTAAATCACATGATCGCACTATTGTTGAGGACACATTTCCCAACAATCTCCCACTTGTCCTCGACAAGTGTGCGTCACCAATTCTCTTGTCCTATTACTATCTCCCACTCAATGCAAGGTGTCTTTCAGGTCGTACTTGCAAGTGATCATATCAAGAATGGTTTCCTCGATCTGGAGAATAACTGATTGACCGGACTTATCTATCATAGATACTTTCCGAGCGTGGCCACGCATTTCCAGGTCATTACTCCTCGAGTGGCCCTGAGATATTGTTATAACCCTGACAAGGGGATGGACAATTCCTATCGCACTTATTCCTTTCGACTAGCCACAGCCATCTTAACCCAAAATATGCTAATTTGACCCCATTTACGAAGGTCGTAGTAACACAAATCAAAGTTAATCTGAAACTGAGCCATCTTAGGTGAATAGTCTCTAGTCAAAAGAATCGACTCATTAGAATACTATAGCAGCTCTCGCCACGACCAGGCTATATAAATTTGCCAGAACACTATAAGCGGTCATTAGGCCCGGCAAAGTGTTCCTAACAGTCTGCCTATGTGATCGACTAGTCATCTCACATGACTGTATGGCACTTGAACTTGCCATCAATCGCATCACACTCTAGTCACTTCGAGACGTCACCTCATTTAAGTGACTATGGGCGAATACAATGCTAATCCGTGTTCACTTTAACGGGGTTTAATTGTCTTTACAACCCGTTTGGATGTAACAAAGTATAAAAGAAGAAGAAGAGTTTTAGAGTAAAACTCAAACGACAAATGCGATTATCACATATGAATAGTCAATGCTTGATTACTACTTCATATTCTATAATCTAATTTGATCTTGTATGTAGTTGTTCATTACAATTTAATTGAAATGACATGACTTATCATGTTTAGCCTATGAGAAGGCTTTGGTCAGTAGGTTTTATCAACTTCTTGTACCTTACTCAACCTTACTACATACTTGTTTTCCTTTGTAATGTATACATTTGCATCACAAAAACTTTCTGAGTACGTGTCGAGATCCAATCAAGACATAGGTCCTCTAGCCTAAGAATAGCTCCCACTGTTTTCACAGTGTGCGAGATTCATCCTCTTGCACATCTCATGATTCCAAGTGTACTCAATTTCCATTGTAAACATTTCATATTGTTCTTTATTGCCTAGAACGATTCTAGAAAATCTACTTCTTAATTAACATTGCCACAATGGTATCTTAACCATCCTAATGTGTTTTGATTATGGTTTTGTCGGAAACCATGTGCAATCTCAATTGTCAATTGTCACTTGTGTAACACCCTTACACAATATTGCATCATAAACACATTGATTTACTTCCTTAATGCTTCTGCAAGCACTTAAGGGTAATCTTTATGGCTTACTTGGTAAAGATTACTTAAATTCGATTTTGAAAACAATTCATCATACTCAAAGCATATGAAGTGTTACACATCATTTCTTTTTAATTGATTCGGCAGCGGAAGCAAATGAAATCAATCAAATATGTTCAATTTAATTGAACTAGTCATGAATCTTATCAACATAAGACTTCTTACTGACGCTAATATCATGTGGATTTATCTTCATAAATTCGGATATTCAAGATGTATTATAATACTCCAAAAGTCTTAAATCATTCTCAATGATCAATATGTCATTCACATATCGGACTAATTAAAAATTCCGTAACTCCCACTAAACTCCATGTATAAACACAACTTCTCGACTTATCGAGAAATGTTTTATCACATGATCAAAATGTTGATTCCAACTCATTGATGTCCTACTTAAGATCCTCTCTTAAGTTTCACATTATCTTAGGATTGCAAGAATCTATAAAACTTATGACATGTATTGAATACATTGCTTCTATTGAAGAAGTGGGTTTTAGATTCACTTGCTGTGTATTTCATAACCTCATAATGAAACACAATCCCTAAGAAGATCCAAATAGACTTAAGCATTTCAATTAGTGCAAAACCTTTTGCAACTAATCTTGCTATGAAATATCTCTTTATTAGTGCAAAACCCTTTGTCACTAATCAAGCCTTTTATTTCGGATTTTCATGGCTCTAAGCCTTGTATTGAGTTGTGACTTAAACACTCTTATGTAAGTCCTTTGTCGATTACTTTCCAGAAGTAATCAACTTGAATCAAACAATTTCTTTTGTAAGTTATAAGCTCTTTACTTTCTTAAAAGTAGCATGACATCATCATTTTTAACAAGTGACGAATTTAACCTCCTAGGTTTTGAAGAAACAACGTCTTACACAAAATGTTTCATGTAGCCAAGAAAGACCAGTTTCTTGCGACATAACATTCTTTGTGGCATTCTTTGTGGCTCTTGAATAATTTCTCCCACTCTGTCTTCTAGAAATAAACTTGTATTTTAGAAAGACAGCTTCACGAGCCACAAACCCGGTGTACTCGTGATAATTGAAAAAGGGAAAAATGATCATTTGTTTCTTGTGAAAACTTACAACCATGGTACCCTTACCATTTCATATCTCATATGATTCGATTTAGTGGAAAAATAATTTAGACAAAAATGATAAAATCCCCAAAAGGATCAAGTAACTCAAAGTAACTTGATTGAAGTCCAAACCATATCAAATAGCGTTTGATTTCTTATCCATCCACACATTATTTTATAATGCGTGCTAAGAGAGATTAACTTGTGATACTATATCACATTTCCTTGGCTTATATCAAAGTCTTCACTTTGATAATCCCATCACGACTAAATCGTGATTCCTTGAACTCTTGAACTTCTTCAAAGATTTCTCTATTTACCTTATTAAGTGAACACCCTAGCGTCAACTTAAATCGTTGGTAAAAGAGAATGATCAACCTATTATGGATCAATGATTTATAACCTCGATCTCCTTTTCAACCAAAAGGCGCGAGACATCTTGCTTTGAATACAAGATACGCATATACCATTAACAATCTAATGGTTTCAAGAGTACTCGTTAACTCTTTGCGTTCATTATTCCAAAATTTTAAGGTTTAATCTTGGGTTACCAACTTGAGTCTAGCATCATCTTCATGATATATCATTCTAGTTTGGTTTAGAATATAATCACCTTGATAATGGGCTAGCCATACATCAAATCGTGGTGTATAGGGTCACAAAAAGTGAAAACTTCTATTGTATCTCAACAAGTTTATATTCTTATTTAGAGTTTATGCACTTAATAGTCACAATTAAGTACAACTTTAAATCCAAAAACTAGATTGAGTACACAATTACTCTATCTCTCGACATTATTATTGCTAGTCGTCATATTCTAATCATCTTATGTGTCGAATACAATGATGAAAACCTCCACTGGTTTCTAATATTGACGAAGTGGTACTAGCAAAATTTATGTTTAATCAAATAAACATTTAAAGAAGAAGGTCCCATTAGATGTCCCACAACTAACTTGTTGATTCTTCAATAATTTGGGGTAGTTTCCTTTCTTGTGTCCAACATTTAGGACAATGGAAACTTTATCGGTCGGAATTGATAGGTTTAGTATCGTCATTCTCAACAACTTTACCTTTAACATTACCTTGTATCAATTCCATTTACTTCTTGAACCTCGTCCTCATCTTAACAGTTTAAGAGAATGCTCCCACTTATTTCAATGAGTCTTTGCTTTGAGAAGCAAAATTTAATTCACGAAGATCACTCTTCATTTGTTCGTTTTAGTCTTAAAACTTTCATTGAAGTGGTTGCGTTATTTTGGTCAATTACGAATTCTGGACAAAACTAATTACCAAAACAATTTATCGCTTCAAGGTACTTAATTCATTGAAGTACATGAAAAATAATCCATTGTAAGTAGATGTGTTAGTCTAGAATCAAAAACCTGTTTGATAATGACTAACTTTAATCTATACTCTTTACAAGAGATCCTTAGCAATGGTTCATATGAGGTTTTAGAAGCAAATTCATATTTGTCTTTAGTTACGATGTTTTAATGGAGATTTGTATCAAAATCGAAATGATATCGTATATGAATTGTGGTAAAGAAATAGAACAATAATAACAACGGAATAGTGGAAAACTTAACATTTATCGTTTTATTAATACTTGTAAACAAGTATAGCATTTACATAGTGACCTCTACCCAACTATGATAAATGATTCCAAGACCCAAATTCATATCGACTTAGGCACGGTGGGGCCGATACATCCTTTATCAATATAACTCGGTGGATTAACGTTTAATCGATTCTACTTTTAGAACTCTTGGTCGATAATATTACATTAACAATTATCTTTAGCCCAAAACACATCCGACAAGGGCACGGTGGGGCCGATACATCCCTTATCAAAAACTTTTGTTGAGTTCAATCCAAATTTCGAATAAATGTGTCCATGATCCAAATCCACATCAACTTGGGCACGGGATAGCCGATGAAACCCTCATCAACACGAATTCGGTGGATAGACATTTATCACCCACTTCCCCTACGTAACAAGGTTTGTACCCGGGATAGCTGAGTGCACTCCCTCATGAAATAGGTTTTCATGGTTTCTACTTTTTGGTAAGGCTATGTCTCAATTGTTTAATTTTAGCGAGAGGTCATGTCAATTTATTATCTATCACGTTTTAAGTGAACTAAAGCGGTGAACTACGATAATTCTAATTGACACGGTCGATAAACTCGATAAAATAAGGATGCATGTTTTAGTTATGGCGATTTAGCGATGCATGTGACATAAAATAAAATGCAAGCATAAAGATAAATAAATCCTAGTATGGCCTTTCCTAAAAATAGAAAAACTATTTAACTATTACAAATTCGGAAACCAACTCCATTGGTCCCTTGAACTTCGGTTGTGGCACGCATCTCGAGGTAACACCGTCTTTATGTATCGCCATTCTTGAAGAAATCCGTCTTTGGGAACTCCGGAATGAATAAAATTACATAATAAATTACATAATTTCCTATTATACATTTGTAACTAAAATAAAATAAATCTATTAAATTACAAAACGGTGATACGAGATCACAATAAAATTACAACCGAATCGATATTCCCATACATTTCGGGAAATACCAATTAAATCTAAGGCCATACTAAGTAAAATTACATAATTCAAAATTACAAAAATTAAAATTATGACAATCATAAAGGAAAAATGCAGCATTATAATATGTATGAACATGCTCAGTTTTATGCTAAATCGCCTTTAATTAGCCAATATCGTATATTACTCGGTTTTTACGGATTTGCGTGATTTCAACATTTTATAATCACAAAAATGCATAAATTCATATTTATGCATAAGTTAATTACCCTAACCTCTTAGTACTCAAAATATAGTCTTCACTAATAATTTGACCATAATTAACCCATATATACAAAATTGTTCATAAATGGACCAAAAATTACAAAAATAAGCTATTAAACTTCAAATAAATCACAAAATTTCATATAAATTCAAAATTTGAAATTTAAACTCATGAACATTCTGGAAAAATTCCATGACACTCATAATGTTCAAAATCTTAGGTTAAAAATTTCGAAAATTTACCGGAAAAACAATGTTGCGGTTTATCGATTTTTAATAAAATAATCATTAAAAACATGGAAAAATTATATTCATAAACTTTTCAATTTTAGATCTGAAAAATATAATAAAATGCAACATTAGACGTTTTTCCTAAGTCATAGATTATGTTTTATTAATTTTCCACTAATAATGTCACTATTTATGCTATTTTTCTTCAAAAATCCATAAATCATGCAAAAAGACTTCTTTATAGCCAATTATTTTACACACATCTTGTAAAATTTCATGTGACAACATATTAATTTTCTATGACCAGATTCGAAATTTAACTTATATTAACCTATTTTTCACTTAAATCCGAATTTAATAATGAAAAATTCATTTTTCGAGCATAACAAGTCCAAAAATTATGAAAATTTACAGGTTATCTCAAAATAATATATGTGACAACATATCCATAAACCAAGTGAAAATTCGAAGTAGAGCTAATTTTAGACCAAAAATGACATTTTTACTCATAAAATCACATTTAAATGCCATTATTGTAAATTATGAACAATAAAAATCCGAAAAATTAACCAAAATATCCTAAAACATTTTAGGACCAGAAATATTAACATGCATGGATTAATTTCATGATATCTCATAATAACACAAATTTTACAAGTTTTATTTGTTATTCTTATAACTCGGAAAAACTTTTAACCGATTTGCATGCAAACAACCGTGGCTCTTGATACCGATTGAAAGAAATGTAGATCTTTATACATACTAACATACTCATATATGTCGAAATTAATTGTCATAAAATTAAATACGGATTTTATGAATGCAAACAATATAATAAAATAGAGGAGAAATCATATCCTTACATTGAAATTTCGGTTCAAATGGGCACAAAAGAAATCTCCTTTTCTTTTGTTCTTGAGCTTTCCTTTTATGGAAGAACAAGATCCAAGTGTAGGATCTCTCCTTAGGAATAATACCCAAAGCTAACTCTTAATCTAATTAATATTATTTGAGCTAGTATAATATTAATCTAGTGAAAAATTGAACCAAAATTATTTGGTTTTTACTCTCTAAAACCGGGTAGGAGTAGTAAGTAGGAAGAGTATTATTTTTATCTCTCTAAAAATAATATGTTTTGAAGTGAATGAATAAAATTATTACCAAAAAACATGCATATAGAGAATGATAATAATTTAAGCAAAAGCACCCTTGTTCTAACCAAGGGAAAACCGGTTGGGTGGAAGAGGAAGGCCAATGCATGGGCTAGGTGCTCTTCCACAAGAAGCACTAGGTATGCATGCCTAGTGTAAAAAGAATGATTACATCTTCCACTAAACTAATTAACATTATAAGAATATGTTAATTAAGTCCAATATTTCGGTCCAAATGGATAATATGAAATCCATTTTATTTTTGTCAATTGTCAATATGTCACATGTCATATGTAACATAAATTCGTTATGTATTTTTAACATATTAAAAATCAACGTATTAATAAAAATACGTCATATACAAAAATCGACTTAGTAATTCATAATTACTTGTACCAAAATATTTTACCGTTTATAAATCGCATTTATAATAATTCATTCAAATCCAATTGTTTCTTTAAACAATAATTTCATCCGAGTAATAATACAATTCGATTACTCAAACCGCATCTCATTTAATCACATTTCAATTTGATACGTAAATTTTACTTCCAAAATTGTCCGTCAATTTTTCAAGTAATTTAATTAACTCGTAACATTATACGATTAATTAAATGATCAATTAAGAGTATTGCCCTATAGGTATGACCTAGGGGTCAATCGATCACCACCGTCATACGACAAGTAATGTCAAACTCTAGTCACCAATCATTACCGATATATGTTGACGATTGACAAGAACCAAATTACTTCCCAATTGTATTCTTTAAAATGAGATTTAATAATGATATTTAAATCACATGATCGCACTATTGTTGAGGACACATTTCCCAACAATAAAAGGTTTCCGTCAGTTTATTTAATCACTTTTAACCTTTCTAAACCATTCAAAAGAAAAAGGAGTTACGTAGTTCTCTCTCGTCGCGTTGTTGGCAAATCCCCAAGGCTAGGAGTGTCGGATCGTCTTGTTCTTTGCATCATAGTGTTCCTTGCGTCAAGGGTAAGATCTACATACCAATTTTATACTGTTTCTTTGAGTTTGTTTAAACCGTAATTGGGTAGATTTGGGGGTTTTGGGAGGGTTATGTTGATTAGGTGATAATTGTATGATTATGTGTATAGGAGAAGGGTTCATAGATGAAAGGTTTTGAGACAGCTGCTAGATCGTCTGATGTTTGTGTTGCATTCCAGGTAGGGTTTCCTACTCAAGTATTAATTACATAATGTGTGGTGATTGTGCTGTAGTTAGTGATTGTTGATTGATTCAGACGGTTGTGATTGTATATTGCTGATTGATTCAGACGGTTGTGATTGTATATTGTTGATTGATTCAGACGGTTGTTGATGTTGTATTGTGATTGCTGATTGACTGTCTCTGGTTCTCGAGATGCGTTCTCGGCTGAGTGGAGTCACTTGCGGGAGTGGCTTCACGCCCTAGTTTCGCCCTTCGTGGAACCCGCCACGGAAGGGGATGTGCACATTAATAGGACAGGGTTATCGCTTGGTATGATGAGCGGGGCTTAGGTTGGAACGGCTGCGGTCCCCCACTGGCAGGGCTGGTCCAGTGGACAGTCGGTGACGGAGATTGATTGGAGTGGGTGTGATTGTGTGTGTGACTGTTTGAGCTATGTTGTTTGTTGTGTTGTTGGATCATATAAATTGTGTGTTTAGTACTGACCCCGGTTTATTGTTTTTAAAAACTGTGGTTATCCATTCGGGGGTGGTGAGCAGTTATTGAGCAGGTATGAGACGATGCGTATGGGATAGCTGGGATGAGTCACCACGTTGCAGTTTAGAAGTCTTCCGCTGTGTCTGACGCTTGATAGTATTTTGATAGTAGATAGTTTTGAGAACTTGTTTTTCCTTTTATCAGTTTTGGTTTTGGAACATGTAATCACTTAAACTATAATTACTTTTAAAGTACGTTTCTTTATTGTCTTATGATATTCATTGCCTCGGGCAACCGAGATGGTAGTATCCTTATACCTGAGTGGTCCTGGTAAGGCATTTGGAGTATGGGGGTGTTACACTTTATAAATTATAGGTCCATTACTTTCACAAAGTAACACATTAACTCCACTTTATCTCAATAGATTATAGTTCTATTACTTTCACAAAGTAACACATTAACTCTACTTTATCTCAATAGATTATAGTTCCATTACTTTCACAAAGTAACACAATAACTATAAAACATATTTGTAACAATCTACTCCCACTCTCTCTCTTATAAATACACCTATCTTCTTAAGAGATAGCTTTGTAAGTTACAAACATATGTGGTGAAGTAATTGGAAGTTTGTCAAGACTGACGTGTTATCACATAAAAAAACCACCTCTATCATGGCAGTTTGATTCATGTCATATGCGTGTCTGATCCATGTGATTTGTTAAATAGACTCTTTATTTCAGGTATCTCCTGGTTGACCATCCGTTTAGAATAATGTGTCCGTTTTGGATTGCAAATTCCCTAACGTGTAAGTTCAATAGCTCAACATAACTTTATAATTGATCTTACATAAGTAAGTTGTTACTTTTAGTAACAATGGCATAAGGAGAATCAAATTCATAGCTTATGGACGTATAATGATCTAATCATTATAATTGTCTATTTGATTAATTTAAGTCGATAATCTTATGTTTCACGATGCAAGTAGTTTATGATGATAATTTTAGAACAAGCGATACTTAAAATAAGTGACTTGGGTTGCAAACCAAGTTACCAATATAAAAAATACAACCATTGCTTTAAGGAAATAAACAAATTTCCAAGTCGAACGAGGAAATCAAAATAAGAAAGCTTCCATAGATCTAGCACCATGGGAGGCTACATCTAGCTTCCCTCAAGACCTTCTAGGCTTGTTTTTCTTTGCCCTTGTCCTTGCTTGGATGCCCTAATTATAATAAGAAGGGTAATCATCACAACTTGTATCTAAATACCAAAGTTGAGATCGAAACATAAAAGATAGGGATAGTTATTTACCTACTGGAATAACCTTTCCAGCTTTGGGATCGCCAAGTTATTTTGAACAATTCCTCTTCCAATGCCCAACACCATTACAATAGTGGCATTTGTCCCCGGACGAGGCACTCTTCTTTGGCTTAGAGTAGCTAGCTTCACAAGCTTTTCCATTGTTCTTGTAGGGAGTTTGCTTCTTTCCCTTATTGCCACTTTTCTTGAAATTCCCTTTGCTCTTGTGGACGCGGGCCCACGGGGGCGAAAAGCGAGCAAGATCTTCTGTGCATTTGTGGAGTCGCCACTAATTTATTGTGGAAAATTGGAAACCGTTCGAATACCTCGTGCCATGTAAAGACACAAAGTAGTGACATGAACACCAAGAACTCATTACCCTTAGCATTCTATGTCTAGAATGACTCTCGTGGATGCCAATGAACACGGGTGTTGATACGTGCATATTCTATACACTTTATTTGCGGTTTTGGCACGTATTTCCATGCATATTTGTTAGCTTTAAGCTATTATTTCTCCCGAAACGGTTTACTTTGCATTCTCTATGATTTATTGTAGGAATGAGTGGAAGTAAGCTAAATCAAGCCTGAATCGTCCTCCGGAGGCAACTTTTGGGAAGCTTTGAAGAAGGGAGCTCGGATTTAACCACCTCGGGATGCTGCCTGGAGTAAAGAGCTGATTTGAAGAGAGAAAGAAGCCACTACACAGCTCAACCGGTCGATCGACCATGCTGCACAGTCGATCGACCAATGAAGTACAACAGACGCTACTGTTCTGAAGTGACCAGTCGATCGACCAGTCTGCGAGCTGATATTGATTTTTCGTTTTAGACTTTTAAAAGCCCAACTTGTAATTAACTTTTGGCATCTTTTAATCAGTAGAACGCAACAATTATTAGGTCATGCTCTTCATTACTCAAGAACTCAGTTTTTAAGATCTAGCTTTGGGAACGGAAAACCTCGAATTCAATTACTTTGTTCATCGTTTTAATTAGTATGTTTTTATGCAACTTCTTTCTTCCTTAATTCCTTGTTATTTCAATTCTTGTTTTTATCAATTTAATTTCAGCAATTTCAGTTATGTCGAATTTATTCTTTGTTATCAATTTTGCAATTGTTATAGTTTCAATCATGCATAGCTAATTTCTTTGATTGGGAACAAGGTGAGCCATGGCAAAAATTAGGATTGTTTTGTAGTATTAATTCTTCCGTATCGTTCTTGTTGTCTTTTGATAAACCTTTTTACTAGATTGAAAGATTAGTAATTAAAATTATCATTAGATTGGAATTTCCTTTGAGCGAAAGCTTTGAGAAATTCTTGGGAATTAGAAGACCGTAAGGTAATTTTGAGCATTGATCGAAAGGCTTGCTCGTACTCCCTGAGACCGTATTGTAGGACCTCTACTACTTTACCGACCTGACCTTAGCCATGGTGAACCGAAGTTCCCGATCTTCTGTTTTATTTTGTTGAGAAATTCTTATTTTAGCAACCAGTCAAATTAGTCAACCAATTTCAGAACTCCCCCATTAATTGATCTTGTCTCTCTGTGGTTCGACCCTTACTATCACTAGCTATAGTTTCAGTTTGGAATTATAAATTTAATTTTGATACATCACAACGGGTATCAAATTTTGGCGCCGTTGCCGGGGAGACGGTGTAATTCTGTTTGCTTTATTTTTAGTTTATTTTTCTTGTCTCAAGGAACTTTGGTTCCTTGAGGCCGTTGCTTACCTTTGCTTCTAGTTTTGCTTTTGCACAGTTAGAAGACAGGTTTTTGAGAGGAAGACTTGAGTACTCTCATTTTGGCAATTATGGCCACAATATATGATAATCTTCAGCCAAAGGAGCACCACCTTCCAAAGGGGCACCAGTTACCTACCCCTACCACCGGTAACTTCGAATTTCGTTCCTCTTATATCGATTTAGTGGAGCGAAATCAGTTTGCTGGTTTACCAGATGAGGACCCCTTGAAGCATATGGAAATTTTCACGGACTCATCATTGTTCCATACCTATACCAGCTGGGGTGACTTAGGATGAAGTAAAAGGGGTGATGTTCTTATACTCCTTGAAGGATTCGGCACGAGATTGGTACCGCTACCTTGATAGGGTAGCAGCCGGAGTCACAGATTGGACATCTCTAGCATTAGCCTTCTATAAGAAGTACTTCCCACTTTCAAAGACTGACGCCTTGAGAAGTAAAATCAAAAGTTTCCAGCAAGGAGCTGATGAGGGTTTTTGTGAAGCATGGGGACGTTTCAAAAGTTTGGTCCGAGCTGTCCCTCACCATGGCTTCCAACAATGGTATCTTTGCAACTTATTCTACAATGCTTTATATGATGATTACAAGGTCATCCTGGACACAACTGCGAATGGTAGGTTCCAAAACAATACCGGTCAGAATAGAGGTTGGAACACTATTGAGGAGATGGCGGTCCATAGAGCTGAGTTTGGGAGTTCACGTGGAAATTCACGAAAGCAAAGTGATGAAATGAGTACCGTTGTGACACTCATCACTTCTATTACTGCCCGTCTGGAGAGGCTCGAGGCCTCTGAAGCTTCCAAGGAAAGAGTTGAAATTCCTGTCCATAATTCAGATGAGACCGCGGAGTTGAGAGAAATGGTCCAAACCCTTTTGATTCAAGTGGCGAATATGGAAACAGCCGGGATTGAGTCCTCAAAGAATTTTGTGAAGCAGTTGGAGAATATAGAGGCTAAGCAAGTCGCAAATTCTCCAAACAAATATGAAGGGCCAATTGAAACGATTAATGCCATTAATCTCAGAAGTGGCCTCTCTTATGAAAGTCCCGACAAGCCAAAAGAAGACTCGGGAAATGATGAAGAAGCTAGTTTAGTTTCTGGTGCAAAAACGAGCTCAATTGCCAGTACTTCTGGTCGATCGACCAACATTGTCAGTCGATCGATTGAAGCGTCAGATAAAAAAGTTTCTGATCAGAAACTATTCACACCCAGCACAAGCAGTCGATCGACTAACATTGTCAGTCGATCGACTGAATCACCTGACGAAATTAATTCTGAACAGGAACTATTCACACCCAGCACAAGCAGTCGATCGACCAACATTGTCAGTCGATCAACTGAATCACCTGACGAAATTAATTCTGAACAGGAACTGTTCACGCCCAGCCAAGTTGGTCGATCGACCACTCATACCAGTCGATCGACTGGGTCTTCAGTGCAAGACGCAATTCCGTCAACTAGTTTGCATGATTCTTCACTCATTGAAGATTTGACGGAGGTTTTAAACTTACGGAAGCCGAAGGTTAATGATCCTACGGCCAGTGTTGCAGTCCCGTATACGGAGCGTTTGAAGACTACTAAGCTGGAGCGTAAGTTTGGTAAGTTTTTGGGGATGGTCCAAAATCTCGAGGTAACAATTCCGTTCACTAATCTAATTACCCAGGTACCCTCTTACGCTAAATTTATGAAAGACATTTTAAACCGTAAGAGAAATTTTCGTGATGATGGTAATGTTGCTTTTGTGGAAGAATGTAATGCTCTTTCGCAAATAAATGTACCACCTAAATTAAAGGACCCGAGTAGTTTTTCAATTCCTTGCACTATAGGTAACCACGAAATTAGAAAGGCCCTTTGTGATTTAGAGGCCAGTGTCAGTGTCATGCCGTATTCTGTTTGCGAAAGGTTAAATATTGGTAGACTTAAGGTGACTGATATTACCGTTCAAATGGCAAATAGATCGACTCAGAGACCTATAGGAGTTCTAGAGGATGTACCCGTTCGAGTGGGTACGTTTTTTATTCCTGTCGACTTCGTTGTTTTGGACATTGCAGAGGACAGTCAGATACCTATCATTTTAGGTAGACCGTTTTTACATACATACAAATTTTGTAATAGATGTCAAACGCGGAACCATCACCTTAGAGGTAGGGGATGACACCATTGAGTTCAGTCTTGCTCACAAGGCGACTGCTGACGATGATACGTGTTATTCCATTGATATTGTTGACAGGGCTATTAGTTACAATTGGAGGGAATCCTTAGCTAAGGATCCCTTAGCTGATCTAACCCGTTTAGATGAGTGTGCAGGTAATACAGCGGAGAATGCTGAGGAGCCAGGTGCATTGGCAGCCTCAATGGAAAGCTACGAGCTCACAGAGGAAGAAGATGAGATGCTCTTGAGCCTGGCCAACGAGAATTTGGTGAATACTTGCTATACCATTGAAGCTGATTCTGTCTATGCTGTAGAGGTAAAGGTGCCGGAGCGTAAGCCACTTCCTCCTAATCTTAAGTATGTTTTTCTAGATGATACAGAAAAGACCAGCCTATTGTTAGTGCTAAGCTTAACGATGACCAGCTTTCTGCTTTGATGTGTGTGCTTAAGAAAAACAGGAAGGCTTTAGGTTACTCTTTGGATGACATTAAGGGCATCAGCCCTGATGTTTGTATGCACATGATAGAGCTGGAGGAAGGCCACAAGCCTTACAGACAGGGTCAACGAAAGTTGAACCCGAAGATGCAGGAAGTTGTTATGGCTGAGGTGATAAAACTACTCGATGCAGGTATTATTTATACAGTTGGCAACTCCAAGTGGGTGAGCCCAGTTCAGGTAGTCCCGAAGAAATGAGGGACTACCGTGGTTAAAAATGAGAAAAATGAATTAATACCGACACGAGTAGTGACAGGGTGGCGGATGTGCATTGATTATAGACAGTTAAATGCCGCCACCAAGAAAGACCATTTCCCCTCCCTTTTGTTGACCAAATGACCGAAAGATTGGCCTCTAACAAATTTTTCTGTTTTCTAGACGGATATTCAGGGTTCTTTCAGATCCCTTTTCATCCAGATGATCAGAGTAAGACCACTTTTACCTGTCCACAGGGCATTTTTGCGTACCGCAGGATGCCTTTCGGATTGTGTAATGCCCCTGCTACCTTTCAGAGGTGAATGATGGGGATTTTTTCTGATTATATAGAGAATATTATGGAGGTATTCATGGATGTTTTCTCAGTTTATGGTAGTGACTTTGATCGTTGTCTAGCTAACCTTGATAAAGTCATGCAGCGTTGTATTGATGTTAATCTTGTTTTAAACTGGGAAAAGTGTCAGTTTATGGTCAATGAGGGAGTTGTGTTAGGGCATTTGATTTCTAACAAGGGTATACATGTTGACAAAGCAAAATTGCATGTGATTGAGCAATTGCCTCCTCCCGTGAATGTTAAAGGAGTGAGGAGTTTCCTTGGTCACGCCGGTTTCTATCGGCGTTTCATTAAGGACTTTTCAAAAATTGCTAAACCACTTACACAATTGCTCCTTAAGGATGCTGTCTTTGAGTTAACTGATGAGTGCCTTTTAGCTTTTAACAGATTGAAGGAGGCTCTAGTTTCTGCACCAATCATTCAAATTACTGATTGGGATCTCCCATTTGAGATCATGTGTGATGCCAGCGATTATGCGATTGGTGCAGTTTTGGGACAGCGGAAGAATAAAGCTCTGAATGCCATATACTATGCGAGCCGAACTCTGGATGAGGCTCAAGTCAAATATTTTACCACTGAGAAAGAGTTTCTAGCTGTAGTTTTTGCCTTAGACAAATTTCGGTCTTATTTGTTAGGTTCTAAAGTCACTGTTTATACTGACCATGCAGCATTGAAGACTCTCTTTCTTAAGAAAGATGCGAATCCGAGGCTTTTAAGGTGGATACTCCTTTTGCAGGAGTTTGATTTGGAGATCAAAGATAAGAAAGGAGCTGAGAATGTGGTGGCTGACCATTTATCTCGCTTACAACTGACAGTAAGGGAGGATTCGTTGCCTATTAATGATTCCTTTCCTGATGAGAGTCTGTTAGCTATTACTACTTCAGGGTCTTATCCACCTCCGTGGTTTGCTGATTTTGCTAACTTTGCTATGACAGGTAGGATACCACCCGAGCTTTCATGGTAGCAGAAGAAACGGTTCGCTTATGATGCTAGACAATACTTTTGGGATGATCCTTATGTTTTCAAGGAATGCGCAGACGGTCTCATCCGGAGATACGTGCCTCAATGGGAGGTGAAGGATATCCTAGAAGCTTGCCACTCTTCTGCCTATGGTGGTCACCATGGTCCATCCCGGACTGTGGCTAAGGTACTCCAATCTGGTTTCTATTGGCCAACTTTGCATGCAGATTGTCACAATTTTGTTGCTGAGTGCGACGCTTGTCAAAGATCGGGGAATATTTCCAAGAGACATGAGATGCCACAGGTAGGCATTCTTGAGGTTGAGATTTTCGATGTCTGGGGCATTGACTATCAAGGACCCTTTCCGAGCAGTCAAGGTAATAAATATATCCTCGTAGCTGTAGATTATGTGTCCAAATGGGTGGAAGCTATCGCTACTCCCCATTGCGATGCAAAGGCCGTGATTAAACTGTTTAAAAAGATTATTTTCCCTTGTTTTGGTGTCCCCCGGGTTGTCATTAGCGATGGTGGAATGCATTTTAAAGAGAAACAACTTAGTGCTTTATTGACTAAATTCGGTGTCCAACATCGTAGAGGTTTAGGGTATCATCCCCAAACTAGTGGTCAGGTTGAGATTTCTAACAGAGAATTGAAAGAAGTCTTAGCTAAAGTTGTTTCTAAATCACGGAAAGATTGGAGTCTTAAGTTAGATGATGTCTTATGGGCTTATAGGACCGCGTTTAAAACGCCAATCGGGATGTCACCATACCGATTGATTTATGGTAAGACATGTCATTTACCTGTTGAGTTAGAGCGTAAGTCTTGGTGGGCTATTTGTGATTTGAATTTGGATCCTAACCTCTCTCGTGAGAAACGTATGACACAGCTGAATGAGCTAGAGGAATTTAGGCTGTTGGCCTATGACAATGCCAGGATTTACAAAGAGAAAACAAAGCGGTGGCACGACAAGAGAATCATCAAGCGCGGATTCAATATTGGCGATAAGGTACTTCTTTTTAACGCTCGTATCCGTTTATTTCCTGGTAAGCTGAAATCCAGGTGGACCGGCCCCTATACGGTCACAGCAGTCACAAAGTTCGGATCAGTTGAATTGGAGACCTCTGCTGGAGAAAGATTCAAAGTTAATGGCCAATATGTGAAACATTATCACGGATCAGATGCATATGTTGGGAAGGTCGAGGTATTGTACTTCAACCCGTTATCGGATGATGCAAAGTGAGGTAAAAAGGTCGTGCGGGACCTCTTAAGCCAGCGCTAACCGGGAGGCAACTCGGGTTGTAACTTTTTGTAATTAGGAAGTTTATTCGTTTTTTCATTTAATTTGCATTTTGAGCTTTTTTTGTATTAATTAATTTCTTTTAATTTGCAATTTCTTGGTTTGGAAAATATGTGCGCCTTTGATAATTTTTGCAGGAATTTATTTTATGCAAAGTGCGTAGGTGGTTTACTGGATGTTTGTGAGAGAAAGACGGGAAATTATGATGGCAAAATGAATTTTTGACGAATTAAAGTTTAATTGCCAGCATTGGCAGTCGATCGACTGAGGTGGAGAAAACAGAAGCTACTGTGTATAGGGGAGTGGTCGATCGACTGGGTTATATAGTCGATCGACCACCACACGGAAGTCCAGCAGCTGTGTAAATAACAGACTGGTCGATCGACCGAGTCAAGTGGTCGATCGACCACTTCGCGGGATCAGAATGCAACTCATAAGGGAAGTCTTCACTCCTTATTCATTTATTCATTCACTTTCACAAACTCAAAAGAAAACCCTATTTCTTTCCCTTTTTCGCGATTTCCTTGCTAAATCCCCTTAATCTCGAATTTTCTTGCTTAAATCTTCAAGTTCTCATCAAAGGTATGTCTCTAATCTCTTCTTCATCCTTTATTTTCGATCATCGCTGCGTTTCTTTGCCATATTTTCGAGCATTGTCCCTTTTGAGATGGAAAAATCGATTTGGGGAAATCGATTTTGGGGATTTATTTCTTGACAATTTTATGCTTTAATGGCTTCTTATACTCTTTTTCCCTTGATTTTCGAGCTAATTAGCAACTAGGAGATGTTTAATTCAGTTTTCCCCAAGAATTTCGAAACCCTAATTTGAATTTTAATTTCTGATTTTGTTCGGGTTTTCTTAAATTTACACTGTCAGGGGATGATTGTTGCTAATTTGATTGTTGTTTGCAGGAACCACAATGACAAAAGGAAAGCAGCAAATGCACGAGGGGCAGTCGAGTCAAGGAGCTGCCAAGCGGCAACGAGGATCGCCGCTAATGATTGAGGACACCACGTATAGTCTTCCTGACTATCCGCAGGTTATCTTTTCTAATTCTACTCAATGTGCCAAGTTTTCTCTTTTTGCTGCAACTATGAAAATTACTGCCACCCGCTTTTTACACAAACCTACTTTAGAGAAACTAGGTTGTTATGAGTCGGTTGTGTCCCTGCTAAACGAGACAGGTATGACGGGTCTTGTGGACATGGCTGAGTTCACATATTACATTTTGACCCTCGAGTTCTTTTCGTCTTATGCTTTTAACTCAGCTGCTTTTGAGGAAAACAAGAATAGTGCCTGCATTTCTTTTCGGCTATTCAATGTCAACTACTCCTTGACATTAGCCGATTTTGCTGGATTTTTGGATCTTTATTTCGAGGGTAGAACCTCGGATACCGCTGATGTTCACTAGGTCATGTGGTCTTGTATTAGTGACTTTTACGGGCCTAAAAGGACGGGCACTTCCGTCCACTTGCCCCCTCTTCGTTATTTTCTACGGCTAATGGGTAATACCATTTTTGGCCGTAAAGAGTCGAACAATGTGAATGTTATTGAATTGTCAATCTTAGCGGGCTATCTGAACATTGAAAGTCGGGTAGCCCGTATTTATAACATAGCCTATTTGACCACCGCTCACTTTCAGACTGTAAGTGAGGGCACTTTGACCACCATTGCTTGTGGCGGGTTGGTGACACGTATCGCCAACCGTCTAGTTTTACTTTTCCCTCGAGAGGAGGCCCCCATTGACCCTGACCTGCGCTTCATGGACCTTGCATATGCGAGGGCTGTCCATTGGGTCGATAGACAGATGCGGTGGAAGATTGATTCTTTCATCTGTGACCGCATCCCTGTTCTAGGCAACCCTCCTATCCTGCCCCTTACCACTGTTCAGGGGGCAGCTCGGCCGCCCTTGCCTAGTTACAGGCTCCCTATTGTGGCGGCCACTGCTACTGCTAGCGCTTCGAGGAGAGCTCGTGCCTCCTCTTCCCAGGCACCCTCTACCTCCACTACTGCTCCCACTGGCTACCCGGCCACTTTTCAACCACCTACACCTTTAGTCGTCCCTCCGGTCATGGACCAAAGGGCAATGTCACGTGTACTGGGTGATTTGTGCAGGAGCTTTGACCAGCACAGGCTAGACACGGCTCTAGCCCTGTATCCAGTCTACGAGGAGTTAGCCCGGACGGGGATGCTCCCACAGGGTGCGTGGACTCACCCTTCCTACTTTGTTCCACCTGTGGGCGGTTACCCTTAGCCTGCCAGGAGACCCCCTCCTACTACTACTGTTGGTGCCTCCACTTCCAGGAGAGCCACTGCCGCTGCTGCTGAGGCGGACGAGGAGAGCGACTCGGGGTCCGGAAAGTCTAGTGGTGAGGAGTACGACGGCGGTGATTAGATGCTTGTGACCTCCCCGTTTTTGGCTGGTTTGGGGAGGTCATCTTTTGTGAGTTCCCTACCCTTCTTTACTAGTTTCCTTTTATTTTGTTATTGATACCCGTCATTGTGAGTACCAAAGATAACATTTATATTTCCTATTAAGAATAACCTAGGCTAGTGGTAACAGGATCGAACCACAAAGAGGCAGACGTAATTTCTAGCTGTCTAATAAAAGTCTAAGGTAACAATTGTGGGGGTTGATTTGAATTGGTCTATACTGAGAGTGAATAAAGACAATAAACTAAAAAGATAGATTTAACAGATAAAGAAGGGGTACTAGATTGGTCGGTTCATTATAGCTTCGGCGGCAGCAAACTAAGTCGGTCTGAATCAAACACAGGTGAGGCGGGAAACAAGAGGTCCTCTCGGTCCACTCTTAACAGATAGCATCTTTTGATCTCGCTATAGGTCCCTAATATCACTAATACTAACTTTCGTTCTGAAAAGTGACTAACGGTCTAAACTATACCTATCTTTCGATCTCAGCACAGTTTAGTCGATTTAATTGATGTTCTAACAACCTTCCCTATCTTTCGATCTAATGGGTCAGTCACGAATTAGGTATCTAACTGGTCGCATGCATTCGATTCGTTAAATACAACAATTAAAATCAATTAAAACGAAATAAAGCTCACGAGGTCAGTCGATCGACCGGGTAAGGTGGTCGATCGACCAACACGCGGGTTCAGGCCGTGTTCAATACTTTGCCGCCTACGCCATAAATCGCCTACATCCTAGTACAAACTATTTAGCTACTCATGCTGAAAGTGATAATAACAGTAACACTAGGGCATAAAAGAGTTGAATTCATAATTAAAGCGATAGGGCAAACAATTAACATGCAACAATAAAGATGGTTTCGGGAAGCTACTACCAATTCTAATCTAATAACGAAATAGATGAATTGAAATAGGGCAGAAGAATACCGAGAATAGCAGAAGAATGATTAAGAACAAGAGCGAAAATTCCAATGCTTACAATATTCCAAACCCTAATTCTTCCTAAAACCGTATGTAAAACTTAATGTAAAACTGATAATAAAACTTAGGTAAAAACTCGATTGAAACTGGATTGTTTCTAGGTTACGTTATATAGCAACTAACGTAACTTTATTTCCTAAACCTAGCATAACTTTGGGCTTCAAGATTCACGGTCTTCTAATTCTCGTCTGAAATAGCAGTTGGGTCGATCGACTGATAGGACTGGTCGATCGACTGAATAGCAATGAACAGTGGCTTCTGGAACCCGAACATTGGTCGATCGACTTATGGGAGTGGTCGATCGACTGAATAAGCTGCTACATGACTTCTATATTCTCGTGGAATTGTCTTTTGGGCCTTGGATTGCGCACCAAGCTCGTTCCTTAAGTGATTCCTTTACGTCATTTGCAATGCAGGATACTCGGGGACGGATTTAGCTTGATTTTCCCGTTGAATTCTTCACATTTTTGCAATAATGTACAAAATACGGAAGTAGACGGAAATAGGGAGAAATGTAGCATAAACTACAAGAATGGGCTCTGAAATACGTGTAAAATGGGATGTAAAACATCATATAAAAGACACGCATCAGTTATGCTTTTATTCTCCCATATTTTTGCTGGTGATTTGCTGCTGAGCACAGTGAGGACATTGTGCGTTTTGGTTTGAGGATGGTATTTGCATATGCCTTTTGTTTTGCATCTGCATTTGTTTTTTATTGCATTTCAGTCACATGTTTAGTGTATTTCTGTTTGCATTTGTTTTTCAGTTCAAAATTTAAAAAAAAAAAAAAAAAAAAAAAAAAAAAAAAAAAAAACAAACAAAGAAAAAATTGAAAAAATTCATAAAAATCAAAAATATCATGTTTACTTTTGCATATAGTTGAGTCGGATTGGAGTTATTAATGATGATTTTGCACTATTAGTCAAATATACCATTCCTTGCCTATTCATAGCTGCTTAGCAAGAATTAAAAGTGATTTCTCAAATTTTGTTATGGAATTCATTTCGGGTAATTAGACTTGACTCATTACTTTTGGCAAACTACTTATACTTTCTGAGATATAGAGCCTATAACTGGTGACATTTATGACCGGTTAAATTAGGAATGAGAGTAGTACTCCTTTGATTTCATGTTTTGCACGTGTATGAGTTTTGATTGCTTATTGCCTATACGCATCGGTTTGTGGTCGGTATTGCATGTTTTGAGAACTATTGCATCTTCCCCCTTCTCATTTTACCCCATTAACTCCACTATAAGCCATATCTGCCAGTTGCCCTTAACTACATCCCATACTTAGCCTACCATTGTGCCAAGCTAGGAAGTAGTAGAGGAATTTGTCGAATTGTAGCAGATTTGGTTCTTTATGTAATGATGGAGTGGGTATTGATGAGAAGTGCAGGAGTTGTGTCATCTTGGAAAAAGAAAGAAAGAAATTTAGAAGAAATGAAAAGAAAAGGATGTTTACCTGGCAGAGAGCACTGGAATGTGCAGGGTGGTCGATCGACTGCCTTCACTGGTCGATCGACCACCAGCTCAGGACTTGAAAAAAAAAAGGAATGAAAAGCAAAAAAAAAGAGAAAAGAAGAAAAGAAAGAATAATAAGGAATTTGAAAATAATAATAATTCGGTTGAGTCGAGAATACACCTCATGCGCTTATTTCATGATTTGGAGGTGTTTGTTTTGGGATATTGTGTTGCCTAGTCTTTTAAAGGCACAGTTTATTTTTCAAGTTGGAGGAACGGGATGCGGTTTTTAATGGTTTGTTAGGTACTAGCTTGGCTTCTTACCTTCGCTTTTTCCATAATCGTTTTGCCCTTTCTTTCCCACTTAGCCTCACATATCCAAATCTTGCAATAGTTCGGCATGTAATAGTCCTTGACGGTGGTTATGCGTATGTACGGTAGCTAGAATCATTATTCATACTAGTCAAGCATACATGTTTTGTCGGTCGCAGTCTAGGTGAGAGTCTGAAATTTTCTTCCGTCTCTTCTACATATATTCTACCATTTGCTTTGTTGAGGGAAGAGTGACCCGGGAGAGTCCGAATGTATGAGTCTTGCAAGGTCGAACACCCGATTTAATTCCATGATATGCAAAAATTTGTTCACTTGATTTGAGCTTTGCGGTAGTTGACTATGTGCATTAAACGGTTGGGCATGGACTTGTAGCTAGCTCCGAGATATATACTCCTTTCCATTTAGTTTTTTATACGGGTCATAGTGCTTGCTTGGGGACAAGCAAGGTTTGGTTTGGGGAGATTTGATACGTGCATATTCTATACACTTTATTTGCGGTTTTGGCACGTATTGTTGGAGCTTGTGTCCTCCACAAATTAGTGTGATAACATTTGTAAATCTCTTACAGGTTCACAAGGGTATACTTCGTATATTTAATCAGTTGATTAACGTTTACCTAATAACGGTTGGCTTGCTAGAAAGTTTGACGTTATTATCATACAGATGGCGGTGATCAACTGGTCCCTAAAGGTCACACCTATAGGATGTGTTTGAGAAATGTGGTTATAGAAATATAATCACATTGATGCCCAAAATGACTAAAAAGTTAGTCGATGTGTTGATGAGATAATTATTTAATGAAAATTAAATAATATTAGTTGTGACGAATTAACTGTCAATTCGTAAATTAAATATAATAAGTTATATTTAATTAAATATATATAATGTTAGCTTGGACGAATTCATCTGTTAATTCGTAATTAAATATAATCAGTTGTATTTAATATCAACAAGCTGAATGTGTCATAGTGGTAATAGTGAGGGTACACATACCAAGAGGTCATGGGTTCAATCCTCACTAGATGACAATTCAATACATATTATATATTTTTGGAAAGACCAAAAATAAGGATTATACACTCCTTATTTCGGTTTACTTGGCCGGAAATTAGGAGAGTTTTTACTTTCCTAATTGACTCCAAGTTTCGGTCAAATTTTACAGAAAATTTTAGATTGATTTCTAGCATAATCAAAGGGCATATCTCAAATCGTCTTGGGTGCAACTAATAGGCGAATATCAATTTTGATATTGTTCTTAGGCCAATTTTGCTAGGACCGAAGGTTAATTCTAAATCCTTATACTTTGCTCATGTATTTTGTTTATGACCTTTAATCATCATTGTTAAATTCGTTATAATCCTTCTAGTTTAAGGGAAGTATACAGATTATTTCCCACAAGTGGTATCAGAGCACTAGGCCACGTTTTTATTCTTGATGATTTTCATAAATTTCTATGTAAACAATAAGGGTTTCGAAAATTTTAGGGTTCGGTAAAAAAAAAAATTTTGTGCCGATCTGTTTTTTTTTCCTCTTGCCGTTTTTTTCTTTTTGTTTGATGATATTTTTCCATCTTATTTTTCATATTATAGTTTATAATCAGTTAAAATTATCATATGAAGAATTGGTAGTTTTGATTTAATGCAGATTAAGTTAAAATTAAATGGAATCGTCATGTTTATGATAAAAGATTGTTTTTGCTATATAGTTTTTGGCATATGAATTAATCATGTTCATTATTTCATATGCTAATCATGTTCTAATAGCAAAGGTAAACAATTTAGTCATCAAATCTTGTTTTAGGGCATATTGCCGCAAAAGAAAAAAAAAAAGAGGGAGGACGTTTTAGGGTTTACCGTAAGAAAAAAAAAATTTATTTTTGTTTTTGTTTTTTTTGGTAAACCGAGATAAAAAAAAATTAATAAATAAAAGGAAAGTTTAGTTTTCTTGTTTTTCTTGCCATATTGGCGAAAAATATTATGGAAAGTTTTTGTTTTTCCTAATTTGCCGAATAAAAAAAATAAAAAAAGGGGTTGTTTTCAGCCGTGTAGGAGCTGGAATTTAAAAAAAAAAAAATTGTTATTTTTTTCCAGCCGAGACCATATGTATATTGGTTTTGGTTTTTTGTTTTTTTTTTTTATATTTTGGCCAATTAGTTATTGTGAATCGGTTCACAATTTAAAGATACCGAGTTATTTTAAAGCGGTTTAAAATTTAGACGGATAGAATTCATATTACAAGTTTAATATGGATTAAGTATGAAATTAATGTGATTAAATTGCGGAATTGTCACTTAATTTAATTTAAATAGGTGGTTTGGATAAATTAATCAACATAATTAGTGTATTGTGTTATGTATGTTTAATTTATTTTAGTTGATGCTTTTAATTTTGTTGAATGAATCGAATGAATGAATTTTATTTACGTATTTATTTTTGCAATCGGTTGTAATTTGTAATACTTAGTGTGGCCTTAGTCAAATTATGTTTTCGTAATGAAGGAACATGATTTTTTTATGTAATTATGAGATCTTGAATCTCCTTATTTTATTTTAGTTTTGGGTTTTTGAAATTAGAATGTAATTAATAGGTCAATTATGTAATTTTATTTATTGTAATTTCAAAGAAGACTAAAGATGGAGATTGAAGCTCACTCCCGCTACATGGATCAAGATGGAACATCAAGACAAGCTTCTCGGGTCCAAGGATGGATTCCAAACTTGTATTTATTGTTCATTTTGATAGGATAGGCCACACTAGGACTTTTACTGTTTTTTATGTTTTTTCATTCTTATTGTTTTTCATTCACATGTTAGTTTATGCATCATTTTCCGCCTAAAACCAAACCACCTACTACTAAAATGCATGAAAATTGACTCATATAGGTTGTATGTTAGTTTTCATGGACATGCAGATGTCACAGTCTTTAAGACATCACCTTAGTTTAATCATTCTCGCATGCTAGATTATAGTTCACTTAAAATAAATTAAAATAAAGTTGATGGGATCTTCCTCTAAAATGGAAATTGAGATTAGTCTTTATAAGGGAAAACATCTATGAATCCCTTCTTCGTCGGTAGGCCTAATATGACCCCTTCTACGTTGGGTAAGTATTTGTGTTGACTTAGTTTACCTCAACATCATAGTCCGAAGAGATTCTCGTGATTATGATGGACTATAGATAGAATTTACGGAAATTTATCGACCAAGAATTCTAACGGTAGAATTAGCTAAAAGGTTAGCTTATCAATTTACAGAGAATTGAGTCTTGGGGTCATTTATATAATTCTTGTGGGAGGTCAATTGTATAAATGTTTTTGAGTCTTCGCGTTATGACATTAGTTCATTAGACTTAAAATAAAAATGATGCACATGCTTATTATTTTATTCTTCTTTCGCAGTGTAGAACACGTTTATTATCGATAATACTGTTACAACAAATGGCTGGAAATAACGCAATCCCAATGCCTAGTGCCACAACTGATCGTTCATCCTGGCTAAAAGTGTTCATGGACCAAATGAATCAGTCCACGCGACTGAAGAATGATGGGTCCAACTTTGCGGACTGGGAGGCGGCACTACGGAATGCTGCCATTGCTGACGGTAAGCTCAGATATTTAACTGAGCCAATACCGGTCAACCCAGGACCAAATGCAGGAGCCGACGAGTCATTCGCTTATAGTGACTTCGTTATGGAAGCGGGTGCGATAAAGAACGTACTCATATTTGCAATGGAAACCATTTGCAGAGACGCTTCATTGCCCAAGGTGCAAACAAGATTTTAACCACGCTCACTAACGAGTTCTCAAAGGCACCGAGAATCGTCACATATGAGCATACCTGTCGCTTCTTTGATGCGAAACTCCAGAAGGGCCAACCGGTTAGCCCACACATTCTTCTCATGATTGAGAATGTCGAGAAGCTGGAGACACTGAATTGTAAAATCAGTGAGAGCATTGTCATTGACCGAATGCTTCATTCTCTTCACAATGGTTTTGCCCTTTTCAGGACGAACTACTATATGAATGACTTGAAAAAGAGTCCTCATGAGCTACACTCCCTCCTCGTACAGACCGAGCAGGATATGAAATTGAGTGGGAGCGTGACGCAGGATGTTCTCACGATTTACAAAGGTAAAGGTAAGGGCAAGGCTCATGGTGACCTAACTGTAGGTAAGCCAAAGTTTAAGAAGCCAGGAAACGGTAAGAGTGCACCTGGAGAGACTAGTGGCTCACAGGGCAAGACAAAGAGCAAGGGCGGTGACATAGAGTGCCACCATTGTCACAAGACTGGACATTGGAGGAGGAACTGTCCCGTCTACCGTGAGGACATCAAGGCAGGCCACGTCGTTCCTGTTGGTATGTCATCTTATATTCATATGATTGAGATTAACCATGCAAGTTTTGAACTTGGGTACTAGATACTTGGTTGTGGTTCTCATCTCGTGTAATCATTTGCGGGGCCTAAAGAACATCATACCTCTCGAAAAAGGTGATGTGGACTTGCGAGTCGGGAATGGAGCACGAGTTCTTCTTTGCCTCGAAGGGAACATATGTAATCCAACTCCCTAGTGGTTTTGAGTTATCTTTAAATAACTGTTACTATGTACCCAGTTTATCTAAGAATATTATTTCTGTTTCAACACTTGCTAAAGACGGTTTTACATTTTCAATAAAGGATAATAGTTGTATTTTCACTTTTAATGAAATGATTTATGGCAAAGCAGTTTCCATGAATGGAATTTATATCTTAGATCAAACCACGGAAGTATTACACATGAATAATAAGAAATTAAAGGTTGGTGACAAAGATCAAACCTATCTATGGCATTGTCGAATGGGACACATAAATGAGAAACGCGTAAAGAAACTCGTCGATAATGGGACTATTCCCTCATTCGGATTTTCTGCATATGGCACGTGTGAATCATGTCTCATTGGCAAGATGACTCGAATTTCCTTCAAAGGTGTTGGAATGCGCGCTAGTGACCTATTAGGACTCATACATACGGACGTATGTGGACCTATGTCAATTACCGCTAGAGATGGCTATAGATATTTTATCACTTTCACGGACGATTTGAGTAGATACGGATATGTCTACTTAATGAAACATAAAAGTGAGTCCTTTGAGAAATTCAAGGAATACCAGAATAGGGTACAGAACCAACAGGGTAGAAAGATTAAAGCACTCCGTTCAGATCGTGGTGGCGAATATCTTTCAAATGAGTTTGATCAACTCCTGAAAGACTGTGGAATCGTTTTGCAGTTAACTCCACCTGGAACACCTCAATTGAATGGTGTGTTCGAACGGAGAAATCGAACCTTACTTGATATGGTTCGATCCCTGATGAGTCACCCGGTAGTGCCTGATTCATTATGGGGTTATGCTCTTTTGTCAGCCGCTCTTATACTTAACCGAAGTCCGTCTAAAGCTGTCGACAAGACTCCATATGAAATGTGGAAGGGAACGGTCCCCAACTTGTCCTTTAGTCGGGTTTGGGGCTGCGAGGCTTATGTCAAGTGGAGACACGAGGATAAGCTCGGCCCGCGATCGGTCAAGACATACTTTATAGGTTATCCAAAAGGAACATTTGGTCATTACTTCTATTCGCCTACCGAACATCGAGTTTTTGTTGCGGCTAGTGCGACGTTCTTAGAGAAAGAATTTCTCGAGAACAAGACGAGTAATAGAACCTTCGAGCTGTCGGAGATTCAAGAACCAACAACCGAGGAACAGATGGAGGAAGCTGTACCTCCAACTGATGATACGGTTAATGTTCCAGAGGAACCTAGGAGGTCGGGTAGAGTCTCTCATCCTCCGGACAGATACATTGGTATGGTCGAGGAGAATGACGTTTTATTTCTAGAAAGTAATGAACCCGCAATCTATAAAGGTGCTATGACCTGTTCCGACTCAAAGCTATGGCTTGAAGCCATGCAATCCGAGATGGACTCCATGTATGAGAATAACATATGGGATCTAGTTGATTTACCTCATAAGGTAAAACCTCTACAGTGCAAATGGCTTTACAAAATAAAGCGTTCTGTAGACGCGCAACCAGATATCTATAAGGCACGACTTGTGGCAAAAGGTTTCACTCAAGTGCAAGGATTGCATTATGATGAGATTTTTGCACCTGTAGTCATGCTACGTTCCATTCGGATAATCTTAGCAATTGCTGCATTTCATGACTATGAAATTTGGCAAATGGATGTGAAAACCGCCTTCTTAAACGGTTATTTGGAGGAAGAGTTGTACATGGTGCAACCCAAAAGTTTCATAGATCCTAAACATCCTAATAAAGTATGCAAGCTTAAGCGTTCCATTTATGGACTTAAGCAAGCTTCTCGGAGTTGGAATCATCGTTTCGACCAAGTGATAAAAGAGTATGGTTTCACTCGATCGGTCAAAGAACCATGCTTATATATCAAGTCGAGTGGGAGCAAGATTGTATTCTTGATATTATATGTCGATGACATACTCTTGATTGGGAATGACATTCCTCTCCTATCTTCAGTTAAAGAATGGTTGAAGAACCATTTCCAGATGAAAGATCTGGGTGAGGCACAGCGTATTTTGGGAATCCGTATCTACCGAGATAGATCACGACGGACGTTATCACTTAGTCAGGAGTCTTATTTGTATAAGGTTCTTGAGAGGTTCAGCATGACCAACTCCAAGAAGGGGAACCTTCCTATGACGACTGGGATGCAGTTGAGCAAGTCTCAATCACCCACGACGCCTGAAGGGATAGAGCGCATGAGTCATGTTCCTTATGCATCTGCAATAGGATCGATCATGTATGCCATGATATGCACACATCCAGACGTGGCATATGCATTGAGTATGACGAGTCGGTATCAAAAGACTCCAGGTGAAACACACTGGATAACAGTAAAAAATATCCTCAAGTACCTACGGAGGACTAAGGATTGGGTATTGACTTATGGAGGCGATACTAAGCTATGCGCAACCGGTTACGCAGATGCTAGATTCCAAACGGATCGAGATGATTCAAAATCTCAGTCCGGGTTCGTCTTCACTCTTAATAGTGCTGCGGTCAGCTGGAAGAGTTCCAAACAGAGTGTTGTAGCAGATTCTACTACTGAATCCGAGTACTATGCCGCTTCGGAGGCAGCAAAGGAAGCGATATGGATGCGTCAATTATTACAAGGGCTTTCGGTAGTTCTTAGTTCGAATGACCCGATCACCATCTATTGTGACAATAGAGGTGCCATCTTCCAGGCTAAGGAGCCAAAGTCTAGCAACAAATCTAGACATGTACTTGTAAAGCTCACCCGATCCGTGATTACGTGGAGCAAGAAGAGATAGTGATTGACAAGATTGCGACGGATGATAACATCGCAGATCCTCTCACCAAACCGTTGAATTATGATAAGCATGTAGGGCATGTTAATTCCATGGGAATGAAACATGTTCTTGAGTTGTAGTACTTGATTATGGATTTGATACATTATCTTTTTCATATACTATTTGTAACTTCATCGTTTTATATATAATATTTTGTTTTTCATGTGGATTATCGACAACTTTGAACGCATACAAAGTGAATGAATTACATTATATTTTGTTTTGGTCCGTAATCGCCAATGTGAGTGATAACTCGGCTATTATATTGCGATCGATTGATGGTGGGTTCAATGAGCCATAAGTCAAACGGTTGACTGATCGATCACAGATACGAGATTATGACGATACCTCGTAGAACAACTTTTTGTGACAACGTAATGGAGTCCTAAATGTTTCATAACATTCAGTGCCAGGTCGTGGATAGGACGTCCATTGTGTTCCTAGAGTCGATTCTTTTGACTATCGACTGTCTCTTGAGATTAAAGCGATTTTGGGTGACTTTGGTTTCTTTCTCACGGTCTCACCGTGAATCGGGGCTAAGTAGATTTTTTCGGGTCATTTCATACTGTGCTTACATCTGCAGGATTCGAGTTGAGGAAAATATCCAACCCTTATCAGGTATAGTTATTTCTCAGGGCCACTCGAGGAGTTGTAACTGAAATGCATGGCCATGCTCGAATGTTGATTCGTTTATCAGTTAAGTTACTCTCTAGTCGGGGAAACCGCTCTTGATATTGATCGCTTGTAAAATACGACCTTTGTGAATTCGGATTTGCAAATTGTTTTACATTGAGTGGGAGAAATTTTAGGATATGAGAATCGGTTATCGCACATACACTTGTGAGGACAAGTGGGAGTTTGTTGGAGCTTGTGTCCTCCAAAAATTAGTGTGATAACATTTGTAAATCTCTTACAGGTTCACAAGGGTATACTTCGTATATTTAATCAGTTGATTAACGTTTACCTAATAACGGTTGGCTTGCTAGAAAGTTTGACGTTATTATCATACAGATGGCGGTGATCAACTAGTCCCTAAAGGTCACACCTATAGGATGTGTTTGAGAAATGTGGTTATAGAAATATAATCACATTGATGCCCAAAATGACTAAAAAGTTAGTCGATGTGTTGATGAGATAATTATTTAATGAAAATTAAATAATATTAGTTGAGACGAATTAACTGTCAATTCGTAAATTAAATATAATAAGTTATATTTAATTAAATATATATAATGTTAGCTTAGACGAATTAATCTGTTAATTCGTAATTAAATATAATCAGTTGTATTTAATATCAACAAGCTGAATGTGTCATAGTGGTAATAGTGAGGGTACACATACCAAGAGGTCATGGGTTCAATCCTCACTAGATGACAATTCAATACATATTATATATTTTTGGAAAGACCAAAAATAAGGATTATACATACACTCCATATTTCGGTTTACTTGGCCGGAAATTAGGAGAGTTTTTACTTTCCTAATTGACTCCAAGTTTCGGTCTGTATAAAAAGAAAGGTGGAGAATTATTTCTACCCTAATGCTTTTTCTTGACCTTGCCTCCTCTCTCTCTCGTCACAAAAAAACACAAAAACAACTAAATTTTACAGAAAATTTTAGATTGATTTCTAGCATAATCAAATGGCATATCTCAGATCGTCTTGGGTGCACTAATAGTCGAATATCAATTTTGATATTGTTCTTAGGCCAATTTTGCTAGGACCGATGGTTAATTCTAAATCCTTATACTTTGTTCATGTATTTTGTTTATGACCTTTAATCATCATTGTTAAATTCGTTATAATCCTTCTAGTTTAAGGGAAGTATACAGATTATTTCCCACACATATTTCCATGCATATTTGTTAGCTTTAAGCTATTATTTCTCCCGAAACGGTTTACTTTGCATTCTCTATGATTTATTGTAGGAATGAGTGGAAGTAAGCTAAATCAAGCCTGAATCGTCCTCCGGAGGCAACTTTTGGGAAGCTTTGAAGAAGGGAGCTCGGATTTAACCACCTCGGGATGCGTGCCTGGAGTAAAGAGCTGATTTGTAGAGAGAAAGAAGCCACTACACAGCTCAACCGGTCGATCGACCATGCTGCACAGTCGATCGACCAATGAAGTACAGCAGACGCTACAGTTCTGAAGTGACCAGTCGATCGACCATTCTGACTGGTCGATCGACCAGTCTGCGAGCTGATATTGATTTTTCATTTTAGACTTTTAAAAGCCCAACTTGTATTAACTTTTGGCATCTTTTAATCAGTAGAACGCAGCAATTATTAGGTCATGCTTTTCATTACTCAAGAACTCAGTTTTTTAGATCTAGCTTTGGGAACGGAAAACCTCGAATTCGATTACTTTGTTCATCGTTTTAATTAGTAAGTTTTTATGCAACTTCTTTCTTCCTTAATTCCTTGTTATTTCAATTCTTGTTTTTATCAATTTAATTTCAGCAATTTCAGTTATGTCGAATTTATTCTTTGTTATCAATTTTGCAATTGTTATAGTTTCAATCATGCATAGCTAATTTCTTTGATTGGGAACAAGGTGAGCCATGGCGAAAATTAGGATTGTTTTGTAGTATGAATTCTTCCGTATCGTTCTTGTTGTCTTTTGATAAACCCTTTTACTAGATTGAAAGATTAGTAATTAAAATTATCATTAGATTGGAATTTCCTTTGAGCGAAAGCTTTCAGAAATTCTTGGGAATTAGAAGACCGTAAGGTAATTTTGAGCATTGATCGAAAGGCTTGCTCGTACTCCCTGAGACCGTATTGTAGGACATCTACTACTTTACCGACCTAACCTTAGCCATGGTGAACCGAAGTTCCCGATCTTCTGTTTTATTTTGTTGAGAAATTCTTATTTTACCAACTAGTCAAATTAGTCAACCAATTTCAAAACTCCCCCATTAATTGTTACTTTTATAGACTGAAATAAGCAAATAGAATTGATCTTGTCTCTCTGTGGTTCGACCCTTACTATCACTAGCTATAGTTTTAGTTTGGAATTATAAATTTAATTTTGATACATCACGACGGGTATCAGGTGTTCATAGGGATCTGGAGTAAGGTGTGAGGGTACGTATTAGGAAGCTCTTTTGATCGAAAACCTAATCCCGCCCGCCTCCATAGCGGCCTCTACTAATGAATATGGAAGTCATCTATACTCGATATGTTGTCGATTTATATGCATGCAATGCAACATCCAACGTTTTAGTCCTAGCATGTGAGAATTAATTAAGTCGGTTATCACGTAATTTAACATACAGTTGAGTCGATGTGGAAATTAGATTCATTACATGTGAAAACATACAAACAAATAATAAAATAAAATACAATAATTGAAAATTACAATAATTACATTGGTTTGATGATTTATGTCGAAAATACATTTAAAACGGAAGATTTTAGAAAAGAAAGAATAAATAAACGAACAGATTATTGGCGATAATACGAATAATAGTTAATTAAATACGTAATTAATAAACTAGGTCAAAGCAGAAACAGGATTTCAGGGACAGAACTCAACCAGGAACAGGCGCAGCAGAGCTGCATCCCTTGGAAGAGGCGCAGCAGTCACTGCGTCTGTTCCTTGGCTCAGTTTTGGTTGTGAAGCCGGAATTGCAAATTGTTAACGTTCGTTGGTAATTCTAATGATTGATTATATTATTGGACTCGGATGGAAGTGATTAACAGATTATTTACATGTGATTAAGTCATAAAAAAACGATAAAATAAGAACGAAACTAATTAGTACGAATTAATTACAAGATTGAAAGGTTAATTACAAATAAAAATTAATTAGGTTAAACAAGTTGTTAATGACGAATTAATGATGGTGAAGATAAACAAAAGATGAAAATATATCAATGACGAATTCCAGAGACTCAATATCGATGAATCGAACCTCTAAAAAGCCGAATTGAATTTAATGACGAAAACCCGCAAATATGAATTATAAGGGATTTAAGTCGGGAGATTAAAAAGATGAATTAAATAATAATTTACATGTTAAAAATTATCATACTAGAAATTATCGTGGTAATGAACAATGAACAATTGAAAGAAAAACAAAAACAGTCGGACGAACAAGAGACGAAGGAAGAAGAAAGGAAGCAGGAACTGCAGCAGCGTCAGGATATTTGTCCCTTCGAAGAGGCGCAGCAGTTGCTGCGTCCTTTCTCGACGTTTGTCTCCTGATAATCCGTAAAAAAGGTTTGAAGCAAGGTTTTACAAATTGGTTTTAAGAATATTTTCGACATAAATCTTACAATGATGATTACAATAAAAAAATAACAATAATAAAATAGGGATTTACACCCTCAGACTTACATGTTTGACAAAACAAGATTAACTAAGTTAACGTTTAGTGATGCTCGACTCGAATGTACGACGAAAGTGCCCTCTAGGAGGAAATAAACAAGATTGATTAAAGTTGATTGATGTGGAGTTGGTCAAATTGGTCGGTCATGCAAAACGAGGCTGGTACTCATAAAGATCCGAGCTTACGTGGTCGAAAGTTCAAGCACGTAGACGCCAAAAAGTATGAACGTGGTCTAGAATGCAAAGGGAGAAGAGAAGGGCGGACACTCGCGTGAGAAATATGTGAGACCGAAGGTCTCTATTTATTCTAATCACACAGAGGAAATTAGGGTTTTCGGAGAAATTTTGGAAGTGAATCTCTAAAAGATACGAAAAATACGCAGAAAAGGACTGAGGAAGAGGCGCAGCAAGCACTGCGTCTCTTGGAAGAGGCGCAACACCTGCTGCGTCTTTTCCTCAGTGGTTTCCTCCTGCGGAAGAAAGATTTCCGTGTTTCTATTATGGAATAGCGGATTAATCTTATTTCCTTAATATTTTGTATGAATATTTCGGGATATATTTTACCAAAGATTAAAAGATTGGAAAATAGGGAATAGAAATATCCGGAACATTCCAGAACATTCTGACTCGGCATTTTAAACGGTTATTAGAAAATGAAGACGGTTTGTGACCCAGACTCCAAATGTACTCTAATTACTGTCAAAACGACCGTATCGGCGCGTAGATGACAATTATGAGGTAGACACAAGTGTTTGAGCTATCACCTGATGATAAACTTACGAACTGTCATAAATCGTTCCGCGTACCAAACATGCGGCCCAATCATCACCGGGTGGTTTGCGGGATGTGCAGAAATGAGGTATCTACAGAGCCCCCACTTTGACTGAGGCTTGGACAAGACGAAAGTCAAAGTATAGCCATCAGGTCAATCAGAGATTGCAACCTGGCGACTATGGCGACACGAGGTGGCTCAAGGGGTCTGAGCCAAGGACCTGTCGTCGGGAACATTTTAGAGTCTGTCGACTACCGGGGAGGGTCGTTTAAAGTCCATTAGACTACGTAAGGAGGCTCGCCAGCCATAAGAAGAGACCATACCTGAAATTCCTTGACACTTCAAGGGGAAGCAAAACACGATATTGAAAGATAGGCAGCAGGACGTAGTAAGGAACCGCTGGGAGAAATCTGCTTGGGTCGGCTTCAAACAAACTTCGGCTAAACTCGGGGTCGATGTTGATCTCCACGTGTTGAGATGGACGATTGTCTGTCCGTGTGCTCTCGTTGAGAGAACATAATCGGGAACTGATCTCCATGTCTCGAGAGGGAAGATTGGCTGTCCGTGTACTCTCGCTGGGGGAACATAAATCGGGAACCGATCTCCATGTCTCGAGAGGGATAATTGTCTGTCTGTGTACTCTCGATGGGGGAACAGAATAGAGGTGTGTCGAAACACCTGTCAGAGAATATTCGCTCGTTGTGATAAGCAAGGTCTTGGTAACATAGCGCGGTAGTTTGCAGTTGTCTCGGAAATGCGGGCCTGGGCGAAGAATAAGCATCTAATGGACCAAATATACGATATGGCATCGAGGAAGAGGCGGACCAAAGATGGGCCCACAAATAACAAACTTATAACGAATCTTCGAAAATTAATTTGGAGGGAAACTGAGGAAGAGGCGAAGCACCTGCTGCGTCTTTTCCTGGGTGTGGTTTTTCTGAGTAAAAACTTGATGAAACACGGGATTCATTCATAATTTCGAAACATAAAACCTCAAATACTCTCTCAAATTTCAACCATTTCTCGCCAAAATTTGATCAAAAGCTTGCATTTGCCATGACTAATCGAGGTATGTATATTATTTTTGCATTAATCTTCTGTAATTGATCAAATTGGATCGACAAATTAGAGTTTCCAACCCTAAAAATGTCGAAAATTTGGGGCTTTTCCCCCAAACGATTTTGCCTTGCAAAATTGACCTTGTAAATGGCTAATTGGTAGAATAAGGATCATAACCATGTATTTGTTTCGAATTTTTGTTGAGTTTTAAGCATTTGAGTGAAATTGTGACAGTCTCACAGCTAAACCGTATATTGCTTCAAAAATAGCCTTAGGATTGCCCATTTGTGACGAAACTTGATATTTGGAATCCTTGTATGATGGGTAAACTTCCTACCATTTCGGAATTTTTATTTGTGACTACTTTTTCAGGACACTTTTCTAAGGCATAATCGTCGTTATAACGAAATGCTGTCGAAATTCCGACTCGACCCCATGACTAGGCTTCAATCTAGGCTTGACTTGACTTGACCCATACTATCACATGAGTAGACGGGTTTGTGAGAAAATGTGGCCAAAGATGGCGATAAAAGAGCGACTTCGGAGCTTCGAAAACTTGAAAATCCCCTAACTAGGGCTTGTCGTCATTTGACGCGGCCTAAATTCACTTTAATCTTGCAGGTGATGAGGCATCTACGTCAGGGAGAGCTCCCATGGACATGGACACATCTCTTGACCCTTCTCATTCACTCGAGGAGGCGTTAGCGCATGCTTTCATCGTTGCGGCGGCAGCTGCTGAGGACGAGGTCGTCGAGGAGGCTGTTGAGGAGGTAGAGGTCCCGAGGCGGGCCAACGTTGGACGAGGTGGTCGCCGGCTGAGGGGAACACCATAGTGGGCTGAGACTTGGGACAGCAGGCACATCTTTTGGGCTGCAAAGGGTCACCTGTCCTACAGGACGGTGAAGAGCTTGGTAACTCGAACTCATCACTCTTCATTTATCTTCTTTCATTTCTTATTGTTGCTACCCCTTTCCTTCTTCATTCAAGCTAAAGATAGCACTTGTTTCGAATCAAAATAAGAGGTCGGGAACATCAGGTCATTCTCGGGCTACATGACGGCGATGGGGTGCTACGAGAGACTGTCAGCGGAGGAGCGAGCCATCATCGAGCGAGGAGCGTTCGGTGCCTTGGTGCAGGCTTGGAGGGACATCTCGAGGAGGAAGCTGCGGGCTAATCTTAGCCTGGTCCGAGCTTTCCTGGATCGGTTTTGGGGCACGACCTCCACCTTTCACATGCCTTTCGATGATGTTGGGGTCACGCTGGAGGATTACGGCATGATTTCTGGCTTGCCGTATGGGACTGAGGTTGTAGAGTGGCCGAAGACAGCCATGAGGGTGGACTCGGCTGAGGCTAGGAGATTGATCGGCTGGAATTTGATGCCGAAGGCAGCTGCGGTACCCGGGTTGGTGCCTATTTCTTACGTCCGGGATTATTTTGCGGGAAAGACCCCGACGTCGGTGGTGATCGATGAGAGGGAGACGACTCCTCCTACCTGCACTGTAGAGCAGAGAGTCCATTTGTGGCTCTGATGGTTATTGTCTTCGATCTACCTCGGAGACAAGGGAGAGAGGCTGTTGACGAAGCTTCTTCCCTTCCTTTCTGACTTGAGCGACCTATGGCGTTGGGACTGGGTCACTACTGGCTTTGCGGTCCTCATTCGCTATATGAGAGCCATGGTTCGTCCGGAGCTGATGGAGAAGGGGACTTCTCCTGCTACTGTTGCCCCTGGACTGTTGTTGGAGGTATGAACCTTCATCTCATATCATGAAAGATCATTTCCTTTTCTTATCGAATCGCGAAAGATCGTTATGGATTATCTTGTCTTGCAGGCGTGGGTGTACTCCTACTTTCCGAGCCTCGCGCCTAAGAGGACGGAGCCAGTGGAGAGAGCTTATCCCGTTGTGAGGGATTGGGTGATATGTTGCACGAAGAGCCAGCGTTCCTTTCACAACGTCTGTCAACAGGACGTGAACGCTCTACAGCTGGACGGCGTGAGTGCTTCGCCTTTTGTTGTTTGCATCTTCATTACTTTATTTTAGAATTGATCATAAGAATGACCTCTTGTTTGCTTTTCATAGTGGGTGCCTAGGCCTTGGGTGGACTACGCTGGCGCTCCTCCTTTTGTGGCTGAGGTCCTTTGACCTAGGAGCTCGAGCCGGTTGTTTCTTAGGACGTCGATGGGTCCCGTGTGGTACTTGGGAGAGCGTTTGGCTCGTCAGTGCTTTTGAGATGTTTTGACTGTTCCCATCGATCCTCCTCGGACGATGTTCAGGGAGCCATCCGATGCTGATAGAGAGGCAGACTTGGCAGGCGTCGGTGGTGACGCCCTCCTTCTTCCTGGCGAGGACTACTCGGCGTTCCTCTACGGGAGGTTGGTGTACTGGCAAGTCGTGGTAAGTGTTTTATTCTTCTTTTTATTATCTTGAAAACATGATGAATGATCATCGATTAATGGAAACCATTTGGCTTTGTAGGAGGTCGAGGTGGCAGGCATCGAGCCCCCAGAGTACCCCGAGACCCTTGAGTACACCGACGCGACGGGGATGACGACGATCTCTGAGCTGCGCGACTTTGGCGTGGCGGTGACGGATGTTGGCCTGGACGAGTGGCAGCATCTTATTCAGAGGGTAAGTTCTCTGATTTATATAATTTTGTGTAAGAACACATTTGTTTGAATTTGTCCAATCATTGAGAATCCTTGTTTATTGGAATGCAGGGGGCGCCATCCCGGTTCGTGGCTTTGTGGAGGGTAGCCAACCGGCTGCGGGCTACTGCCATCGAGGCACTTGTTGGAGGTCGAGGACGTCAGGTATGAACCTTCTGTTTACTTCATTTTTGAGCTTTCAAACTTCCTTTATTGCTTGAAATGATTGACATGAGCCAGTTGTTGCATTTGCAGGGGGAGAACGACCTAGAGCAAGAGCTAGCCCAGTCCCGGGAGGAGACAGCTCGACTGCTGAGGGAGCTAGAGGTCCGCGACACCGAGATTGCTACTCTCGAGGCGAGAGTTGCTGAGCTAGGCGGCGACCAGCAGTAGTTTGTTTCTTGTTATTGTTTTTGGCTGTACTTTGTATATTTTTGTACATTTTTAGGACCTTCATTTTGGACTTTCGGATTTTGTTTCGGACTCGAGCCCCCAGTTTGGCATACATATTCCCCTTTCTGGTTGTATATATGACGGATTGAGTGCCTTTGCTGCTGGGTTGCTTTGTTTGTA
Source organism: Silene latifolia (assembly GCF_048544455.1). NCBI lineage: Eukaryota > Viridiplantae > Streptophyta > Magnoliopsida > Caryophyllales > Caryophyllaceae > Silene > Silene latifolia. The sequence continues at coordinate 11,810,266 of NC_133534.1, forward strand.
CCTGCAGGTTAGCTTTGAACAGGTTTGGTAGATGACGGTTTATGTCGTCATGCTGCCGAAATTTACACAGAAATTCACATAGAATATACATTTGTACATATAGCTTGAATTAGCGCAAGACATAGACTCGAAAATGCAAAAAAATTTGCTGAAAATGACCGGACGGTAGGGAGGGTTACCCCCTAAAAAAAGAAAAAATAGAAACATATAAGTTTGAAATATGGGATGGGAGTAAAATGATTCCCAAAAAAGAAAATTAAAAAGAAATGGATAAGTATGAATAAATTAAATTGGTGAAATGATTCCCCAAAAAAGAAAATTAAAAAGAAATGGGTAAGTGTGCTAAAATGACGAAAATGCCGATATTGTCTCGAAATACGTGCCCGTAGAATTAGGAAACGCGAAACATGGTAATTTGACGGATTTACCAAAATAATAACCCGTATGAATAGAAAATTATTCTTTGAGGAATTAGGAAAGATCCAACGCGGACAATCACAGAAATACAGCTGAGGAAGAGGCGCAGCAGGAGCTGCGTCCCTTTGAAGAGGCGCAACAAGTGCTGCGCCTGTTCCCCAGTGTGTCCGTCCTGAGAGATTTTTGGAAACAGCTTTTAGTATAAATAGAGACGTCGGGGGAGGTTTTATTCACATAATTCTTCCATCTTTCCTCCGTCTTATTACATAAAAATCTCTAATTAAGCATACATCATGAATACTCTTAAAATCCGTCTGAAAGAGTGGACAAATGAGTTCTCCAATGTGGAGAAACACGATATGGGTGCCTATAATTTTGGATCGATTCTGAGCTTGAAGCTGATTAAGGTAGTTAAACCGTTCCTGGATGCTTGTCTTGAGTATTGGGACCCGAATTATCGCGTATTTGCCTTTCCTGGAGGCGATATTTGCCCATTTCCCGAAGAAATTGCTGCGATCGGCGGTTGGGACCCGGAACATTTGCCTGCCACACCCTCCACTTCTCAAGGGTATAAGAACAAATTCAGATATTTGCTTGGGTTGACGAGAGCCGAGGTTGACCGTCTTGTGACCTCAAAAGGAGTGCGAATGTTGGATTTCATTGATCGATTCATCAATAGGGCAGATCCCACTATTTCTTATGTTGCCAGGCGTAGGGCATTCGGGTTTTGCCTACTGCATTTATATGTCCTTCAAGGGCATGTTGATGAGGATTTGAGAGGTGATTCTCGTTACTTGAGCTTGATTGAGCAAATGGAGCTGCGCAGGAGCCCAGCTTGCCTGTGTCTAGGAGACATCCGGTTGGGGTTAGATAACAGGAAAGCCAACCACGACCTTCGTTATTTAGGAAGTCCCATCATTTTGCAGGTAAAAGAACCAAATTCTTTTTCTTTGTTTTTTTTTTTTCTAATTTTTTTTCTAATTTTTTTTTCTAATTTTTTTTCTAATTTTTTTTCTAATTTTTTTTCGTTTTTTTAATGCCTGCTTTTGGTAGGTCTGGCTTATGGAGCGTCTACGATTGATCGAGCCCCCAGTTAATGTTCCTGCTTATCATGCTCGCTCAATTGCAATGAGGACTAGGCTATACATGGTGGACTTTACTCGAGTCTGCAACTACTGGGAGAACAAACAGAAGAGTGATGATGGTCCCCTGATTAGATGGATCGTACCATGGTGGCATCTCAAATCTGTCACTGGAGTATCGTCCTTGGATCCTACCCGATCGGTGCGCGTTCCTGGCTTGTAATTCATGATATGCATCTTCCCGGAGAGGTTGATGAGGCAGGTTGGATTGAAGCAGACGATTCCAAAGCTTGATACTGTCCCGCAGACCGCTATGGCGCTTACTACCGAGAGCCGAAGAGAATGGGCCATTAAGTGGGCTCAAAGAAACATGTGGTTCTTGAACTCTTCTGTTAGTGCTCTATGGGTATCAGATTCCTACATGCGGTGGAGGAAAGCTATCACTCCGGAGGAGCGCAAAATATTGAGGAAGCGCGAGCCTGTTGACAACAAGGTTCGCGATGTAGAAAAGGAGAAGGAGAAGCATTTGACTGAGGGAGCGGAAGAAGCCGGGTTCCGAGTTGTTCATCCTTCGAAGAAACCGAGGACTTCTCTTGTCGTGGAAATGGTGATTGACAAGAATGGGAAGGCTAGACCACGAGAGAGACCGTTGGCGATTAGATCCGAGGTAGCGCAAGAGCGCCCGGCTCGAGGTCGAGACAAAAAATATGATAAAAATGACAAAGGCAAAGGGAAAATGGAAGAATAGCCTAAGCCTTTATTATTATTATTATTATTATTTATTTGTAATAAGAAGGTGGGGTTTTTAGAATCCTAGCATATTTTTCTAGCATTATTTATACGATGTGGTATATTATTATTATTAAAGGGAATGAAATAAAAAAGGTTAATTGGTTATGAAACCGTTGTGATTTTCTATTATTATCCTTGTCGAATTCTAAATGCATTTGCAAATGTCCTTCGATTTACATTGAAAATAAATAATGGGCTGTATCCTGTGAAGGATTGCCTACGTATTCATTTTAAAAATGAAATCAAACCCTTGCGCATAGTTCAAGTAAATGTAAAAGAATATTTGTTCTAAGCAAGAGCTTGTAATGAACTTAGAAAATAAGCATGAGCTTTATACTTACTCCTAAAGTGCAATTCAGTTTATTTGATGATACGAGGATGACAAATTGTCAAAATGCAAGAGCAAGATGACATCAGCTTTATTTTAGCTTGGCCAGGGGCCGTTTATTTCGTGCCACAGGAGCGACACGTGAGGTCACGCGAGGCGCGTTTTTTGTTCCTATTCTAGGCATAGTAACGTTTCAATTGATCGAGGTTTGTTGGGTTGGCAAATTCATTCCCATCTAGGTCTGTTATTCTAACCGCACCCCCTTGGAAGTATGGACTTGACTATAAATGGTCCGGCCCAATTGGGTTTGAATTTTCCTCGTGGATCGACAGGTAGAAGAGCTCTAACTGATTTGAGAACCAAGTCTCCTTCTTTGATATTCCTTGTCTTAACCCTTTTGTTGAAGGCTCGTTTGATACGCGCCTGATATGTTTGCACATTATGTAATGCGAGTAGCCTACGTTCATCCAGGAGGATGAGCTCTTCATATCTATCCCTCTTCCAATCGACTTTTAGGATTTGACTTTCGAGTAAAATACGCAAGGATGGTATTTCTAGCTCGACTGGTTGTACAGCTTCCATGCCGTAGGTCAAATAGAAAGGGGTGGCCCCAGTGGGCGTCCTAACAGATGTGCGGTATCCCCATAAAGCAAAAGGTATCTTGCTTTGCCAATCTCGATAGTTGTTAATCATTTTCTTGAGGATTGTGACAACGTTCTTATTTACCGCCTCTACCGCGCCATTAGTTTGTGGTCTATATGGCGAGGAATGGTGATGCTTGATTTTGTACATGGCTAGCAATTGCTCAGTCTCAGCTTGGAAATGTGACCCGTTGTCACTAATGATCTCATGTGGGCAACCGTATCGACAAATGATATTGGTTTGTATGAACTTTGCCACGTTCTTGGGTGTGAGACTAGTGTAGGAAGCTGCTTCTACCCATTTGGTGAAATAGTCGATAGCCACCAGAATGAAACAGTGACCTCCTGTTCCGGCTGGGGTGATTTTTCCGATGATGTCAATTCCCCAAGCAGAAAATGGCCAAGGAGATGTCATGGTGTAAAGTAATGAAGGAGGGACGTGTTGCACATTCCCGAAGATTTGGCAATTGTGGCAATGTCTGACATATTTGATGCAATCGGATTCCATTGTGGTCCAATAATACCCCAAACGTGTGATTTTATTTGCCATCATGGGTCCACTCATGTGAGGGCCACATTCTCCCTCATGGACTTCTTCCATTACTTTCCGTGCCTGTGAATGATCAAGACAGCGTAGGATTACACCAAGAGGTGTTCTTTTGTATAACTCTCCTTGCATGAGAATGTATTGGGAAGCTAGTAAGCGTATAGTGCATTGTCCCTTTTTGTCCATATCCGGTGGATAGGTGCCGTTGAGTTTGAAGTTTAGGATTGCTTGGAACCAAGGTTCCTCTGTGATTTCTTCTTCATCTGTGATTTGGTGCACATAAGCCGGTTTTAACCGTCGTTCGATGCATAAAGGCATTTCCACTATGCTATCCGGCATATTAATCAAAGATGCATGTTTTGCAAGAGCATCTGCAAATTGATTTTCCTATCGAGGTAGGTGTAGGTAGGTTACTTGATCGAAGAATTGGGCAACTTGGTCTATTCTAGCATGATATGGTGTTAAGCGTTCACTTCGAATTTTCCAAGATCCCGTAATTTGGTTGATGATCAAAGATGAATCTCCATGTACTCGAAGATTCTTGATGCCTAAACCTACTGCTGCTTGTAATCCAATGAGACAAGCTTCGTATTCTACCGCATTATTTGTCACCTCGAAGTCGAGTTTGACAGAGAAATGAGCAACACTCCTATTCCAAATCCTCTTAAGTTCGAAGCCCCATCAAAATAAAGGTCCCAGGAGTCTACATCGGTTTAGAGTATGTCTTCATCTGGAAATGACCAGGTGTCTAATGTTTGTGCATCATTGATGGGATTTTCTGCGAAGAACTCGGCAACGGCGCGCCCTTTTATAACTTTCAGAGGTACATACTTGAGATCGAACTCTGAGAGCATCAAAGTCCATCTTGCTAGGCGTCCATTGAGAACGGGTTTCTCGAAGAGGTATTTGACATGATCCATTTTGGAGTATATTTTGACGGAGTAGCTAAGCATGTAATGGCGTAGCTACTTCGTTGCCCACACAAGAGCGAGGCACTTCTCGAGTGGTGTGTATTTGCACTCGTACTCCAAGAACTTCTTACTAAGGTAGTAGATAGCTCTTTCTTCTTTTCCTACGGTTTGGGCTAGCATGGCGCCCATGGCTGTTTTAGTTACCATGAGATATAAACCAAGAGGTTGATCTCGTTGAGGTGGGACGAGCACTGGTGGTTTTGCTAGTATTTCCTTGATTCGGTCGAATGCCTTCTGACAGTCATAATCCCACATGGTGTGATCTGTTTTCTTTAGCTTTTTTATGATAGGTTCACAGATCATGGTGAGTTTCGATATGAATCGACTTATGTATTGCACCTTACCTAGGAATCCTCTAACTTCTTTCTCTGTTTGAGTTTGCGGCATTTCGATTAGAGCTTTGATCTTGGAAGGGTCTATTTCTATCCCTCGTTGGCTAACAACGTACCCCAGGAGTTTACCAGATGTTACCCCGAATGCGCATTTTTGAGGATTGAGCCTCATGTTGTACTTTCGTAGCCTTGAGAAGAATTTGCGAAGGTTCACAATGTGCCCCTCTCTATCCTTGGACTTGACGATCACGTCATCTACGTATACCTCAACTTCTTTATGCATCATGTCATGTAAGAGCGTAGTTGTGGTGCGTTGATATGTAGCTCCGGCATTGATTAACCCAAACGGCATAACCGTGTAGCAATAGGTACCCCATTGAGTGACGAAAGTGGTCTTGTGCATGTCCTTTTTGGCCATCTTGATTTAGTTATAACCCGCGTACCCATCCATGAAGGATAACAACGCGTGATCCCTGTTGTATTATCAACCAATATGTCGATATGCGGTAGAGGGAAGTCATCCTAAGGACTTGCTTTGTTTAAGTCTCTAAAATCAACACAAACACGGATTCTCCCATCCTTTTTGGGTATGGGTACTATGTTAGCTACCCAGTCTGAGTACTCGGAAACTTTTATGAACCCGGCTTTGAATTGCTTATCGACTTCTTCCTTGATCATAAGAGCCCATTCTGCCCTCATTCGACGAAGCTTCTGTTTTACGGGTTTGAAACCTGGTTTAATTGGGATTATATGCACTGCGATATCCCCGTCGATCCCTGGCATGTCTTTGTAGGACCAAGCAAAAACGTCTTTGAACTCGTGTAGGAGGTCTATGAAACTGGCCCTTTCAGTAGAGGTCAAGGTAGTCCCTATCCTAAGTTCTTGGGGTTCTAGTTTGGTTCCTACGTTGATGGGTTCAGTGTTTTCTATTAATGGTCCCCTTTCCCCCTCTTGTAGTATTTCTTTGGCTATGTAGGGAGGTATTTCGATCGAGTCTGGGTCTAGGCCATCCTCAGTATCATCGTAAACAGAATTGCAATCATAATAACACGAAGAGTAAGCAGAACCTGATTTATTCATATTAAAGTTTGAGAAAAGTTGAAACAAAGAAGTCATCTGATCATTAGTCAATGGCGGTGATGCGTGTCTAAAATATGATGTTTCACACTTTATTCTACACGCATTTCAGAGCTCAAATGTGCAATATATGCCATTATTTCCCTATTTTCCTCTACTTTTGTGTTTTTGTCTATTATTGCAGAAATATGAAGAATTGAGCGGAAATTGAGCCGAATCCGTCCCTAAGTAATTAACATTGCATTTGACATGAAGTATTGACTCGAGGAATGAGCTTGGTGCGCGTTTCAAGGCCTAAAGATAGCAAAAGCATGGGTGCGTACGAGTTTAACAAGCGAAGAACTGCTTCTCGACATTGCAGCCTGCTTCAGATGGATATATCTCGAGTTCTAGACCTGATAATCGAGTGATTCCAATTGGAGGTGAAAGCTTATCCTCTTAGCTTTCCAACGCCGCGTAGAACGCCTGATTTGACCAAGGAACGAAGAAATGGCAGCTGTTTTAAGATCGGTGCGCGCTGCAGGAATCGTCAGAATGCAATTCTGTACAGCATCCTTGGTCGATCGACTGACCTACATGGTCGATCGACCAACTCACGGGCTCCAGAAGCTACTGTACACTGCAAGTTGGTCGATCGACTGACCCTTATGGTCGATCGACTGAACAACGGGTCTGACGAGAATTAAAAGATCGAGGAAACGCAAGCCCATTGTGTTTAGGTTTTGATAATAAGTGTTACGTTAGTTTGCTATATAACGTAACCTAGAACATCAGATTTATCATCAAGTTTTTATCGAAGTTTTACATCTAATTTTCATTCAAGTTTAGTAGACAGTTTTAGTTTATCAATAATTAGGGTTCAAGGATTAATTCGGGATTGAATACAATTCACTTTGGCATTCGCTTTGTTCTTTTCCTTCGCAATTCACACGGTATTCTCCTGTTTATTCTGTTATTTTGCTTTCGTTCATAGTTATCGAATTGCTAGATCAGTTCCCAAGCCGAATTGCCATCTTTTGTTAATTGTTTATTTTACCGTATTAATCATGAATTCCGTAGTTTTAATCTTTAATATTATTGTTGCCTTTAATTTCAGTATGAGTAGCTAATTTAGTCGTGCTAGGATGTAGGGGAATTATAGTGTAGGCGGCAATATATGAATGAACACGGCCTGATCGCGTGTCGGTCGATCGATCGATCGACATATTTGGTCGATCGACTGACCACGTGAGGTTTTATTTTCGTTTTAATTGTTTTAATTCTTTATTCGACGAATCGAGTGCACACGACTAGTTGAATGTTTAGGATTTGACTGACCCATTAGATCGAGAGATAGGGACAGTTGTTAGATCATCAATTAAAATGACTAAACTATGCTGAGATCGAAAGATAGGTAAAGTTTAGACCGTTAGTCACTTTTCAGGACGAAAGTTAGTATTAGTGATATTAGGGACCTATAGCGAGATCGAAAGATGCTATTTGTTAAGAGTGGACCGAGAGGACCTCTTTATTTCCCGCCTCATGTGTTTTGATTTAGACCTGTTTAGTATGCTGCCGCCGAAGCTATAATGAACCGATCATCCTTGCACCCCTTTTTATACTTGTCTTTTATCCGTATTTTGTTTATTGTCTTTATTTGCTGTTAGCTGTAGACCAAATCAATTAAACCCCCACTTTCGTTACCTTAGACTAAATTAGACAGCTATTAATTACATTCGCCTCCTTGTGGTTCGACCCTGTTACCACTAGCCTAGGTTAGTTTTAATAGGAAATTATAAATCTTATTTTTGGTACTCACAACGACGGGTATCAAATTTTGGCGCCGTTGCCGGGGAGGCAATTGTTCTAATTTTTGGTTGTCTTTATTTTAGTCTGTTTTTCGCCTCAAGGGAAGACTGAGTACCTTGAGGCAGTTCTTATCTTCTCCTTTAGTGTTGTTTATTTGCAGTACTTCAGGAGAGTCCACTCATGTTCCATTCTTGGGAGCAGCAGGTGGAGATTTGTGGGAGATGTGGCGCTGAGGGGCATGCTTCTGTTATGTGCCGAGCAGATATGGACCAAGTCTATGCCATCGGCATTATAAACAAGATCATTATGCGCCGCCACATCCGTGCTATCAGCAAGGCTTCCAAGAGCCTTCATATTCTTTTGCACCACCTCAGCAAGACCCTCTTCCTTCTGAAGAGAGTGCGGAATTGAAGTCTACGATGGAGATGCTTAAACTCCAAATGCAAGAAATGGCTGAACAGAGAGAAGCTTCTTTCAAAAGACTTGAGCTTCTCTTGGCTCAAGTAGCTGCCGAGCAAAATAATGATATGTATGACTCGGAGGATGATGATTTGGAGGATGATGAAGCGTCAATTGAAGACTTCAATGTTGTGCCACATGAAGAATTCGATCAAACAGATTTGTGTGGTCGAACGATTGACATTGCAGAAGGAAGAGCGGTCGATCGACTGGAACCAGTGGTCGATCGACCAGTTATGCTGGAGGAGGAAACTACTCGATCGAGTAGTGAAGCTGTTCGATTGATACCTGCAGCCTTGGGAATTGGTAAATCGTCACCAGCGCCTATTCCGGATGACGATGAGAAGGTAAATGAAGGCCATTCCTATCCGATTAGAGGTAATTCTACTCCTTTAGTCGATTATGTATACCTTCTTACTCCTTCTATTGAACCATTTGCTGCTGTAGGATTGACGCCTCCGTCCCAGTTTGGGAACAAATTGGAGGAACATCGCTTTGTTTCTCTTTCTACAGGTCTTGGCAAGTTCAAAGACCCCGGAGGTGAGTTGGGTGTTCCTAGCTTGAAGTCGGCACCTTGCCGGATATATGATCCAGGAGGAGGTCCTGATGAGGATATGCCGTCTAAGAAGAAGCTGTGCGCTGAGGTGAAAGATTGGGATCCGGATGCTGCGAGACGTTGTTGTTCTTCCGTCGTCTTGTTGTTGAGGCCGGGAGGAGATTTGACAGTTTCTGAAGCCACTGCGTTCAGTCAGAAGCCTAGTAGTGGGCCATACCGTGGCCGTTTTATTAGCTGATCACAAGTTTTATCAAAAACCTTCATTTTATTTGCTTTTAAACTCTTTTTTATTGCATTTGTGTGCGCGAGACTTCGCATTTAATTTTGTTGCTTAGGATTTTATATGCTTTAGACATTATTCTGGGTTTTGCGCAATTTTGGGCGCGTATTATTGTGCACTTGCAGGTTTTAAGACCTCATTAGCTCAAGTAATTGAGTAAATACGAAGAAATAAGGAGTACAAGAAGATATTTTCGATCGATCGATCGGCTACATTGGTCGATCGATCGAGTTGCACTTTCCAGAGCTACTGTTTCGACACATCGGTCGATCGATTGCCGTTCTTAGTCGATCGACCAAGGACGCTGCTGTACCTATTCACGACCTCTCCCCTGCTGTGTTTGGTCGATATGCGGACTTAAGGGAGTTTTCTATTCCGCTTTATTTTCCGTCCAATTATTTATTTCTTCTAATTTTCTCATTTGTGCACAAATTTACCGCTTCAAAATTGTTTTCTCAGTCTTATGCGTGGTAATTTCTGTCTTTCAGGTACTTATTAGTAGCATCTTTTGCTCATGAAACCTCCTAGCTCACGCTGGTTTGGGGAGGTTTCCTTTGCTGCGCTTAAAGTCTTGTGAGTTCCTGATTTCCACTTCATGTCATTTTTATTTATTTCTCGCAAATTCCCATTTCTCGTTTCTTCATTATATGATTTTGCACAATGGGGACATTGTGTGATTTGGTTTGGGGAAGGGTTTTGCGTCGCATATCATTTGCTTGCATTCACGTTTACATTTTTGCCTTGCATTGTTTATTTCGTTTTCATTATATACAGAAAAAAAAAAAAAAATTGAAAAATTTCAAAAATTTCCTTAAATTGCACGTTTATTTCAGCATATAGGTCGAGTCGGAACGATAGTATTTCAAGGATGATATTGCATTTGCATCTGTTTTGCCTGAGCCGTGCTTGATTGACATGTTATTAGTAGAATCACATATGCATATCTACGAGTTTTCATTACATTCTTGCTGAACTTGAGTCTTGACTTAGAAAATTGGCAAGCTACATCATATTTCTGAGGTTTAGAGCCTATAACTGGTGTCATCCATGACCGGTTTATTTAGGAATGTGAGTAGTACTCCTTATGAGGCATGTTTCCTTAATTTGCATGATTATGAATTCGATCTACTTAATACCTGTATGCATTCGGTTTGTGGTTAGTTGACACATGTGGTAGAGGTTTCCTTTTCTCATTTTACCCATAAGCTCCACACTGCCAAAAATATCCTTTTTTGTCCCATTTACTACATCCTACATTTAGCCTGTCCTTTGTCAAGCTAGTAGTTTAGTTTTCGGGTTTGTTACTTCGTTTTTGGTGGCATATGCTCATGTTTGAGATGTTGGTTGGGAAAATGAAAATAAAGGAGGAAAGAAAAAAAAGAAGTACAAAGAAGAAAAAAAGAAAAAAAATAGAAAATGATTCGAAAAAGAAGAAAAGAGTTTCTGTACTGTTCAAAGCAGTCGATCGACTGCTCATTCAGGTCGATCGACTGACGTGCGTGAAACAAAAGAAAGAAATCAATTCGCATAATTCAGTCTTTATCTTATGGCGATTTTTGCTCCCATGATTCATTTATTTCTTATGGGGAGTTAGTTGATTACTTTTATACCTGGAGATTGTGAGATTTGTGCTTGCTATAGCACCGTTTCGTTTGTTTATGAGAAAGAAGTTGGATGTTGCCATATGGTTCCGTTTCGGTACTAGCTTGATCACCTGTACCTCCACTTTTCCATAAAATGTTTTGCCTCTTCTTACCCATACCTCACATATCCCATATATACCTCGGCATGTGTCATGGTCATTTGTTGGTTGGAATGCATATGTACGGTTATAGAGATCATTTTCATATTTTATTGCTGGCATGTCTTCATAGGTCGTAGTTAGGTGAGTGTCACTACAAAATGAATTCTTTCAATCTTTTACATATTTTCACACGTGCTTATTTGAGTGATTTGAGCGACCCGCGAGAGTCCAATTTGATAAGTCTCTATAGTCAACGGTTCGGCGGCTTTTTAACGACTTTATAATTCGTTTGCATGATTCATACACTAGTTGATTGTTGGCTATGCATTAAATTGGTTTAGGCTTTACAGTTGTCAATTCGCTCTGAGATTGAACTCGTTCCTTTAGATCGAGTCTAGTTCTTGCTTGGGGACAAGCAAGGTTTGGTTTGGGGAGATTTGATGCGTGTCTAAAATATGATGTTTCACACTTTATTCTACACGCATTTCAGAGCTCAAATGTGCAATATATGCCATTATTTCCCTATTTTCCTCTACTTTTGTGTTTTTGTCTATTATTGCAGAAATATGAAGAATTGAGCGGAAATTGAGCCGAATCCGTCCCTAAGTAATTAACATTGCATTTGACATGAAGTATTGACTCGAGGAATGAGCTTGGTGCGCGTTTCAAGGCCTAAAGATAGCAAAAGCATGGGTGCGTACGAGTTTAACAAGCGAAGAACTGCTTCTCGACATTGCAGCCTGCTTCAGATGGATATATCTCGAGTTCTAGACCTGATAATCGAGTGATTCCAATTGGAGGTGAAAGCTTATCCTCTTAGCTTTCCAACGCCGCGTAGAACGCCTGATTTGACCAAGGAACGAAGAAATGGCAGCTGTTTTAAGATCGGTGCGCGCTGCAGGAATCGTCAGAATGCAATTCTGTACAGCATCCTTGGTCGATCGACTGACCTACATGGTCGATCGACCAACTCACGGGCTCCAGAAGCTACTGTACACTGCAAGTTGGTCGATCGACTGACCCTTATGGTCGATCGACTGAACAACGGGTCTGACGAGAATTAAAAGATCGAGGAAACGCAAGCCCATTGTGTTTAGGTTTTGATAATAAGTGTTACGTTAGTTTGCTATATAACGTAACCTAGAACATCAGATTTATCATCAAGTTTTTATCGAAGTTTTACATCTAATTTTCATTCAAGTTTAGTAGACAGTTTTAGTTTATCAATAATTAGGGTTCAAGGATTAATTCGGGATTGAATACAATTCACTTTGGCATTCGCTTTGTTCTTTTCCTTCGCAATTCACACGGTATTCTCCTGTTTATTCTGTTATTTTGCTTTCGTTCATAGTTATCGAATTGCTAGATCAGTTCCCAAGCCGAATTGCCATCTTTTGTTAATTGTTTATTTTACCGTATTAATCATGAATTCCGTAGTTTTAATCTTTAATATTATTGTTGCCTTTAATTTCAGTATGAGTAGCTAATTTAGTCGTGCTAGGATGTAGGGGAATTATAGTGTAGGCGGCAATATAATGAACACGGCCTGAATCGCGTGTCAGTCGATCGACTGACATATTTGGTCGATCGACTGACCACGTGAGGTTTTATTTTCGTTTTAATTGTTTTAATTCTTTATTCGACGAATCGAGTGCACACGACTAGTTGAATGTTTAGGATTTGACTGACCCATTAGATCGAGAGATAGGGACAGTTGTTAGATCATCAATTAAAATGACTAAACTATGCTGAGATCGAAAGATAGGTAAAGTTTAGACCGTTAGTCACTTTTCAGGACGAAAGTTAGTATTAGTGATATTAGGGACCTATAGCGAGATCGAAAGATGCTATTTGTTAAGAGTGGACCGAGAGGACCTCTTTATTTCCCGCCTCATGTGTTTTGATTTAGACCTGTTTAGTATGCTGCCGCCGAAGCTATAATGAACCGATCATCCTTGCACCCCTTTTTATACTTGTCTTTTATCCGTATTTTGTTTATTGTCTTTATTTGCTGTTAGCTGTAGACCAAATCAATTAAACCCCCACTTTCGTTACCTTAGACTAAATTAGACAGCTATTAATTACATTCGCCTCCTTGTGGTTCGACCCTGTTACCACTAGCCTAGGTTAGTTTTAATAGGAAATTATAAATCTTATTTTTGGTACTCACAACGACGGGTATCAGGCGGTAAAGGGACAACCGTTGGGACATTTCCCGAACTGTCGTTACTACTTGATGCTAAGCTAGGAGAAACAAGGGGAATGGGAGTGACGATAAGAAGAGACGCTCTAGGGACTTCTCTAGACTCCGACTCTGACTCCGACTCTGACTCTGACTCGAATTAATCGTCTTCTGGTTCTCCTTTGAACATCTCTCCTTCTCCAGTGGTGAGCTTGAAGAGTCTTCCTTGATTGTTTGTCCACTTGATCGACTTTCTCCATCCTTTCTTCGGATTCAGATTGATTTATGTGATTAACACGGTAGGGTTGAAGTGATCGTCTTGAAGTATCATGGTAATGATCTCATCCTGCGCGGCTCTAAAAAATCGATTTTCTCCACATAGTAGGCTAATAGCTTGTTCGTCTAAGCAAGGTGCTTGACTAGTTTTGATGGTAGGAACCGTTTCTGGAGGAATGAAGTAGCAATCGTGAAAGATCTCTATTCCGGCAAACTTCCTTTCGAGATAGTGCCAATTGGTTCGGGAAATCCGTGAAAGAGTTCTTGACTTCCCTCTCTAACTAAGTATCCGTTTAGGGTAGGGAGATAAGGTCGCATTTGGATTCCCACATTCTTGCGGTTTTGAACTTGGGTGAGCATTTCGAGAACTTCCTTTTTAGTGGGCTTGTATCCTAATCCAAGTGGTATCCTTTATGAGTTGCCTTCTTTGTAGGGTGCAAAGGTGTTCCTTCGGATTGGATTTAAAGGCATTCCCGGGAAGTATCCCTGGGATTTGAGCATGTGGTTGACCACGAAATTGGAGTAGGGATTGAAGTATAAGGGTGCCAACTCACTTTCTATGACATTTATGCTATGGAAGCCTCCAAGTTCGTATACTGGATCCGCAAGGACTTGATTACTTTACCTCTTTTCTATTATTGCCTTGATGGGTGACGAAGTGATTGTCACCCCTTTACCATTTACTAGGATCTTGATTTTCTGGTGGAGGGTGGATGTTACCGCTTTGGAAGCGTGAATCCAAGGTCTTCCCAGAAGTATGTTAAAGGATGCCTCAATTTCCACTATTTGGAAGTTAACCTTTCGTTTAATCGGCCCTGTGGCTATGGTAAGGTTAACTAGTCCTACCACTTTTCGTCGTGTACCATCGTATGCGCGAACACCTTGATTGTAGGGATCCAATCCGACTCTTTCATGCCTAATTTGTGTGCCATTTTCAAGGGTATAGCGTTGACTGCCGAGCCATCGTCTACCAAAGTCATTAGCACATTTTTCTTCAAGCAAATGACGGTGATGTAAAGAGCCAAATTGTGACTAGCACCGAAGGGTGGCAAATCTTCATCCGAGAAAGTTATCGGATTACTTAGCTTTTGTGGCTCTTGGAAGACCAAGTTTACTACATCATCGGGTGTGGAGTTATGTGCCACATTTAGTTTGGCCAAGGCTTGTAGTAAAGCTTGGCGCTGTGGGAATGAGCTTGCCACTAGTTGCCAGACTAAATGATCAGCCTTTGTTTTCTGTAGTTGCTTTAGCAAATGGTCAGTAGAGGTATCTTCATTATCATTTGGTGTTACAACATTGGTTAGACCATTCGCTATGGGACCATTTTGAGAAGTGTTTTGGTATGGACGTCCCGAACGAGTAAGGTGGTCCACATCTTGGTCCTCACTATTTTGGACTATTTCCTCACTGACTTTGACTAGGTAGTGTTCAGTGAGATATGCATCTTCATCATCGTCGGCCCATACTCCGTTGATAGTAGCAAGTTCCCTCATTCTTATGATCTCGGCCTCCAATTGGGTAATTTGGTCGATTAGTTCATCAACCACGGCCACTACGTCTTGCATTGTAGCATTTTGAGAGAGAATTAGTGGCGCACGTTCTTTAGGTGTTGCATTGGGATCACGTAGGGTTGCCACTACACTTTCCAATTCTGAGACTTGCCTATTCACACTCCTTGCCCATGCGATGAAATAGGTGATGTATGGGGAAACGGTAGAGTAGTTCCCTTCTTCTTCTATTACATGGATCTCATCTTCGAGTGGAGAAATGAGGTGTGAACAATCTAAGGTAGATTCTTCACCTGTAATCACTAGAATTCCAAGAGGATTCTGAGTGTTGTTAGGCTTGCCTCCAGGCGGTATTGGTAGGCGACCGTCTTCAATCATGTCTTGAAGTACATTTTTCAGCTTGTAGCATTTTTCTGTATCATGTCCCTTACCTCTATGATATTCGCAGTACGAACTCTCGTCCCAGAACTTGGATTTCTTTCTGGTTCGGGTGTAGGGCCTATGGATTGAAGCTTACCTTGTTTCATCAATCTCTTTAGAGCATTGGAGTATGTATCCCCAATATTTGTGAATTTTCTTGGTGGGGTACTCTTCTTAGATGGCTCGAGAAGGTTAACTTCATCAGTCTTGCTAGTAGAGCCGTAAGAACGACTTGTTGAGCCTTGATATCCATGACCTACCGTTTTGGACAAGAGCCCTATACGGATGTCATCCTCGATCCTTGTTCCTAGTACAGTTAAGTCTTTGAAGGTCTTAATGTTTTGGTACCTCAAATAACTTGCATAGATGGGCTTTAAATTGTCCACGAATTTCTCCACACGGGTAGATTCATCTGGACGTTCAACAAGTTGGGTACTAGTCTTCCTCCACCTACTTAGGAAGTCGGTGAAACCTTCTTTGTCATTTTGGGTAAGAACCTCGAAAGTATGCATATTGACTTGGATTTCGGCATTATCCGCTTATTGCTTAGCAAAATCAATTGCGGCATCGTCCCAGGTAGCAATCTTCTTATGCTCTAGAGAATAGAACCATTGTCTTGGGATGGTGTCAAGAGATGAAGGAAAGATCTTTAAGAACATCTCGGGTTTAATGCCTTTGATAGACATGTAATCCTTGAAAGCACGGATATGGTTCAAAGGGTTCTCATGCCCCTTGAATTTAGGGATATCTGTCATGTTGAAGTTGGTTGGCAATTTGGAGTTCACGGCCTCGTACTTGCGATTATTTTCCCTATAGATATCATCCCCTTTGAGATACATCAATTGTTCTTCCAAATATTGGACTCGTTTCTCAGCTGCAGTCATACCTACGGGAGGGTTAACCTCATGTGCTCCCATAAAAGGATTTTCATTCCCGAAGTTATTCACGAACTCATCAGACACTTCACTTTCTTGAGGAGGCAACCTCGTTTCCACAGCAACTATTCGGCCTTCGATTATGTCGAGGCGATCATACACTTGGTCTTGAGTGACTTGGAGATGATTTAGCGCGGCTAGGATTTGATCATTACCATTCCGGGGCTGGCTGTCGCTCACGTCGCTTGTGTCAGGCATCTTGAAAACTGAACAATAGATCAACGACGAAACAAAACACGATCGACCACTCTAACACACATACTCAAAAAAATATTTGACTAGTGAAGTGGGAGTGTGCCACTTGTGTCAAGTGAGTTTTGGAAGAAATGACAAGGTTTGAAAATGTTGGTCCTAGTCAACTATAGTGTAGTTGTAGGAGTGGAGTCGAAGTGAGGTTTTGAAATGGCTTAGGCCCGAAGTTTGACTCGACAAATGGACAGAGTGTTGACTGGTTTTGCGCTAATATTGGACTTATTTCGAAATTTTTACATTTTGAAAGGGATTTTGATTTTTACAAAATTCGTCATGGTTTTGTTTAGAAATGGTGATCACATATAGTACAAGCATTTATACATGCATTATAACGGGATGCTGAGTGCATTTAAAAGGGTTTTGGTTTAAAGGGTGGGTTGCCATACCGAACAATCAAACCCGGGGTCTGTGGAGAGGCTCGTACCAAATAAGAGTAAGGCCGATTCCTAGTCCATTTCCTCGAGTAGTGAAAGTCCTTGATACAAACAGGAGTAAGTACCATGGTATGGATGACGTCAATCGCTATCAATCCTTAGGCCCAAATAAGAATATGGACCGTCTAGACGGGACGATTGGTCGAATGGGTTGGGTTGGGCCTAGGAAGGCCGAATAAAACGATCTAGGAAGACCGAGTTATGAGAACCAACAACTGTCTTGCACAAACTATTCCCTAACCTTGTTCAAGTTTCACCCTTGGCTACATGTAAGTGTATTATTCCCCAGCGGAGTCGCCAAACTGTGGATGCGGGCCCACGGGGGCGAAAAGCGAGCAAGCTTTTCTGTGCATTTGTGGAGTCGCTACCATTTATTGTAGAAAATTGGAAACCGTTCGAATACCTCGTGCCATGTCAAGACACAAAGTAGTGACATGAACACCAAGAACTCGTTACCCTTAGCATTCTATGTCTAGAATGACTCTCATGGATGCCAATGAACACGGGTGTTCACAGAGATCTAGAGTAAGGGGCGAGGGTACATATTAGGAAGCTCTTTTGATCGAACACCTAATCCCGCCCGCCTCGATTGCGGCCTCTACTAATGATTAGGGAAGTCATCTATACTCGATATGTTGTCGATTTATATGCATGCAATGCAACATCCAACGTTTTAGTCCTAGCATGTGAGAATTAACTACGTCGGTTATCACGTAATTTAACATACAATTGAGTCGATGTGGAAATTAGATTCATTACATGTGAAAACATACAAACAAATAATAAAACAAAATACAATAATTTAAAATTACAATAATTACATTGGTTTGATGATTTATGTCGAAAATACATTTAAAACGGATGATTTTAGAAAAGAAAAAATAAATAAATAAACGAACAGATTATTGGCGATAATACGAATAATAGTTAATTAAATACGTAATTAATAAACTAGGTCAAAGCAGAAACGGGAGTTCAGGGATAGAACTTAACCAGGAACAGGCGCAGCAGAGCTGCGTCCCTTGGAAGAGGCGCAGCAGTCACTGCGTTTGTTCCTTGGCTCAGTTCTGGCTGTGAAGCCGGAATTGCAAATTGTTAACGTTCGTTGGTAAATCTAATGATTGATTATATTATTGGACTCGGATGGAAGTGATTAACAGATTATTTACATGTGATTAAGTCAGAAAAAAACGATAAAACAAGAACGCATAATTAGTACGAATTAACTACAAGATTGAAAGGTTAATTACAAATACAAATTAATTAGGTTAAACAAGTTGTTAATGACGAATTAATGATGGTGACGATAAACAAAAGATGAAAATATATCAATGACGAATTCCAGAGACTCAATATGGATGAATCGAACCTCTAAAAACCCGAATTGATTTTAATGACGAAAACCCGCAAATATGAATTATAAGGGATTTAAGTCGGGAGATTAAAAAGATGAATTAAATAATAATTTACATGTTAAAAATTATCATAATAGAAATTATCGTGCTAATGAACAATGAACAATTGAAAGCAAAACAAAAAACAGTCGGACGAACAAGAGACGAAGGAAGAAGAAAGGAAGCAGGAACTGCGGCAGCCTCAGGAAGACGCGCAGCAGGTGCTGCGTCCCTTCGAAGAGGCGCAGCAGTTGCTGCGTCTTTTCTCGACGTTTGTCTCCTGATAATCCGTAAAAAAGGTTTGAAACAAGGTTTTACAAATCGGTTTTAAGAATATTTTCGACATAAATCTTACAATGATGATTACAATAAATAAATAACAATAATAAAATAGGGATTTACACCCTCAGACTTACATGTTTGACGAAACGAGATTGACTAAGTTAACGTTTAGTGATGCTCGACTCGAATGTACGACGAAAGTGCCCTCTAAGAGGAAATAAACAAGATTGATTAAAGTTGATTGATGTGGAGTTGGTCAAATTAGTCGGTCATGCAAAACAAGGCTGGTACTCAGAAAGATCTGAGCTTACGTGGTCGAAAGTTCAATCATGTAGACGCCAAAATGTAAGAACGTGGTCTAGAATGCAAAGGGAGAGGAGAAGGGCGGACACTCGCGTGAGAAATATGTGAGACTGAAGGTCTCTATTTATACTAATCACACGGAGCAAATTAGGGTTTTCGGAGAAACTTTGGAAGTGAATCTCGAAAAGATACGAAAAATACGCAGAAAAGGACTGAGGAAGAGGCGCAGCAAGTATTGCGTCTCTTGGAAGAGGCGCAGCACCTGCTGCGTCTTTTCCTCAGTGGTTTCCTCCTGCGGAAGAAAGATTTCCGTGTTTCTATTATTTTATAGCGGATTAATATTATTTCCTTAATATTTTGTATGAATATTTCGGGATATATTTTACCAAAGATAAAAAGATTGGAAAATATGGAATAGAAATATCCGGAACATTCCAGAACATTCTGACTCGGCATTTTAAACGGTTATTAGAAAATGAAGACGGTTTGTGACCCGGACTCCAAATGTACTCTAATTACTGTTAAAACAACCGTATCGGCGCGTAGATGACAACTATGAGGTAGACACAAGTGTTTGAGCTATTACTTGACGATAAACTTACGAACTGTCATAAATCGTTCCGCGTACCAAACATGCGGCCCAATCATCACCGGGTGGTTTGCGGGAGGTGCAGGAATGAGGTATCTACAACTCTTATGATTAATGTTGAGCACATACTTGGTGGTGCTAACACTTAGCCCTATGTCCCTTTCGGCTTGCACAAGCATTTTGTACAATTCATCAAGGGATACTTTCAAGTTTTGCATATTAAAATTTACCATGAATTGAACATATGCCTTAACCTTGTTTAAGGAATGAAGAATTCGGTCAATGACGAGTTTCTCGGGAATCTCTACCTTTTGCCATTTTAGAGTCCCAACATGCTCCATTAACTTGAGCACATGAGGGCTAAATTTTTGGCCCTCCTTAATGTTGAGATCAAAGAATGCAGATGTCGCTTCATATTGAATGATCCTCGGAGCTTGTGAAAACATGGTCACAAGCTTTGTATATATATCTCATAGGCGGTGCTAATCTTTATAACACTTCTTTGGAGTTCGGCCTCCATTGAGATGATTGACACATTTTTTATCGCGGCCGACTCCTTTTGGTAAACCTCACAGGCTTGCTTAGCGGCGGGGGTAGACCTAGCATTAGGTGTGGCGGGAGAGGCCTCGGTAAGGTAACGAAGCTTGTCGTCACCCTCCGCGGCCAAGCGAAGTTGAGAGTCCAAATCGGCGAAGTTGGACCCATTCTTTTCTAATTTACAATGATTCATGAAGGATCAGAGCCATGAAACATTGCTGAGAGTGTTTGAGCTAGTGGTTGCGGATGAGATTGGAGTTACCATTGAAATTGAGAAAACAATTTCGACTACAAAATAGGAAGTGAAGGAATCAATAAATGATTCGGTGACCTCTACTGAACTATTATAAATGATTCCGAGATCGCCCTACTTAACTTATATCGATTATATAACGCGGTTTTATGGAAATGCGTGATAATAACTTATTAAAATCACAAATCAATACTTAAATCATATTTAAGCTCAAGTTAATTATCCTAACATACTTAGGTCTCAAAAATTAGTCATCACTCAATTTTTGACAATAATTCAACTTGATATAATTTTATGCTCATTTTGACCTTAAAATTATAACTATTATGAAATAAATCCAAATAAAATTACAATAATTTCAAAATTTAAATTTTAAATTTTTGAACATTCTTCAATATTTCCATGAAACTCATAATGTCAAAAATCATGGTTAAAATTTTCGTATTTATTTCGAGAAAAATATAGTTGCGATTTATTAGTTTTATCAAATAAAACATCTAAAGTATTCAAAATTTAATCTAAGAAATTTTACAACTTTATATCTGATAAGTGGGATATAAATGTAACCTCAAATAATTTGTTCATGCCATGTAATTCGTTTTAGCTATTTATGCTAAAATAGTCATTATTTATGCCATTTTTACACTAAAAATTCATAAATCATGCAAAATGAAACCATTTCATCTCAAATTTTTCATACAGTGTGTAAATCATGTATGTGACAGTATATTAAAATCTCATGACCTATTTTGAATTTTAACCATATTTAACCATTTTACCTCCATTTAATTCATTTTTATCTCATAAAAATCATAAATCATGCAATATTAATCAAATTAATACGAAATTTTACATACAATAATTAACATATTCATGTGAGGTCATATAAAAATTTCAAGGTCATAGACTTAGTTTAACAATTTTTAGCATTTTATTTCCCATTTTAGTCATAAAAATGTAATAAAATAACCAAAAATCACTAAAATGAGCAATAAATTTCCACAAATCATCTAAATGACCTAAAAACATTTTAGGACCATAATATACAACATGTATCAATATTTCGTGGTTTTATCAAATAAATCACAAATTTTTAGTTTTATATGTTAACATTTTAACTCGGAAAAACAATAACCGATTATGCATGCAACATCCTATGCTCTGATACCAATTGTTAGGTTCATATACCATTTATTATACTCTTCTAATAGTGAACTAATTAACTTTTTAATATATGTTCTTTAGATCTAGTACATGCATAACTAAATAAGAGATTAATAAGAAAAACAATGTCCCTTACATTGTTAAGTGGCTCGAAAAATTGGGCACAAATAAGGTCACCTTCCTTATTTGTTCTTGAGCTAAAATGTATTGGATGATCCTCCAAAATCCCAATGTAGAGATCCTCCTTTGATTGCACCCAAGACAAATCCCTTAAAAATAATATACTAATTAACTAGATTAGTGTATTATTGTAACTTAAAATAGATTCTAATATTATCACTATTACTACACTAGTAATCTAATATTTTGATGATATTAGATGAATAATTTCTTATTTCTCAAAACTTGTTTTAGAGAGAGGTAGAGAGAATATGGGATAAATGCACGTAGAATGAATTGGTAAGTAAAATGAGAACAAAAATCTCTTCATAAAGAGAGGAGGGAGCCGGGTAGGATAATGGCAAAATGCCAAAATGTGACATCACCTTTTCCTTTTTCTCATCTCAATATTGTAGGTGTGTAAGGCTAGATCACGTAGGTGTAATTATTTAAATTTTATCACATAAAATAATATCACCTACTATCCACAACTACTCCCTCCATTTCGATCCATTTGTATAAAATGGCCTACAATTTTATTTTGTCAATTGTCATTTGTCACACAATATGTCACATGTATTATGTTACATGTTATTAATTAATTTATTGCATATTTATCAATAAATATCATTTTATAAATTAATTAAATTACATATAACAATTAAGTAGTGATTCTTGATCACATAAATAAAATGGGTCAAATAATATAATTCACAACATATTGTAATTTATAATTAACCATTCATTCTTATCTCAATTGTTTCACAAACAATAATCAATTTTAGTAATAAAGTATTTCCATTACTAAAATAAATCTTATTTAGTCCAATTACTATAAGATATACATATTCTCTCTCACAAATGAATTGTTCAATTTTAAGGAATTGATTAACTTGTATCGTCATCCAATTAATCAATTTGTCTATTAAGGGGATTGTCCTTTAGGTGTGACCTTAAGGGATCAACTGATCACCACCGTCAAACGACAGTAATGTCTAACTCTAGTTAGCTGATCATTACTGATTAATGTTGATCAGTTGACTATATAAATGAATCATCTCTTACGTATTCTTAATATGAGATTTAGACATGTGATCGCTCTATTGTTGAGGACACATACTCCAACATCAAGAAGGCAATTATATCATGTGAATGGCTCCAAAATGCTATAACAAATGAATGCATGTTTACCAGGAGATGACATGAGAATCGTGCTTGTGCGTTTTGATGAAACACACATCATAAGGAGACACCTACACTCACCTAAAAGAGACCGGCTATGGATGCATCGGTCAAAAGAGACTCTACCTTACCATTTTGTAGCTTGCCACAAGTCAAGATCAAGCCTATTTGGTTCATTCTCCATCTCCCACCTACTATGTCAAGACATCCCCATGTAGCAATTATCCCATCATGAAACAATAAATCATTAGCCAAATGCTACCATTAGGATAAGCAAAGAGGAAAGTAGGCTACAAGCAAGCAAAAAACAAAAAATTCTCTTAAGATTTTTTAAATTTTTCTACACTACATGCAAACTACACTATATGCAAATGCAATCTCCCCCAAAGCTAAACATCACATTGTCCTCAATGTGCCAACAATTTAAATTACCCAATCAAACCATAAAAATGGCTCAAAGCACAAAACAAGAAGGACTAGAGGTTATAATGGGTTGCAAGACCTAAACTAAAATGGAAAGCAATAAAAAAAACTTACTCAACTTGCTAGCCTCCCCTCAAGCTAGCATGAATTCGGGGGACTTCTTCATCAATCATCTAAGAAAAGGGCCAAAAGTTGAACCCCTTCCTCCCTTTCTTCTTCTTACCACTACCACTTGATTCACCTTGTTGACCATTTCCACTTGAATCGTCCAATTGAAGAGGAATGACATACTCACCAATATTTTGGCCACTACCAAGACCATCACCATAGCTACTATACCCACCATACCCTCTATAGCCACCATAGCCTCCTTGTAATGCCTCAACTCCATAATTCGAACCACAAAAATCCGGACGGGGAGCATATGTAGTAAATGTACCTGCATCACTGTTAGGAGGGGGAGTGTGAGTGGGAATGGGAGGAGGAAATCCACCCGGAGGATAAGTATAAAACAAAGGGTGTGGCCCCTCGGGTTGGATTACTCCCTGTCTAGCAAAATGATCATAAATTGGATGCAAAGCAAGTCGTTGGTCATCATGAATTGTATTAACACTTAAGTTCAATTTCCGCATCATTTCCATCATTTCTATGCTAGAAGGTGAATGAACACTAGAGGTGGAGTGGCGTGCTTGAGAGGGTTGACCTCTCTCACGCCGCTCAACGGTGGTGTTTGGCTCACCTATTAGGTCCAAATGGTAAGTAGGTCTAGTAAAAGGGGCACTCCCATGATAAGGCTTAGTGTGGACTAAAGCCTTAATTTCATTCTTTTCTTCGGGTAGACGAATGGAGTCTTGCCTACCTATCTTCCAAACCATGTTAGGGTAAGCATCCCTAAACCAATTACAAGAAAGAAAATACTTATAATCTAGCCCAACCCCTTTTTCCCTAGACATAAGCAATGGTCTCAATGTGGTGTTTTCTTGATTGAACCTACACAAATGGTGAGGAATTTTTGTAACCAATCCTCCTAAGACAAAACAACTATTTTTGCGGTTACATTGTTTGGTCAAGTGGACTGCAAAGTGGTAGGGGATATTGATTTCTCATTCATCATCACCATCAACATTCAAGAATGCACCCAAAATCTCCACCTTAATTTTCCACAGCGAGTGAGGCTCATTTCTCCCAAAAAAGGTGGGTAGGTCTTTATGGGGCAATTGGAAAATATTAGCGAAATCCTCTAGGTCCATCTTATGGTCTTCATTAAACAATCGAAAGGTCACAAAATGCACAACACCGGGTTTCCTAGACCTATAAAACTCAAAAGAGTTTAAGAACTCAAGGGTGAGTTCGGGAAAGCTCAAATAATTCATTGTATAACAATGCTTCATATCAAGATTTTTAAACAAAGCATTAACATTTTTCTCAATTCCAATATTGTTTAAAGAACCTTGGTTGATAAATTTGGTTGGTTTCATACCTTTGCTCTTAAGGATGGCCCAATTGTTATATTGCTTTTGCCAATTGAAGATCACTCTGGGAAAATCCGGGTCTTGCCACTCCGGGACCTCTTCCATTTGCACATCCTCCGCAGCATTTGAGGATTCCGCCTCACCTCTTCTTCTTTTAGAAGCACCTTGGGTAGACGCTCTTCTTGGTGCCATTTTTCTGAAATTTATGACAAAAATTCATCTTAAGGCAAACCAAAATTCATCCCAATAGACATAATAGAACGAATTAGTGGACTAATTCATACTACAAAAATGAATAGAGCATTCTACAATCAATTTCTAGTACTAAAAAGCACAAAATCAAATTCCCCTAAATTGAGTTAGGGTTTGTATAATTCGATTTAATTGATTGAAATGGATGAAATTAAAGAGAAAAGGGAAGAAAACTTACCAATTGATGTTAATGGTTGATTGATTCTTGCAAAATTCATGAAGAACAAGATGTTTCCTAGTGATTTTGAGTGAAAATATGTGAAGAAAATGAGAGGAGTGTTGGGAAATGTGTCCTCAACAATAGTGCGATCACATGATTTAAATATCATTATTAAATCTCATACTAAGAATACGTGAGGGATGATTCTTTATATAGTCGAATGACCGTCATTAATCGGTAATGATTGGCTAACTAGAGTTTGACATTACTGTCGTGTGACGGTGGTAGTCAGTTGATCCCTTTAGGTCACACCTATAGGATGAGGCCCAAATAGATATTTAATTAATTGTATGCGATACAGATTAATTAATTCCTTAATTATGGGAGTGCAATTTTGTGTCTTATTGTAATGTGATTAAATAAGATTTAACTAGTTTTGTGACCCGTGAAAATCACGGGTTTGACTTTTTTTGTTGTTTTGTTTTCGGTGTATTGTTCGTGAAAGTGTTTTTTTGGCTTTTTCTATACTTTCTTTTTTACTTGGAGATATATTATAGTTAGGATATTTTGAAATTTTGTGATATGAGTCAAAACTATGTAATGAGGAATGACACCAAAACTCCTAAATCTGTATGATGGTTTGATTTGTCTTAATGACAACCCCTAAGTTAGTATTCCATTTTAATATTCGAGCATTGTAACCACTAAATTAAACTTACTTAAGCAAAACAAAAATACTTGGTATATTTGAAATAAAAGTAAAAAAGAATAAAATATTAATTATTTATACCTCGACATTTCACGTTTAGATCCTTGGTAAGTAACTCTGAAAATAAACAAAAATAAATTAGAATCCAATGAAATAGAGTGTAAAAGACTAAACAAAAGTATGCAAATAATAAATTATAGGTGAATGGAAGTCCCCCCGCCTTTTTGTGGTCTTATTTATAATCTTGGATTATATGACTTTTATTGATATATCTCTTGAGTTATCGGTTATAATTGATCTAAATAAACCCTCCTAGTGCTAATGATAATGAGAGTTATTGAAATTAAACTTTAATGAATTATAATGAGTTGATGTAAACATCATTTTAATGAGTTAATTTAACCAATTTTTATTTTTTGTCTTTTTAGTTGCCAAGATCATTAACGATAATGGAGTAATGAAAAATTTAATGCATATTTCTTAGAGAGTTTTTTAAGGTTCTTACATAGTCATTTATTTAGCCAATTTTTATTTTTTGTCTTTATAATTACCAAAATCATTACTCATGTAGTTATGAAAATTTTAGTGCATATTTATCTTTATTTTGTCTTTTTAGTTACCAAGATCATTAGTCATGGTTATGAAAAATTTAGTGCATATTTATGTTAGAAAATTTATAAAGGTTCTTAAATGATCACTTAGTTAGAGTAAGATGATGTCACTTGATACTTAAGGAATTACTCAAAATATCATTTTTATGTTATAATAATAATAATAATAATAATAATAATAATAATAATAATAATAATAATAATAATAATAATAATAATAATAATAATAATAATAATAATAATAATAATAATAATAATAATAATAATAATAATAATAATAATTAATAATTAATAATTAATAATAATAGTAAATAATAATAATAGTAAATAATAGTAATAATAGTAAATAATAGTAATAATAATAATTTATGAATGAATGGATTATAAAAATGTCATGTGAATTAAAATTAAATGATTTAGGTAGTCTTTTGATTATATATTCGTTTTGTTACCCGTGCAATGCACGAGATAAACATAAATTTTCTTACTAAAATTTACATGTGCTTCTTAATACTCAAAAGTGAATAATAATGTTTGATTAAACTAAATGTACAACAAATTATTGCACAAATGAAGATATATTAGTATAGTAGTACAAGACAATAATTACACATTGTGTTTGAAACATAAATAGTTTGATCTACGAAATTAAATATGAGAAAGTGAAAAAAAATTACCCTAATATGAACAAAATAGTTATCCAAAATCTGTTATACAAACTTTACAACTCATTGTCATTTGACACAAAGTACATTTTTTTTGTCTTTATCTACTAATAAAACGATACATCAATAATTTATTAGTTTATACCTTAAGTTTTATCTTTAGTTTTCACCTTAGTCTTGTGCCTTTTGATTATCTTCTTTCTTCAAACTACTTGCATGAGGCTCTACCATATCTACATTCTCGTGGCTTTGATGATGCTGTAGAGTTGATACACATGTTTTATTGATCAAAGAGAAAACATCAACATGACGAACATTTAACAAAAGAATCAAAATATTCTCACATGTAGGCCATTTAAATTAACCCAGATGAAAAGTATAAATTCCAATATAAAGCAAACGATTCATAAGAACGAATAACATAAAAAGTTAAAATACTTTATCATACTACAAAACAACAACAATAACAATTTCATATAAGAGGTGTTAATTCATTTTTATATACCATATGTTCATACTCACCAAAATCAAATATAATATTCAACCATGAAATATAGTATGTAATTTGAAAATTTATGATCAATGGATATTAAATGGAGGATTAGTGAATGGAAACTATTAGTTTTATATCCATTATACAACCATTACTTTTAAACTTTTCATTTTACTTTTCATTTATTTTGTGAGTTATGAGTATTATTAAATAAGATTATACAACCATTGATTCTCATTTTTCATATTCCTTTTCATTTATTTTGTGAGTTATGAGTATTAATAAATAAGATAATTTATTATGAGGTCCTTAAGAGGTAAATTAATTAGGAAAAAGGTTAATGATAATTTTGGATGTTCAATTGCCTTGTTTTTAGATGTGTGAATAGTTTTTCACATAATAAGTAAATTGGACTAATGTGAAAAATGTCATAGTTTTTCAATTGCCTTGTTTTTAAATAGTAGTTGAAGTAAAATGTCATACTTTTACTTTTAGGAACGTTATTAAACTACAAAATTATTTTTATTTTTAATTAAAAAGGTTTTAATTTTAGGAATGTAAAGTATAACAATTTATAAAACCATTGATTCTCATTTTTCATATTCCTTTTCATTTATTTTGTGAGTTATGAGTATTAATAAATAAGATAATTTATTATGAGGACCTTAAGAGGTAAATTAATTAGGGAAAAGGTTAATGAAAATTGTGGGTGTTCAATTGCCTTGTTTTTAGATGCGTGAATAGTTTTTCACATAATAAGTAAATTGGACTAATGTGAAAAATGTCATAGTTTTTCAATTGCCTTGTTTTTAAATAGTAGTTGAAGTAAAATGTCATACTTTTACTTTTAGGAACGTTATTAAACTACAAAATTATTGTTATTTTTAATTAAAAAGGTTTTAATTTTAGGAAAGTAAAGTATAACAATTTATAAAAAAAAAAATACAAATCTTTCAACAAACACTTAATCAAATTTATAAATTAGAAAAATAAGTATGAAGGACTTTTAATCAATTCATTAACATGTTTTATTACAAAAACTTTAATTAAAATTTTAAATTTTATTTGTGAATTTGTATAGATTTCATTACTTTTGAATTTTTTTTAACTCGTGAAATATTTAATGTATAAAACTAATTTAAGATTAATGCTAATATCCTTCGATTTGGTTTATCTTATATGTTACAAAAATTATGAAATTTGTATAAATTACATCACTTTTGAAATTTTTTTAACTCAAGAAATATTTAATGTATACAATTAATTTAAGAATAATGATAATATCCCTTTATTTATTTTGTGAGAAATTTTTGTAAATTTAATAATCAATACAAATTTTAAAATTATAAAAATGCAACATAGAATAAAATTTAATGATTATGCAACATGGAATTAAATTTAATGCTTTTAAAAGTCTTTTACTTTGATTTACTTTAACTTATATGTTACAAAATATATGATGACACTTTTGTAAGAAATTTTAGTAAATTTAATAATCAATATAAATTTAAAAATTATGAAAATGCAACATAGAATGAAATTTAATGAGTACGCCACATGGAATTAAATGTAATGCTTTTAGAAGCCTTTTAACAATATTGTATAGATAGATATAGTCATAGTAATATCGTACGAAGTAATGTATTATAAAATGTCATTTGAAATAAAATTAAATGGTTTAGGTAGCCTTTGTTTAACTTTACCCTTTTAACTATAATTAATAATAATATAATATTTTATGGACTAATAAAACTAAATGGTTTATGTAGTCTTTTAAGTAAATTGTATAGATATATATAGATCATAGAGGTTGGGTGAAATGTGAATAATAAACTACTTTTTTTTTTGTCATTTTTTTGCTACTCCTTTGTCTCCTCATCTTTTTGGTTTGTTAATTAGTAATAAATTAAATAGATAATTAAAATGTATAGAAAGTAAATTGATTGCTAAGCCTATGTGGAATTAAATTAATTGCAGTGACATGTGGAATTAAATTTATTGCTTTTGCCTAACCTTTTAATTATATAGTATAGATTTAGTAATTAAGTGTTAATTTACTCAATTAGTTGAGGTATTATATAAGTTTAGAGGTAGAGGTAATTAGTTATTTAAAGTTACAAGAAGTTGTAATTTTAACTAACTAGTAATTATGGGACCCATTATATGTTGATATAATGGTAGTATACTACTCAAAAAGTGGAGTGTATATTATATTATTAATTGTAATATTTAAGTGTTAAATGATTACATTAATAATTAATTATGTAAGATAGTTGAACATATGACTTATAAGCATTTGTGGGACAAATGACAAAAGGCAAAAATGGACCAAAATGGGTCCATTATTTCGGCAATATGAGAGAGCAAAAGATGCTCAAGTTTTGTCTTGTTCATTTGTTAGAATATAGTGTGATTGAGACACTTCTATGACACATCTTACAACCATGTTTCCTACACTCTACCCATGATAAACAAACAAGTAAAAACAAATGGGCAAGATTCCCCCATGCCTTATGCCCACCGGTTTTGGTGCTCATAAAATGAGCAGCTGTTGCTCATTTTTTACTACTCTAGTTTTTACTTCTTTTGCTTAATTCTTCCTCACATGCAAAGTAACAAAACTCTCTAAAAATACTAATACACTCAATATATTATTAGAGGTAGTAATACTAGAAATATTAGTATTATTAAGGTTACATTTCTACTATATATCTAGTTAATATTAGTAGGAATTTTTGGGATTAATCTTGGGTGCAACTTATTGAAGTGTCTTCTATACTGGAGTCTTAGGAGGATCATCCATCATATTTAGCTCATGAACAAGTGAAGGAAGGTGACCTTACTTGTGCCCATATTTTCTAACCATTTAACAATGTAAGGAATATTGTTTTTCTTATAAATCTTTTATTTTGTTATGCATGCACTAGATCTAAAGAACAAATAATTAACAACTTATTAGTTCACTATTAGAGGAGTCTAATAATAGGTATATGAACCTAACAAGTGGTATCAGAGCATAAGGATGTTGCATGCTTAATCGGTTATTGTTTTTCCGAGTTAAAAGGCTAACATATAAAACTAAAAATTTGTGATTTATAAGTATAAGCCACGAAATCATCATGCATATTATATATTCTAGTCCTAAAATATTTTTAGGTCATTTTTATGATTTATGGAAATTTATTGCTCATTTTAATGATTTTTGGTCATTTTATTACATTTTTATGACTAAAATGGGAATTAAAATGCTAAAAATAGTTAAACTTAGTTTCTAACCTTGGACATTTTATATAACCTCACATGCATATTTTAAAAGTTGTGTGTAAAAGGTCAAGTTAATTTGATTAATATTGCATGATTTATGATTTTTATGAGATAAAAATGGATTAAAAGAGGTGAAATGGTTAAAAACAGTTAAATTTCGAATTAAGCCATGATTTTTAAATATGATGTCACATGCATAATTTACAGAGAGTATGTAAATTTCGAGATTAAAATATTTCTTTTAGCATGATTTATGGATTTTTGAGTAAAAATGGCATAAATAGTGACTATTTTAGCAAAAATTAGCTAAAACGTATTCCATAGCTTGAGAAAATTATTTTAAGTTGAATTAATATCCCACTAATCAGATCTAAGGTTGTAAAAATTATTGGAGTAATTTTGGATACTTTAAATATTTTATGAGATAAAACCGATTAAATGCAACTATATTTTTCTCAAAATAAATTCGAAAATTTTAACCATGATTTTTGACATTATGAGTGTCAAGGAATTATTCCAGAATATTCAAAAATTTAAAATTCAAATTTTGAAATTTCTATAATTTAATTTGGATTTATTTCATAAATATTAAGATTTTAAGGTAAAAAATGAGCATAAAATTAAATCAAGTTGAATTATTGTCAAAAATTTAGTGATGACTGATTGTTGAGTCCTAAAAGGTGTTAGAATAATTAACTTGAGCTTAGATGTGATTTAAGTGTTAATTAGTGATTTTAAAAGGTTATTATCACGCATTTCCATAAAACCGGGTTATATGTACGACATAAGTTAAATAGGGCGATTTGGCACATCATTTGGCATGATAGGTACATATTATAATGCTGCATATTTCAATTGTTGAATGACTTTTATTTATATAAATTTGAATGACCTAAGGCATCCTTGTTTGAAGAAACAATGAGAAATATCAAATTGAGTGGGAGTTCTAGCAAGAGTGTCCTTGCAAATGAAAGGAGTATTGGTATTATTAAAGGGAAGGCAAAAATGGGCGAGAAACCCAAACCTTATTATAAATTGGAAATGGATAGTGGGACTACCAAGACCAAAACCAAGAAGGGTGCCAAATCCTATGAGGAATGTCATTATTGTAATGTCATGGGCCATTGGAAGCGAAATTGCCCCAAGTATTTGGAAGATATCAAGTTGGACTTATTACTCCAAGTGGGACTTGGAAATGTGGAAAAGCTAAACAAGGGTGATGTGGATCGCCGACAATGAAATGGAGCTCGGGTAGCCGCCACTTCAAGAGAAATTTATATAATTGTTTTGGCAAATAGCTTTGAGTTATAATTTACATAATTGTTATTATGTACCCACTTAGTCTAAAACATTATTTCCATTTCTATGTGAGACATGAAAGGATTTATATTTTGCCATCAAAGACAATTGTTGTATTTTGTTGAAAATAGACATGGATGTGAGCCATGTTACTTATCTTTATGATACACAAGTTTTAGACAGTTCCAACTCATGTAAAGATATCTACATAATACGATCCAAAAGACTCATAACTAGTAATCCAAATGATTTGTACATTTGACTTTTCAATTAGGTTACGTAAATGAGAAATTCATTAAACGCTAGTGTCGACTAGAATTATTGGACCATTTGGTTTTCAATCATATGGTATATGCGAATCTTGTCTCCTTTGCAATATAATTCGTACTTCCTTTAGTGGTAAAGAAACACGAGCAAGTGATTTGTTAGGACTAATACATGCCAATGTATGTGGTCATACGAGCATCATCGCAAGGAGAGGTTATGACTACTTCGTCACTTTTACCAATGATTTAATTAGATAAGGGTATATTTACTTAATCAAATAAAAGGTGAAGTATTTGAGAGATTTGAGAAATTTCTAAAATCACGTAGAGAACCAATTGAATAAAGTTCTAAGCATTACGACCCAATCGTAGTGGCAAAGATCTAAGTTATAAATTTGATTTATTAAAGATGGATTATGACCTAGCGTCACTACCCATAAGATCAAACTAATATGAGTTGATTTGAGTTGTTGAACTCAATTTTGGGAAATTGCAATCCAATACGGACAAGTAATTCTAAATGGATGGTCAACCATGAGATACCTAGAATAGAGAGTCTATTAAACAGATGACATGGATAAGACTCGCATATTATCAAGCTGTCATGTTAGGATGGCCTTTTGAAAGATAATAAATAGTCTAGATAAACTCTTAATACTCCGTTAAAAATATATGTTTGTGACTCACAAAGCTATCTCTCATGAATATTGATATATTTCTGAGAGATAGAGTGGGAGTCAATCGTCACAAACATCTCTTATAGTTAAAATGTTACTTTGTGAAAGTAATAGAATTATAGAGTGGGAGTTGGTATTGAACTATAATCTATGAAGATAGTTTGAGGGCATAGTTCAGTGGGAGTTTATCGCACATGTCTTATTGTTCAAAAATATTACTTTGTGAAAGTGATAGTATCATGACCTTGTTACATACGAGCCGAAGCATTACAATCCGAAAATTGTTACTCAAGAGTAGATTTGCTTTAAGGCGCGGGTCTCCTCAAAAGGTAAATAGAGCTTTAGAGTACACAAATGCATAAGATTTACATGAAGATGTTGATTAAGATAAATTGTGTTAGGAATTGCCGCATTTCATTTTAATGAAGAATGGTAAAATCAAATTCGCTTTTCTAAAATGGGAATTTAGAGATGGAAGTGTTTGAAACACAAAATCTTAGATGAAGATCTAAGAATCCTAACATATTATGCGTAGCTTTCTTAAGTGATCTTAGAATGATCTTAAGCAAGCATTAAAGGATTATACTTTTCGTTTATGTGATAATAGTGAATTGTTTCATTCATATGATTGAAGAATCATGATATACATGAAGTTAAG
Source organism: Silene latifolia (assembly GCF_048544455.1). Taxonomy (NCBI): domain Eukaryota; kingdom Viridiplantae; phylum Streptophyta; class Magnoliopsida; order Caryophyllales; family Caryophyllaceae; genus Silene; species Silene latifolia. The sequence continues at coordinate 11,844,099 of NC_133534.1, forward strand.
TGGGAGCTAGAATTGTTTCTCTATGTCTTATATATTGATAACATATTACTTATTGAGAATAATGTACCAATTCTCTCTTCTGACAAGAGTGATTGGGAGACTAGAAAAAGGTGCAATATACCTTAGATTACCGAATCTATGTGAGAGTATATTGGCATAGAGTTGAGAGTCTTATGAGGATAAGATCTTTCGTATCTGTTTAACATCAACAAGGATGAATGGGTTATTCATGTTGATGAAAGTGGAATTACTATGATGGAGTCATAGTCATTCACTAAATCTATTAAGTTGTTGAACACATGAAATCGAATTCTAATATTTCCGCCATTAGAACGATTATATATGCAGACAGACGCACGTGCTGTGATGAAACATATGCCTAGGGTATTATAAGTCAATAACAAGATAATTCCCATCATATGGCTTGTGAGAGCCTTAAAGAACATCCTTGAGATTCTTGAGAAGAATTAAGGATTCATTCATATGTTTGGATGATAAACTAAGTTACGTGTTGAAGTGTTGCACAAACTTTAGTTTCCAAAACAAAAGGGATTTGTTATAATCCTAGGATATCTTATTGACTAAGGAGTAAGAGACTAAAAGGGTGTTTTAGTTTCGCACATTGCAGATGCTACAAAAGGAATCTAAGTTAACTGTTATAAAATAGTCAACGTAGGAATTAAGGGTGAATCCCTCTACAAATGACTTTATCACAAGTTATATGATAACAGTGGGAGCATCTTTCAAGTTAAAGAGCCCAAATCTAGTAAGAAGCCTAGACAAATACTTAGAAATGAATTCATGTCATTAAAGATGACATTGAATGGAAGGAAATATCAATTAATAAAGTTGGAATATATGGATATCGGGTATATCCACTTCCCAAGCTTGTATTGCATTTTAACTAGTGTTAAAAATACACTAAAGATTATAGAATATGAAGTAGTAATAGTGTAGTGACTATTCATATGTGATAATCACATTTATCGTTTGAGTTTTATTAAACTCACCCGCTATCTTGTCGTATCCGAATGGGTTGTAGAGACAAATTGAACCCCATTAAAGTGAACTGGATTGACATGGTATTCGCCCCTAGTTACTTATATGAGGTGACGTCTCCAAGTGACTAGAGTGTGATGCGATTGATGGCAAGTTCAAGTGCTATAGAGTTATATGGGATGACTAGTCGATCACATAGGCAGAGTGTATGGGACACTCTGTCGGATAGTGACCGCTTATAGAGTTCTGGTAATTCATAAAGCCTGGTCGTGGCAAGAGCTTGTAATACCACTCAAATTTTATAGTGTCTATATTTTCTAAACTCAAACTTCGGGGACGAAGTTCAATTTAAGGGGGAAATATTGTAATACCCTAAATATTTCTAATATTTAATAAATAACTTTCATATTAAAAAGAATAAATATTTAACTTAGTTTTAAATTTTATTTAGTTTTGAAAAAGGGCCATCAGGTTTAACTCTTATTTAAAGTTTCTTTACCTAATTTCCTAATCACAAAATTCTCCTAATTTGGCTATCTTAGGCCGTCTAAGTATTTAATGGCTTCTAGTATGTCATATCTGTTATGTTCACAAGATTCCTCCCACAAACCTTGTTTTATCCGTCTTTGCTCTTGGCTTCATAAGTTTCTCAGGCACATAATTGTTGTTGCATCATCGTTGTTTCCATATTTCTCTCTTCTACATTAATTTGTTTGCTGGGTTGATTTTCAAGGTAGTAAACCGTTTTCGAGTTTATTTTGCAATAAGGTAACACGATTCTACCGATCCTATTATTATTATTATTACTATTGTTCGAGGTTGTGTGCATATGTGCTATTTGATTTGTGCGGATTTACATGCTGAGATTTATTACTTTTTTCGTTTGATGTATAATATTAATAGTATTGTTCCTTTTTATTAATTTTTATTTTGGTGAGATGGGTTAGCCAAAATTATTTAAGACGTTAATCATCTAATTAGCAGGTTGGCGAGAACTTGTAGGTAATACGAGTATGAGGGTCATAGATAATTTAATACCATATATTACGCAACCTTTGAATTGGTTTTAGTGGGATGTCATGTAGGATTACTATTGTATTTGTTTTTAAGTGCAGAGAACAAAGACGAGCAATGAGTTTTGGTAATAAGACTATGAGTAATGGTAATGGTGCATACATGATAATGGTGGACATTGTTAGTTGAATTAATAGCTTGATTTAATTAGGGTTGTGCGTATTTTTGACGAGGTAATGATTTTATCGTGAATTTTTTTACGGCTTTTTAGCCAAGGCTGAGTGATATAGAAAATTACGGTGGTATTGTATTGTTAGTTGTCTTCTCTCTTTGACCTCGACTCGCGGGTGAGTAGCTTAAAGTCTTGTACTTTAAGTGATGAGCAGTTCCTTTAATGGAATATTTGACAATACCGATATTGAAATTGAGATGGAAATTGGTTACTGGTATTGAGTTATGAGTTATGGGGCCTTTGTGCCGAGTTATGTTTACGGTCCAGTGTGACCATGGTTACTGAGTTATTTGAGTTTGAGATCGATATTGAGATGGAAATATTGTTTCGCGGTTTTATCCCGCCAGTTCACTCACCGCTTGTCACTGGTCATAGGGTCGACGATGAGAATGCAATATGAGGCAGTTGGAGTATTATACTATGAGACGGAGTAATGAGTGAGACATAATAATGAGCTGAGACTTAGTTAATTATGAAGGAATGAAATAAGAGTTGTATTAGAGGAATAGAATCGAGTTGGTTTGAGGTACTGGTTAGTTAATGGGGAGTGTTTTTATTATTCTCTCTGTTTCTTTTTATTTTTACATGTCTGTGTTTCCACGCCATGACCATAAACTAAGTTGCTTATATTGAGGTATTATCTGTTACTCAGCTTTCCGGCTGACGCCTTTTCCTCCCTTTTGGGCTACTCGTCATGGGGTAGTTCCTTTCTGTCTACTGGTTTTGCTTTCAGGTCTTCCGCTGCTGTTCAAAAGGATTTGTTTTCAAGACAAGATTTTATTTAAAGACTTTGTAAAAGTTTTAGTTCTTTTTGTATATTTTATTTTAAGAGACATTTGTAAGAAGAAACTTTGTATATTAATTATAATATCTCTGTATTTCGGCGCGTTTTATATGTAAAAGTTAGTTTTAATTTAGCCGAAAATCAGGGGTGTTACAGAGCTACTATAGTATTCTTATGAGTCAATTCTTTTGACTAGAGACTATTCGCCCAAGTTGGCACAACTTCTGATTAGCTTTGATTTATCCTCTACGATTTCGTAAATGAGGTCAAACTGGGTATATTTTGGGTTAGGATGGACTGTGGCTGAACGAAGGGAATAGGGCGATAGGAATTGTCCACCCCTTGTCAGGGTTGTTTGAAATCTCAAGGCCACTCGAGGAGTAGTTAACTGGAAATGCGTGGCCACGCTCGGAAGGTATTTATGATAGATAATTCCGGTCAGACAGTTAATCTCCAGATCGAGAAAACCACTCAAGATATGATCAAGTGTAAGTACGACCTGCAAGACACCTTGCATTGAGTGGGAGATTGTAATAGGACAAGAGAATTGGTGACGCACACTTGTCGAGGACAAGTGGGAGATTGTTAGGAAATGTGTCCTCAACAATAGTGCGATCACATGATTTAAATATCATTATTAAATCCCATACTAAGAATACGTGAGGGATGATTCTTTATATAGTCGACTGACCGTCATTAATCGGTAATGATTGGCTAACTAGAGTTTGACATTACTGTCGTGTGACGGTGGTGGTCAGTTGATCCCTTTAGGTTACACCTATAGGATGAGGCCCAAATAGATATTTAATTAATTGTATGTGATACAGATTAATTAATTCCTTAATTATGGGAGTGCAATTTTGCGTCTTATTGTAATGTGATTAAATAAGATTTAATTTAATAATTAAGTGTTAATTTACTAAATTAGTTGAGGTATTATATAAGTTTAGAGATAGAGGTAATTAGTTATTTAAAGTTACAAGAAGTTGTAATTTTAACTAACTAGTAATTATGGGACCCATTATATGTTGATATAATGGTAGTATACTACTCAAAAAGTGGAGTGTATATTATATTATTAATTATAATATTTAAGTGTTAAATGATTACATTAATAATTAATTATGTAAGATAGTTGAACATATGACTTATAAGCATTTGTGGGACAAATGACAAAAGGCAAAAATGGACCAAAATGGGTCCATTATTTCGGCAATATGAGAGAGCAAAAGATGCTCAAGTTTTGTCTTGTTCATTTGTTAGAATATAGTGTGATTGAGACACTTCTATGACATATCATACAACCATGTTTCCTACACTCTACCCATGATAAACAAACAAGTAAAAATAAATGGGCAAGATTCCCCCATGCCTTATGCCCACCGGTTTTGGTGCTCATAAAATGAGCACTTGTTGCTCATTTTTTACTACTCTAGTTTTTACTTCTTTTGCTTAAAATGAATCCGGGGTAGAAGTTGTAGGAGCTAAAGCAAAGACTTAGGAGACGTCCTAAAGTCGCGAACTCGCCCTACGATTTTGAACCGGTCACATGGGGTACGTGTCGGGATCGTATGTGTTATCTTCTTATTTGAGTATTTATATAGTAACATGTGGTGTTGAATGGTGGATATGTGAATGTGGAAGATAGGAGGTATGGAGTAAATGTTGATAGAAATGTGACTTGTATGATTGGATAAATGAGGCATGTTGTTTGTTTTATAATGTGGCATGCTAGAAATATGGAAGTAAAGTTATCTTCTTGAGTTTATAAAGAGTTGTTTATATATATATACGAATTGTTGTTGTTTTATGTTTGTATATAAAGTTGTAATGTATAGTTGGGAAAGAAAGATAAGCATGCGGTTAGTTATACGAGTCCGCATGACCCGATCGAGTGGGGGGGAACTCGATTGAGTAGGTGAGAGGCTCGATCGAGTGGGTCTGACTCGATCGAGTAGGTAGTTTTGTGTTTTCTGGGCAGAAGCGTGTTTTTGGGCGCTCGATCGAGTAGGTGGGGGCACTCGATCGAGTGGGGTCAGCTCGATCGAGTGGCTAGTCAGCTCGATCGAGTGCTTTTTTTAGCAGTGTTTTGATCGGGTTCTGGAGTCGAGGCATTCGATCGAGTAGGTTGGGCACTCGATCGAGTGACCTCAACTCGATCGAGTGGGTTATGGGTCTCGGTCGAGTGGGTTTTATACAGGTCGTATGCATGTTTAAGGTTACGGTATGAGTGTTTATGTCTACCTTTTTTTATATAGTTACAAGATGCCGCCGAAAAGAACTGCTTTGTACGCTATAGCTGAGAGTATGACCGTGGATGATGTAGTGAAGATGTTGGAGCACCAAGATGCTCTTAAAGAAGCTTTGAAAAGAGTGGGGAAGGATAAGGAGGTTGATCACTCCAAGATCAGCATCCATATAGCTAGGTTCAATCCTAAAGAGTATAACGGAAAGGGGGCGCCAATCCTGCTGGATAATTGGCACAGGGAGATGGAGAATATCCTGGAGTTGGTGCATTGCCCGGATGAGTTGAAAGTGGAACATGCTGTGTTCTACTTGAGGGAAGCGGCAGGTGAGTGGTGGGATAAGGTTAAGGTGAGTGCTAGGGAGATTTACATGAAGCAGGGGCTACCTGCAATACCTTGGGATCAGTTCATAAAAGCTATAAGACGTGAGTTTGTGCCGGAACATGTGAGGAGTAAGCTGAGGGAAGAGTTTGACGAGTTTAAGATGACATCTGATATGACGGTGGCTAAGTACTACCGTAAGTTTAATGGGAAATCCAGATATACTGAGGATATAGGGTTGAGTGAGGAGAACTTAGCTTTGAGGTTTGAGAAGGGGTTGACCCCCAAGATTATGGAGAAGCTACCGGTGGGAGTCCTTACAGATGTTAAGGAAGTCTATGAGCGAGCTGGGAGGGCTGAGAGGTTGGTTGAGATGACCAAAGAGAGGGGTGATTAGAAGAGGAAAGCTGAGAGTGAGGGGGTGGTCAGTCCCGCTATAAGAAGAGTAATCATAATCAGGTGAGAGCATATTCATCTGGTTCAGGGTTTAGTGCTGGGGATTCATATGGGCGTGACCGAGGGAGTGGTAGCAGTAGTTAGGGTATGACCTGCTATAACTGTGGCAGTGTGGGCCACAAGAGACATGAGTGCACCAGTGCGGTGAGTGGGGGTTTCCATAGACCGTCACAAGGGAGCTTTTCACAGGGTCCTGCATAGAGTTATGCGAGTAACAGGCTGGCTGGATCATGGAACAACAGGGGAGGTCAGAACAACAACAGTGGGGGCAACCGCAATGGCGGTAATTCTTATCAGAAACCAGCTACGAACACCAACAACAACCAGGGGTCGGGTGCTAAACCGACTACCTCAGCTAGTATTGTCCAGGGAGATGGGCCGAAGACCAGTGGCAAGCTGTTTATGATGGAGAAGAAAACAGCTAAGGACTATGCTCACGTTATAACTGGTACATTTATTGTTAATGGTGTTTATACCTTTGTTTTGTTTGATTCGGGAGCGTCACAGTCGTTTGTATTATCGAGTCATGTTAAAAGGTTGGGTTTGAGTGAGTTTAAGTCTGTAAGAGAGGAAGTTTTTATACCTTCGGGTGAGTCTGTATCTTGTGGGAGGTTTTATAGAGGTGTATCCATGATAGTTGGGCAAGTTTATCTACCTGTAGACTTGCTAGAATTTCCTTTAGACGGTTTTGAGATGATAGTCGGGCTGGATTGGTTGGGAAAGTACAAAGCTAAGATAGATTGTCATCAAAAGAAATTTTCTCTGAGAGGTCCTAAGGGGATTAGTGTGTCTTATCGTGGGTTTGTTGTCAAACCCAAAGTTATGTTGATTGCAGCGGTGACCTTGAAGTCCTATCTGAGGAAGGGGTGCCCGTTGATCTTGTGCCATGTGAGGGATCACAGAGTGGAGAGTCCGACAGTTGAGCAGATACCAGTTGTGTGGGAGTTTCCAGATGTCTTTTCGTAGGAGATTGCGGGGTTGCCACTAAAGAGGGAGATAGATTTCAGTGTTGAGCTGAAACCGGGGACGGGGCCAATCTCTAAGGCACCGTACCGGATGGGTCCTAAGGAGTTGGAGGAGCTAAGGAAGCAGTTAGATGATCTGATTAAGAGGGGATACATTAGACCTAGTGTATCACCATGGGGAGCACTAGTTCTGTTTGTGAAAAAGAAAGATGGGAACCTGAGGTTGTGCATAGACTATAGGGAGCTTAACAGAGTAACGGTGAAGAACAAGTATCCTTTGCCAAGGATAGATGATTTGTTTGATCATTTGAGCGGTGCATCAGTCTTTTCTAAGATTGATTTGAGGTCAGGTTACCATCAGGTGAAGATTAGAGAGGAGGACATACCAAAGATAGTTTTCCCGTCGAGGTATGGTCACTATGAGTATGTGGTGATGCCGTTTGGGTTATCTAATGCACCAGCTGTGTTTATGGATTTGATGAACCGGTTCTTTACTCAGTTCTTGGATAAGTTTGTGGTGGTTTTCATAGATGACATCTTAGTCTTTTCTAAGACTAAGGAGAGCATGAGGAGCATCTGGGGATGGTGCTGCAGACCTTGAGGGAACCTGAGTTGTATGCAAAGTTATCCAAGTGTGAGTTATGGTTAGAGGAGGTAGCTTTTTTGGGGCATCTGATTTCAAAGAAAGGGGTAGCTGTGGATCCGGCAAAGATTGAGGCAGTTACCAAGTGGGAAGCACCAAAGAATGTAGTTGAGATCAGGAGTTTCTTGGGTTTAGCAGGATATTATCGACGGTTCGTGAAAGATTTCTCCAAGATTGCTATACCTATGATAGCTTTGATAAGGAAAGAGAACAGGTTTCGCTGAGATGAAAGTTGTGAGACGGCGTTCCAAACATTAAAGGAGCGTTTAACCACAACTCTAATCTTAGCATTGCTTGAAGGGAGTGAAAACTTTGAGGTGTATACGGATGCTTCAAATAATGGGTTGGGTTGTGTGTTGATACAGAATGGGAAGGTGATTGCTTATGCTTCTAGGCAATTGAAGCCCTATGAGGAGAATTACCCTACACATGATCTGGAGTTGGGTGCAGTTGTGTTTGCTCTTAAGATTTGGAGACATTACCTATACGAGGAGACATTTAAGGTATTTTCATATCACAAGAGTCTCAAGTACATCTTCACTCAAAAAGAGTTGAACATGAGACAGAGGAGGTGGATGGAGTTGATTGACGATTATGACATGGACATTATCTACCATGAAGGGAAAGCCAATGTGGTAGCAGATGTCTTGAGCAGAAAGACTGTGTAGTCTTTGTGCACAGCTATATCTTTGATGAGATTGAGAGATGAGGCGGGGAAGTACGGGATACGTATGATCCAGAAAGGAGATGCTATGGAAGATTTGACAGTGCAGCCTGATCTTTATGATGATATTCGTAGTAAACAGGCGTTGGATCCCAAGATTGTGGAGTGGAGAGCTGGACTAGAGAAAGGGACAGTGCCTAGATTCTCTATTCATACAAATGGTAGTGTGAGATTTGATGGGAGGTGGTGTGTCCCTAATGATGAGGAGCTGAAAAAGATGATCATGACAGAGGCTCATTGTACACCATACTCGGTACATACAGGCGGTGACAAGCAATACAAGGATTTGAAAAAGACTTTCTGGTGGCCTAGGATGAAGAAAGAAATAGCTGAGTTCGTGGCTTGTTGTTTGACATGTCAGAGAGTGAAAGGGGAGCAGCGACGACCACAAGGTAAGATTCAGTGTCTAGAGATACCTAAGTGGAAGTGGGAGTCCATTTCTATGGATTTTATCGTGGGTTTACCGAAGAGTCAACATGGTAACAACATGATATGGGTTATAGTGGACCGACTGACCATGTCAGCTCATTTTATGCCAATGAAAGATACATGGACTAAGACACAGTTAGCTATGGCTTATCGAAAGAATGTGGTGAGATTACATGGGGTGCCTAAAGATATAGTGTCTCACAGAGATTCGAGGTTTATCTCACGGTTTTGGAAAGAGTTGCAGGAGTATTTGGGAACTACTTTGAAGATGAGTACAACATTTCATCCTGCGATAAATGGCCAGACGGAGAGGACCATCAAGACTCTAGAGGATATGTTGCAAGCTTGTGTTATGGATTTTGGTGGTAGCTGGGGACAGAGGTTAGATCTGATTGAGTTTTCTTACAACAACAGCTATCACACCAGTATTGGCATGGCGCCATTTGAGGCTTTATATGGGAGGAGATGTAGGAGTTCGATTTGTTGGGACGATAGTGCTGAGGCAGTGGTTTTAGGACCAGAGATGGTTCAAGAGATGGTTCATGAGATGGTGGAGCAGATTAAGCTGATCAGACAGAGGATGAGAGCGGCCCAGGATCGACAAAAGAGTTATGCTGATCTACATCAACGGGATATAGGGTTTCAGGTTGGGGACAAGGTTCTTTTGAAGTGTCTCCTATGCGTGGGGTCATGAGATTTGGTAAGAAAGGGAAGCTGAGCCAGAAGTTCATAGGACCGTATGAGATCTTAGACCGTGTGGGTGAGGTTGCTTATCGGTTTGTTTTACCGTCTGCTTTGGGTAGGGTACATAATGTGTTTCATGTGTCTCAGCTGCGGAAGTATGTTAGTGATCTGTCACATGTGTTAGAGGTAGAGAACATAGAGCTGGATGAGTCCTTATCTTATCTTGAGGTGTCTAAACAGATTCTTGACCGAAAAGTTAGGAAAACCAGACATGGTGAGACAATGTTGCTTAAGGTTCTTTGGTCTAATCATGAGGTTGAGGAGACTACGTGGGAGGCGGAAGAGACTATGAGGAAGCAGTACCCGTCTCTTTTTGATCAGTTGTGTATGGTTATGGGGACGTAACCTTGTTTCTTTTAGGGGGTAGGAGATGGTCGCGAAGAGTTTTTACATGTTTTTAAGTTGATTTTGATATAGTTAGTAGTTGTTTGAGTCGGGTTGAGTTGGTTTGGTAAGTATTTTTTAGAGTTTTATGTTGAGTTTGTTTTTGTTGTTGTGTCGGGAGAGTGTTAGTGTGTTTTTGTTTTGTTGTGGTTTGAACTTCGGGGACGAAGTTCTTTTTAAGGAGGGAAGACTGAAATACTATCGTTTTATGAGTCTTTGGGTACTCTATTGAAGCAAATCAAGGCAAACCTAGCCCCATTGAGCCCGGTTTTGGACCATCACGCAATTTGAGGTCCAAGACCAAACCCGTCTAAAGAAAATATCGAACTTTTGGCCTAGGATCCTCATATCAAGGATTGGAGGATTTTTACATGATATCTTTTGTCTTAAAAGGAATTGAACCATGTGGAACAAGGTAGATAAAATCGAGTGATAGGGACATTTGCACGGTTTTATAGACTTATCAAGGGGTCGCTTTCAACCTTTCCTCTTTTGAACAAGCAAGTTCTAATACACCTTTGGAAGGCTACCAAAAGCATGAACCGGTTTTGTGAGCTTCTAAAAGGTCTATTGTGATCATAAATAAGTCAATAGAACATGCCAAAGGGCGGTTGTGTCCTTATGCTTTATGTCATTGTCTTGTGTAAGTTGTGTAAGGTCTAGAGGACCGTTTTTCTTGTTGTTTTTTCGGCCCTTATGGGAGCCTTAGATCTTAGTTTGTAATCAAGGGTCAAGATTGTATGGCTTGTAGTATAAAAGCCAAGGTTAGACATGAGAAAAATCAGAATTTGATAAAAGAACAAACACAAGTTAGAAACCTTGATTTCTACTAATCTCCTTTGCTTAGTGCTGGGAAATCCTCTTTTGCTTAGTGCTTAGAGTCGGGTATTTTCTTTACTTAGTACTTGAAATTATCCTTAGGCTTAATCTAGTGGCTTTGTGCTTGGGTTAAGTCATATCCCAATCACATCCTTTACTCTATTCGATTGTAGAGTTCTGGAACCGTGGTTTAAACAGTTCTGTCGACTGTTCGATTGCAGTCCTCAGAGTTTCTGTTGAGTTTTTAGTCGTTTTTATCACGATTAAATAGTCCAAAACACTATCCAAATTGACTCCTTTTGAATCAAAACCCGAGTCTTGAGAGTTTCACTTCAAATTGGTTATCAGAGCAAAGGTTTAACACAATTCCATTGTTGTGTTAGTCTTGGGTTGGTAATCCTTCTTGTGAGTCCACAAAACCTCAACTACTTTCAAAAACACAAAAACAACCATGAGTGAAGAAAGGCTACTTGGAATTGAGACTCAAGTAACACGACTCTCCAAGAAATGTGACTACATGTTGAATGCCCTCAACGACTTCATTCCAACATCAACAAAGAAGGAAAGGAGCCATAGCCGGATGGGAAGAAAGCAAGCTTATGGAACACAAGGGCCATGCTCGGATCCAAGGGTCCTCGACAAAAACTCAAAGGTACAAAGTCCTAGCCTTCATGATAGTTTAAATCCGAATGTGGGTCTTAACTTAGTAACATGGAGAGTAATGCATACTCAACCCCAACCCTTAGAGATGGATCAAAGACACCAAATCTTTCGGTCTAGATGTACCATAAAGGGAAAGGTTTGTAATCTAATCATTGATGGGGGGAGTTGTACCAATGTAGCATCTAGTACCCTTTTCGAAAAGCTTTCCCTACCCACACAAGACCACCCATGTCCTTATAAATTGAGATGGCTCAACAAAGGAGCCGAGGTGAGGGTTGACAAGCAATGCTTGGTATCTTTTTCCATTGGTAAAAACTATGTAGATGAGGCCCTTTATGATGTTTTACCCATGGATGCTTGTCATCTTTTACTTGGTAGACCTTGGGAATTTGATAGAGATTCGGTACATCATGGGAGGGATAACACATACACTTTCAAATTCGGCTCAAGAAAAATTATCCTTTCACCATTACCCCCACCTATCAAACCAACAACTCCATCATCCATGGTTGAACCGACAAGAGAGGTTTTGTTAATTGATGAGGCCGAAATGTTACGAGAATTGAAAGGTGAAGATGATATCTATGTCCTAGTGGCCAAGGACATGCTTGGGGAAAACGAGATGACCCTCCCTTTAGAAATCAGAGAGCTCTTAAATAACTATGAAGATGTGTTTCCTAGTGAGCTCCCAAGTGGCTTGCCTCCCCTTAGGGGAATTGAACATCAAATCGATTTCATTCCGGGTGCTACCCTCCCCAACAAAGCCGCATATCGAAGTGATCCAAAAGCTTCTCAAGAGTTACAACAACAAATTGGGGAACTCATGAGTAAGGGTTTTGTGAGGGAGAGCCTTAGTCCTTGTGCCGTTCCGGCCTTGCTCGTGCCAAAGAAAGATGGGTCTTGGAGAATGTGTACCGATAGTAGAGCCATTAACAACATCACCATTAAGTATAGATTTCCTATACCTAGACTTGACGACATTCTAGATGAACTTAGTGGAGCTCAAGTGTTCTCAAAGATAGATTTGAGGCAAGGATACCATCAAGTAAGGATCAAGGAAGGGGATGAGTGGAAAACGGCTTTCAAGACTAAGTATGGGTTATATGAATAGCTTGTGATGCCATTCGGTCTCTCTAATGCGCCTAGCATGTTCATGAGGCTCATGACCGCGGTACTTAGGCCGTATTTGGGCCGATTTGTGGTTTTTTATTTTGATGATATCTTGGTCTATAGTCCTTCCAAGGAAGAGCATTTCAAACACTTGCAAGCACTGTTCGAAACCCTTAGTGAACACAAATTGTACGGTAAAATCGAGAAGTGTTCATTTCTAAAAAGTGATGTTCAATTCTTGGGTTTCATCATCTCCAACCAAGGCATTCTTGTTGATCAAGAGAAAGTTAAGGCAACCAAGACATGGCCAATACCAAAGACCATCACGGATGTGAGAAGTTTTCACGGCTTAGCCTCTTTTTATAGGAGATTCATCAAAGATTTTAGCACCATCATGGCTCCCATAACCGAATGTATGAAGAAGGGTGAGTTCAAATGGGGAGGGAAGGCTGAGGAGTCCTTCTACACCATCAAACGGTTACTTTGTGAATCGCCTATTCTTTCCTTACCCAATTTCAATAAGCTATTTGAAGTTGAGTGCGATGCTAGTGGAGTTGGGGTAGGAACCGTTCTCTTACAAGAACACAAGCCTATTGCCTACTTTAGTGAGAAGTTGAGTGGTGCCAAGCTCAATTATTCAACATATGACAAGGAATTTTATGCCATTGTTCGAGCCCTAACCCATTGGAGTCATTACTTGAAGCCACGGCCCTTTGTCCTCCATTCGGACCATGAGGCTCTCAAATACATCAATGGTCAACATAAGCTCAATCATAGGCACGCCAAGTGGGTAGAATTTCTATAATCCTTTAACTTTTCAAGCAAGTATATTGAAGGGAAGGACAATGTGGTAGCGGATGCTCTATCTAGGAGGTTCATTATGTTGAGTTTTATGGAGAAAAGAGTCCTTGGGTTTGAGCACATGAAGGAGTTATACCAAGAGGATCCGGATTTCAAAGAAGATTGGGAACTACTTCAAGGGGGTCAAATCAAAATCAAGAGCAAGTACTTGACTCAAAATGGGTTCTTGTTTCATGGAAACCGGTTGTGCATACCAAGGGGACCGTATAGAAGTCTCTTAGTAAGGGAAGTCCACTCAAATGGTCTTGCCGGTCACTTTGGCATCCAAAAGACTTATGACATCCTACAAGAACAATTCTATTGGCCCAAGATGCTTGGATATGTCCAAGATGTGATCAAGAGGTGTGCTCCTTGCCAACAATCAAAGGCCTACTTCCAAACGGGTCCTTATAGCCCTCTACCCGTCCCAAATCAACCATGGGAAGATATTAGCATGGATTTCATTGTTGCCTTACCAAGAACTTCAAGGGGTAATGATTCCATCATGGTGGTTGTGGACCGTTTTAGCAAAATGGCTCGCTTTATTGCTTGTAAGAAAACGGAGGATGCAACTAGTGTAGCCGAGCTCTATTTTAAGGAAGTGGCCAAGCTCCATGGTATTCCCAAGTCTATTGTCTCGGATAGGGACTCAAAATTCATGAGCCACTTTTGGAGGACCTTATGGAAATTACTCAAGACTAGGTTGCTTTTTAGCACCTCCCACCACCCCCAAACCGATGGTCAAACTGAAATCACCAACAAAACATTGGGGCGGATACTAAGGTACACCGTTACCAAGTCCTTGAAAGATTGGGATCTCAAGTTGGCTCAAGCCGAATTCGCATTTAACCGAGCTCCTTCTACCACCACGGGCAAGTCCTCATTCGAAGTAGTCTATGGTGTCAACCCAATGATGCCCACGGACTTGGCACCCATCAAGAGAAGCATTATTGATTATGATGCTAAGAAAAGGGTTGAGCAAATGCTCCATATTCATGAGCAAGTCAAGAAACAAATTGAGAAGAGTAACGAGGTTCACAAAGCTAAGTCCAAAGGTTCTATGAGGTCCAAGAATTTCGAGCCCGGAGATCTTGTATGGTTACATTTAAGAAAGGAAAGATTCCCCGACAAGAGAAAGAATAAGCTCATGCCAAGGGCCGATGGTCCTTTTAAAATACTCAAAAAAATTGGACCTAATGCCTACAAACTCAACCTTCCCGGAGATTATGAAGTTCACGGCACATTCAATGTTGGGGATTTGAGTCCTTATTATGAAGAACTTAGTGATGACCATGTCGAGGATTTGAGGGCAAATCCTTTTCAAGAAGGGGATATTGAAGCAAATCAAGGCACACCTAGCCCCATTGAGCCCGGTTTTGGACCATCACGCAATTTGAGGTCCAAGACCAAACCCGTCTAAAGAAAATATCGAACTTTTGGCCTAGGATCCTCATATCAAGGATTGGAGGATTTTTACGTGATATCTTTTGTCTTAAAAGGAATTGAACCATGTGGAACAAGGTAGATAAAACCGAGTGATAGGGACATTTGCACGGTTTTATAGACTTATGTGGACAGCGGGCCGCCCACGGGGGCGCTTGGTGAGAAACGGGACAAGCGTTTCCATTTTGTATGGAGTCGTCACCAATTTTTATGGGAAATTGGAACCGTTCGAGTACCTCGTGTCATGTCAAGACACAAAGTAGTGACATGAACACTAAGCAATCGTTACCCTTAGCATTCTATGTCTAGAATGACTCTCGTGGATGCCAATGAACACGGGTGCTCACGGAGATCTGGAGTAAGGGGTGAGGGTACGTATTAGGAAGCTCTTTTGATCGAACACCTAATCCCGCCCGCCTCGATAGCGGCCTCTACTAATGATTAGGGAAGTTATCTATACTCGATATATCGTCGGCTATATGCATGCAATGCAACATCCAAGTTTTAATCCTAACATGTGAGAATTAGACTAAGTCGGTTGACACGTAATTAGCATACAATTGGGGTCGAAGTAGGAATTTAATGCTCATTTATATGTGAAACATACAAGCAATAAAAGAAATACAATAATTATAAATTACAATAATGGAAATTACATTAATTACAAAGGATTAGGCGATTCATGTCGAAAATACCTTTAAAACGGATAATTTGATAAAAAGGATAAAAGAATTAACGAACAGGAATTAGGTGATAATACGATTAATAGTTTAGTTAATACGTAAACTAATTAATTACGTCAAGGCAGAAAAGGAGTTCAGAGGCAGAACTCATCCCGGAAACAGCGCAGAGGGGATCGCGCCCTCTCGGAAGAGGCAGCAGACGCTGCGTCTGTTCCAAGGGTGAATTCGGTCGTGAAAGCGGAACTGCAAACCGTTAATGTCGATTGGTAAATTTGATGATTGATTGATAATATTTACTCGGATGAAAGTGATTAACAGATTAATTATATGTGAACGATGGTCATAAAAGCGATAAACATGAATGAGATGGAATTAAACGAATTAATTACATGAATGAACGATATTAACAAACTAACTAAACAAATTAATTAGATTAAACATGATGAATGCGACGAATTAACAATGAATATGATAAAAGACAGGTTAGAATGTATCAATGAATGAATTTCAGAAACTCAATATGAACAAATCGAATCTCTACAACCCGGATTTGAATTTATGACGAAAACCCGCAAATATGAGATTACAAGGGATTTAAGTCGGATTTATGATGATTAAAATATATTAATGATGATGGATATAATATACATGTGAATTAATATGTTATTATGACGAAAGATTAATGAACAAAAGGAAACAAATAAATCAAACAAACACGAATTACAGAGGACGGAGGAAGAAGAAAAGAAGCAGGAACTGCGGCAGCCTCACGAAGAGGCGCAGCAGGGACTGCGCTCCTTCGAAGAGGCGCAGCAGTTGCTGCGTCTTTTCTCGACGTCTGTCTACTGGAAATCCGCAAAAACAGGTTTTAACAAAGGGTTTTAGAAATCGATTTTAACGGTATTTTCGACATAAATCTTACAATGACGATTCAATAAAGTAAAAATACAATAAATAAAAGAGAGATTATACACCCTCAGACTTACATGTTGACGAAACGAGATGAACTAAGATATCGACTAGTGAATGCTCGACGCGAATGCAAAGAGAGTGCCCTCGTAAGAGAAAACGATTGATTAATTAAGGTTGATTGAGTGTAGTTGGTCAAATTGGTCGGTCATGCAACGGAGAGGCTGGTACCCGGAAAGATCCGAGCTTACGTGGTCGGAAGTCCAAGCACGTAGGCGCCAATTAGTAAGAACAAAGTCTAGAATGCAAAGGGAGAAGAGAAGGGCGGACACTCGCGTGAGAAATATGAGGAACGAAAGCTCCTATTTATACTAATCACGCGGAGGGAATTATGGTAAGACTAGGACACGGAAAGAAAGATCCGGAAATAACCGACTTAGGTTAAAACACGGAAACTTGGACAAAAAGGAATCCCTGGGAAAAGGCGCAGCAGAGCTGCGTCCCTTAGAAGAGGCGCAGCACTTGCTGCGTCCTTTCCCGGGTAGGTTCCTCTGCGCGTAGAAAACGCATTTGACAGCCTGTCGTATTTTAGGCATAACTTTCTCTACAAGACTCGGATTAAGGTGATTTCGGTGGAGTTGGAAAGCTAAGAAAGAGATCTAGAACTTTCTGTGAAATAGGCCTGACCCAAAAAAGTCGTTATGACCTCGTAAAATGGGCCTAAAGGTCGGGTTATCATTTTAGCTAAATGAAATATACATTTTGTAATGTAGACTTGAAGTTTAGCCTAATGAAGTGATATGAGACTCAAAATGAGATATAATCTCAACATTTATGACATCCTAACCTTAGGTAGACAAGCACATTGCTTTGACTCGGGATTTGACTGTTTTAGGAAATGAAAACGGTTTTTGACCCGGACTCCAAATGTACTCTAATTACTGCCAAAACGACCGTAATGACACCTAGATGACGACCATGAGGTAGACACAAATATTTGAGCTATCACTTGACGATAATCTTACGAATTTTCACAAATCGTTCCACGTATCAAACATGCGGCCCAATCATCACCGGGTGGTTTGCGGGAGGTGCATAAACGAGGTGTCTACAGAGCCCCCACTTTGACTGAGGCTTGGACAAGGCGAAAGTCAAAGTATGGCCATCAGGTCAATCGAAGATTACAACCTGACGACTATGGCGACGCGAGGCGGCTCAAGGGGTCTGAACTCTAAGAAAAGGGGATCCTAAAGGAATATGATCCTAAAGAGGAAAGGTGATCCTAAAGGAATATGATCCTAAAAGGTATAAGGTGATCCTAAGGAATATGATCCTAAGGATAGAAGTGTATGAACTCTAGGGAGTTTGGGAACCTAAAGAGCTAGGTGTATGAACATGGGTATATGAACCTAAAAGGACGGCTGGTATGGGAACTTAAAGGCTTGTGAACCTAAGAGGATTTGGGGTCCTAGGGTTAAGTTTAGGAACTACTCGGTTACTAATTCTTGTTTTAAACGCGTGCGTTAAGCTTTCTGAGGTATGAGAACTCCAAAAGGATTTATGGGTTTATGAACCTAAGGACGTTCGTGTGGGGGGCTTAAAGGTTTATGAACCTAAAGGAAGCCATTTTGGGATCTAAGAATCTAGGGGTAAGAATCCTAACTTTGGGTTTACGAACGTAAGGAAGTAGGCTTTGGTTTGGGAACTTTCGGAGAACGACACCTTTGTCGAACTCTATGAGGAAACAATAATATTGAGGGTAGCAGGACGTCGGTAGAAACTGCTGGGGAATCTGCTTGCGTCGGTCTCAAGCGAACTCGGCAAAAAAACTTGAGGTTGAATCGCTTGCGTCGGTCTCAAGCAAACTCTTGTTGGGGAATATATTGACGATTAGGAACATCTTGATCGCCATGGAAGAAATCTTGAGTGAGCAATATCGCAAAATATCTGCTTACTGGGACAAATATTTTGACGACTAGGAACATCTTGATCGTCATGGAAGAAATCTTGAGTGAGCAATACTGCGAAATACTGATGCGCTGGGGAGAATGAAGACTTGGGTGAAGCCCCTAGTCGGAGCGAGCACTGCTTCTGATACTTACCTGCATGGATATTAGCCACACAAGAATGCAATCTAATATACAAATAGAACATAAACACATATGCACGTAAGCAATTATCACATGGACCTCGAATGAGGAAACACATAGGCTTTGCAAAAGTTGTCTCTTTTTAAAAGTTGTTTAAAACTTGTTCAAAGAAGTTTGTCGTTTATAATGCGATATGCATATTCAATGGGCTTTAGACATAGGACTTGTCATGACACAGATCTACTAGGATGCGACGCAAAATGTAGACTTAGGTTTGACTGACGCGACACTAACTTAGATTTGACGCGACTCAGGGATGACTTTGACAGACTTTGCTTAAGCATGCGCAACCCCTAGTCAAGTATGGGTGACAATGCGTATCAGTTCCAAAGGTAGAATAATTGAGAGAATGATGACGTCATATAAAGGCAAGGCATGAGCCATGGATCATATGTCTACTAGGACTTCTTTTGCTGCCGCTTGCTGTAAAAGAGACTCCCCTTGAGGCACGATGACTTGGAGAATTGATCTAAGATCTTTGTCATTGTCCGGACCGAGTACTAGCTAGACTTAGAGGAATAAAGGAAGGGTGGCATCTTGGAAGAGAAGCCCCCAGGATGAGAAGATGACTCTGGACTTTGGTAAAAAGAGGCTGGGCGACAATAAGGAGCCCCCAGTATAGAGGCAAATTTGGTTGTGGAAGGGATGTTAATTGAGGTTGGAAGTTTGAAAATTGAGGTTGGTTGAGGTGGTTGATAATTGAGATTAAAAGTTGGGATGGTTGGGTCCTTGAGGACTGCCTACGTATTCACGTGAAGTGAAATCAAACCAGATCGTAGTTCTGAGGTTTGGTTAAATTTGTTTGGGTGTTGTGGTTGTATCCTTCTTGTGTAAGAAAGGACTGCCTACGTATCCACCTGAAAAGGTGAAATCAAACCATGCTCGTAGTTCAAGTGTGTGCCTAAGCTATGTTGTTAGGACCTTAAAGTGCAGGGGTCACAAGGGTAATATTCCTTTGGTGACTCGAAGAATCGATTTGAGATAACTCCCTCTGATCATAGACCAAAGAGGTATAATTAAGTTTGTAAAAATTTCCTTGTCATGTGAGCACACCAGAAGTGGACCCTAAGGATGAATATGGGCATGTCCCGTTCTAGGTAGCAAAGTATTTGAAGACTCCGTGTATGGGTCAAGGTGAAACTGGATTGGATATTTGGAATGTGGAGCTTGGTAATAAGAGGCTTTGATGAAACAAATCTCTGGAGCTTGATTTTGTGGTGTTAAGGCTTTATGGGGTTATGTCTTGTAATGTGGCTTGGAAATGGAGTCTCTTGGCTTGATGTAGCCTGAGCACATAAAGGTAGGTTAAAATGATGTGGGTTCAGGTTTCCATGTCTTGGCCCTAAAAGATGGGTATATTTGACGAGCTTGAGAGGATTCTCAAAATTCCTAACTATCTCCCTGTAACGGTCTCGAGAAGGACTTAGGGTGTGTAATGTGTGAAAGGCTAAGTGAGGGTGCTAGATGACCATATTTATTGGTGTCTTGATTCTATAAAGACTTCAACAGTATTTCGTTTAGCATCTGATTTCAGGCTTGTTCTTGATTCAGACTCAGATTCTTGGTCTGGAATTTATCTCTGCTTATTGCTCAGATACTTGATCAGGTTTTTGAAGATAACGTTGTCTTTGGATATTGACTTTGCTTGATTGAGCCTTCTTCTTTTGACTCATTTGTGTTGGATATTGATCTTGGTTTCTCTTGATTGAGCCTTTTGTCTTTCATCATGGCTCGTATCGTCTTGGATGGACTTGGGTCAGACTAGCACCTTTGGTGTGAAAGGAGTTGGTCTTTAGTAACACGGGTTGTTTATTTTGAGGAATGGGCTTGCCTTCCGTCATGGATCGTTAATAAGGGAGACGGTCTGGATTCGTCCTAGAATCTCTTGAGATATGCTCGTCCTAGACTAGGGTTATATTGTGGTTTCTATTGCCAGACATGGAATAGGTAAGAAAAGAACGCGGAGTTTCAGGTCCTCTACAACTTAGAATGGAACATCATCTAAGTGTACTCACGACTTGGGATGCATTGTTGTTGTTGTTCATTTTAAAATGTCTCAAATCGATTCTTGTTGTCACAGGAAATGGTAAAGGATAAGATATGATAGAATATGTGGATTGAAAAGTGTACTTTTATTGAAAAGGATAAAGAATGTATTTAACATAGACTCGAGAAGACATGTGACTCGTGGGACAGCCCCCAGGTTGTCACTAGGAATGGAAATGAACACGAAGAAAGATACTAGAACAATTGGGGAAAGAAAGCCTAAGACTCGGACTCGGACCCGGACTTTGACTCGATTTCAGATCTAGACTCGTAATCATCGGCCCACGCTTGAACATTTTCTCTTCCAGCAACTGGCTTCGACATCCGGCTTTGAGCATTCACCCATTTGAGCACCATGTCCTCATCATTGGGAATATTGGAAGGATAATAGTCAAGAAGAGTTTCTTGATAAATGGTATATCCATGAGGATTGCCGAGGTTGCCTTGTGGGCTAAAGGTTGAGAGGGACAACTTCCCACTTTCATTCATGTCTTGGATCATATGCTTCAAACAAAAGCATGCTTCTGTATCATGTCCCCTACCACGATGATATTGGCAATATGCATTACTGTTCCATCTAGGTAGTATGTTCTCAGGGTCTGGAGTTGGACCGATTAGGTGTATCTTGCCCTGTGATACTAACATTCGTAGCGCTGCCGCATAGGTGATGCCAAGGTTAGCGAATGCTCTAGGAGCCCGTCCTGGTCTTCTGGGTGGAACTTCCATGAGTTTAGCCCTATCACACTCAATGTCATCTTGAGCAAAGGTCGATACATGGTACTTGCCATTCTCGATATTATCCTGGATGATATTCTTTAGTTTGTAGCAATTCTCGGTGTCATGCCCCCTTCCTCTATGGTACTGACAATACGAATTGCCATCCCAAAACTTAGACTTCCTTTCCGGATCTAGGGTGGGCCCTATTGGTTGAAGAAGACCTAGAGAGGATAATTTGTTTAAGGCTAGGGCGTACGGTATGCCTAGACTTGTGAATGACCTGGGAGAGTTCTTTGACAAAGGCTCTATGAGGTTGACTTTGTTGATTTTGATGCTTGGATTAGAAGAACTAGAGATAAGTGTCTCGTTTGCTGTTTTAGGACTGTCAGGTTGAGGGTTTGTCTGGACACTCTTCATCTTGAAAGATTGGGTCTCAAGCTTCTTACCCATTTCAGCAAACTGATTCTCCATGTTGGAAAGTCGAGAGTTTAGGCTATCAATAGCCCCCTCCATTTTGGCAAATCTATTTTTGAAGGCAATGGAAAGCATGAGCATTCCATTTTGGATATCATCGTCTTCAAGCATGTTGACATCTCCGTTGTCATAAGGATCGAGGAGATGAGAACAGTCTAGAGATGATTCTTCGTCATGTTTAATGATATTAGACCCAAGAGGGTCAATTTTCTTGGATTTCTTGACAGAAGGTGGCTCTGGAAGCATGCCCCCTTCGATCATATCTTGGATAGTGTGTTTCAAGAGAAAACACTCTTCAATATCATGACCTCTACCTTGGTGATATAAGCAATATTTGTTGCCCTTCCAGAGGTTCACCTGTTTCTCCAAAGGTGGATCCGGAGTCGGTCCTATTGGATGTAGCTTGCCTTGGGCAGAGAGTCTCTTCAAAGCATCGGCATAAGACATGCCTAAATCGGTAAGCACCATTTGATGCCTCCCAGGTTTCCTTTCAGCTGTTTTCGGCTTTCTAGGACGATGGTTATTGCAAAAGTTAAGCTTTGGACGACCTAGACTAGAGGTTTCTCTAGGTGGCGTGTTCTTTTCCACCATTCCATTTTTAAGGGTGAGGACGCGAATGCTCAAATTTCCCACTGTAGCTTGAACTCGTAGGACCATGGCATAAACGTCCTGGAGAGACATGGTGATTGTGGCTTGATCTGCTTCGTGACCTTGCTGATTGACAGAACTTGCTGGATTCCTACTCGACAGAAATGACGCGCATTACAACTCGATTCGACATGGGATCACGCATACTAAGGCAACAAACAAAGGAAGGGATAAGATGACAAATCTAGACTTGACTTGTGAATTCATGAAATGTCGTGAACGACTTCTCGTGTTTGAATTCACGGTGCTTGACTTTAATTTAGACTCGAGTGTTGACTTTGACCGAAGTGACCTTCATATGATTGACTTTATTGACGGAATTGATGACACACGTTGATTCTGGACTCGTATTTGCTTATAGGTGTTAAGAAGACTGTTGTAGTTTAGACTCAAATATGAGGCCCATTAAGACTCGTGTGTTGAGTCTCGGAACGTGTGACTCGAGTGTTTAGATCCTAACTGAATTGGGGTAGGGGGTCCAAAATGACGGCGTGACGCCTTAGGACTTGACTTGAATTTTGAAAAGACCCAAAATGTAAAGGGAGACGGGTTTATGACTCGACAGAGTTCGGACTAGGACATAGTCGGTTTGAACTTTGACTCTAACTTAGCCCAATTGAATTTACATATTTACATTTACATGATGGAAAGTATTTTGGTTTTTTTTTTTTTTTTTTTTTTTTAAAAAAATACGTTTTTTCCTTTTTTTTCGGACCTTTTTTTTGTTTTTTTTTTGTTTTTTTTTTATTGTTGTTTTGTAGTTGGTTTTGAAATGGGTTTTAGGCCCGAAGTTTGACTCGACATATGGACAGTGTTTAGGCTTATTTTGCGCTATTTTAAAAATGTTTACATTTTGAAAAGGATTTAATTTTACAAAATTTCGTCATGGTTTTGTTTAGAAATGGTGATCACGTAAGGTTTACACATTTATACAAGCATTATAACGGGATGCTGAGTGCATTTAGAAGGGTTTTGGTTTAAAGGGTGGGTTGCCATACCGAACCATCAAACCCGAAGTCTGTGGAGAGGCTCGTGCCAAACAAGAGTAAGGCCAATTCCTAGTCCATTTCCTCAAGTAGTGAAGGCCCTTGATACAAACAAGAGTAAGCATCATGGTATGGATGACGTCAATCGCTATCCATCTTTAGGCCCAAATAAGAATTAGGACCGTTTAGACGGGACGATTGGTCGAATGGGTTGGGTTGGGCCTAGGAAGGCCGAATAAACGATCTAGGAAGACCGAGTTATGAAAACCGACGATTGTCTTGTACAAACTATTCCCTAACCTTGTTCAAGTTTCACCCTTGCTACACGTAAGTGTATGATCCCCAGTGAGTCGCCAAGCGTGGGAGCGGGCCGCCCACGGGGGCGCTTGGTGAGAAACGGGACAAGCGTTTGCATTTTGTATGGAGTCGCCACCAATTTTTATGGGAAATTGGAACCGTTCGAGTACCTCGTGTCATGTCAAGACACAAAGTAGTGACATGAACACTAAGCAATCGTTACCCTTAGCATTCTATGTCTAGAATGACTCTCGTGGATGCCAATGAACACGGGTGCTCACGGAGATCTGGAGTAAGGGGTGAGGGTACGTATTAGGAAGCTCTTTTGATCGAACACCTAATCCCGCCCGCCTCGATAGCGGCCTCTACTAATGATTAGGGAAGTTATCTATACTCGATATATCGTCGGCTATATGCATGCAATGCAACATCCAAGTTTTAATCCTAACATGTGAGAATTAGACTAAGTCGGTTGACACGTAATTAGCATACAATTGGGGTCGAAGTAGGAATTTAATGCTCATTTATATGTGAAACATACAAGCAATAAAAGAAATACAATAATTATAAATTACAATAATGGAAATTACATTAATTACAAAGGATTAGGCGATTCATGTCGAAAATACCTTTAAAACGGATAATTTGATAAAAAGGATAAAAGAATTAACGAACAGGAATTAGGTGATAATACGATTAATAGTTTAGTTAATACGTAAACTAATTAATTACGTCAAGCGTAAAAGGAGTTCGAGGCGAACTCATCCCGGAACAAAGCGCAGAGGACTCGCGCCCTCGGAAGAGGCGCAGCAGACCGCTGCGCGTCTGTTCTAAGGGTGAATTCTGGTCGTGAAGCCGAATCGCAAACCGTTAATGTCGATTGGTAAATTTGATGATTGATTGATAATATTTACTCGGATGAAAGTGATTAACAGATTAATTATATGTGAACGATGGTCATAAAAGCGATAAACATGAATGAGATGGAATTAAACGAATTAATTACATGAATGAACGATATTAACAAACTAACTAAACAAATTATTTAGATTAAACATGATGAATGCGACGAATTAACAATGAATATGATAAAAGACAGGTTAGAATGTATCAATGAATGAATTCCAGAAACTCAATATGAACAAATCGAATCTCTACAACCCGGATTTGAATTTATGACGAAAACCCGCAAATATGAGATTACAAGGGATTTAAGTCGGATTTATGATGATTAAAATATATTAATGAAGATGGATATAATATACATGTGAATTAATATGTTATTATGACGAAAGATTAATGAACAAAAGGAAACAAATAAATCAAACAAACACGAATTACAGAGGACGGAGGAAGAAGAAAATAAGCAGGAACTGCGGCAGCCTCACAAAGAGGCGCAGCAGGGACTGCGCTCCTTCGAAGAGCGCGGCGATTCTTTGCGTCTTTTCTCGACGTCTCATCTCTCGGAAATCCGCAAAAACAGGTTTTAACAAAGGGTTTTAGAAATCGATTTTAACGGTATTTTCGACATAAATCTTACAATGACGATTCAATAAAATAAAAATACAATAAATAAAAGAGAGATTATACACCCTCAGACTTACATGTTGACGAAACGAGATGAACTAAGATATCGACTAGTGAATGCTCGACGCGAATGCAAAGAGAGTGCCCTCGTAAGAGAAAACGATTGATTAATTAAGGTTGATTGAGTGTAGTTGGTCAAATTGGTCGGTCATGCAACGGAGAGGCTGGTACCCGGAAAGATCCGAGCTTACGTGGTCGGAAGTCCAAGCACGTAGGCGCCAATTAGTAAGCACAAAGTCTAGAATGCAAAGGGAGAAGAGAAGGGCGGACACTCGCGTGAGAAATATGAGGAACGAAAGCTCCTATTTATACTAATCACGCGGAGGGAATTATGGTAAGACTAGGACACGGAAAGAAAGATCCGGAAATAACCGACTTAGGTTAAAACACGGAAACTTGGACAAAAAGGAAGCCCTGGGAAAAGGCGCAGCAGAGCTGCGTCCCTTGGAAGAGGCGCAGGACCTGCTGCGTCCTTTCCCGGGTAGGTTCCTCTGCGCGTAGAAAACGCGTTTGACAGCCTGTCAGATTTTAGGCATAACTTTCTCTACAAGACTCGGATTAAGGTGATTTCGGTGGCGTTGGAAAGCTAAGAAAGAGATCTAGAACATTCTGTGAAATAGGCCTGACCCAAAAAAGTCGTTATGACCTCGTAAAATGGGCCTAAAGGTCGGGTTATCATTTTAGCTAAATGAAATACACATTTTGTAATGTAGACTTGAAGTTTAGCCTAATGAAGTGATATGAGACTCAAAATGAGATATAATCTCAACATTTATGACATCCTAACCTTAGGTAGAGAAGCACATTGCTTTGACTCGGGATTTGACTGTTTTAGGAAATGAAAACGGTTTTTGACCCGGACTCCAAATGTACTCTAATTACTGCCAAAACGACCGTAATGACACCTAGATGACGACCATGAGGTAGACACAAATATTTGAGCTATCACTTGACGATAATCTTACGAATTGTCACAAATCGTTCCGCGTATCAAACATGCGGCCCAATCATCACCGGGTGGTTTGCGGGAGGTGCAGAAACGAGGTGTCTACAACTTATCAAGGGGTCGCTTTCAACCTTTCCTCTTCTGAACAAGCAAGTTCTAACACACCTTTGGAAGGCTACCAAAAGCATGAACCGGTTTTGTGAGCTTTTAAAAGGTCTATTGTGATCATAAATAAGTCAATAGAACATGCCAAAGGGTGGTTGTGTCCTTATGCTTTATGTCATTGTCTTGTGTAAGTTGTGTAAGGTCTAGAGGACCGTTTTTCTTGTTGTTTTTTCGGCCCTTATGGGAGCCTTAGATCTTAGTTTGTAATCAAGGGTCAAGATTGTATGGCTTGTAGTATAAAAGCCAAGGTTAGACATGAGAAAAATCAGAATTTGATAAAAGAACAAACACAAGTTAGAAACCTTGATTTCTACTAATCTCCTTTGCTTAGTGCTGGGAAATCCTCTTTTGCTTAGTGCTTAGAGTCGGGTATTTTCTTTGCTTAGTGCTTGAAATTATCTCTAAGCTTAATCTAGTGGCTTTGGGCTTGGGTTAAGTCATATCCCAATCACATCCTTTACTCTATTCGATTGTAGAGTTCTGGAACCGTGGTTTAGACAGTTCTGTCGACTGTTCGATTGCAGTCCTCAGAGTTTCTATTGAGTTTTTAGTCGTTTTTATCACGATTAAATAGTCCAAAACACTGTCCAAATTGAGTCCTTTTGAATCAAAATCCGAGTCTTGAGAGTTTCACTTCATCTATCGAGTGGGCTTACTCTGTTGAGTAAGTATTTTTTTATACGAAACAGTAGTCTGCCTGTAGGGTACTCGATCGAGTAGCCTTGGCACTCGATCGAGTAAGTGGCACTCGATCGAGTACGTGACTTACTCAATCGAGTAAGTGGTTTTACGGGTGATATTTGACGGGTTTTGTTAATAATGCGGGAATGATATATAAGGCTTTCGTCACTTTTCTCAAAACACTTTTACAACCTTAAAACCTTCGAGAGAAGATTTGGAGTTACGTTGAATCATCCTCGCCGCATTATTAGCAAATCCCGGAGCTAGAAGTGTCGAATTTTGTCATTATTTATACCTTTGTGATCCTTGCGTCGAGAGTAAGCTTTACATATAACTTTTATATTGTTTTGTTAATATTGGTTAAACCCTAATTGGGTGATTTGGGGTTTTTATGGTTATCTGATTAAGGTAGTGATTGTATGAATGTATGTATAGGAGGAAGGTTCGTAGAGAAGAGATTTTGAGACAACTGCTAGATCGTCTGATTCTGTGATTGCATTCCAGGTAGGGTTTCCCTACTCAGTATTAATTACATGATGTGTGTGGTGGTTATATTGTGATTGTTGGGTAAGTATACTGCTGGTGATTGTGACGGTTGTTGGTTATATTGTTGATTGTATCTCTGTCTGTGGTCTTCGGGGCACGTCCCTGGCTGAGTGGAGTCACTTGCGGAAGTGGCTTCATGCCCTTGGTTCGCCTCCTGTGGAACCCGCCACATGAGGGATATGCACATTAAGGAAACTTGGGTTATTCGCTCAGTGGTTGATGAGCGGGGATTTGGTGGGTACGGCTGCGGTCCCCCACTGGTGGTGTGGAGTACCTGTTGCGATGGGTACTCTGGCAAGACTACACACTTTAATGTGTAGTCATTTGTGTGGATATTGGTGATGGAGACTGGGGTTTGTTGTGTTGATTGAGCTGTTTGGCATTTGCTTCGTTTTGATTTTTATCGTGTAATTAGTACTGACCCCGTTGTTTGTTTTGAAAAACTGTGGTGATCCATTTGGGGATGGTGAGCAGTTTTTGAGCAGGTTTGATATGATTTATGTGGGCTAGCTGGGATGAGTCATCACTTGGCAATAGAAGAGTCTTCCGCTGTGTCAGACGATGTCCTTAGTTGTTCAGTTTTGCTAGTAAACAGTTTGGATTTGGTTGTATTTGATTTAACAGTTTTTGTTTGAGACATGTAATCACTTAAACTATATTTACTTTTAAAGTACGTTTCTTTATTGTATTATGATTATCATTACCTCGGGTAACCGAGATGGTGAAGTTCCTATACCTGAGTGGTCCTGGTAAGGCACTTGGAGTATGGGGGTGTCATAACAGAAGTATAGAGGAGTACCGTCGAGTTTGAGGATGTTAGAGATTATGAACCTTTTTTTACCCGTGTAAAGAAGCATTGAAGAAAGTAGAATACCACGTCCCCGATCAGGGCTGGCAACCCCGATCGGGGCTGACCTCTTCTTCGGCTTTTTTACTTGCTTTCGTGTTTGATTAATTTCCGTTCCGTTTCTTGAAAACCACGTCCCCGAACGGGGTTCTTGCATCAGGAACCGTGCCATATTCTCTTCTAAATCTTCTTTCTTCATTTTCACCTAAAAATCACAAAAAGAAACATCGTTAAGTCGAGTATTTTATTACTAATCTACAAAAAACAATAAATTGCAGAAAAATAAATAAAAACAAATAAAAAGCTTGGGTTGCCTCCCAAGAAGCGCTGGTTTAACGTCCTGCATGACGTAAGAAGCTATTTGATCAAGTTTCGTCTTTGAGCTTGCCACCAACAAAGCGCCCTTTCATAGCTCCTTTTGCATTCCGCAACCACTTGAAAATTTTCAAATAAAATTACCCTTTCTTTTTAGCACTCTTAGCAATAGCGCCCTTAGCATCGTCACCTACAAAACAAACACCAATATCTTCCTCCAACGGATCCATCAGTAAGGATCCAAGCGTAATATAGGCATTAGAAGAGTCCACAGTGCTAAGTAAATAACAAGACTCTTGTAACATTGGGCTTCTAATGGTGTTGTTTTTGCTAAAGAAAACCCGATCATCACCCACTTCTAACGACAACCTCCCATTTTTCACATCGATTAGCGCACCCGCGGTGTTTAAGAATGGCCTACCCAATATAATTGGGGTTTGAGAGTCCTCGGCTTTATCAAATATGAGGAAGTCAACGGGTATGAAAAAATTTCCAACTTTGACGGGTACATCTTCTAAGACACCTATGGGTCGCTTTAAAGAATGGTCCGCCATTTGTAATTTAATACTTGTGCATTTTAGAGCACCCATGTTGAATTTTTCACAAATTGAATAGCGCATGACACTTACATTAGCACCTAAGTCACAAAGGGCCTTATCGATTTTATATGTGCCTATAGTGCAGGGAATAGAATAGCTAACGGGGACCTTACGTTTCGGGAGAGACTTATTTTATAAGAGTGTACTTCACTCTTCGATGAAAGCAATGGTCTCAACCTCATTGAAGGATCGCTTCTTTGAGAGAATTTCCTTCATAAACTTTGCGTAGGAGGGGATTTGGGTAAGTAATTCAATAAATGGGACGGTGACTTGTAAATTCTTACAAACTTCCATAAACTTACCGAACTTACCTTCCTCCTTTTGCTTTGCTAGATGATGGGGAAACGGTACTTGAACAACGTCCTTTGGAGGAGCATCCTCCATATCTCTCATTGACACTTTCTCATTGGGAACATTCACCTTCTTTGAAGTGGCATCACTCTCCTTAGCTTTAGGAGAAGCTTCCTCAATAATTTCCTCAACAATTTCTTCATCAATTTCTTTGGGCATAGGGGGCTCGACATTCTTGCCATCAAGCTTGCTCTTTCTCTTTAACATCAATAACCGATGAGGAATTGGCACATGATCTTTAACAAGAGGCTCTTTACTAGCCTTCTTTTGGTCATTTCCCCCAACTTTGGGCTTTTTAACAACCACCCCATCATCCAAGGTCATGGTGGGTCCATCATAGCTTGTACCACTTCTCAAGGAGATAGAATTAACGTCTCGTGTGGTTGCGTACCTTGGGATGGTAGTTGGCCGGTCTTCCTTTGAGAGCTAGAAGCGGCTAGTTGAGCCACTTGTTGCTCCAACATCTTGATTACGGCATTGTAAGCTTGATCACTCTTTTGGATTTGTGCCAACAATTCCCTTTGAATTTAAGCCATCATAGCCTCAAGTTTACCTCCTCCTTGGTTGTTTTGTTGGGCATTTTGTGGCGGGGGTTGATTTTGTTGGTACTTTTTTTGAGGTGGCCTTTGTTGGTTTTGATAACCGGTGGAGGATTATAATTTTGTTGCTGTGGAACATAGACATTTTGTTGTGGCGGGGGTTGAGGGTTATGCACATTGTTGCTATTATAAGACAAGTTCGGGTGAAATTTCGAATTCGGGTTATAAGTGTTGGAAAATGTACCCGGTGGACAAAAACTTTGTTTAAAAGCTTGAAACGCATTTACCTCTTCAATAAGAGCTTGGAAATGAGAGGCGTAATGACCCGCACCTCCATAACCATCACAAACAATGATTTGACTTGTTGAAGACACGGCATTGAGTTGTTGAAGGGAATCTTTAGCATGTTTTTCCGCCAATTGTTGTTTGAGTAAGGCAATTTGAGCTAGAAAAACGGAATTGTTGGAGGATTCTTCTTTACCTTTGGGTGGCACAATTCGGGAATTGACATATTGTGTATCATGGAACACCATAGATTCGATCGTGGCATGAGCAAGGTCGGTGTCAATTTGATCAAACCGCCCATTGTTGGCGGAATCAAGAATCGTTCAGGACTCGGCACAACATCCATTGTAGAATGTTATGGCTAGAAACCAATAATCTATCCCATTCATGGGTGATGTCGTCGGGTCTCCCAATCAAACACATTTATAATTCTCAACAAACAACTAGTTAGTGGTTAAGTCGAGGTCGATTCATGGGACGGTGTGCTTTGGGTTCTAAGTCTATCTATCTCAATTTATGCAAGTGTCACAATTTGTTTGGGTTTGTAGTTGTTCTCTAGACTAATGCAAGCAATAAAGTAAAACAAGCAATAAAAGGAAGGATGTTAACAAATGATTAAAAGTGCTAGGATATCATGGGTTCATAGGGGATTCATGGGAGTTGATCATACAAACATGTTCTCTACTAGATGCAAGCACTTATTGTTGTGATGGGATCGAGTTAGTGTATATCTTACAATCCCTAAGAAGGTTTGGGTCCCGGAGCCGAATCGATTAGATTGTACAACACCTACAAGTCGACTTAGTCCTTCCTATTCAACTATATGCATGGTCTAATGAGACTCGAGTTGGTTTATATCTTACAAGTCTCATTGAAAAGATAAGAGATGGGTAAAATGCAAGGATTCATAGGCTTAGCATTTCATCAAACATAACATGTGCATAAGTTGGAATCACAACAAGCAAGCAAATTAATTACGAAAACATATTAGATTAAGCATGAATCATTCCCCATGTTTGTTTCCCCTAATTCCCCAATAATTCTAGTTTAGTAACTACTCACTCATTATCATGGAGAACATGTCATCAATGGTGTCAATCATTACAACAAGTATAAACATGATAAGAGCTTAAGGAAATAAACAATAAAGAGTAAAGAGTAAAGGAATTATACCAAACTTGAGATGATCCAAATAATAAAGCAAAGAATAAAAGAAGAGAACTTGATTGATTGATGAAGAGTTGTCAATTCTCCAATAATAACCCAATAATCTGCAATTACCCAATAATAAACTTGAACAATAATTAAGGAAAGATTAATGTGGAATTTTGTGGAATGATTAAGATTAATCTATTCTAATCTACTCCTAATCTAATCTAAGAAAGCTTGATTTAATCTAAGGAAATTTGATTTAATTTAAAACTTGATTAAGAGAGCATTACAAATGGAATATATATAGTAGTACATCATTAGTTTAAGTAAGGGTAGATTAGTAATTAACAATGCTAATTGTTGAGTTGAGGAAGTGCTCCTCTCCAAGGAGATGAGCATCTCCGTTTTGCTAGTCTCGTATGGATATGCGCGGATCACGGATCACGTAGCAAGGAAAAGCTTCATGTCCAACAATACGCTCATCCCGAGCTGAAAATGAGGATCCTGAGCCTCAACCCGAGCGGGTTGAGCAGTGTCTCGCTCCAGATAAGCTTGACCCGCACTGGTTGAGCTGTTGTTCCCTTTCTTTTTGCTTTTAAGCCTAAGATGCTTCTATGTAGTCTTTATTTCTACTTTCTTGGACATCATTCTTGCCTCCTCTTCGTACTTAGTCTATCAAATATCGTCAACAAGCTTCCAAATATGCATGAAAGACGGGAATTTCCACCTTATTATCTCCTTTCCTATAAAACATATAAAATGCACTAGGAAAGCAAAATAGAAAGCATTTGACGGATAAAATGGTCATGAAATGTTATAATAGTACGCAAAATAGATTCAATTAGGGGACTAAATGTGTGCAAATAATGTTCACATCAAATATCCCCAAACCAAACATTTACTCGTCCCGAGTAAAGAGGTGACAAAAACTAGGACCCTTATTCAAACTAACCTACTAATATAACCGATGTGAGACAATTAGCGGGTCTTACTGTTGGAGCTTGTGTCCTCCACAAATTAGTGTGATAACATTTGTAAATCTCTTACAGGTTCACAAGGGTATACTTTGTATATTTAATCAATTGATTAACGTTTACCTAATAACGGTTGGCTTGCTAGAAAGTTTGACGTTATTATCATACAGATGGCGGTGATCAACTGGTCCCTAAAGGTCACACCTATAGGATGTGTTTGAGAAATGTGGTCATAGAAATATAATCACATTGATGCCCAATATGACTAAATAGTTAGTCAATGTGTTGATGAGATAATTATTTAATGAAAATTAAATAATATTAGTTGAGACGAATTAACTGTCAATTCGTAAATTAAATATAATAAGTTATAATTAATTAAATGTATATAATGATAGGTTTGACGAATTAATCTGTTAATTCGTAATTAAATATAATCAGTTATATTTAATATTAACAAGTTGAATGTGTCATAGTGGTAATAGTGAGGGTACACAAGCCAAGAGGTCATGGGTTCGATCCTCACTAGATGACAATTCAACACACTTTATATATTTTTGGAAAGACCAAAAATAAGGAGAATATACTCCTTATTTCGGTCAGTTTGGCCGAAATTAGGAAAGATTTTTCTTTTCTAATTGACTCCATAATTTCGGTCAGTATAAGAAAGAAAGGAGAGAATTATTCTACCCTAATTTTTTTTTCTTGACCTAGCCTCTCTCTCTTTCTCATTAGAAAAAACACAAAAACAACTAAATTTTACAGAAAATTTTAGATCGATTTCTAGCATAATCAAGGGGCATATCTCATATCGTCTTGGGTGCAACTAATATGCGAATATCAATTTTGATATTGTTCTTAGGCCAATTTTGCTAGGACCGAAGGTTAATTCTAAATCCTTATACTTTGTTTATGTATTTTGTTTATGACCATTGATCATCATTGTTAAACTCGTTATAATCCTTCTAGTTTAAGGGAAGTATACAGATTATTTCCCACAAGTGGTATCAGAGCTAGGCCGCGGATTTTAATTTTGATGATTTTCGTAAAATTGTATGTAAACAATGAGGAATTTCGAAAAGAGAAAAAAAAAATTGTTTCGGCTGAATTTTTTTTTGCCGTGAGGTAAAAAAATTTTTACCGTCTGTTTTTCTCGTTTTTTCTCTTATTGTTGATGAATTATTTCCATTTGATTCATACAAATTATTGTTTTAATCAGTTAAGATGATAATAAAATGAATTTGTAGATATCTTGATTTAATTCGGATTAAATTAAATTGTTAATGGAATAATCATGTCGATGATACAAGAACTTGTTTTTGCTATATAGTTTTAGCATATAAGATTAATCATGTTCATTAATTCATTTGCTAAATCATGTTCTATATGGCAACTGTAAACATTTTCTTCATCGGGTTTGTTTTAGGGCAATTCTTGCCGCAAGTTTTTTTGTGACGGCTGTTTTATTTATTTTTTTTTTTTTTTTTTTGCCGTTGAGTTTTTTTTTTCCTGTTCGGGTACTGTTCACCGTGAACAGTGTTCATAAAAAAAAATGAGTTTAAAAGTAAACAAAACGGACTGTTTTGTTTTGTTGTTTTGCCGAAAAGAAAGAAAACAAAAGGATGGGCTGTTATTTTTATTTCGGCCGTGAGCTAAAAAATAATTTTTTTTTTTCTGTTTTTATTTTTGCCGAGACAAAAAAAAAAAAAGGATTTTGTTTTTTTTATTTTGGCCAATAGGATATTGTGAAACGGTTCACAATTTAAAGATATCACATTATTTTAAAACAGTTTAAAATTTTGACGGATAGAATTCATATTACAAGTTTAATATGGATTAAGAATGAAATTAATGTGATTAATTGCGGAATTGTCACTTAATTTAATTTAAATAAGTGGTTTGGATAAATTAATCAACATAATTAAGGAATTGTGTTATGTATGTTTAATTTATTTTAGTTGATGCTTTTAAATTTTGTTGAATGAATCGAATGAATGAATTTTATTTACGTATTTATTTTTGCAATCGGTTGTAATTTGTAATACTTAGTGTGGCCTTAGTCAAATTATGTTTTCGTAATGAAGGAAACATGATTTTTATGTAATTATGAGATCTCGAATCTCCTTTATTTTAGTTTTGGGTTTTGAAATTAGAATGTAATAAATAGGTCAATTATGTAATTTTATTTATTGTAATTTCAAAGAATACTAAAGATGAAGATTGGAGCTCACCCCCACTACATGGATCAAGATGGAACATCAAGATAAGCTTCTCGGGTCCAAGGATGGATTCCAAACTTGTATTTATTGTTCATTTTGATAGGATAGGCCACACTAGGACTTTTACTGTTTGTTTTTTACGTTTTCATTCTTATTGCCTTTCATTCACATGTTAGTTTTTGCATCATATTCCGCCTAAAGCCAAACCACCTACTACTAAAATGCATGAAAATTGTCTCATATAGGTTGTATGTTAGTTTTCATGGACATACAGATGTCACACAGTCTTATTAAGCCATCACCTTAGTTTATTCATTCTCGAATGCTAGATTATAGTTCACTTAAAATGAATTAAAATAAAGTTGATGGGATCTTCCTCTAAAACGGAAATTGAGATTAGTCTTTATAAGGGCAAACATCTATGAATCCCTTCTTCGTCGGTAGGCCTAATATGACCCCTTCTACGTTGGGTAAGTAGTTGTGTTGACTTAGTTTACCTCAACATCATGGTCCGAAGAGTTTCTCGTGATTATGATGGACTAAAGATAGTATTTACAGAAATTTATCGACCAAGAATTCTAACGGTAGAATTAGCTAAAAGGTTAGCTTATCAATTTACAGAAAATTGAGTCTTGGCATCATTTATATAATTCTTGAGGGAGGTCAATTGTATAAATGTTTTGAGTCTTCGCGTTATGACATTAGTTCATTAGACTTAAAATCAAAACGATGCACATGCTTATTATTTTATTCTTCTTTCGCAGTGTAGAACACGATTATTTTCGATAATACTGTTACAACAAATGGCTGGAAATAACGCAATCCCAATGCCTAGTGCCACACTAGATCGTTCGTCCTGGCTAAAAATGTTCATGGACCAAATGAATCAGTCCACGCGACTGAAGAATGATGGGTCCAACTTTGCGGATCGGGAGGCGCACTACTACGGAATCGCCATTCTTTGACGGTAAGATTAGGTATTTAACTGAGCCAATGCCGGTCAACCCAGGCCCGAATGCAGGAGTCAACGAGTCACTCGCTTATAGTGATTTCGTTATGGAAGCGGGTGCGATAAAGAACGTACTCATCTTTGCAATGGAAACCAATTTGCAGAGACGCTTCATTGCCCAAGGTGCAAACAAGATTTTCACCATGCTCACTAACGAGTTCTCAAAGGCACCGAGAATCGTTACATATGAGCATACCTGTCGCTTCTTTGATGCGAAACTCCAGAAGGGCCAACCGGTTAGCCCACACATTCTTCACATGATTGAGAATGTCGAGAAGCTGGAGGCACTTAATTGTAAAATCAGTGAGAGCATTGTCATTGACCGAATACTTCATTCTCTTCATGATGGTTTTGCCCTTTTCAGGGCGAACTACTACATGAATGACTTGAAAAAGAGTCCTCATGAGCTACACTCCCTTCTCGTACAGACCGAGAAGGATATGAAATTGAGTGGGAGCATGAAGCAGGATGTTCTCATGATTTCAAACAAGGATAAAGGTAAGGGCAAGGCTCATGGCGACCTAGCTGTAGGTAAGCCAAAGTTTAAAATGCCAGGAAACGGTAAGAGTGCGCCTGGTGAGACTAGTGGCTCACAGGGCAAGACAAAGAGAAAGGGCGGTGACATTGAGTGCCACCATTGTCACAAGACTGGACATTAGAGGAGGAACTGTCCCGTGTACCGTGAGGACATAAAAAGCAAAGCGTCGTTCTCGTTGGTATGTCATCTTATATTCATATGATTGAGATTAACCATGCAAGTTTCAGAACTTGGGTACTAGTTACTGGTTGTGGTTCTCATCTGTGTAATAATTTGCAGGGCCTAAAGAACATCACACCTCTCGAAAAGGGTGATGTGGACCTGCGAGTCGGGAATGGAGCACCAGTTGCTACAGTCTCGAAGGGAACATATGTAATCCAACTCCCTAGTGGTTTTGAGTTATTTTATATAACTGTTACTATGTACCCAGTTTATCTAAGAACATTATTTCTATTTCCGTACTTGATATAGACGGTTTTGCATTTTCAATAAAGGATAATAGCTGTATTTTCTCTTTCAATGAAATGATTTATGGCAAAGCAGTTTCCATGAATGGAAGTTACATCTTAGATCAAACCACGGAAGAATTACACATGAATAATAAGAAATTAAAGGTTGGTGACAAAGATCAAACCTATCTATGGCATTGTCGAATGGGACACGTAAATGAGAAACGCGTAAAGAAACTCGTCGATAATGGGACTATTCCCGCATTCGAATTTTCTACATATGACACGTGTGAATCATGTCTCATTGGCAAAATGACTCGAATTTCCTTCAAATGTGTTGGAATGCGCGCTAGTGACCTATTAGGACTCGTACATACGGACATATGTGGACCTATGTCAATTACCGCTAGAGATGGCTATAGATATTTTATCACTTTCACGGACGATTTGAGTAGATACGGATATGTCTACTTAATGAAGCATAAAAGTGAGTCCTTTGAGAAATTCAAGGAATACCGAGAACGGGGTTGAACCAACTGGGTAGAAAGGTTAAAGCACTCCGTTCAGATCGGGGTGGCGAATATCTTTCAAATGAGTTTGATCAACACCTTAAAGACTGTGGAATCGTTTTGCAGTTAACTCCACCTGGAACACCTCAATTGAATGGTGTGTTCGAACGGAGAAATTGAACCTTACTTAATATGGTTCAATCCATGATGAGTCACATGGTAGTGCCTGATTCATTATGGGGTTATGCTCTTTTGTCAGCTGCTCTTATACTTAACCGAAGTCCGTCTAAAGCTGTCGACAAGACTCCATATGAAATGTGGAAGGGAACGGTCCCCAACTTGTCCTTTATTCGGGTTTGGGGCTGCGAGGCTTATGTCAAGTGGAGACACGAGGATAAGCTCGGCCCGCGATCGGTCAAGACATACTTTATAGGTTATCCAAAAGGAACATTTGGTCATTACTTCTATTCGCCTACCGAACATCGAGTTTTTGTTTTGGCTAGTGCGACGTTCTTAGAAAAAGAATTTCTCGAGAACAAGAAGAGTAATAGAACCTTCGAGTTGTCGGAGATTCCAGATCCAACGACCGAGGAACGGATGGGGGAATTGGTTCCTCCAACTGATGATACGGTTAATATTCCTGAGGAACCTAGGAGGTCGGGTAGAGACTCTCATCCTCCGGACAGATATATTGGTATGGTCTAGGAGAATGACGTTTTACTTCTAGAAAGTAATGAACCCGCAACCTATAAAGGTGCTATGACCTGTTCTGACTCAAAGCTATGGCTCGAAGCCATGCAATCCGAGATGGACTCCATGTATGAGAATGACGTATGGAATCTAGTTGATTTACCTAATAAGGTAAAACCTCTACAGTGCAATTGGCTTTGCAAAATAAAGCGTTCTGTAGACGCGCAACCAGATACCTATAAGGCACGACTTGTGGCAAAAGGTTTCACTCAAGTGCACGGATTGCATTATGATGAGATTTTTGCACCTGTAGTCATGCTACGTTTCATTCGCATAATCTTAGCGATTGCCGCATTTCATGATTATGAAATTTGGCAAATAGATGTGAAAACCGCCTTCTTAAACGGTTATTTGGAGGAAGAGTTGTACATGGTGCAACCCGAAGGTTTCATAGATCCTGATCATCCTAAGAAAGTATGCAAGCTTAAGCGTTCCATTTATGGACTTAAGCAAGCTTCTCGGAGTTGGAATCATCGTTTCGACCAAGTGATCAAAGAGTATGTTTTCACTCGATCGGTCGAGGAACCATGCTTATATATCAAGTCGAGTGGGAGCAAGATTGTATTCTTGATATTGTATGTCGATGACATACTCTTGATTGGGAATGACATTCCTCTCCCATCTTCGGTTAAAGAATGGTTGAAGAACCATTTCCAGATGAAAGATCTGGGTGAGGCACAGCGCATTTTGGGAATCCGTATCTACCGAGATAGATAACGACGGACGTTATCACTTTGTCGGGAGTCTTATTTGGATAAGATTCTTGATAGGTTCAGCATGACCAACTCCAAGAAGGGGAACCTTCCAATGACGTGTGGGATGCAGTTGAGCAAGTCTCAAGTCACCCACGACGCCTGAAGGG
This sequence comes from Silene latifolia, assembly GCF_048544455.1. Lineage (NCBI taxonomy): Eukaryota > Viridiplantae > Streptophyta > Magnoliopsida > Caryophyllales > Caryophyllaceae > Silene > Silene latifolia. Next base: position 11,883,148 of record NC_133534.1, read on the forward strand.
GTTGAACGCATGAATCGTGTTCCTTATGCATCAGCTATAGGATCAATCATGTATGCCATGATATGCACACGTCCAGACGTGGCACATGCATTGAGTATGATGAGTCGGTACCAAAAGAATCCATGTACCTACGGAGGACTAAGGATTGGGTATTGACTTATGGAGGAGATACTAAGCTATGCGCAACCGGTTACGCAGATGCTAGCTTCCAAACGGATCTCAGTCTGGTTCGTCTTCACTCTTAGTGTGTTGTAGTAGATTCTACTACTGAATCGTTGAATTATGATAAGCATGTAGGGCACGTCATTTCCATGGGAATTAAACGTGTTCCTGAATTGTAGTACTTGATTATGGATTTGATACATTATCTTTTTCATATGCTATTTATAACTTCATCGTTTTATATATAATATTTTGTTTTTCATGTGGATTGTACTGACAACATTGAACGCCACAAACTGAACTGAATTGCATTATATTTGTTTTGGTCCGTAATCGCCAATGTGAGCTGATAACTCCGGATATTATATTGTGCAGTCAATTGATGGTGGGTTCAACGAGCCATAAGTCAAACGGTTGACTGATCGATCACAGATACGAGATTATGACGATACCTCGTAGGACAACTTTTTGTGACAACGTAATGGAGTCCTAAATGTTTAATAACATTCGGTGCCAGGTCGTGGATAGGATATCCATTGTGTTCCTAGAGTCGATTCTTTTGACTATCGACTGTCTCTTGAGATTAAGGCAGTTTTTGGGTGACTTTGGTTTCTTTCTCACGGTCTGCCGTGAATCGGAGGCTAAGTAGATTTTTTCTGGGTCATTTCATACTGTGCTTACATCTGCAGGATTCGAGTTGAGGAAAATATCCAACCCTTATCGGTATAGTTATTTCTCGGGGCCACTCGAGGAGTTGTAATCGAAATGCATGGCCATGCTCGAATGTTGATTCGTTTATCAGTTAAGTTACTCTCTAGTCGGGGAAACCACTCTTGATAATGATCGCTTGTAAAATACGACCTTTGTGAATTCGGATTTGCAAATTGTTTTACATTGAGTGGGAGAAATTTTAGGATATGAGAATCGGTTATCGCACATACACTTGTGAGGACAAGTGGGAGTTTGTTGGAGCTTGTGTCCTCCACAAATTAGTGTGATGACATTTGTAAATCTCTTACAGGTTCACAAGGGTATACTTTGTATATTTAATCAGTTGATTAACGTTTACCTAATAACGGTTGGCTTGCTAGAAAGTTTGACGTTATTATCATACAGATGGCGGTGATCAACTGGTCCCTAAAGGTCACACCTATAGGATGTGTTTGAGAAATGTGGTCATATAAATATAATCACATTGATGCCCAATATGACTAAATAGTTAGTCAATGTGTTGATGAGATAATTATTTAATGAAAATTAAATAATATTAGTTGAGACGAATTAACTGTCAATTTGTAAATTAAATATAATAAGTTATATTTAATTAAATGTATATAATGTTAGGTTGGACGAATTAATCTGTTAATTCGTAATTAAATATAATCAGTTATATTTAATATCAACAAGTTGAATGTGTCATAGTGGTAATAGTGAGGGTACACAAGCCAAGAGGTCATGGGTTCGATTCTCACTAGATGACAATTCAACACACTTTATATATTTTTGGAAAGACCAAAAATAAGGAGAATATACTCCTTATTTCGGTCAGTTTGGCCGAAATTAGGAAAGATTTTTCTTTTCTAATTGACTCCATAATTTCGGTCAGTATAAGAAAGAAAGGAGAGAATTATTCTACCCTAATTTTTTTTTCTTGACCTAGCCTCTCTCTCATCAGAAAAAACACAAAAACAACTAAATTTTACAGAAAATTTTAGATCGATTTCTAGCATAATCAAGGGGCATATCTCATATCGTCTTGGGTGCAACTAATAGGCGAATATCAATTTTGATATTGTTCTTAGGCCAATTTTGCTAGGACCGAAGGTTAATTCTAAATCCTTATACTTTGTTTATGTATTTTGTTTATGACCATTGATCATCATTGTTAAACTTGTTATAATCCTTCTAGTTTAAGGGAAGTATACAGATTATTTCCCACACTTACTCCGCCCCTTCAACTCACAACAACACAACCATGAGGTAGGATGCCTTCTTGCAAGGCATGGTGGGGCTTGCCAAAATGGCGACACATCCAATCATTAAAGCACACAAGATCAAGTAATGGATGCATCTACAAAAGAATAGCCACTTTCCCCATCTAAGTGGCGGAAATTATATAAAGGGGAAGCAATTCAAGGGTACACATTTCATTATAGATATAGTTTCTTCAAACTACTAAGCCTAGAAGGATACCAATAAATCACCTCCAAGTTGTGTCAAGCTAGGGTACCTTTGTCCTCAATCGTTAAATGCTTTTGTCAAGAATAGACTCCCTATGGTGTTAGAAACACTTGAGGATCGCGGAATTCCCCTTTTTGCCTAGACAAGAAGAAGGGTCGTCCCCTCTCTACCATGCACAAGAGTGGATACGATGGAAAAGGGATCAATAGAATTTGAGTTTCATAGGGGAGTTTGCTTTTTGTTGTTGTTTTTCCCCCCAATTTCTTGTGGCATTTGACTTTTTGAGAACATTTTCTTTGCCATTTCTTTTGATGTTTGGCATTTTTAACACTTGACAATTTTTCAACTTTTCTTTGCATTTCTTTTTGAACATTTTCAAAGTCACCCCATTTGTAGTGAGGGTTCTTATATTTGAAGCATAGGAGTTTTAATTTTTCTTACTCTTCTTTTCTTTTGACACAATTGCAAACTTTTTGACTTTTTATTTCAAATCTTGAACTCAAATTTTGAACAATTTTTGTGCCCATTCTCTTTAATGACAAAATGTGGTAGAATATGGATGATGGTTGCATGGTTTCAAGGGTCACCTTGGAATAAACGGTAGCCAAGGAGTTATCACACCACAAGGTACTTTTGACTAGGCCTTAATCCATGGGTCAAAGGATACTAGCATGATACATCCTATGGTGTTTTACAAGCATTCTAACAAGCAAAGTCTTAAGAAGAAAAATTATCTACAAGGGCCTATATACACTTGTCAAACTTCTCAAATAGATGCTTTCACAAAATTTTTCCTAAATGCAACTATATGCCATGATGTAACTAACATTTATACAACCTAATGCATATGTTTCTACCAACTAGTATGCCATATAATATAAATGCAATCTTATAATCACATTGTTTATCCCGCATCAATCAAAATAAAGCCACATAGTCATTAACATAAAGAGGAAAAAGGAGATTGGAAAGATCATACCATACGGTCTTCAATATCCTCATGTCTCGGATGTGGCGTAGTCGGTCAATATGAAAAAGGATGGATAAACACAATATATACAAACACAATATATACAAGACTATATTAAAAAGGAATGAACATGTTTTTGGGTTTTCAAATTTTTATGGTTTTTATGATTATGAAACAAAAAGACATGTTTTTGTATTTTTCAAAAAATTTCAGTTTTTATATGTTTTTGGAATATAAATTCCCATCCCCCACTTTATTTTGGACATTGTCCTCAATGTTCATGTAGGAGTAGGAATGAAAAATAAAGTACATGTTTTTTGAATTTTGAATAAATGCAATGATATGAATGAATGCATGCTCTAACTAAATGCAATTCTATATGACATATATAACAAATGAATGCAATCTAAACTATATTATATGTTGCATGATTTCTAGTAAACTATGGTCACCTATGATCAAACCTCTCCAAACCGATTTAAACACTATTTCTAGTGTAGAAATGAATAGGTTGGTCATTAGTGATTATGCATGAATTCTAGTCTATATGCAACTAACTATATGAATCATGTTAGATATATTACAATGCAAACTAATCTAATCATATGAGATATATTACAATGAAACTATACTATATAAACTAACTAATGTAAATGCATATGAAATATAATACAAATGCAAGTGAAGATTAAACTAAATGCAATGCACTATACATAAGAGAGATGGAGAGAAGAGCAACATACAATTGGAGATGATGAGGTAGCCATCTCTCACTCGTCTTCATCATCTTCATTGCGGTAACCATACCCGCTAGAACTCCCTCCTTGGTCATACCCTCCTCCTTTACCAAAGTATCCTCCACCTTGACCGCCAAAGTTCCCGGCTTGGTTCCCTTTGTTAGGGAACAAAAGGTGTGGTTGAGCCCAAGATGGAAGAGGGCCATTAGGGTCGATATACCCTTGTTGTGCAATTTGGTAGTATTGAGGATAAAGGACCAAGTAGTTTTCGACCCTCCCATCATGTACTCCAAGAACAACCCTCTTCATAAGCTCCATCAAATCATTCATGTTTGGAGCATTGGGGACTTCCGGTCTAAATGGCACATGAGGGGTGGGGTATGGTGGGATGGGCACATAGGAAGGTGGGGCATTAGCCCTTGACGGTATTCCGCGAGGTTGTGGAGGTTGGCGGGGTGCTTCTTCTCTTTGAGGAAGGTTGAGGTAGATTTCAATGTCGAGGAGGTAGCTCGGCATAGGTGAATACCGGCTCAACCTCGAGTCGGTACCGGGTACATTCCACCCCGTAAGAACAATAGAGGAACACCCTTTTGTGAACCATTCTACACTCCCGCTTTGAGTGTAGGCACACCGCCGGTGGTGGTTGAAGACGGCATCCTCATCAATTAAAGTGCTACCCTCAAGTGGCTCATATGTCCCATGGATGTTGAATCCAGGACAAAGGTTGTTAGCCAAGATAGTAATTAGAACTCCCATCATGAAGGTCTTAAGTTGGGAGTTCCCTTGAGAAAAATCGAAGAATCTTGTAAGCATCTCAAGGGGTTATTGAAATTATATTGCGTTGTCCCCCGAACATTTAGATAGGACTCTAGAAAGGTCAAATCAAGGAGAGTGCACCTATCTTGCTCAAATCTCCCATTAATAGTGTCGACAACGAAGCGTTCGGTGATCCGAATCACCGGATGTTGGATCGCGAAGTATAGCATTTTTTTTGGTGAATAAAATCCCTCCCGGAAATAGCCCTCCAAATTTGGTCCACATCAAAGTTGGAAGGTTTGTCGGTGTTTCTTGTTGGTACAACAAGACCAAAAATATGCGCAAATTCGTCAAGTGTTAGACTATGGTCATGGTTGCACAATCAGAACTCCATACCAACGGACCTTTGTGTGTTTGAAACGATGCGGAGGCTAACAAAAAATTCCAAGGTAAGGCTAAGGTATGTTTGTTCGTGGGCATGAATAATTTTCCAATCCCCAAACCATCAAAGAACATTTCGGTATGATACCTTATACCTAGGACTTCTAACACCTTGGTGTCAATAAATTGAGTCGGTTCGTAATGCTTACCTAGCAAAGTGACGAACTTGTTGCAGTGGTCATCGGATGTGAAGAGTACCTCCGGAAAGTACTCAAGTTGCTCCACCCCTCTTATTATCACGGGGCGGAAGTTTCTTGGCGGCATCCTTTCTTGAGTGGATGAAGAAGATGAGCCCTTGCGTTTCTTGGCGGCAGATTCAACGAGCTTCTTGGCCTTTCCTTTGAGGTTCATCATTTTTTTTTGATTTGGGAGAGTTAGGGTTTGATTTTTTTTTTTTTTTTTTTTTTGTGATTGGAGTGTTTTGAGATAAAGATGTGAGGATTAGGTTTAGATAAGGTAAGGAAATGAGGGATGATGGGGGTGTTTTTTTAGAAAAAGTGGTGTGGGACGAGCGGCTAAGGGTCGGGCTCGGGCGGATTTTGCGAGGTGAGTACAGGAATCCGAGCGTCCAGGTGTCGGGACGAGCGTCTTGCAGTAGGGGTCCGAGCGTCTTGGGAAGAATCCGCTCGGATTCTAATCCAGTGATTCTGGCTCTTCTGATGTGGGCAAAGGACGAGCGTTTCGAGCTTTAGACGAGCATCTCAAGTAGGACGAGCGGCTTATAGAAAATCCGCTTGGATTTTCTTCCAGTGCAAAATTGTTTTCGAGCAGCTTCACAGAACGAGCGTCCTACACCTGATACGAGCGTCTTCTCTAGGACGAGCGTCTTACTTGACAATCCGCTCGAATTTTAAGTCAGCACCGAATAGTGCCCATGAAGAGGCTGAGGACGAGCGTCTTGCCCTTGGGACGAGCGTCCGTGCCGTTTTTCACGCTTCTTCATTGCTTTCCTTCAAAGATCATACCCTTGTACCCTTTTGTGATCCTCCTTATCTTTCTCTGAAATTATGCTCAATAAATGGGTAAGAAACTCTCTCTCTCACTACTCTCATGCAAGAAATTGTAAGGAAAAATGCGAAAATGTACAATATTATACAAAGTGAAGGTTTAAGAAATATCTTACAAATGGTGGTTTGAGATAGGACTCCACCAAACTAATTCAAATCGTCGAAATTCTTTGTCCATAGAGCTCAAGGCTCTTAGGAGGAGATCAAAAGCTTGTGAACAAGCTCCAAATAAGCATAAGTATGGTTTGCTTAACTTCAAAACGAAGCTTGGTCAAAGGAATTTCTCACTTATCTTCTTTTTCATCTTTTCCTTGGCACTTGAGTATTTGCGATGCTTCAAACCAATAGCCCATGATTCTTGTCGTCATAAGATATGAAGTATGGTTCATATTCGTCCGGAGACTTCCACTTACCACCTTCTTCTTTAATTTTGGTGATGATGATAGCATTTTGTTTATTCAATCCTTCCAAAGTAGAAGGAGAATTCTCATGACCTTGATGATCGGGTTCTTTAGAAGTTGATGTTGTGGATGCCAAATTTCCACAAGTAGCTTCATTTACAAGCTTCTTCTTGAGCTTCTCCACCAAGTACCTTTTGTATGATGTTTTGACCTTTTGGAGGAGATCCACCATATCGTCTTCAACAATCATAGGTTCCATAGTGGGTGTAAAGTAATCTTCATAGGCAATAGGGAAGGGGCGTTCTTCTTATTCATGATAAGATATCTCAAATTTCTCAAGGATAGGCTCCTCAAGTAGAGTGATCTCATAAATATCCTCTTCCTTATCCCATAAGTTCTTGCAAAACACGACGTTGTCATCATAGCTATCTTCATAAGAATCATAGATGGGGGCTTAATTTAGCTCTTTCTCCAACACCTCAATGTTCACATCAAAAGACTCACCCTCATACTCACAGAGGTTAAGAGTATTTGGCTTACTCAACCTCATGTCTTCTTCATTGAATACAACACTTTCATACTCACAAGAGCTCAAAGAGATTGGCTCTTCCCACTTCTTATCTTCCATATCAAAGGTTACTACTTCAAACTCATATTCATGACCAATGTTTGAGGAACGGTGAGGAGTAATCACGTGGGCTTCTTTCATTTGGGCAATTTGAATCTCTAACTCCTGACCTTGAGTAACAATGTCTTGAAGAACATTGTCCCTCTTTTGGCTCTCCTCTAGCATTTGTTTGAAGAAGTTTTCTTGGTCTCCCATCATTTGGAGAATCACACTTTGAATGGGTTCATCTTCTTGTTGTGGGTGGGTGTTAAAGTGGTTGTATTGTGGCAATTGAAAGTCATTATGAAGTGGGTATTGAGTGGGTGGTTGCTGTAGATATTGGATGTGATGATTTTGGTAGGAAAAATTGGGATAGTAGTTAGGATTTCCATTGTATGAGTTATAAGGTAGGTTTGTGTTGACTTTCTCCTCAAACTCCTCATACCCATAGTCATAATCAAAAGATCCACCACATACTCCATAACACATGTCTTGAGCCATCATATCTAAGACAAGGAAACAACTACAGGCATGGAAACTACACAAAAACGGTAAGAACAAACCTTGAGGAACAAGTTCCTCAAGATTGAAGCACAAATAAAAATAGACAAACAAATAAGAACTTAATCACATAGCACCATCCCCGGCAACGACACCATTTTGATGGGTGATGTCGTCGGGTCTCCCAATCAAACACATTTATAATTCTCAAAAAACAACTAGTTAGTGGTTAAGTCGAGGTCGATCCATGGGACGGTGTGCTTTGGGTTCTAAGTCTATCTATCTCAATTTATGCAAGTGTCACAATTTGTTTGGGTTTGTAGTTGTGCTCTAGACTAATGCAAGCAATAAAATAAAACAAGCAATAAAAGGAAGGATGTTAACAAATGATTAAAAGTACTAGGATATCATGGGTTCATAGGGGATTCATGGGAGTTGATCATACAAACATGTTCTCTACTAGATGCAAGCACTTATTGTTGTGATGGGATCGAGTTAGTGTATATCTTACAATCCCTAAGAAGGTTTGGGCCCCGGAGCCGAATCGATTAGATTGTACAACACCTACAAGTCGACTTAGTCCTTCCTATTCAACTATATGCATTGTCTAATGAGACTCGAGTTGTTTTATATCTTACAAGTCTTATTGAAAAGATAAGAGATGGGTAAAATGCAAGGATTCATAGGCTTAGCATTTTATCAAACATAACTTGTGCATAAGTTGGAATCACAAGAAGCAAGCAAATTAATTATGGAAACATATTAGATTAAGCATGAATCATTCCCCATGTTTGTTTCCCCTAATTCCCCAATAATCCTAGTTTAGTAACTACTCACTCATTATCATGGAGAACATGTCATCAATGGTGTCAATCATTACAACAAGTATAAACATGATAAGAGCTTAAGGAAATAAATAATAAAGAGTAAAGAGTAAAGGAATTATACCAAACTTGAGATGATCCAAATAATAAAGCAAAGAATAAAAGAAGAGAACTTGATTGATTGATGAAGAGTTGTCAATTCTCCAATAATAACCCAATAATCTTCAATTACCCAATAATAAACTTGAACAATAATTAAGGAAAGATTAATGTGTAATTTTGTGGAATGATTGAGATTAATCTATTCTAATCTACTCCTAATCTAATCTAAGAAAGCTTGATTTAATCTAAGGAAACTTGATTTAATCTAAAACTTGATTAAGAGAGCATTACAAATGGAATATATATAGTAGTACATCATTAGGTTAAGTAAGGGTAGATTAGTAATTAACAATGATAATTGTTGAGTTGAGGAAGTGCTCCTCTCCAAGGAGATGAGCATCTCCGTTTTGCTAATCTCGTATGGATATGCGCGGATCACGTAGCAAGGAAAAGCTTCTTGTCCAACAATACGCTCGTCCCGAGCTGAAATTGAGCATCCTGAGCCTCAACCCGAGCGGGTTGAATTTGATCAGAGCGGGTTGAGCATTGTCCCGCTCCAGATAAGCTTGACCCGCGCGGGTTGAGCTGCTGTTCCCTTTCTTTTTTGCTTTTAAGCCTAAGATGCCTTTATGTACTCTTTATTTCTACTTCCTTGGCTATAATTCTTGCCTCCTCTTCATACTTAGTCCATCAAATATCATTAACAAGCTTCCAAATATGCATGAAAGACGGGAATTTCCGCCTTATTATCTCCTTTCCTATAAAACATATAAAATACACTAGGAAAGCAAAATAGAAAACATTTGACGGATAAAATGGTCATGAAATGTTATAATAGTATGCAAAATAGGTTCATTTAGGGGACTAAATGTGTGCAAATAATGTTCACATCACCCATGATGTGGGTATTACCTTTGTAGCTCTTTGTACCTCTCCCAAGCTTCATATAAGCTCTCAAGAGCTTGTTGACGGAATCTGGTGATTTGGCTTCTCAAAGTTTGAGTTTTCTCCGGTGGAAAAAACTTTTGATAGAAAGCAAGAGCCAATGTCTCTCAATTGGTGATTCCCATGGCGGTGCGGTCAAGGATATTGATCCAAAGCTTGGCCTTGTCCTTCAAAGAGAAAGGGAAAAGTATCTCCCTTATTTGGGCTTGAGTGATGCCCGTCTGACGGATCATGGAGCAATAGTCACAAAATATTTTCACATGCAAATTGGGATCCTCCAAATGACTTCCCCAAAATTTCTTCCTCTCCACAAGGCTAATGAAAGACGGTTTGATCTCGAAGTCCGGCGCGGTAATTTGAGTAGTTGTGATACCAGCCAAAAGCATGGCCGCGGTGGGCATTGAGTGATCGGAAAGTTTCACCATCTTTTTAGTAGTATATGGTGGTGGTGGAGATGATGCACTTGAAACCTCCTCCTATTCAAAAATTTTCAGATCATCTAGGTAAGACTTTTTAGCACTTTCAAGTTGTTCGGGAGAAGAGGCTTCTTTCACTTATTTCCAAAACGTCGTCTTCTCCTAAAGGTTTTCTCGGGATCGGAATCCGGTGGAAGCAATTCTCCACTATGAGAGGACCTGGGCATAAGACAACAATTTCTAGAAAAATGATAAGTAACGGTCTCAAGGAACAAGTGTTACTCAAGACAAAAGAAAACAAGATAAAAATCAACAATTCGAACGCAATAAAACCGTGCTCCCCGACAATGGCGCCAAAATTTGATAGGCTTGTCATGTACCTATGCAAAGATAATTACCCTAGACAACAAATGAATGTAGCAATAGGGGTCAAACACAAGGAGACGGGTATTGCGTTGTGAAATGCTATGGAAAGATTTCTATCAAGATTGATTTCATTTTGGGTTTGTTTGTTTGGTTTGATAACTAACAAAAAATATGGTGTAAATTATATAATAAAAAGGAGTCTAAGGGGGTCAGGTCACACTTGCAAAGGTAAATATTTAGTTATGTTAAACTTGGTATTAAAAACACTGTCAATTGCTAAGGCTTAGAGACACCCACCTTGCGGCATTAGTGTCAACCATAGACTGGGTCCTAGAGAAACTCTCGTCCATGACTAGGTCGTTCTACTACACATGCTTAGTCTAATTCAATTCCGTCCCTCTCGACTTTAGAACGAATGAACAAACTTAATCAATTGAATAAGGCCTTAAAAAAGATTAAACATTATGGTGCAAACATGTGATAAAAACAATTGAACAATGTTATTATCAACCTATTTTAACATGTTATATACTTGATTTTGCATGGCTCCCCTAGCCCTAGACTAGAAAATTTAGCTTCTCCTATTAAAGTGTAAATTACAAACTATATTGTAAGAAATGGTAAACATGATTGTGTGATTTATATAAACTAAATGATATAACATGTAATATAAATTATGCTAATGAAATGTAAATAAAGTACTAATAATAAACTATGCGTAAACTAAATGGAAATGTAAAATTGTGAACTAGAAATAGAAATACCTTAATAGAAAAGAACTTGTATGGAAGAAAAAAAATAGAAGCAAATGCTTGAAATGTATTAAGAACCAAATGTTTGAGAACTACAAGCTTAACTATATTGAAATCTAATAAGAAAACTATTGAGAGAATTATAATGCTTAAGGCTATTGTAAGTATATGAGACGTAATAATAGGATGCCTAAGCCTTGAAGTGCCTCCCCTTTATATAAGGGAGTGAGGTGAAACGTAAACAAGCTGGAGACATGCAACCCCAATCGGGGACGTGGGTTTCTAGCTCCTTCGCCTTAATTCTCCTCTTAATTGCTTGGAGAATCCTATGTGAGTGATTAATTGAGCAATTAATCACCCGATTAAGACCTAAACTCTTGGCATCCTAGGTAGCTTGGAATCCTATCTTTTCCACCTTGACTTGGACTTGAAGTTGGGCTTGACTTTGGTTTGTTGACAACAATTGCATTGCACGCATTAGTGCATCAACTTCTTCATGAAAAACCCATGCAAACACTCCATGCTAGCCCAATATTTGGTCTTTCTTAGCCATTGCACTCTAGTAGCTCATCTTGTAGTATTTTAGCTCCAAAAAGCTTAAGTATCCTACAAAAACTTGTGGAGACAAACAAATGCACTAAAATAAAAAATATTAGCTCAAAACACTATGATAAGTGCTAAATGACATGTAAAATGGAGCTAATATAGGGGATGAAAATGTATAAAATATGCACTTATCAGGTATAAGTCTCATCTTTTTTTTATATTTACTCCATTAGTTTACAACTTTTATGTTGGTTAATTATTATTCACTCAAAGTTACAATCTTTATCATGTTTACCACACTTGTTTGTATTTTGTTCCATCTTATTGCTGGTTTTTCATTGCTAAACATTTGTGAGTAGTTCTCATTTAGGGCTTAGGGGGATCGCGTGTCTATAATGGGTATGATTTTAGGATAGCATTATAAGGATTTGAGTGTTTTAATGGTTGTCACTTTCTTGCACATGAAGTGTTTGTAGAATTGCTCCTATGAAAGTTTGACTATTTTCTCACATGTTTGGTTATCTTTGTGTCTATACTAGTGGATGAACAATCTTCGTGTGTAGACTATTGGATGATCTTTGTGTATGTGTGTGACGAGTTTTAGTTAATCATATGAAAGTTGGTTAATGAATTCTAGGTGTCCTAAGACATTAGGTATAATTGCTTGACTATTTGTCTCCCATTTCCTATATTTACCTTGTTTTATGCCCAAAGACCCAAGTGAACCCGAAACCTCTAGTCTTTCTCATATTGATCAATCAATCTTATTTAGTCAAATTTTATATTTATTTGCACCTTAGTTTACCATTAATCAAACCTCCTTCATTTGCTCTGAGTTATTCATTCACCATCTGTTTGTTGTCCTTTATTTGGTTTGATTGCTTTACTTGAGGACAAGCAAAGGGTCGGTTTGGGGGAGTTTGATGTATCACTTTTATATATACTTTTATAGCTCCTTTCATACCATTTTATATACCGTTTTCGTGCATTTATATCATTTATATGCCTTATTTCAATGAATTGTCGATACTGCAACTATTTTATGTTTCAATGCAGAAATGACGCATTATGAGGATAATCAAGCTAAGATAAGCATGGCGGAGATGTCATAGTAGAATACACGAAGCATGGCACGAGGAACGAGGTAGCATAAAGGCTAGAAGTGAAAGATACGAAGAAACCATCTGTGAAGCTGGTTCCTCGATCGAGACGGGCAGGGCTCGATCGAGCAATCGTCCTCGATCGAGTCACCTCAGGCTCGATCGAGGAACCTCTCTGGAAGATGACTTTCCGGATTTTCCTAAAACTGTTATTTTATATTATAAATTAGAAACTCGTACATTATTATTAGGGTACGCTTTATTTTACTTTTATACAGCTGAATACTCTCACTAGCTTTAATCTTTCCTTGCTACGGTACTAATCTTTCTTCAATAATTAATCTTTCAAGTTTATGCTATTCAATCATTGTTCTTATTTCATGTTCTTAATCATGTCTTTAATTATCATTATTGTTGTTATTGCTTTAGTCATGAGTAGCTAAATTCCTCATCTAGGATGAAGGGGATCTAGGTTAATTAGAAAAGGGAAATTGATTAATTGCTAGTGAAATCGTATAAGTTGCCATTTGATTATTGTTCTTATTCTAGTTAATTGACTTAGGCCTGAGTTGTTAATTAGTGTAGCGAATTAATCCTTTCACCGACCGGGTTAGAATTAATATAGGCTACAATAATCAAATAGATTGTATCTAATTATAGCGACCGCATGTTAGAATCGATCTAAAGGGCATAATAGAGTCAACCGATCTTATGACCTTAGACAACTTGGTAGATCTAGCAATTGATTAATAGACCCCATATAATTGACCTAGTGAACCGGAAATCCTAGACTTTTAATATCATTGTTTAAACCTCTTTTTATTACACGCAATTAGTTGGTTAGATAACAAACAAAACAAACCCCCAGAAAACGGTTACCTTTAGACAATTTAAATATTTACAAACTTAACTTTTACCGCCTCCATGTGGATTCGATACCTGTCTTACCGCTAGCTATTCTTGTTAGTCTTGAGATTGTTTTACTTTGATTTGGTGATACGACTTTAGCCTTGTCAAATTTGGCGCCGTTGCGTGGGAGGCAACAATTGTTTAGTTTGTTTCTGTTTATTTTGTCTCTTTGTCTCAAGGAACCTGGTTCCTTGAGACCGTTGTCACACTTTTCTTGTTAGTTCCGTGTATGCCCAGGTGTAATAGGTCCGAGATTATTCCTTTTGATCCTGAACCAGAGAAGACTTTTCGCTATAGACGGAAATTTAATCAAGAAGTGGGTCAAGTAGAAGACTTGAGTATACTTGATGTCGAGACGGCGATCCCAAAGCAGTCGACCGATCAGTCCTACACAGAGGACGAAAATTCCGAGGCCGATATCCCAGATATCCCAGTCGAAACTCCTATTCCCGAGACTACCATCATGCCTACTCTAGCCAGTCACTCTGAGCCAACCTTAGCTTCTATCCCGCAAGGATATAAGCTGTCCACTACCGACAATGGAACTTTTGAGATTCGGCCATCTTACATCAATTTGGTGGAACGGAACTTATTTGGAGGGGCAGCTGCTGAGGATCCTGCGACACATATGGAGAAATTTGTCACCTATTGCTGTTCTATTCCTTTAACAGCTGGGGTGACACAAGATCAGATAAATTAGGTGCTTTTTCCTCTCTCTGAAAGATGGAGCAGCTGAGTGGCTGAGAGACTTGGATATGGAGGGTGAAGGAATTACAGACTGGAATACCCTTGCTCTTGCTTTCTACAAGAGGTACTTCCCACCTCAAAAGACTAATGCACTACGAAGTCAGATTACTAATTTCAAGCAAGGAGCTACTGAAGATTTGAATGAAGCTTGGATTCGCTTCAAACGTTTGGTCCGATCAGTCCCCCATCACGGTTTCCCTAAGTGGTTTCTTTGCAACCAGTTTTATAACGGGTTGTATGTAACACCCCACAGTAATTGTAGAGGTCCATTGATACGCTTTAATGACTAGTGCTTAAAGGGATTGAAAGTACTACTCATATCAACAAAGTGCACTTTCTTTCATGGTCATCCATGAGAAAGAACTCCAAAGTTAAGCGTGCTTGGCTGGGAGTACTCTTAGGATGAGTGACCTCTTGGGAAGGTTTCCGGGATGCGCATGAGTGAGGACAAAATGCACTATAAAGGACCCGTGTTGATTTGTGGGCCGTGTACACAGCCTGGTGAGCTATCATAAGTAACCGCTCCCGACCCGGTTTGGGCCGGGGTGTTACATTGTACGACGATCATCGTGCCCTTTTGGATTCTTCTGCTAATGGGAGGTTTCAGGACAACACCAATGATGATACCGCATGGAAATTAATTGATTAGATTGCCACCCATACTGCCAAGTATGGAAATCCTAGGGGAAGCAAGCGAGGAACCAGTGTTGAAAGTGCTCTTGCGGCACAATTAGAGGCTATTAATGCCCAACTTGATGAGATGAAGACTACCTAATCATTGGGTAATAAAGAAAGAGTTCATGCTATGAGTCAGCAAGTAGAGGAGTATTGTGCTAGATGTGGTTTAGACAGTCACTATGCAGCTGATTGTTTGAGCACATTGGAGCAGGTTAATGCCTTTCAGGCCTACAGACAAGGTGCACAAGGTACACCCTTCTCCAACTTTTATAATGAAAGGACGAAGGAGCATCCATTCCTTCAATGGTCTAGTCAGAATGTGCAACATCCACAGCAGCTGCAACCACAGAAGAATACTTATGTCCCTCCCAACAACCGTGGTAATCAACCACAAGGGGGATATCAAAGGCAAAATCAAGGAGGCCAGCAGTTTAACAATCAATATCAACAGCCTCCTCAACAAACTCCTTAACAAGCTCCGAACAATGAGATGGTAGAGTTGCGTAGTCTTTTGCAGCAAACTCTGTCAATGCAGCAGAAGCAGACGGCTCAAATTTCTGAGCTGATTGCCCATAATAAGATGCTAGATAATCAAGTGGCTCAGATGGCACTTCAAATCCATCAAAACAGGCCGAGGGTCTTCCTCCTTAAGGTAAACAAGCTTACGAGCAAGCTAATGTTATTCAGCTGAGGAGCGGTACTACTTATGCAAATCCCGACCTACAAAGCCTAGATAATGATGTGCCCACTACTGATAATGAGGTACCTTATATGCATCCCAAAGGATTGGGTAATTTGGAGCTTAGTGATGATGAAAAAGAACCTGACGAAGTTGAAACACGAGCTGACGATAAAAGCAAAAAGGACGAAAAAACTGAACTTGCTAAGGTTCCTCGATCGAGTCAGCCCAAGCTCGATCGAGGAACCAGTGTGCTCGATCGAGTCACCTCCAGGCTCAATCGAGGCACCTCCTTGACAGACGACGGTGTTTCAAAACTTGATTCTAAGGTCAAGCAAGCCGAGCCCATTACTATTGCACTACCTTTTCCTCATCGGCAACAAAAATCAAAGCTGGATAAGCAATTCGGTAAGTTTATGGAGGTCGTGAAGAATCTACAGGTAAGTGTTCCCTTCATTGAATTAATTACTCAAGTGCCGGCTTATACAAAGTTCATGAAGGAGATTTTGATAAGGAAGAGATCCTTTGATGCGGTGGAAACTATTGCTTACACTCAGAAGTGCAGTGCCATGTTGCCAATCAATTCACCACCTAAATTAAAAGACCCAGCAAGTTTTTATATCCCTTGTCATTGATGCGTGTCTTAAATATGATGTTTTACACTCTATTTCACACGCATTTCAGAGCTCAATTATGTAGTTTATGCTACTATTTCCCCTATTTCTGTCTACTTTCGTGTTTTTGTGTAATATTGCAGAAATGTGAAGAATCCAGCGGAAATTGAGCCGAATCCGTCCCTAAGTACTTAGCATTGCATTTGACATGGAGTAGTGACTCGAGAGATGAACTTGGCGCGCATTTCAAGGCCTGAAAGATAGATTTGCGAGAGTTTCAGAAGCGGATTACCAGCTGACTTGGTCTATAGACTGACCTACATGGTCTATAGACTGTCAGAATGCTGAATAGTTTACTGCAGGCTGCTTAAAATGGCTATATCTCGAGTTCTAGAGCTGATAATCGAGTGATTCTAATTGGATGTGAAAGCTTATCCTCTTAGCTCTGCAACGCCGTGTAGAACGCCTGATTTGACCAAGTAACGAAGAAATGACAGCTGTCTTAAGATCGGTGCGCGCTGTAGAATTCGCCAGAATGCATTACTGTACAGCACCTTTGGTCGATCGACTGGTCTCAGTGGTCGATCGACCACCCCACGATCTGTTGCGGTAATTAAAGAACGAGAATTAGAAAGCGCAATGTAATTAGGTTTTAGGGTTCAAAACCTAATTAGGGTTCAGAAGAGGGATATCGAATTAATTAGGGTTCAAAACACAGAAGTTGAATTTTAGATTATTTCATTAGTTTAGATTAGTTTTCGTCAATAAAGTTTACTTTTCGCACTGGATTTTGGTCCTTCCTCTTCAATTCTTCTATACGGTATTCCCTTGTTCATTTGTTCAGTTTCATTGCTTTAATTCTTCCGTAGTTCACAATTGCTAGTTTAGATTTCCCAAAGTCGAATTCTCGTTTCATGTTAGTTATTTATTTAGTTAATTCAATTATGAAGTCAATTGCTTTAGTTGTGAATTTTACTATCGTTATTATCATCATTATGAGTAGCTAAATACCCTTTGTTAAGATGTAGGGGAGCTATAGTGTAGATGGTGTAGAATAGGTGACCCCGAATTAGGGCATGGTCGATCGACTGGCTTAATTGGTCGATCGACTATGCCGTGTGGTCGGTCGACTGAAGTAGTTGGTCGATCGACCAGACCCGTGTTTGATTAGCATCGTTTAATTCGTTAAGTGCAATATTTAATAATGAGACCGAGAGGAGACTTGTTAGATGCTTAGTTTTGACCAATCCATAGATCGAGAGATAGGGAAGGGCATTAATTAATAAATTAAGACGACTAAATTGCTAAGATCTTAAGATAAGTAATTTAGGCTTTAGGAATCACTCACCAAGGCGAGAGCTAGTATTAGTGAGACCTAGGGACTAGTAGCATAGGCCGAAAGGATCTACTAGTTAACTTGGGCCGAGAGGACATGTTTTACCCATCCTACACGACTGTATTTCGGACTTACCTAGGATTATGTGCCATCGCAGCTATAGTGAACCGACCATCTTAGCTCCTTTTTATCATTTGCTTACACTTATTTTTATTATTTGCTTATCTACTTTTGCATTTAGACTTAGATATAACTCAAATCAAAACCCCCCAGAAATTCATAGAGTGAAATAAAACAACTTAACTCCCTACCTCCCTGCGGATCGACCCTTACTACCGCTTGCTAGTTGTAGTTTGGAAAATTATAAATATTATTTTTGATACTCACATCGACAGGTATCAAATTTTTGCACCGTTGCCAGGGAGGCAGCGCTAGTTTTAGTTGTTTTATTTTCGTTTACTTTGGTCTCAAGGAACATCCGTTCCTTCAGGAAGTCCTTATCTTCTTCTTGTAGTTTCTTCTTATACGCAGGTCACCTTGCATTAGACAGAGACTTTTAGAAGAATCATTTCAGGAGGAAGGCTTGAGTACTCTTGATAGATGGGAAGTTCGCGTGGGAATTCGCGAAAACCAAGTATTGAAATGAATGCTATTGCGGCACTAGAAGCTTCCATTAATGCCAGGTTCGAAAAGCTAGAGAATGCTACAAATAAAACTGCGGAATTGAGAAAGGTAGTTCAAACTCTTTTGGTTCAAGTTATAAAAATGGAAGAAGCTAGGATTGAATCTGATAAGAATTTTGAAAATCGGTTGGCAATTTTAGTGGCTAATCAAGCTGCTAATTTGTTGAGCAAATTTTATGATACTCCACCTCTTACCCCTGTGCTTATTCCTGCTCTAACACCTCCGCCCCAGATTGGGAGCACGATGGAGGAAAACTCTTCTGTTTTAACTGTTGCAGGAACTGGATTGGGGAAGGAAGAGCCGAGGAAAGTGTCAGATTATGACTTGGAGTTTGATGAGCCGGACGATCCAAGAGCTTGGGAAGCCGCTAGAGCCGTTGATGACCCGTTGAGTATTCTAGATGAAGGTGTGGAGAGGAGTCCAGCTGCTGAGATTAGCATTGCAGAGGGTACTTCATATAGCCAGAAGCCATGGTCGGAGATTTTCCGCAGTTTTCACAAATGACCTATTTTTTTTTTTTGAGTTTTTAGACAATTTATAGCGTTTAGACTATTTATTGTTTTTGTGTGCGCGAGACTTCGCTTTAATAAGTTTGCTTAGGATTTAAAGACTTTAGACTATTACTTTGGGTTTTGCGCAATTTTGGGCGCGTTATTATGTGTATTTGCAGGTTCATAGACCATATTAGCTCAACTTATTGAGCTAATTCGAAGAAATCAGAAACTTACAGCAGGTATCTCAGTCGATCGACTGGCTTGTGTGGTCGATCGACTGTGCCGCGACTCCAGGAGCTTCTGTTCCTGTTACCCTGGTCGATCGACTGGATTGTTTTGCCGATCGACCACTTCCCGCTGTTGTACCTGTTCACGACCATTCCCCTGCTGTGTTTGGTCAATTTTCGGAGTTGAGGGAGTCTTTTCTCCACTTTATTTTCCGATTCATTTCTGTTTTCTTCTGCTTTCTTATTTTGCACATAATTTTGCGTTTCGTAAATTGCTTTCTCAGAATTACGCGGTACTTTGGTTTCTTTTTGTACTTATGGTAGCATCTGCGCTCTTTGAAACCTCCTAGCTCATATTTGGTTTGGGGAGGTTTCCATTTTCTCGCGCTTAAAGTCTTGTGAGTTTCCGAGTCCTTCTTTATGTCAATTTTAGTTATTAATTCGGCAAATCCCATTTCCTTTGCTATTTTCATTATATGATTTCGCACAATGGGGACATTGTGTGATTTGGTTTGGGGAAGGGTTTTGCGTTGCATTCACTCTATTTTGCATTCACGTTTACATTTTGTCTTGCATTGTTGTTTATTTTCCTCCTATATACAGAAAATTCCAAAAAAAATTTGAAAAATTTCAAAAATTCAAAAAAAATATCACGTTTATTTTAGCATATAGGTTGAGTCGGAACGGTAGTATTTCAATGATGACATTGCATTTGCAGCTGTCTATGCCTAAGCCATGCTTATTTGACATGTTATTAGTAGAATCACATATGCATACCTACGAGTTTTGTTAAAATATTTGCTGGATTATAGACTTGACCTAAATTTTGGCAACCTACTTATATTTTCTAAGGATTAGAGCTCATATAACTGGTGTCATTTCTGACCGGTTTCATGTAGGATTGTGAGTAGTTACTCCTTGCATATCATGTATCATTAATTTGCACATTTATGAAATTCAATTGCTTTTTGCCTGCATACATTCGGGTTAGTGGTTGGTGTCACATGCAGGGAGGTGCTTACAATTTCCCCTTTATTTCATTTTACCCATTGAACTCCACATTAGCCAAATCTGCATGTTGACCCTTAGCTACATCCAAATTTAGCCTGCCTTGTCAAGCTAGTATAATGTATGCTTTTGCGGTATATAATTTATTGTGCCAAGTTTGGTCTGTATTGCGTTATTTGGAGATGGTAGAAAAGAAAGAAGGAGGATGAAAAGAAAAGAATTGAAAAAAAAAATAGAAAAAACGAGAAAAAGAAAAAAAAAAATTCAAAAAGAGGAAAATGATGAAAGAAAGAAACCGTGAAAGGAAAAGATGTTGTTTGTAGACAGTTTCACTCCTATGCTTTATATACATTTATTGAGGAGTATTTTCGATTCGGTTTGGTGAGTTTTTTGTGCCAAATGAAGGGCGCGTGTGCTTAATCCTTTAAGTGAGTTGGAAATGGATGTTGTCATATGATTTTGTTTAGGTACTAGCTTGGCCGCCTATACCTCCACATTTCCATAAATGTTTTGCCTTTTCTCACCCATTGCCTCACTTTACCATATTTTTGTAAGCCCTCGGCTGTGACAGGACCTTGTTGGTTGGAATGTATGTACGGTAGTTAGAATTGTCTATCATATTAGTTGCATGCATGTTTATGTGGGTCGTAGTCTAGGTGAGCGGCTATTTCTCTTCCTCTCTTACATATATATGCTTACCCTTTGCTTTATGAGAGAAGAGTGACCCGTGAGAGTCCAAGTTTAAAGGTCTTGCAAGGTCGACGGTTCAGCTTTATTTTTAATGACTACATAACTCGTTTGCATGATTCATTTTGCTAATTGTTTGTTAGTTGTAGCATTAAATTGGTTTAGGCTTTACATGTTGCATTTCGCTCTGAGATTGAACTCGTTCCATTAGGTCCTAAGATCGAGTCTAGTTCTTGCTTGGGGACAAGCAAGGCTTTGGTTTGGGGACGATTGATGCGTGTCTTAAATATGATGTTTTACACCTTATTTCACACGCATTTCAGAGCTCAAATATGTAGTTTATGCTACTATTTCCCCTATTTTCGTCTACTTTCGTGTTTTTGTGTAATATTGCAGAAATGTGAAGAATCCAGCGAAAATTGAGCCGAATCCGTCCCTAAGTACTTAACATTGCATTTGACATGGAGTAGTGACTTGAGAGATGAACTTGGCGCGCATTTCAAGGCCTGAAAGATAGATTTGCGAGAGTTTCATAAGCGGATTACTAGCTGACTTGGTCTATAGACTGACCTACATGGTCTATAGACTGTCAGAATGCTTAACAGTTTAATGCAGGCTGCTTAAAATGGCTATATATCGAAGTCTATAGTAGATAATCAAGTGATTCTAATTGGAGGTGATAGCTTATCCTCTTAGCTGTTTTAAGATCGGTGCGCGCTGTAGAATTCGTCAGAATGCATTACTGTACAACACCTATGGTCGATCGAGTGGTCTCAGTGGTCGATCGACCACCCCATTATCTGACGCGGTAATTAAAGAACGAGAATTAGAAAGCCCAATGTAATTAGGTTTTAGGAATAAGTTACGTAAGACTATCTATATAACGTAACCTGAGGTTTCAGAAGAGGGATATCGAATTAATTAAGGTTCAAAACATAGAGGTTGAACTTTAGATTATTTCATTAGTTTAGATTAGTTTTCGTTAATAAAGTTTACTTTTCGCACTGGATTTTGGTCCTTCCTCTTCAATTCTTCTTTACGGTATTCCCTTGTTCATTTGTTCAGTTTCATTGCTTTAATTCTTCTGTAGTTCAGAATTGCTAGTTTAGATTTCCCAAAGCCGAATTCTCGTTTCATGTTAGTTATTTATTTAGTTAATTCAATTATGAAGTCAATTGCTTTAGTTGTTAATTTTACTTTCGTTACTATCATCATTATGAGTAGCTAATTACCCTTTGCTAAGATGTAGGGGAGCTATAGTGTAGATGGCGTAGAATAGGTGACCCCGAATTAGGGCATGGTCGATCGACTGGCTTAACTGGTCGATCGACTATGCGTGTGGTCGGTCGATCATTGAAGTAGTTGGTCGATCGACCAGACCCGTGTTTGATTAGCATCGTTTGATTCGTTAAGTGCAATATTTAATAATGAGACCGAGAGGAGACTTGTTAGATGCTTAGTTTTGACCAACCCGTAGATCGAGAGATAGGGAAGGGCATTAATTAATGAATTAAGACGACTAAATTGCTAAGATCGTAAGATAAGTAATTTAGGCTTTAGGAATCACTCTTCAGGGCGAGAGCTAGTATTAGTGAGACCTAGGGACTAGTAGCATAGGCCGAAAGGATCTATTAGTTAACTTGGGCCGAGAGGACATGTTTTACCCATCCTACACGACTGTATTTCGGACTTACCTAGGATTATGTGCCATCGCATCTATAGTGAACCGACCATCTTAGCTCCTTTTTATCATTTGCTTACACTTATTTTTATTATTTGCTTATCTACTTTTGCATTTAGACTTAGATATAACTCAAATCAAAACCCCCCAGAAATTCATAGACTGAAATAAAACAACTTAACTCCCTACCTCCCTGCGGATCGACCCTTACTACCGCTTGGTAGTTGTAGTTTGGAAAATTATAAATATTATTATTGATACTTACATCGACAGGTATCAAATTTTGGCGCCGTTGCCGGGGAGGCAGCGCTAGTTTTAGTTGTTTTATTTTAGTTTACTTTGGTCTCATGGAACATCCGTTCCTTGAGGCAGTCCTTATCTTCTTCTTGTAGTTTCTTCTTATACGCAGGTCACCTTGCGTTAGACAGAGACTTTTAGAAGAATCATTTCAGGAGGAAGGCTTGAGTATGTACTCTTGATAGATGGGAAGTTCGCGTGGGAATTCGCGAAAACCAAGTATTGAAATGAATGTTATTGCGGCACTAGAAGCTTAAATTAATGCCAGGTTCGAAAAGCTGGAGAATGCTACAAATGAAACTGCGGAATTGAGAAAGGTAGTTCAAACTCTCTTGGTTCATGTTGTAAAAATGGAAGAAGCTAGGATTGAATATGATAAGAATTTTGAAAATCGGTTGGCAATTTTAGTGGCTAATCAAGCTGCTAATTTGTCGAGCAAATTTGATGATACTCCACCTCTTACCCCTGTGCTTGTTCCTGCTCTATCACCTCCGCTTTGATTGGGAGCACGATGGAGGAAAACTCTTGTTTTGACTGTTTCAGAACTGGTTTGGGGAAGGAAGAGCGAGGAAAGTGTCGATTATGACTTGGAGTTTGATGAGCGGACGATCCAAGAGCTTGGGAAGCCACTAGAGTCGTTGATGACCCATTGAGTATTCTAGATGAAGGAGTGGAGTGGAGTCCAGCTGCTGATATTAGCATTGCAGAGGGTACTTCATATAGCCAGAAGCCATGGTCGGAGATTTTCCGCAGTTTTCACAAATGAACTATTTATTTTATTTTTTGAGTTTTTAGACAATTTATAGCGTTTAGACTATTTATTGTTTTTGTGTGCGCGAGACTTCGCTTTAATAAGTTTGCTTAGGATTTAAAGACTTTAGACTATTACTTTGGGTTTTGGCAATTTTGGGCGCGTTATTATGTGTATTTGCAGGTTCATAAACCATATTAGCTCAACTTATTGAGCTAATTTAAAGAAATCAGAAACTTACAAGCGGGTATCGATCGATCGGTAGCTTGTGTGGTCGATTGACTGTGCCGCGACTCAAGGAGCTTCACATTTCTGTTACCCTGGTCGATCGACCACTTCCATTCTTTGCACTGTTCACGACCATTCTCCTGCTGTGTTTGGTCAATTTTCGGAGTTGAGGGAGTCTTTTCTCCACTTTATTTTCCGATTCATTTCTGTTTTCTTCTGCTTTCTTATTTTGCACATAATTTTGTGTTTCGCAAATTGCTTTCTCGTAATTACGCGGTACTTTGGTTTCTTCTCGGTACTTATGGTAGCATCTTTGCTAGCTCTGAAACCTCCTAGCTCACGCTGGTTTGGGAGGTTTCCTTTTTCTGCGCTTAAAGTCTTGTGAGTTTCCGAGTCCTTCTTTTATGTCAATTTTAGTTATAATTCAGCAAATCCCATTTCCTTTGCTATTTTCATTATATGATTTTGCACAATGGGGACATTGTGTGATTTGGTTTGGGGAAGGGTTTTGCGTTGCATTCACTCTGTTTTGCATTCACGTTTACATTTTGTCTTGCATTGTTGTTTATTTTCCTCCTATATACAGAAAATTCCAAAAAAAATTTGAAAAATTTCAAAAATTCAAAAAAAATATCACGTTTATTTTAGCATATAGGTTGAGTCGGAACGGTAGTATTTCAATGATGACATTGCATTTGCAGCTGTCTATGCCTAAGCCATGCTTATTTGACATGTTATTAGTAGAATCACATATGCATACCTACGAGTTTTGTTAAAATATTTGCTGGATTATAGACTTGACCTAAATTTTGGCAACCTACTTATATTTTCTAAGGATTAGAGCTCATATAACTGGTGTCATTTCTGACCGGTTTCATGTAGGATTGTGAGTAGTTACTCCTTGCATATCATGTATCATTAATTTGCACATTTATGAAATTCAATTGCTTTTTGCCTGCATACATTCGGGTTAGTGGTTGGTGTCACATGCAGGGAGGTGCTTACAATTTCCCCTTTATTTCATTTTACCCATTGAACTCCACATTAGCCAAATCTGCATGTTGACCCTTAGCTACATCCAAATTTAGCCTGCCTTGTCAAGCTAGTATAATGTATGCTTTTGCGGTATATAATTTATTGTGCCAAGTTTGGTCTGTATTGCGTTATTTGGAGATGGTAGAAAAGAAAGAAGGAGGATGAAAAGAAAAGAATTGAAAAAAAAAATAGAAAAAACGAGAAAAAGAAAAAAAAAAATTCAAAAAGAGGAAAATGATGAAAGAAAGAAACCGTGAAAGGAAAAGATGTTGTTTGTAGACAGTTTCACTCCTATGCTTTATATACATTTATTGAGGAGTATTTTCAGTTCGGTTTGGTGAGTTTTGTGCCAAATGAAGGGCGCGTGTGCTTAATCCTTTAAGTGAGTTGGAAATGGATGTTGTCATATGATTTTGTTTAGGTACTAGCTTGGCCGCCTATACCTCCACATTTCCATAAATGTTTTGCCTTTTCTCACCCATTGCCTCACTTTACCATATTTTTGTAAGCCCTACATGTGACAGACCTTGTTGGTTGGAATGTATGTACGGTAGTTAGAATTGTCTATCATATTAGTTGCATGCATGTTTATGTGGGTCGTAGTCTAGGTGAGCGGCTATTTCTCTTCCTCTCTTACATATATATGCTTACCCTTTGCTTCATGAGAGAAGAGTGACCCGTGAGAGTCCAAGTTTAAAGGTCTTGCAAGGTCGACGGTTCAGCTTTATTTTTAATGACTACATAACTCGTTTGCATGATTCATTTTGCTAATTGTTTGTTAGTTGTAGCATTAAATTGGTTTAGGCTTTACATGTTGCATTTCGCTCTGAGATTGAACTCGTTCCATTAGGTCCTAAGATCGAGTCTAGTTCTTGCTTGGGGACAAGCAAGGCTTTGGTTTGGGGACGATTGATGCGTGTCTTAAATATGATGTTTTACACCCTATTTCACACGCATTTCAGAGCTCAAATATGTAGTTTATGCTACTATTTCCCCTATTTTCGTCTACTTTCGTGTTTTTGTGTAATATTGCAGAAATGTGAAGAATCCAGCGAAAATTGAGCCGAATCCGTCCCTAAGTACTTAGCATTGCATTTGACATGGAGTAGTGACTTGAGAGATGAACTTGGCGCGCATTTCAAGGCCTGAAAGATAGATTTGCGAGAGTTTCATAAGCGGATTACTAGCTGACTTGGTCTATAGACTGACCTACATGGTCTATAGACTGTCAGAATGCTTAACAGTTTAATGCAGGCTGCTTAAAATGGCTATATATCGAAGTCTATAGTAGATAATCAAGTGATTCTAATTGGAGGTGATAGCTTATCCTCTTAGCTGTTTTAAGATCGGTGCGCGCTGTAGAATTCGTCAGAATGCATTACTGTACAGCACCTATGGTCGATCGAGTGGTCTCAGTGGTCGATCGACCACCCCATTATCTGACGCGGTAATTAAAGAACGAGAATTAGAAAGCCCAATGTAATTAGGTTTTAGGAATAAGTTACGTAAGACTATCTATATAACGTAACCTGAGGTTTCAGAAGAGGGATATCGAATTAATTAGGGTTCAAAACCCAGAAGTCGAACTTTAGATTATTTCATTAGTTTAGATTTTTTTTCGTCAATAAAGTTTACTTTTCGCACTGGATTTTGGTCCTTCCTCTTCAATTCTTCTTTACGGTATTCCCTTGTTCATTTGTTCAGTTTCATTGCTTTAATTCTTCTGTAGTTCAGAATTGCTAGTTTAGATTTCCCAAAGCCGAATTCTCGTTTCATGTTAGTTATTTATTTAGTTAATTCAATTATGAAGTCAATTGTTTTAGTTGTTAATTTTACTTTCGTTACTATCATCATTATGAGTAGCTAATTACCCTTTGCTAAGATGTAGGGGAGCTATAGTGTATATGGCGTAGAATAGGTGACCCCGAATTAGGGCATGGTCGATCGACTGGCTTAACTGGTCGATCGACTATGCCGTGTGGTCGGTCGACTGAAGTAGTTGGTCGATCGACCAGACCCGTGTTTGATTAGCATCGTTTGATTCGTTAAGTGCAATATTTAATAATGAGACCGAGAGGAGACTTGTTAGATGCTTAGTTTTGACCAACCCGTAGATCGAGAGATAGGGAAGGGCATTAATTAATGAATTAAGACGACTAAATTGCTAAGATCGTAAGATAAGTAATTTAGGCTTTAGGAATCACTCTTCAGGGCGAGAGCTAGTATTAGTGAGACCTAGGGACTAGTAGCATAGGCCGAAAGGATCTACTAGTTAACTTGGGCCGAGAGGACATGTTTTACCCATCCTACACATCGTATTTCGGACTTACCTAGGATTATGTGCCATCGCATCTATAGTGAACCGACCATCTTAGCTCCTTTTTATCATTTGCTTACACTTATTTTTATTATTTGCTTATCTACTTTTGCATTTAGACTTAGATATAACTCAAATCAAAACCCCCCAGAAATTCATAGACTGAAATAAAACAACTTAACTCCCTACCTCCCTGCGGATCGACCCTTACTACCGCTTGCTAGTTGTAGTTTGGAAAATTATAAATATTATTATTGATACTTACATCGACAGGTATCAAATTTTGGCGCCGTTGCCGGGGAGGCAGCGCTAGTTTTAGTTGTTTTATTTTAATTTACTTTGGTCTCATGGAACATCCGTTCCTTGAGGCAGTCCTTATCTTCTTCTTGTAGTTTCTTCTTATACGCAGGTCACCTTGCGTTAGACAGAGACTTTTAGAAGAATCATTTCAGGAGGAAGGCTTGAGTATGTACTCTTGATAGATGGGAAGTTCGCGTGGGAATTCGCGAAAACCAAGTATTGAAATGAATGTTATTGCGGCACTAGAAGCTTAAATTAATGCCAGGTTCGAAAAGCTGGAGAATGCTACAAATGAAACTGCGGAATTGAGAAAGGTAGTTCAAACTCTCTTGGTTCATGTTGTAAAAATGGAAGAAGCTAGGATTGAATATGATAAGAATTTTGAAAATCGGTTGGCAATTTTAGTGGCTAATCAAGCTGCTAATTTGTCGAGCAAATTTGATGATACTCCACCTCTTACCCCTGTGCTTGTTCCTGCTCTATCACCTCCGCCCCAGATTGGGAGCACGATGGAGGAAAACTCTTCTGTTTTGACTGTTTCAGGAACTGGTTTGGGGAAGGAAGAGCCGAGGAAAGTGTCAGATTATGACTTGGAGTTTGATGAGCCGGACGATCCAAGAGCTTGGGAAGCCACTAGAGTCGTTGATGACCCGTTGAGTATTCTAGATGAAGGAGTGGAGTGGAGTCCAGCTGCTGATATTAGCATTGCAGAGGGTACTTCATATAGCCAGAAGCCATGGTCGGAGATTTTCCGCAGTTTTCACAAATGAACTATTTATTTTATTTTTTGAGTTTTTAGACAATTTATAGCGTTTAGACTATTTATTGTTTTTGTGTGCGCGAGACTTCGCTTTAATAAGTTTGCTTAGGATTTAAAGACTTTAGACTATTACTTTGGGTTTTGGCAATTTTGGGCGCGTTATTATGCGTATTTGCAGGTTCATAAACCATATTAGCTCAACTTATTGAGCTAATTTAAAGAAATCAGAAACTTACAGCAGGTATCCCAGTCGATCGACTGGCTTGTGTGGTCGATTGACTGTGCCGCGACTCAAGGAGCTTCTGTTCCTGTTACCCTGGTCGATCGACTGGATTGTTTGGCCGATCGACCACTTCTCATTCTTGCACTGCACTGTTCACGACCATTCTCTGCTTTGTGTTTGGTCAATTTTCGGAGTTGAGGGAGTCTTTTCTCCACTTTATTTTCCGATTCATTTTGTTTTCTTCGCTTTCTTATTTTGCACATAATTTTGCGTTTCGCAAATTGCTTTCTCATAATTACGCGCGGTACTTTGGTTTCTTCTCAGGTACTTATGGTAGCACTGCTAGCTACTGAAACCTCCTAGCTCACGCTGGTTTGGGGAGGTTTCCTTTTGCTGCGCTTAAACTCTTGTGAGTTTCCGAGTCCTTCTTTTATGTCAATTTTAGTTATAATTCCGCAAAATCCCATTTCCTTTGCTATTTTCATTATATGATTTCGCACAATGGGGACATTGTGTGATTTGGTTTGGGGAAGGGTTTTGCGTTGCATTCACTCTGTTTTGCATTCACGTTTACATTTTGTCTTGCATTGTTGTTTATTTTCCTCCTATATACAGAAAATTCCAAAAAAAATTTGAAAAATTTCAAAAATTCAAAAAAAATATCACGTTTATTTTAGCATATAGGTTGAGTCGGAACGGTAGTATTTCAATGATGACATTGCATTTGCAGCTGTCTATGCCTAAGCCATGCTTAATTGACATGTTATTAGTAGAATCACATATGCATACCTACGAGTTTTGTTAAAATATTTGCTGGATTATAGACTTGACCTGAATTTTGGAAACCTACTTATAATTTCTAAGGATTAGAGCTCATATAACTGGTGTCATTTGTGACCGGTTTCATGTAGGATTGTGAGTAGTTACTCCTTGCATATCATGTATCATTAATTTGCACATTTATGAAATTCAATTGCTTTTTGCTTGCATACATTCGGGTTAGTGGTTGGTGTCACATACAGGGAGGTGCATACAATTTCCCCTTTATTTCATTTTACCCATTGAACTCCACATTAGCCAAATCTGCCTGTTGACCCTTAGCTACATCCAAATTTAGCCTGCCTTGTCAAACTAGTATAATGTATGCTTTTGCGGTATATAATTTATTGTGCCAAGTTTGGTCTGTATTGCGTTATTTGGAGATGGTAGAAAAGAAAGAAGGAGGATGAAAAGAAAAGAATTCCAAAAAAAAAAAAAAAAAAACGAGAAAAAAAAATTCAAAAAAAAAAATCAAAAAGAGGAAAATGATGAAAGAAAGAAACCGTGAAAGGAAAAGATGTTGTTTGTAGACGGTTTCACTCCTATGCTTTATATACATTTATTGAGGAGTATTTTCAGTTCGGTTAGGTGAGTTTTGTGCCAAATGAAGGGCGTGTGTGCTTAATCCTTTAAGTGAGTTGGAAATGCATGTTGTCATATGATTTTGTTTAGGTACTAGCTTGGCCGCCTATACCTCCACATTTCCATAAATGTCTTGCCTTTTCTCACCCATTGCCTCACTTTACCATATTTTTGTAAGCCCTCGGCTGTGACAAGACCTTGTTGGTTGGAATATATGTACGGTAGTTAGAATTGTCTATCATATTAGTTGCATGCATGTTTATGTGGGTCGTAGTCTAGGTAAGCGGCTATTTCTCTTCCTCTCTTACATATATATGCTTACCCTTTGCTTCATGAGAGAAGAGTGATCCGTGAGAGTCCAATTTTAAAGGTCTTGCAAGGTCGACGGTTCAGCTTTATTTTTAACGACTACATAACTCGTTTGCATGATTCATTTTGCTAATTGTTTGTTAGTTGTAGCATTAAATTGGTTTAGGCTTTACATGTTGCATTTCGCTCTGAGATTGAACTCGTTCCATTAGGTCCTAAGATCGAGTCTAGTTCTTGCTTGGGGACAAGCAAGAGTTTGGTTTGGGGAAGTTTGATGCGTGTCTTAAATATGATGTTTTACACCCTATTTCACATGCATTTCAGAGCTCAATTATGTAGTTAATGCTACTATTTCCCCTATTTCCGTCTACTTTCGTGTTTTTGTGTAATATTGCAGAAATGTGAAGAATCCAGCGGAAATTGAGCCGAATCCGTCCCTAAGTACTTAGCATTGCATTTGACATGGAGTAGTGACTCGAGAGATGAACTTGGCGCGCATTTCAAGGCCTGAAAGATAGATTTGCGAGAGTTTCAGAAGCGGATTACCAGCTGACTTGGTCTATGGACTGTCAGAATGCTGAACAGTTTACTGCAGGCTTCTTAAAATGGCTATATCTCGAGTTCTAGAGCAGATAATCGAGTGATTCTAATTGGAGGTGAAAGCTTATCCTCTTAGCTTTCCAACGCCGCGTAGAACGCCTGATTTGACCAAGTAACGAAGAAATGGCAGCTGTTTTAAGATCGGTGCGCACTGTAGAATTCGTCAGTTTGCATTACTGTACAGCACCTTTGGTCGATCGACTGGTCTCAGTGGTCGATCGACCACCCCACGATCTGACGCGGTAATTAAAGAACGAGAATTAGAAAGCCCAATGTAATTAAGTTTTAGGAATAATTTACGTAAGACTATCTATATAACGTAACCTGAGGTTTCAGAAGAGGGATATCGAATTAATTAGGGTTCAAAACCCAGAAGTCGAACTTTAGATTATTTCATTAGTTTAGATTTTTTTTCGTTAATAAAGTTTACTTTTCGCACTGGATTTTGGTCCTTCCTCTTCAATTCTTCTTTACGGTATTCCCTTGTTCATTTGTTCAGTTTCATTGCTTTAATTCTTCCATAGTTCAGAATTGTTAGTTTAGATTTCCCAAAGCCGAATTCTCGTTTCATGTTAGTTATTTATTTAGTTAATTCAATTATGAAGTCAATTGCTTTAGTTGTTAATTTTACTGTCGTTATTATCATCATTATGAGTAGCTAAATACCCTTTGCTAAGATGTAGGGGAGCTATAGTGTAGATGGCGTAGAATAGGTGACCCCGAATTAGGGCATGGTCGATCGACTATGCCGTGTGGTCGGTCGGCTGAAGTAGTTGGTCGATCGA
Source organism: Silene latifolia (assembly GCF_048544455.1). NCBI lineage: Eukaryota > Viridiplantae > Streptophyta > Magnoliopsida > Caryophyllales > Caryophyllaceae > Silene > Silene latifolia. The sequence continues at coordinate 11,914,712 of NC_133534.1, forward strand.
CCAGACCCGTGTTTGATTAGCATCGTTTGATTCGTTAAGTGCAATATTTAATAATGAGACCGAGAGAAGACTTGTTAGATGCTTAGTTTTGACCAACCCGTAGATCGAGAGATAGGGAAGGGCATTAATTAATGAATTAAGATGACTAAATTGCTAAGATGGTAAGATAAGTAATTTAGGCTTTAGGAATCACTCTTCAGGGCGAGAGCTAGTATTAGTGAGACCTAGGGACTAGTAGCATAGGCCGAAAGGATCTACTAGTTAACTTGGGCCGAGAGGACATGTTTTACCCATCTTACACGGCTGTATTTCGGACTTACCTAGGATTATGTGCCATCGCAGCTATAGTGAACCGACCATCTTAGCTCCTTTTTATCATTTGCTTACACTTATTTTTATTATTTGCTTATCTACTTTTGCATTTAGACTTAGATATAACTCAAATCAAAACCCCCCAGAAATTCATAGACTGAAATAAAACAACTTAACTCCCTACTTCCCTGCGGATCGACCCTTACTACCGCTTGCTAGTTGTAGTTTGGAAAATTATAAATTTTATTTTTGATACTCACATCGACAGGTATCAGTCATATCGGTCATCTTGCTATTAGTAAAGCTCTTTGTGATTTAGGAGCTAGCGTCTGTGTTATGCCTTATTCTATTTGTAAGAAATTAAATATAGGTCAGTTGACAGTTACTAATATGACACTACAGATGGTCGATAGATCTGTTAAACACCCATTGGGGGTGTTGAAGGATGTTCCCGCTCGTACTGAGAAATTTTTCATCCCTGACGATTTTGTTGTCTTAGACATGGTTGAGGACAACCAAATCCCTAACATTTTGGGCAGACCATTCTTCACACTGCGGGGGCGGTTATAGATGTTAGGCAAGGGAGATTGACTTTAGCTGTGGGGGATGATACTATTGTTTTTAACTTGGAAAAAGCATTAAAACATCCCATGATAGAAGAAACTTGTCATAGTATAGATATTGTTGATTTTACTATTGATGAGTGTCTTCCTATGTGTTTGGACATGGATCCTCTGGAGTTTGCCCTGGTTTCGGATTCAGCTGATCAGACGGGTTCATGGAGTCCTGAAGTTCATGAGATAGAGAGGCTTCTAACTGGACAGGAAAGCTTCCATCAAAAGGTATACAGTTTGGGTAACGCACCTAAGGTAACTGAGGTAAAGAAACCTGAACTAAAACCCCTTCCCTCTCATCTTAAGTATGAATTTCTTGATGACTGTGAAATGAACCCAGTGATTGTCAATGCTAGGCTAACTGAAGGTCAACTTTCTGCTTTGTTGATTATTTTGAAAACACATAAAAAGGCCATTGGGTATAGCATTGACGATCTGAAAAGTATTAGTCCTGATTTTTGTATGCACCGTATTCACATGGAAGAAGGCCACAAGCCTAGTGCACAAGATCAAAGACGACTAAATCCTCCAATGCAGGAGGTGGTAAGAAAAGAGGTACAGAAATTACTTGATGCTGGCATAATTTTCTCTATATCTGATTCTAAATGGGTTAGTCATGTCCAAGTTGTACCTAAGAAAGGAGGTACCACAGTAGTAAAAAACGATAAGAATGAGTTGATTGCTACTAGACTTGTTATGGGTGGAGGATGTGCATTGACTATAGGAAGTTGAACACAGCTACTAAGAAAGAACATTTCCCACTTTTTTACATTGACCAAATGTTAGAGAGATTAGCATGTCATAGTTATTTCTGTTACCTAGATGGCTACTCCGGATTCTTTCAAATACCCATTCATCCTGACGATCAGGAAAAGACCACTTTCATATGTCCATATGGTGTATTTGTCTATAGGAGGACGCCTTTTGGTTTATGTAACGCTCCAGCTACTCTTCAGCGTTGTATGATGGACATATTTTCTGATTACATAAAGTCTATCATGGAAGTCTTTATGGATGATTTCAGTGTATATGGTACTGATTTTGATGTTTGCTTGAGAAACTTGACTAAAGTTTTGCAGCGCTGTGAGGAGAGCAACCTTGTTCTCAACTGGGAGAAGTGCCACTTCATGGTCACTGAAAGGGTGGTACTCGGTCACTTGGTGTCAAGTAAGGGTATTCAAGTGGACAACGCTAAGGTTGAGGTAATTGAGCAACTCCCGTACCCGGTTAATGTTAAAAGTGTGCGTAGTTTTCTTGGTCATGCAGGGTTCTATCGCCGCTTTATTAAGGATTTCTCTAAAATTGCTCAACCTCTAACTCGGCTACTTCATAAAGATACGCCTTTTGTGTTTACTGACGAGTGTGTTAAGTCCTTTGACAGGATTAAAAAAGCTCTAATCTAAGCTCCCATAATCCAATCTCCGGATTGGAGCCTTTCTTTTGAGATTATGTGCGATGCCAGTGATTATGCAGTTGGAGCTGTTTTGGGGCAGCGAAAGGACAAGGTGTTACATGCCATTTACTATGCAAGTAAGACTCTTGATGATGCGCAGATCAACTACGCTACTACGGAGAAGGAGCTTCTTGCAGTTGTCTATTCTTTAGACAAATTTAGAGCTTAACTTGTTGGTTCTAAAGTTACTAGTTTCAAACCCGTGAAATTCACGGGACTGCTCTAAAAATTAAAAATGAAAACATTTGAATCGTAATTGAGATATAGTCCGTAGTAGCTTACTTAATTTTGTATTAAAGTAATTCTATAACAGTGACTAAAATATCTGATCAAATAGGAGGTAAATGCTCAACTCTTAGTAGAAATGCATTCAGACCTAAAAAATACCATTGGTATGAATTCGGCTTCAGCGAGGAATATCAAACCCTCGTTTAAGAATGAAAATAATCAACTCTTAATTACCCATATGGGTAGTACTTGATCCGTCACGATTTATTTCGGATAATGTCCGTCACAACTCACAAGAGGGACTGGTTGAATATTTTACCCCCGCATCCCAATTTTATTTTCACTTTCCCCCTAAAAAAACTGATAACTACTCCAATGAGATAAAAAGTAAAAAAAAAAAAAAAGCAAATAACAAAAGCTAATAAGTAGATAAACAAACATTAAAGATATAATAAATGAATAAAAACGGAAAATGGAGCTCTTCACATATCTCCTCCAACCACCGCTATGAATAGACAAATAAAGTCACACCTGAATAAACACTTCTACTCTTCACTTACATTTTTTTTGTTATTTTGGAATTTCTACTATAGATTAGCTACAATTTCTTCTTCTCCGATTTTAACTTCTTAAAAACGGGGCATAGCTACGGTCTATAGATCGTCATCGATGGCAAGTGTTAGCAAAAGCCAGTCAGCTTGCACGATTGTTTCACGATTGATCGCTCTCAGCTGCAGTTTGGTAATATGATATGCCTATTGACAATTGTATTGTAAAATTTGTGTTTGGGTTTTGTGAATGGTGAACGATTTAGGGTGATTGGAGTAATTTATATGGTTTTTAAACGACGTTATTATAAAACAAATTAGGCAGATATCTCTCCGAAAATCATGTTATCTAATGATACAGTTGAAGATTGCAACATAGAAGATGTGTTTATATAATTAAAGTCCATTAAGTCAAATATTTAGAAGAAGATTTTGTACCCATTTATTTATTTATGGTTAACTGAATTTTAGGAAGCTTTCATGGAAAAGATTCTCTCATATGTTGACTTGATATGCCATATTATGTGCTACCGTTTTTTTCCATTTATTTGTATTGTAAGGTATATTTTTTAAAAAAAATGTTTCTAATGTCTCTAGTTTGCTGCCATGTCACACTGTGAAAGAAATTTGAGATGCCACGTCAGTTTTTTGGCAGCTGCATTAGAGAAATATATGATTGTTCATACTGACCATGCAGCTTTGAAATATCTTTTAATCAAACAGGAAGCTAAGCCACGACTTATTAGATGGATTTTATTGTTACAAGAGTTTTATTTAGAAATTCGTGATAAGTCTAGTGCTGAGAATGTTGTTGCAGATCATTTGTCTAGGCTGAGATTTGCAGGAAGAGAGATCTTGCCCATTGATGACTCTTTTCCAGATGACCAACTTTTAGCTGTAGCTGCAAATACTCCATGGTTTGCAGATTATGCCAATTATTTTGTAAGAGGTATGCTTCCTCTAGATTTATCTTATCAGCAGAAGAAGAGGTTTATGCATGATGTGAAGCGGTACTTCTGGGACGATCCATATCTATTCCAGGAGTGCACAGACGGTATCTACAGATGATATATTCCAGAGGGTGAGGTACGTGCCATCCTTTCTCATTGTCACTCTTCTTATTATGGTGGTCATCATGGTCCTTCTAGGACATTTGCTAAGGTAATGCAATCGGGTTTTTATTGGCCTACTATCTAGAAGGATGCTACTACTTTTGTCCGTTCTCGTGATGCATGTCAAAGAACGGGCAACATCTCGCAAAGGCATGAGATGCCTCAAACTGGAATCTTCGAGGTGGAGGTTTTTGATGTTTGGGGCATTGATTACCAAGGGTCATTCCCTACTTCTCATGGGAATTAGTATATATTAGTAGTTGTAGATTATGTTTCTAAATGGGTGGAGGCAATTGCCACCCCCACTTGTGATGCTAAATCTGTTGTTAAGATGTTTCAGAAAATTATCTTTCCACGGTTTGGAGTGCCTCGCGCGGTGATCAGTGATGGAGGAAAGCATTTTAATGAGCGTCATCTTAATTCTCTCTTGAAGAAATATGGCGTAACACACCGCAGAGGATTGGCTTATCATCCTCAAACCAGTGGACAAGTAGAGGTTTCTAACAGAGAGCTGAAACAGATCTTAGAAAAGGTAGTAAGCAAGAACAGAAAGGATTGGAGTCGGAAGCTAGATGACACCTTGTGGGCTTACCGTACTGCATTCAAGACATCGATTGGAGCATCACCTTACCGTCTAGTCTATGGCAAATCTTGAGATCTACCTGTGGAGCTTGAGTACAAGGCTATGTGGGCCATAAAGGAGCTGAATATGGATCCCTCACTGGTGGGTCAGAAACGACTGATGCAGTTGAATGAGCTTGATGAGTTTTGACTGCATGCCTATGATAGTGATCGGGTGTACAAAGAGCGAACGAAGAAGTGGCATGACAAGCATATTTTGCAAAGGGAATTTCATGTTGGTGAGAAAGTTCTCTTATTTAACTCTCGTTTGCGTTTGTTTCCAGGTAAGCTGAAGAGTAGATGGTCTGGACCGTTCACTTTAGCTGATGTGAACAAATTTAGGTCAGTTACACTGCAAACTGACAAAGGGTAGGGCTTCAAAGTGAATGGGCAATGATTGAAAATCTACTATGAAGGAGCGCATGTTGGGGTAATAGAGGCTCTCGACCTCTTTGCCATTGATTCTTCTTGCTGATGAAGAATTACGGTCGACGGGACCCAAAAAAAAGCGCGCTACCGAGAGGCAGCTCGGATATTGTAATATATTATTTTTTAAATTAGGATTTGAATTTTAATTATTGCATTTACATTTAAGTTTTCCTTGAATTTTGAGAGATGAGAGGAGGGAATTTCATATGTTTTCTAAGTATTTTGTGCAGGATTTGACGGAATTTAAAGTTAGGAATCACAAAGAACGAAAAAAACGCCAGCAGTAGGTTCCTCGATCGAGTCAGGCTGGGCTCGATCGAGGCACCAAGTGGGTAATTGAATTCAAGTTAGAACGAAAGTTGGCATGTCCTGATTTTGGTTCCTCGATCGAGTCACCTCAGGCTCGATCGAGGCACCAAATTGAACCGGGTTCCGTGATAATTTCCAAGCCGGTTTTATTCATTATTTGTTCTTAATAATTCCAATTCCTTTTTTTCCTCCGTCACTTTTCCTGCATAACTCGACTGCCATATCCCTCTTCTCTCTTAATTCTTCATCAATCATCATCAAATCTCTCATAAAACTTGTGTTTGTTTGCTTATTAAGTGATTATATCAATCTTTTGTGCTTATTTTTACAATTTCATTGCTCTATTTGCTAAGGTAAGTGCCGATTTGCTCTCTTTTTGTCCCGGAAAATCTGAAATTTCTTGCTTAAATCTTGAGTTTATTGCTTTGAATCTTCCATTGCTCATATACAATTGCAATTTCCTTGCTTTCTAGCCCTTTATTTGTTGAATTAAATGCCTTGGGAATTAGGATTCTTCAAAATCCGGGTTGAATTTATGCATTAAATTGGTTAGAAATTGTATTCTTATGCTTGGAATCTTCATTATTTGATATATAATCATGATCCCCTAACTTTTTGGATGGTTTAATTGTGATTTTCGGTCTTAAAAATTGATTTTTCGATCCATATTTGCCAAAAAAACGGGATTATTTTGCTTCTTAGTTGGGGTATGATTGTATACTTGTCTATTTTGCAGAAAATATCGTCTACTAGGCAAGGAAATAAGAGGACACGGGAGTGGAGCGCTCCCATTCGTCAACCCGAGGTGATACCGGAGGTAGTGGAGTCTTCCGAGGAGGAGGACTTATCTCCTTTTGATGATTATCCTTTTATTGAGTTCCGTGACAAGGAGCAAAAGGACAGGTTCGAGTTTTTGATGACCAAATCCATGAGTGCTACTAGGTGTGTGGATAGGAAAATTTTGCGAACCTTGAAGATTGATGACATTATGTTAGGCATGTTTGTTGAGATTGGTTTACAGGGTCTTTTTCTGCTTCAAAAGTTGTCTTACCCTGCTCTGACCCTTGAGTTTTTGAGCTCATATGCATACTTCCCCAGTGACCACCTTATTCGGTTTAGGTTGCTTAACGTGGAACGGTCTTTGACTTTTGACCGTCTTTCAGAAATCCTGGGGATTGATAAGCAAACTGAGGGGGATTTATATAATGCTAGTGGGATGTCTGCAATCCGATATTTTCCCTTGTTTACTGGCTATGCGGATGCAGATGTTAGTAGTATGTCTTTGTTGGATGTCCAACATGTCTATCTTCGATTGTTTCTACGGTATTTGAGCTACTTACTTTACGGGAGGCACGACAAGAGCAAGGCCTCTTCCTTAGAGGTATTGATTCTTGCTAGTTACCTGAACCCATTTCAGGAGAGGACATTCCAGTTTTCTCCCCTACTCTTGTGTGCTCAGCCTTTGACCGTATGATCGGGAGATATGGGGATCTAGATTGTGGTGCCCTCATCACTAGGATTGCTCAGGTTGTATGTGATTTTCGGGGGGATGATCCTTACGAGCCTATGGATGACCATGAGCCCTTAGCTGATGACGACCACTTGCGCTATGATGTCTCCTACATTGACATTAGGAACGGGAACGATCATTATTGGAAAGTCCGGGGTCACTCTTATATGCTTTTGCCTTGTGACCGATTGCGAGCTGTGGATCCTCTTGAGGAGAGTACATCTAGGGAGCGACCCCCACCTGTCACTTATCTGATCTCGCATGACCTCTTGGTCACTTTTTCCAGTTCCAGTACTACTACTACCACTGGTGGGCGCCGGAGACGTCGTTAGCCTGCCACCCACTTACCTGGTTCTTACCAGCCTACTCCTCCTCCTCCTCCACCTCCTACAGCCTATCCTACCCAGGGTTATCATTTTGACCCAGTTCTTGCGAGAGAGGTGAGGATTAATGAGGGCATCAACACCGCATTGACTGAGTGGCGTATGTGGGAGCAGATGAAGGCTATGACTCTTGCTGCGGGGGGACAGTACAGAGGCGTTTCTCCTAGCTACTACACCACACCTGGTGATGATAGCCGTGTATTCCACCTTTATGGAGTGACTCTGCCGAGTTTGGGATGACTTAGCATCGATTATGGTGCTTTGGGTCGTCCTTTCTACACTCCAGTCCGTCCCCATCAGCCTTCTTCTATTTTTCCTGAGGATGTCGGTGTCCCTTTATCACAGCGTGGACAGTTTGGTCAGTTTGGAGCTTCTACTTTCGTTGAAGCTATCCCGGGAGGTGGCTGTTCTAGAGGCCGTGTTAGGCGAGCTGGCCGTTCTAGAGGTCGTGGTACTCCCGCTCCTGATCCTAAGTTGCTGTCTTTGTATGCTGAGATTGATGGCTTCGATGAAGCCAACCTTGATGATGATGATGGAGCCCAGTAGTAACAGCTGGTCACTACATCCTTCACTTTCCAGCTGGTTTGGGGAGGCTCTTGCATTACGGTGGTATTATCTTTCCTGTTTTTGTTTTATTGCATTTCTTATTTTCCCTCTTCCCTTTGTTAGTTGTGTCCCATAGGTTCTTTGGATTTTCGTGTGATTGCTATGTTGTAGGCGTCACAATGAGGACATTGTGACATTTAGGTTTGGGGAGAGTATTTATTTTGTTGTGTGTTTTATTTATTGTTGTGTGTAAAAAAAAATTCCAAAAAAATTGAAAAATTTATAAAATACAAAAACATGTTTTATTTATTTTGAGTCGAGTCTTGGTGAATTGTGTAGCAATGATGATAATTTGCTTTGTCTTTGCATTTGAGTCACATCTAGTTGTCCATGTACATTGTTTTGACCTGTTAGCTATGATGAACAAAGCTCTTTACTCAAGTCTTGACTATCACAATATGCCTTATGCCGAGTAAACTTGACTTTATTTTGTTGGTAAACCACTTAAATTTCTGGGGTCTTTAGAGCTTCCTAGGCTGGGAACATTAATAAACCGGTCTCATTGTTATTTAGGTTGAAGAGTGTGGTCTCCTTGTGGAATATGTAACATCAAACTGCATAAGTGTGACATTAGTTTCTTAGCTTTTGCGCGTTCATATGATTTTGTACATGACGAAAGGCGGTTCTTATTGTTCAAATATGTCATACATTACCCAGTTTTTGTTAGCCCGTTTGAACCATGTAGCCATTTTATATCCTATTTCTTAGCTACATTCCAGAATTTGCCTACCTTTTTCGGCACAGTCGCAGTTGCTTGAGTCTTTGTTGTTATAGCTGCTTTGGTTGGGTTGGGACTTTTATTGTCATGTAGGTAGTAGCTATCTTTTTGTAGCAATTGTGTGACCTCTTATGTTGAAAAAGAGAAATATTATGAAGCAATGAAAGAAAAAAAAAAGAAAAAAAAAATTCGAAAAAAAAAAAGCACCAAAAGAAAAAAAAAAAGAGAGAAGAAAAGAAAAGAAAAAAATTCTTGCTTCATCAAGTTTTGTTAGGAGGTCATGAGTGGTAATTACTGGAGTCTAATGCACATTTGAAGAGCCTTTTCATTCTCTCATATGTTGTCAAAGTTGAGATAATTTCTCCAGTTGGATGATTGTTTTATTTATTATTAGATTTGGCTATTGGTTTAGCGCTGCGACTACCGTCTGAGCCTCACATACCCATACGTGCTTTTGCACAAGCCACTTCTATACCCATGCCACTTTACCACCATTTTGTCCTTGATACATGTACTTGGTTTGTTTTGTGAATGCGCACTAGTTGAAGAATCTTCTATCATATTAGATTGCATGCATATTTCATAAGTTGAGTGAGTGTCTTTATTCTTTCTATCTTACATATATCTCACCCCTTATGAGTGCATGAGTGAAACCGCGAGAATCCAACAAAATTCTCTTGCAAGGTTGAAAAGCATTTGGCTGAGTCTCGGTATTATATCACATCTTGAGTAAGAGTTGCGTTAGTCTGTTACCCGTGCCTTCAAATTTGTTTCATTGGCGCAATTTTTGGTCATTACTTTGTTATAGACGTGGATAGCTGGGATTTATATGTGCCTAGACATTTGCTCTGAGTTATTCATTCACCATCTGTTTGTTGTCCTTTGTTTGGTTTGATTGCTTTAGTTGAGGATAAGCAAAGGGTTGGTTTAGGGGATTTTGATGTATCACTTTTATATATACTTTTATAGCTCCTTTCATACCATTTTATATACCGTTTTCGTGCCTTTATATCATTTATATGCCTTATTTCAATGAATTGTCGATACTGCCGCTATTTTATGTTTCAATGCAGAAATGACGCATTATGAGGATAATCAAGCTAAGCTAAGCGTGGCGGAGAGGAATAGTAGAATACACGAAGCATGGCACGAGGAATGACGTAGCATAAAGACTAGAAGTGAAAGATACTAAGAAACCATCTGTGAAGCTGGTTTCTCGATCGAGTCAGGCAGGGCTCGATCGAGCAATCGTCCTCGATCGAGTCACCTCAGGCTGGATCGAGGAACCTCTCTGGCAGATGACTTTCCGGATTTTCCTAAAACAGTTATTTTGTATTATAAATTAGAAACTCGTACGTTATTATTAGGGTACGCTTTATTTTACTTTCATACGGCTGAATACTCTCTCTAACTTTAATCTTTCCTTGCTACGGTACTAATCTTTCTTCAATAATTAATCATTCAAGTTTATGCTATTCAATCATTGTTTTTAATCATATCTTTAATTATCATTATTGTTGTTATTGCTTTAGTCATGAGTAGCTAAATTCCTTATCTAGGATGAAGGGGATCTAGGTTAATTAGAAAAGGGAAATTGATTAATTGCTAGTGAAATCGTATAAGTTGCCGTTTGATTATTGTTCTTATTCTAGTTAATTGACTTAGGCCTGAGTTGTTAATTAGTGTAGCGAATTAATCCTTTCACCGACCGGGTTAGAATTAATATAGGCTGCGATAATCAAATAGATTGTATCTAATTATAGCGACCGCATGTTAGAATCGATCTAAAGGGCATAATAGAGTCGACCGATATTATGACCTTAGACAACTTGGTAGATCTAGCAATTGATTAATAGACCCCATATAATTGACCTAGTGAATCGGAAATCCTAGACTTTTAATATCATTGTTTAAACCTCTTTTTATTACTCACAATTAGTTGGTTAGATAACAAACAAAACAAACCCCCAGAAAATGGTTAACTTTAGATAATTTAAATATTTACAGACTTAACTTTTACCGCCTCCCTGTGGATTCGATACCTGTCTTACCGCTAGCTATTCTTGTTAGTCTTGAGATAGTTTTACTTTGATTTGGTGATACGACTTTAGCCTTGTCAAAATACTTGAATAATACTGAAGGGTACATGGCTATCAAGCTTGATATGACCAAGGAGTATGATAGAGTCGAATGGCATTTCTTGGAGCGTGTGTTGTCTACGATGAGGTTTTATAGGGGCTGGGTTGAGAGAGCTGTAGATTGTGTGTCGACGGTCTCTTTTTCAGTGCTAATTAATGGTTGTCCATCAACTGAGTTTCGACCAACTAGAGACCTCCGGCATGGTGAGCCTCTTTCGCCCCTACTTGTTTATTTTATGTGCGGAAGTTTTATAAGTTTTTTAAGGCGAGCAGTGGAGTTGAATGCCATACATGGGGTTCGTACTTGCCCTAATGCACCACCAATCTCGCACTTACTCTTCGCCGATGACCATATCTTTTTTTACGAAAGCTACCGTTGAGGAGACCGGGGCAGTTCATGCTATTTTGCATCGATACGAAAGCTCTTATGGCCAGCTCGTAAACTTGGATAAAACTACTATTTCATTTATATGGGTCGTGGGTTGTTTCTGGGTGATTGTGGGCTGCCATGAGGGGTCGTGGTCAGTGGTGGGACCACCATGGCTCAAGGGAGACCACGGTGGTGGCCACGGGTGGTCATAGTGGCAATAGGGTGGTGAATTGGCGGGTTTTGTTGTTTTCGTGTTGGGTTTTCGGGTGCTGTTTAGGGCGTGCTTTTGGTCCTGTTTAGGACGGTTCAGGTGATGGTTAAGGGTTGTTGGGGTTGGTCGAGGTGCAGGCTAAGGTGAGGCAGGTTGGGTGGTGCCGAAGGTGGTTGGGGGTGGCATAATAGGTGATTAAAAGAGCGGGTTTTAGCGAAGGGTTGAACAGGGGATTTTCCGTGATTGGTTGGGTGATGGGTGTGCTTTGTTTTTACGTATTTCTCACGTAATAGTATGGGTTGACTTGTTGTTTAAGATGGGTTTTTGTTGGGTGACTCGGGTTTTGAATTTGAGTCGGGTTTTTAATATCGTAAACCTTTAATAATTATAATAAGTAATTAATGAATAATTAATATAATAAAAGGAATAAACAAATAAGTAATTGAATTATAATATTTTGTATAGGTGACGGAATAGGTGGAGCATATTTATTGAAGAATATTACTTCTAATTGATTGCTTTAATTATTTGGATTGCTTAAGCTGCTTAATTGGAATCGCTTATCAGGTAGGGATAAATCCTACTGAACTCTTACTCGATAATATTTGGTTTATTCGATGGCTTATATTAAAGTGAATTGATCATATGTGAATTGTGTTGGTTGATATCATTGAAATTGATGGAAAGGAGATTCATATTATATATGTTGGTTGATAATAGCGTAATTCTTGGAAGGTTGAGTTATATTGATTCGTGTTGATAATATTGATGAGGTGATTTGAATTGTTATCGTTGATTAAGAATGTGGTTATTGTGAAAAGCTGTGCGACAGTCAGTTGTACGTTGTTGAGGGAGTTTGCACACTGGGTGATGGTAATATGTACGTTCTGAGGGAGGGGTACTATTACATATTGGTGGTACGTTGTTAAGGGAGGGATACCAAAATAATGTGAGCACGTTGTTAAGGGAGGTTTGTTAAGTAAAAGGAAGGAGCACGTTGTCAGGGGGTTGTGCAATGTAAAAAGGAAATTGGATTGTTATCTTATGTTTTTGTTGTTAGTATTTATTCCTACTCAACCTCGCGGTTGACTTTGTATTCGTGTTACCTGCGGTGAACCGTTTTATGGGGAGCAGATTTGATAGGTACTAAAGATTAGCTGACTCGGGAGCATTGGGATGAGAGCTCGACTTGGACCATAGTTGAAGTCTAGATCACATAGGGAAATTATATCACTTTATTTATTTCCGCTGCGAGTTGTAATTATTTTATATTAAGTTTTAGTTAGTTAAATTATAATAAACATGTTTTCACTAAAGTTTTAATTTAAAGTACTTTGGTTTGTTGTACTTTGTTATTCACTACCTCGGAAATCCGAGATGGTAACCCTCTCATTTACTTGGGATGTCTTGCTAAAGACTCCTGAATAAATGGGGGTGTTACAAAGTGGTATCAGAGCAAAATGATCCTCATGCCTAACCAATGAACAATAATGAACGTAGGATGTGTCTAATTAAAATGAACCCCGGGTAGAAACTGCTAGGAGCCCCTCTTAGTACCATTAGGAAATCGCGCCTAATTTGTACCTTGGCCCTTCCAGTTTTGAACCGGGAACCTTGAGAGAATACTTGAGAGTGTGGTGTAATTTAAAATGAATATAGTATATTTCTCTTAGAAATTTTGTTTGTCTTGGTTATATATTATTGTCATTAATAATTACGGTTACGGGGGCGTAAATTTTTTCTTTACGGAGGAGGGATGTAACGTGATTTATTTAAGCATTGTTATAAGCATCTTGATATGGTAAAAGTATGTGGGCATGTATGTGGGAAGTATGAATATGATTAAACATGTAAGGTATTAATGATTGTGTGGAATTGTGAAGAATGTGATTTTGGTTGATTTCTCAAAATTTTATCCTTGATTGTTTTGGCTGCCATTTACTTCCTGTTTAATATTCTTGCACGAAATTTTTATGTGTGATAGTCTTTTGAGTTAGCTTTCATATGCCTCTGATCTCATGCCTAAATAATATACTGTTTAGGAGAAATAAATATTTTAGTGGACAGTGGTCAAAATATTCATGTACAGTGATGTTTTCACGTCATGTTTTTGTAAAATTTGTCACTTAAAAACTACTTATCGATTAGGTGTAGTTACGACTCCACTGTTAAAATTATTCGTATATGTTTTTAAATTGATAAGCCATGTTGCAAGGAAATACTTTAACGATTTATATAGTGATTTTTACAATTTGACCTAAGTTTCTGACGAGTTGCTGTAAAATTTCTGTTTCGACTAAATAATTTGTAAAATGCATTTGATAGGTAAGAAATTTTGTCGCGGTTTCCCTCTATCAAAACTATTTATAAAACCCGAAAAAGTGTAGTATTAAGTCGGGGTCGAACACAAAGACGGCGGGGGTTGCTACTAGGTTCAACTTAGAGTCAAGTTTAATCAATAATAAAAGTAGGGGTTTTGATTTTAATCACTTAGAGCAATTGAACAAACAAGTTGATGAAAATGAATATGATTAATTAAAAACTAGGGCTTTTGGGGTCATCTAAATGGTTTAAGGGCAAACATGAAGAATCAAGGGGTCAAAGATAAGAGAGTATCCTACGGGTGACAACTAACTCTCATTAAGTATCACACTTCTCTTAAACATACAACAAGACCTCCACAAACTTTCATTCAATGGGGGAATTAAGCAATAATGATAAAAGGCACAAACTTTCACTCATGCAATTAATCAAACACCTTGTGTGCATGAACAAGAAAGATAAACAATCCACCAAAGACCCAAATAATCATACAATCATGCCCATAAAAACCATATAGACTCCCCCTAAACCCTAGAAGGAAGTCTACTCACTCATATTGGGGATAATGATGCTAATAAGAGGAGAAGAACAAATATCATAAAGAGAAAACATGATGATTATTATAGCAATTATGAAAGGCAAAACAATTGTAAACAAGTGATTAATAAGTAAATAAGAGAGGAGATTATACCAACAAAAGTAAAGGAGATTGCTTGATTGAATAATATGAAGAAAAACCTTCAAAATCCCCCAATACAATCTTCAAAGAACAAGAGTAAACTATTGATTCTAACTAACAATTACTAGTTTTACTAAATATTAAGGAAAGATTAAGGAAAGATTAGTGCTTGATTAAGAAAGGATTACAATTAATAAGGAAAGTTTTCAGATCTAGGGTTGTGTGTACAAAGGGTTTAAGGAGGGGGTATTTATAGGCTATCATTGGATTAAGGGAGGAAAGGAGAAAAAGCCCATTTTGCGTGCTGCGTGTCCCTGTGCCGGCTGCCGGCCTCCTGTGCCGGCAGCGCGTTCTTCAAAAACTGAGAGAAATAAAGGTTGCGAAATCCCCTGCCGGTGGGCCGGCTGCCGGCCTGCCGGCAGAGAATTCTTCATCTTGGAATTTCCTTCATTTTCTTCATAGGAGTTGCCCTCTGCCGGTTGCCCGGCTGCCGGCTGTCTTTGCCGGCAGCGCGTCTTCACATCTTTTGCCCAAAAACTTCTTTAAAAATTGCCTAAGTATGGACTTGTGTTCCCTGCCGGTGGGCCGGCTGCCGGCCTGCCGGCAGAGAACATCTTCTCAGCTGGTTTCCTCCTTCTTCTCCTCATAGCCACATCCCCTGCCGGTGGGCCGGCTGCCGGCCTGCCGGCAGAGGATTGTCCTCATAATCCTTCATCTCCCTTTTCTTCATGTAAAGGCATTAGAATGCCTTTCTTGCCCCAATTCCTCCATACTCGACTCGGTTCCTACAAAAGAATACACAAAATAACAAGTACGGGGATCGGGCACAAATGCAAGGAAAGGCCCACGAAATCGACTCGTTATGAGCCGGAATGCGTAAAAGAAAGAGGGAAATAAGGTGTAAATAAGTCATATATCAACCTCCCCACACTTAAACCTTACTCGTCCTCGAGTAAGTCCAAAATCAATGCACAAGTCCCTACTATAATAGATATGGAGAGTGAGTGCACAATATAAGCATCACTCAACTAAGCTACTACCTAAGCCGATCGAGTATTAGCGCACTAAACGCCCCTTCAACTCACAATTTGACACTTATGAGGGAAAAGTGCCCTATTGCAAGGCAAGTTGGGTCTTGCTACAAAAATGCGATGCAACTATCATGAAAGCACGTAACTAAGCAATAGAATGCAACTAGCAAAATGTCCACTTTCCTCATCTAAGTGGCCGAGTTTTTCAAACAACAGAGCACGGTCTTGGTCGGGAGTACCGTCTCAGAAGTGCCAATCGAGGTGCCAACCCCCTAAGCGTGACTAAAGCAACCCTTTGCGTGACCAATGCTCAAGAAACAAATTCAAGAGCGGGAAAAGGGAAGAAAGGATAAGACCGCCGAGAATTACAAAACCGACACGAGATTCAACCAAAAGACCCATGACTAAGGGGACCTAGGCCAACGACATCCTCACGGTTTTCACTCGTCACTCAATTAAAGAACAAGGTGATTTTTGTGACCAATAGTAACCAAAATCACTCACTTAACTCGACTAGCGAAAACGTGCCCGCAATCTAATGTGTAAGACCGTCCTATGTCCGATGAAATGCAAACAATGGAATAATGCACACGAGATGAAACAAGGGTGGTAACGGGGCTGGGGAGTAGGCCAAAACGGGATTGGTGCAAGCACCGTTTGGATATGTGGAGTTCAAATCAAGAATAGCCGACACATCAAAAACCCATTTCTTATTGCAACACAAGAGACACGTCTATGCCCTAACATAGCGAGGATCACCCAAACCATGCAAAAAATGCATAAACCCAACTCAAATTGGAAAAAACTTGAAAATACTCCTCTTATTTCAACAAATGAGCAACGTCTACACCCTAACAAAAACTCGGTTTCCCAAATTATGCAAAAATTGTGTAAACCTGACTCACTTTGGAAAAACATCAAATTGCCCTTTTATTTTAGCAACGGCTTTTTCTACCCCGTTTAGTGATGAGGAGGGGTGTTGCTTGCCTTTTTCTTTTCTTCACAACAAACATATACAACACAAGTAGCTCATTTTTTTTGGATTTTTCATTACTTTTTCACTTTTCTATTTTGTTTTTCATTCCTTTTTTCAAAACCTCTTATTTATATACAATGCCAAATGCATACCAAATTCCGACCCAAGTGGACATGTACACTATCCACCATCAAGACCCAAATCACCTTCTACGACACAACTACAAAACCGACCAATTCTTGATTAAGGAAGGGTGGTTATGGGATGTAGCTATTTTGGTGGGTTTGCCAAACGAAAAGGCTAAAGCTCAAAGGGGTGAAACAAAAAGGGAGATAATGCAAGGGACAAAATAAGGCTATTTGGCCATGTGAGGTTCATAAAAACAGATTTTTGCTTCATATCATGTGCACAAAAATGTAATGCAATTTCACGGTCTAAGGACGATGCGACACACTTATGCGTAATGATGCGACACGCCTCGCGAGGAGACCTACTCTCGAACCTAGATGAGGGCGGGGTATGAATGTACCCACCCTAGGAGGCTCTACCCTTACCCTTGAGTAGCTAAGTCGAGCCAAAGGTCTAGTCTACGGCCCTAGGTCTCACAAGATCGGTCTAAACTCATTGGTCAAGCCCTCCTTCCTCGGCTAACTAAGAGGCCACGGGCGCGAGTCACGAGGAGGGGAAAGGCACAATTGGGCACATTAGTTCATCATGGGGGTACTTAGTTCCCTTCCTTGACCATGTTCTTCCTTAAAAGTTTATATACAAACTTAATGCAAAAGGAAAGAAATGCAACATATATTTACATGTGAACAAATGCATGCGAAAATTTAAACAAACATGAAATGAAACGTGCAACAAATTGGTTAATCCTAGCAGCACATCAACACCAAAATTCCAAACGGTCTCCCAAGGAGACACCCAAAGCAGCAAAATTCCCATTCTCCTTCAAAATATCCAAGATACCAAAAAGAAAGAATAGTAAAAGGAGCAAGAGATAGGAAGGATTATACCAAGCGGTCTTCTAGCTCCTTTTTGCCTCAAGTGGTCAATGTGCCATGCCAAAAGTTAGACAAACATATATATATACAATGCAAATTTTTTTTTTGAATTTTTCAGAAATTTTTCAATTTTTAGGCATTTTATCTAATTTATAAACATTTACAATTATAAACAAATATTCACAAGAGTGATATTTCCCTCCCCACACTTGAGATGTACATTGTCCCCAATGGACAAAAGCATAGGGAGTGAAGAAGAAAAAGAAAGGAACATATGTTTTTGATTTTTTTGATTTTTCAAAGGGAAAATAACATATTTTTGTGATTTTTTGTTTTTGAAAAATTAAAAAGACATATTTTTGGGTTTTTGATATGAGAACTCCCTCCCCACACTTATTTATTTACATTACTTCCAAATGGAAATAAATGTGCGGAGGGAATACAAATTAAAAGACATGTTTTTGATTTTTTTTTTTAGGCCCTCCCCACACTTATTTATAGACATGGGAGGGCGATTTAGTGAAATAAAGTAACATGTCTTTGGTGGTTTTAGTCATTTTTCAATGTTTAGTTGGTTTTTATTTTGAAAATGCAATGCATGCTCTATTCTATATGCAAAATTTAAATGACAATGCAAGTTATGCTAAGTGAATGCAATTACTAAATGTGACAATATGTTACAAATTGAAATCTAATGCAATCCTATATGAATGCAATTATATGAATCTCTAACTAAATGCATACAAAATTTAAATATGATTGAGAAGTTTGGATTGTTTGGGAACATAATTGACATTTAGATTGGGAAGGGAGCAAAGATAGGCCAACTTGAGGCCTCTTAGGACTCATTGTCCCCGATGTCATCATCATCATTATCATCATCATTGTCATCCCCGTCCACCGCTCCAAACGCGGACTCCCTAAGGAAGTCGTCGGTGTTCATGGGAACGGTGGAGTCGCCGAAATCCCCACCGGACGCAATGAAGCCGCCGGAGGCCGCCCCGGAGGCACTCCCAACCTCGGGGTTGGAGAAAATGGAGGGTGTACTCCCGAACCATTGAGCATCATGCCCCTCCTCTTGAGAAGCGGGAGGGGGAAAAACCGGGGCGGCAAAGTAATCCGGCCGGATATTGATGTCGGCGTAGACAAACCGCGCATCCTTGTGGTATCCACCATCCGGCTCAAGGTAGTAAGAGGGGTCGAGATGGGAGGGGTGCTCGTAGTTCCTCCTCATATAATCGTCATAAATCGGAAATTGACCCACGGAGGTGTCATAGTATATCCGATCCAACCTTTGTTCAATGCCCCGCCTCTCACTAGCGGCGGTTTGCATACCCAACCGCATGTCACTCATGAAGGTGACCAAATCGGCATGCATAGGAGGCGGGGGAGGAGGGACGTTGCTTGAGGAGCCTTCACCAAAATTACCCCCCCCCCCCCAAGGTTGAGGTTGGAAGGTGGAAGGTGGTCGGAAGGAGGGCAAGGAGTAGTGGAGAGTGGATAGAGTTTCCCTCCGGTTATCACGACCATAGGTGACGGGGTTGGTCGGGGGAGGTCGGGTCTCATCGGGTTCCTCCTCAATCTCAAGGAGGTAGGATTCCTCACCGGGCTTGATTTTGAATTTGGAGGCATTGGGAATTGGGACGGAATTCTTCTTTTGCACTTGCCAATACTCGATTCCATCAAAAGGATTGACCTTGATCCACTCTAGGTTTTTCGTTAACCATTGTTTGGTGATGTAGGTCTCCCCCCGGATCCACCTCAAGTTGTTCAAGTTCACCGGGCAGTCAAGGCACTTGGCAATTCGGGTAATTATCCCACCCACATGAAGGGGGACCTTTTGCCCCGGCGATTTAGAAAGCGTTTGCAGGTGGAGGGCTAAATGGTGACCCACATTGATTTCATAGGGGGCCGGGGTAGTGAGTAAGTAAGACCCCAAAATCTCCAATTCGGTAACCCGAAAAACCCATGGCTCATGGGTCGCAAAACTAGAACCTCCCACAAATCGATGCCAAATGCGAATGGGGGCATTGTGGCACGCAATCTCCGACCTTTTCACACCGGTTTGGTCATCTAATCCCGATATGGCTTTCCACACCCTAGAAAAGTGAGCGGTCTCGGGGGCCTTAAATTTTGGGGGATTGTTGAGGCCAAAAATTCGGCAAAGTCTACCAAGGGACAAGGAGTGATCACGGTTCATCAACCGGAAGTGTATTTGCTCGACCATTCGGGTTTGTCGGTGCTTATCAAGACGGAAACTACTAAGGAATTCCCATGTGAGGCGGGGATAAGTCTCCTCGTGCAAATCATATAAGCCTTTCATACCGACACCCTTAAACAATTCAAAAGTCTCTCCATCCAATCCCATATTTCTCATAGCCGGTCTACAAATGAATTTAGTCGGGGTTAAGGGGCGATTTTTGAACAAGATAAATTTACCTTTTTGTTCTTGTGTGACGAACTCAACATCCGGGAAGTCGGGATCCGGGTTAGTGTCACTCGCCGCCGCTTCAACCAAAAGCCGTTGTGCTTCCGCCATTTCTGATCGTGTCCGCTTGTTTGCCATTTTTGAAGAAGGAATGGAGGATTAGAAGGGAAGGAGGAGGAGAGGAATGAAGGAGGTTGAGGTAAGGAGGTGGATTGATGGTGATTTGGGTGAGTTTGATGGTCATGGAGGTGAGGAAGGAGGGAGATGAGTGAAGAAGGATAAAGAAAGTAAGTTGAGAAATGGGGTTTCACGGGGGATGATTTGTGCGTTATAAAGAGTCCCTGCCGGCTGGCGAACACTGCCGGCAGAGGATTTGCCTTAATTTTTCTCAAAAACCAATTTACTTCAAAAATAAATTCAACGCGCTGCCGGTGGAGGGCACCGGCTGCCGGTCCACCGGCAGAGAGTTCCCCTATACCCTTTTCAGTCTTTCAGCACTCCCCCTACCGGTGGGCTGGCTGCCGGCCTGCCGGCAGGGGATCTTCTCTCCTGCAATTCCTCCCTTGTCTTCTGAATACGCAATCCTCTATCGGTGGGCCGGCCTGCCGGTAGGGACTCCTACTCTCAATGCCCCCTTCATTTCTTTTTGCTAAGCATGCGCTCCTCTGCCGGTGGGCCGGCTGCCGGCCTGCCGGTAGAGGATTCTCCTCCTTCAAATTTCGTTGATTTTCACAAGGTATGGATCTCCCTGCCGGTGGGCCGGCTGCCGGCCTGCCGGTAGGGAATTCTCCTCAGCTTAATTCCTTAAAATTTTTCACAAAAATTTACAACGCGCTACCGGTGGAGGGCACCGGCTGCCGGTCCACCGGCAGAGTGTTACACCACGTCAATTTCAAGTCGTTTTTCCTCCAATACTCAACAATAAACTTCCAAGTCCTAATCTTGCCCATTTTTCGAGTTTTCAACTTTCAAACCGACGGCTCGTGTCGGGATCTTGGGCGAGGCTAGGGGTCCCACCTCCAAATTCAACTTCGTTAAGAATGTTCAATCCAAACTATCTCAAATTCTATCTACATGCATGCTATTTACAAATGGTGGTTCTTGTGGAACACCACCAAACCAATTCATTTTCAAGAGTTTCAACTTGCCCTCTCCTCGGGGAGGGGTTCCCCGAGATAGAGCACTTCAATAGGACCTTTGTTATCACCGTCATAGTAGCGCTTGATTCTTTGACCATTGACCTTAAACGTTCCTCCTTCTTCACTCCAAAGCTCGAAAGCACCATAAGGAAATATTTTCATCACTTTAAAGGGTCCCGACCATCTTGATTTGAGCTTGCCCGGAAACACCTTGATCTTGGAGTTAAAAAGGAGGACAAGGTCCCCAACACTTATCTCTTTCTTCATGATTTTCCCATCATGCCATTTTTTCGTTTGGTCCTTGTAAATTTTGGAGCTCTCATAAGCCTCCAATCTCAATTCTTCAAGCTCATTCATTTGGAGAAAACGCACTTCTCCGGCGGCATCAAAGTCAAAATTCATTTCTTTAAGAGCCCACCAAGCTTTGTGCTCCAACTCCACCGGCAAATGGCAAGCTTTCCCGTACACAAGCTTATACGGGGTGGTGCCAAGGGGTGTCTTGAAGGCGGTTCTCAATGCCCATAAGACATCCGGGAGCTTTTGGGACCAATCTTTCCGGCTCTTGGTGGTGACTTTCTCCAAAATGGCTTTAATTTGGCGGTTAGAAACCTCCACTTGCCCACTAGTTTGAGGGTGGTAGGCAAGGGCAGTTTTGTGCCGCACTCCATGTGATTCAAGTAGAGCTTTGAAGGTACTCTTGCGGAAATGAGATCCGCCATCACTTATGACTACTCTCGGCGTTCCGAACCTTGGGAAAATCGTGCCTTTGAAAAGCTTCATCACAACCTTGCTATCATTGGTGGGGGCGGCAACCGCTTCAATCCATTTGGATACATAGTCCACCGCAACCAAGATGTATTCATTTCCACAAGAGTTAGGAAAGGGTCCCATGAAGTCTATGCCCCAACAATCAAAAAGCTCAATCTCCAATATATTAGTCAAGGGCATTTCACTTCTCTTCCCAATGTTCCCAACTCTTTGGCATGCATCACAAGATTTAACCAAGTAGTGGATGTCTTTGAACATGGAGGGCCAATAAAAACCACCTTGGAGGATCTTGGCAATTGTTCTAGAGGTGGCCAAGTGTCCCCCATAGGCGGAATTGTGAACCCGGTCAACAATCTCCAAGCCCTCCTCTCTTGAAACACATCTCCGGAACATTCCATCCCCACACTTGCGAAACAAATGTGGGTCATTCCAAAAGTATCTCCTAGCATCATTTCTCAACTTCCGCCTTTCTCTTGGTTCCATTTCATCCGGTAAGAAACCACTCACAATGAAGTTTGCAAGATCCGCAAACTAAGGGGTTTTGGCGGTAACTTCCATGAGTCCATCATCCCGCAACCACTCATTGATGGGTCCACTCTTCTCTTGTATCCCATGGTCTTCAACGGTCAATCTAGATAAGTGGTCGGCTACAACATTTTCCGAACCGGCCTTATCCTTAATCTCTAAATCAAATTCTTGAAGAAGAAGGACCCATCTCAAGAGTCGGGGCTTTGCATCTTTCTTCACCATCAATTGTCTCAAGGCGGTGTGATCGGAGTAAACCACCACCTTAGACCCAACAAGGTATTGCCGAAATTTCTCTACGGCATGAACAATTGCCAACATTTCCTTTTCGGTTGTAGCATATCCACATTGTGTTTGGTCGAGAGTCTTGCTTGTGTAATAAATCACATGATGCTTCTTATCCACAACTTGCCCAAGTACCGCGCCAACCGCGAAGTCCGAAGCATCACACATTATCTCAAAGGGAAGATTCCAATCCGGAGACCGGATTATCGGTGCCGTGACCAATGCTCTCTTCAACCTATTAAAAGCTTCAAGACAAGAATCGTCAAACACAAAGGGGGAATCCTTAAGGAGTAATGAGGTTAGGGGCTTTGCTATTTTTGAAAAATCCTTAATAAAACGCCGATAAAACCCGGCATGGCCTAGAAAACTTCTCACTCCCTTAACATTAGAAGGGGGTGACAAGTTCTCTATGACCGCAACTTTGGCCCCATCAACCTCAATACCCCTCCTTGAAACGATGTTGACCGAGGACAACCCCTTCCTCCACCATGAAATGGCACTTTTCCCAATTAAGGACGAGGTTATGCTCCTCACACCATTTCAACACACTAGCCAAGTTCTCAAGACCAAGCTCAAACGAGTCTCCATGGAAACTAAAGTCGTCCATGAAGACTTCCATGCTTTTTTCAAGAAAATCGGAAAATATTGCCATCATGCACCTTTGGAAGGTGTCGGGCGCATTACAAAGCCCGAATGGCATCCTACGGTAGGCATAGACTCCTATTGGGCAAGTGAAAGTCGTCTTCTCTTGGTCATCCGGGTGGATGGGGATTTGGAAAAACCCGGAATAACCGTCTAAGAAGCAATAGTATGCATGTCCCGCGAGTCTTTCTAACATTTGGTCAATGAAGGGAATCGGGAAGTGGTCTTTGAGGGTGGCGGCATTGAGCTTGCGGTAGTCAATACACATACGCCACCCGGTCACGGGTCTAGTAGGTAGGGTGTTGCCATCCTTTTTTTCAACCATTTGTACCCCCCCTTTCTTTGGTACCACGTGGACCAGACTAACCCATTTGCTATCGGTAATTTGGTATATAATACCGGCCTCTAGAAGTTTCAACACTTCGTTTTTCACTACCTCGGCCATCTTTGGGTTAATCCTCCTAAGACCGTCAACCTTGGGTTTACTCCCCTCTTCCAAAACTATTCTATGCATGCACAAACTCGGACTTAAGCCCTTGATGTCATCAATGCTATACCCAAGTGCCCCCCTATGAGTTTTCAAAATTTCCAAAAGCTTCTTTTCTTGGGGCTCACTTAGGTTAGCATTAACGATCACCGGGTAGGCCTCTCCCTCATCAAGGAAAGCATACTTGAGTGAGGGAGGCAAGGGTTTGAGTTGTACCTTTGGAGGGAGAAATCCCTCCACTTTCTTCAATAGTTCCTCATCAACTTCATGATCCTCTTTCATTGCCTCATCATGCAAAGAGATTTGAAAACCTCTTCCATCTCCGCCTCTTCACGGGCTACTTCGTGCACTACTTCATCAATTACCTCAATCGTGCTCAATCTTTCTACACTTGGACCTTTCATCAAATTTGGCAAGTTAAATTCGATTTTGTTGCCCTCAATTTGGAAGGTTAGCCGCCCATTCTTCACATCAATGAGTACTCCTCCGGTAGCCAAAAATGGCCTACCTAGGATGATGGGAGTATGGCTATCCTCCGGAATATCAAGGACAACAAAATCGGTGGGAATCAAAAACTTTCCAACCTTGACGGGCACGTCCTCAAGCACCCCCATAGGGCGTTTGACGGACCTATCCGCCAATTGGAGAGTCATGGTAGTGGGAGCCAAGTTTTGAATGCCAATCCTTTTTGCAACTTTCAAAGGAATAACACTAACACTTGCTCCCAAGTCACAAAGAGCTCTTGATATAGGAACACCGCCAACTACACAAGAAATGGAAAAGCTTCCCGGGTCACCAAGTTTAGTGGGCAATTTGTTAAGGATATGAGCACTACATGCTTCTTCCATAGCCACTATTTCTTGGTCACCCAAGACTCTTTTTCTTGTCAAAATATCTTTTAAAAATTTTGAGTAGGTTGTCATGTTCATTATCACCTCCGTAAAGGGTAGGGTAACCTCAAGTTTCTCAAGCATATCACAAAATTTGGCATACTTGAGGTTTTCCCTACTCTTTATGGCTCTTTAAGGGTAAGGAATTTTAGAAACAAGTTGGGAATTGGAAGATACCTTTGGAGGAGCCGAACTTTATGTTACCTTTTTAGAATGTTGAAAAGGTACATCTTCAATAGCTTCCTCCTCATAAGGGAGGTCTTCCACATATCCATCAACATCTTTGTCCACTTGAATTCCTCTTCTAGTCAAATCTTCACAAGCCTTCTTTCCTTTCTTGTCTTCATTAGCTTTACCCGAAGCCTCAATGGGTGAGCTTGAGCTTTCCTCTTCATTATCCATTTCTACCTCATTCCCCTTGGGATCTTCATCAACTTCCAACTCAAGGTCTTTGTAAGGGTCCTCAAGCTCTAAACCACTCCTTAGCACTACCGCATGAGCATGGTGGCTATTTGAGGTATCTTTGGAGCTTTGTCCTTGAGCCAACAAACCACCGGGCGGCTTTGAGGGTTAGCCATAGCATGAGAAGCCATCCTAGATTCCATTTCCCTCATGTCCTTAAGAAATGTAGCTCTCAAGTTTGCTTGTTCTTGTTGAGTAGCTTTTGCAAAATTAGCTATCTTGGCTATGTTGAAGTTGCATGTTTTTTATCATCTTCAATAGCTCAACTTGAGAGAGCTCACCTTGGGGTTCTTGATGAGGTTGGTTGGCTATGGGTAAAGGGAACCCATAGTCATATCTAGCATTAGGACCTTGGTTGTTGTTTTGCCCCCCTTGGAAGTTAGCTCTAGGACCATAGTTGTTGAAGTTTGATCCTTGACCTTGTTCTTGAGACCCTTGAACATACCCTTGCCCAAACCCTTGGTTCGCTTGATTCACTTGATTCCCTTGGTAAAACCCTTGATTTCCACCAAAATCTTGGTATCCTTGAGCTTGGTTCCCGTAATTTTGGTTTTGGTTCCCGGGATTAGGTCTTGGGTTGGGGAATATTCCCCTTTGTTGAACAAAACCGGGCGGGTTGGTTGGGGCTTGAGGTTGAATGTGTTGTGGGTTTTGAACATTGGTGCTTTTGTAGCTAAAGTTGGGGTGGTTCCTCAAACCGGGGTGGTAGAAATTGGTATTTGGGTTGTAGACGTTCGGGTTGTTGTAAGGTGGTCTTGTGGGTCTTGAATTGTTGTTAAAACCTTGAAAAGCGTTCACCTCTTGAACATTCTCGTCATAGACCCCATTGTAATTGTTGCCACACAAGTCATAAGTATGCCCACTTCCTCCACAAAGTTCACAACTCGCGACTTGAGCCACTTCTTCCATGGGTGCCCCATATGAGGTTGCGGCTTGATTCACTTGATTCCTTGAAAACTTCTCAAATTGTTTTGTCAGTAAGCCAAGCTTGGCATTTGTCTCGGAGTTAGAGGCATTTTCCTTAGGAAATTTCCCGTTCCTTCGTAGCATGTTCCCTCTAGAACCATAGTTTGCCTCCGAATCGACCATTTTCTTGATCAATGTCGTGCCCTCTTCATCATTCAAGTGGTCAAAACCTCCCCCCGCGGAGGCATTCACCATCTCCTTAGTTCTTGGGAGCAAAGTTTGGAAGAATGTTTGAGTGATGTACCATTCCGGTATCCCATGGTGGGGGCAACTTGCTATCAAGTCTTGATAACGGTCCCAAGCTTCACCCAAAGACTCCCCATCCTCTTGTTGAAACGTATGAATCTCATTACGGAGCATCGCGGTCTTTGAGGAAGGGTAATACTTGGCCATGAATGCTTTAGCCAAAGCATCCCAAGTAGTGAAAGTATCCGGTGGGTGAATGTTTAACCATCGGTCCGCTTTGCCCGTCAATGAAAATGGAAACAACATCATTCTCAAGGTGTCTTCGGACACCCCATTCTTCTTCATCAGTGAACCTTCCCTCTTAAACTTCCGGAGATGAGCATGGGCATCCTCTTCAATATGACCCCCGAACAAGTCCTTCTCAATTAACCCGACTTGGGAGGGATGCATTTCAAAGTTGTTTGGGGCCAAGGTGCCAAAGTTGATAGGGTTACATGAATCATTATGGTTAGGCCGGTTATGATCTCTAAGAGCCATTTGTGGTGGTGGGTTTGGTTCTTGATGTGGTGGTGTTTGAGGTGGGCTATTATAATTAAGGAAGTTATGAAAGGGGTTCTCTACTAAAGTCTCAATTGTGATATTTGGTTGAATCGTAGTTGTATCAAAATTTTGTGGGATGTGTGAGTTTGGTTGATCAATGTTTGCTTGTATGGAATTATTCCTTACTCTTTCAAGAGTCCTAGTCCTCAAGGTTCTAAAAAGCCTTTCGGGGTCGGAGTTGAATAGAAGAGCTTGGTGATTCCTTCTAGGCATACACTTGACAAATCGTAAGTCTCCTAGTGTTTTTACACACTAGGGAAAGGCAAAAATCACACACACTCTACAAACAACAATCAACTACTAAAGCAAACTAACAATTGAGACAAGAATAAAGCAAAGACTCTAAATAAAACTAAGCATAACCTAACGCCATCCCCGGCAACGGCGCCATTTGATAGGTAAGAAATTTTGTCGCGGTTTCCCTCTATCAAAACTATTTATAAAACCCGAAAAAGTGTAGTATTAAGTCGGGGTCGAACACAAAGACGGCGGGGGTTGCTACTAGGTTCAACTTAGAGTCAAGTTTAATCAATACTAAAAGTAGGGGTTTTGATTTTAATCACTTAGAGCAATTTAACAAACAAGTTGATGAAAATGAATATGATTATTTAAAAACTAGGGTTTTTGGGGTCATCTAAATGGTTTAAGGGCAAACATGAAGAATCAAGGGGTCAAAGATAAGAGAGTATCCTAAGGGTGACAACTAACTCTCATTAAGTATCACACTTCTCTTAAACATACAACAAGACCTCCACAAACTTTCATTCAATGGGGGAATTAAGCAATAATGATAAAAGGCACAAACTTTCACTCATGCAATTAATCAAACACCTTGTGTGCATGAACAAGAAAGATAAACAATCCACCAAAGACCCAAATAATCATACAATCATGCCCATAAAAACCATATAGACTCCCCCTAAACCCTAGAAGGAAGTCTACTCACTCATATTGGGGATAATGATGCTAATAAGGGGAGAAGAACAAATATCATAAAGAGAAAACATGATGATTATTATAGCAATTATGAAAGGCAAAACAATTGTAAACAAGTGATTAATAAGTAAATAAGAGAGGAGATTATACCAACAAAAGTAAAGGAGATTGCTTGATTGAATAATATGAAGAAAAACCTTCAAAATCCCCCAATACAATCTTCAAAGAACAAGAGTAAACTATTGATTCTAACTAACAATTACTAGTTTTACTAAATATTAAGGAAAGATTAAGGAAAGATTAGTGCTTGATTAAGAAAGGATTACAATTAATAAGGAAAGTTTTCAGATCTAGGGTTGTGTGTACAAAGGGTTTAAGGAGGGGGTATTTATAGGCTATCATTGGATTAAGGGAGGAAAGGAGAAAAAGCACATTTTGCGTCTTTGCGTGTCCTCTGTCTTTCTGCTGCCGCCTCTGTGCCGGCAGCGCGTTCTTCAAAAACTGAGAGAAATAAAGGTTGCGTAATCCCCTGCCGGTGGGCCGGCTGCCGGCCTGCCGGCAGAGAATTCTTCATCTTGGAATTTCCTTCATTTTCTTCATAGGAGTTGCCCGACTGCCGGCTGTCTGTGCCGGCAGCGCGTCTTCACATCTTTTGCCCAAAAACTTCTTCAAAAATTGCCTAAGTATGGACTTGTGTTCCCTGTAGGTGGGCAGTCGCCGCCGCCTCACTGCGGAGAGAACATCTTCTCAGCTGGTTTCCTCCTTCTTCTCCTCATAGCCACATCCCCTGCCGGTGGGCCGGCTGCCGGCCTGCCGGCAGAGGATTGTCCTCATAATCCTTCATCTCCCTTTTCTTCATGTAAAGGCATTAGAATGCCTTTCTTGCCCCAATTCCTCCATACTCGACTCGGTTCCTACAAAAGGATACACAAAATAACAAGTACGGGGATCGGGCACAAATGCAAGGAAAGGCACACGAAACCGACTCGTTATGAGCCGGAATGCGTAAAAGAAAGAGGGAAATAAGGTGTAAATAAGTCATATATCAGCATTATAAATTGGTCTTATGAGTTTTGACTTGATTCTTTTTCTCATGGTTTACTAACTCTCTGTATTTTATAAAAAGTATATGTTTTCAATAAGTAATCATATTATTATGTATTAATAATTTTTAGAAGTTATAACATGTTTTCCTATCCTTGAAAAAAAGTATAAGTTTTGTTTCTTATCTCTTGCACATTGATATTTTGATGTTGTGAATTATGTGAAGTAGGATTACATGTCTAGTGATATGCGGAATGTGTTTCCCTAAGCCTAAATATTTATATTAGTTGCATCCATGTTTAAGTTATATATCATTATTAAGAAAAGACTAAACAATTATGTGTCTTTTGTTATAGATTATTACCCTAGATTATTATTTATTCTGGCAATGTATTCGTCGGTAGTTAAGTAAAGTAGTTGAGTTTAAATAAAGTTAGTTCGAGTATACGGTATGTTGTTGTTTTGCTATTTAGAAGTAAATCAAATATTTTTATTAATTTAGCCATTAATGGTGTTGTGTTGGAAATAATAGTTGTCTTATGTTACAATGTGAGTTTCATGTTTTATGACGTTACAACAATGGTTTGGCTATTCCTATTGTTTGTTATTTCGAACTTCGTGGACGAAGTTTATTTGTAGGGGGAAGGAATGTAACACTACAAATGTTTTGAGTTATTATTTGTATACCTTTTGATAAGATTGATGTGGTTGATAATCGTAAGTTGGATGACGCTCAGTTATGTGGATGTTTATAAGTGTTGTGGGCGAACTTCGGGACGAAGTTCATTTTAAGGGGGGGAGACTGTAATACCCCGCATTTTGATAATAATTTATAAGAATAATTTATATAAATTAATAATTGATTAAAGACATTTCTAATAATAATTATAATAAGATATTAATTAAATAATTTATTAAGAATCCAAGTCGGGAATTGGGCTTAGCTAGTAATTAAGTGTTGGGCCGTGTGCCATTGTTAATTGGACCGAAACTTATTAAGTTGGTATGAGTGTAATCGGGATTTGTATCTGGAATTAATAATAATATAATATGGAAATAATATATAAAGGAAATAATAATATCAATAATAATAATAAGTTATGGTAATAATAGATTAGTAAAGATAATTTGAGGAAATCCTAATTTTGGTAAGACTAATACTATATGATAATAATATTAATAATATAATTTGTAGTGGTAGTAATAATAATAATAATAATAATAATAATAACAATAATAATAATAATAATAATAATAATAATAATAATAATAATAATAATAATAATAATAATAATGGCAATTCCTATACTAATTAGAATAAGGTAATTATAATAGTTTCCTAATTGACCTTACATACTCTCTAATCTTACACTATAAATACCATGTTAATTCTGAAAAGTAATTCATAAAAATAAGAGAAGGAGTTTAAGAGACGGAAAGAGCAAATAAAGCATGCGATAAAAGGTAAGATCGTCACAACTCATGTTTATATCGTCTTAATAATTTAAGTTAACGTTTATCCACTGTATGGACCACCGTGAACAGTGTCGTGGACCTTAGTAGTTGCCCTTGACTGTCGTGACTCTAATAAGACCAACCTTGACCACAGTTGACCACCGTGGGTGGTGTTTTGGATGTCTAAATAAGGGAGGTCGTGGGTGAGAAAGAGGGGGTTTGCATCGTGTGTGGTTGTCAACGTGACCTAGGGTCTGGGTGGTTGGTTAGGTCGGTGGTAGGCGGTCCTACTGGTGGTAATGGGGTGGTCGGAGGTGGTGGTTGGTACGGTGGATGCCGGATGGTGGTGGTTGCAGCGTGTTATCCTTTATATGGGTCGTGGGTTGTTTCTGGGTGATTGTGGGCTGCTGTGAGGGGTGGTGGCCACAGGTGGTCATGGTGGCAATAGGGTGGTGAATTGGCGGGTTTTGTTGTTTTCGTGTCGGGTTTTCGGGTGCTGTTTAGGGCGTGGTTTTGGGTCCTATTTAGGACGGTTCAGGTGATGGTTAAGGGTTGTCGGGGTTGGTCGAGGAGCAGGCTAAGGTGAGGTAGGTTGGATGGTTCCGAAGATGGCTGGGGGTTGCGTAATAGGTGGCTAAAGGAGGGGGTTTGAGCGAAGGGTTGAACACGGGATTTGCCGTGATTGGTTGGGTGATGGGTGTGCTTTGTTTTTAGGTAGTACTCACGTAATAATATGGGTTGACTTGTTGTTTAAGATGGGTTTTTGTTGGGTGACTCGGGTTTTGTATTTGAGTCGGATTTATAATATCGTAAACCTTTAATAATTATAATAAGTGATTAATTTGAATAATTAATATAATAAAAGGAATAAACAAATAAGTAATTGAATTATAATATTTTGTATAGGTGACGGAATTGGTGGAACGGATTTATTGAAGAATAATACTTCTAATTGATTGCTTTAATTATTTGGATTGCTTGAGCTGCTTAATTGGAATCGTTTATCAGGTAGGGATAAATCCTGATCATATGTGATTTGTGTTGGTTGATATCATTGAAATTGCTGGAAGGGAGATTCATATTGCATATGTTGGTTGATAATAACGTAATTCTTGGAAGGTTGAGTTATATTGATTCGTGTTGATAATATTGATGAGGTGATTTGAATTGTTATCGTTGATTGTGAATATGGTTATTGTGAAAAGCTGTGCGACAGTCAGTTGTACGTTGTTGAGGGAGTTTGTACACTGGGGTGATGGTAATATGTACGTTGTGAGGGAGGGGTACTATTACATATTGGCGGTACGTTGTTATGGGAGAGGTACCAAAGTAATGTGAGCACGTTGTTAAGAGAGGTGTGCTAAGTAAAAGGAAAGAGCACGTTGTCAGGGGGTTGTGCAATGTAAAAAGGAAATTTGATTGTTATCGTATGTTTTTATTGTTAGTATTTATTTCTACTCAACCTCGCGATTGACTGTGTATTCGTGAACACCTGCGGGGAACCATTTTATGGGGAGCAGATTTGATAGGTACTAAAGATTAGCTGACTCGGGAGCATTGGGATGAGAGCTCGACTTGGACCATAGTTGAAGTCTAAATCACATAGGGCAATTATATCACTTTATTTATTTCCACTGCGAGTTGTAATTATTTTATATTAAGTTTAAGTTAGTTAAATTGTAATAAACATGTATTCACTAAAGTTTTAATTTAAAGTGCTTTGGTTTGTTGTACTTTGTTATTCACTACCTCGGGAAACCGAGATGGTAGCGCTCTCATTTACTTGGGTTGTCTAGCTAAAGACTCCTGAATAAATGGGGGTGTTCAAATATCGGTTATTGATGCGTTGAAGAAGAAGTTAAAAGGAAGAAGTGTGCTTTCTTTAGTTTTTGATGACATTTCTTTGTTGTGTAACTATTTTGTTTCGGTTATTTGGTCGTATACTAGTCGTGTTAACAATAATGTGGCACATGCGCTAGCTCATGTGTCCCCTAGAGTAGTCGGCAGAGTTGTGTGGTCATATGTCTTACTATCGATCGCGAATTGCTATGTTATCGTTGATTCGTTATTAATGAATTAAGCCTTCGGCCTCTCTTTACCAAAAAAAAAAAAAAAAAAAATCACGGTCCATATTACCCATATAATTGCATTATTCATTTTTCCATCTTTTTGTATATGGAAAAATTCAAGAGTATTCATCTCTCTAAAATCCTAAAAATAGGAAAACCTCATTACTAATTGTTAGTAATAAAACTTAAATATTTACTAAGAATTAGTTAATATTTACATAATAATCAAGGGTAATCTTACACAATATCTAGTTAATATTTGTAAGGTTTCGGGTAGTTCTTGGATGCCATTAGAGAGGAGATCTTCTACTTTGAAGATTTGGGTTTTTGGATGATCTTGCCAATATGAATAGCTCAAGAACAACAAAGATGGTGATCTTGGTTGTGCCCTATATTACCATTTCTCAATGTAAGGAAATTGTTTCCTCATCTGTTTCTTTAAAATAGCTTAAATATTACATGCATATTTACATCGATCCAACAATTTATAAAATAAAGATTTTTTGATAACCTAATTAGAGTGTCTATTTTGGGGTTATGGACCTTCAAGTTGTATCAAACCTAAGGGTGGGCACATGCCTACCCAATCCTTCACGCAGATCCACCACTGTCTATCACATAACTTTTTAGGCAATCCGTCTTAAAAAGGATCAGATGTTTGGACGCTTTCTCTCACTCAATAGACTATTGATGTAAAGTTAGATGAGTTTGAGTACGAGATTCAATAAAACGTTTCAGATATGTTTACCAAATGAGGTTAACGTTATGTTTGTTAGAGCGAAGAATGAGGATGAACTATGTTTGTTCAAGATAACATCCCCTTAAACTAAAAGATTAAGAGATCTCTAAAATTTTCCCGCCTAAATGAATTAGGCTATAAATGGGCTTAATAACACCATAGCAACAACTGGGCCATCTTGATTAATTTAACTTAAACTATAAAATGGACTTCATAATATCATATCTACAATTGAACCTTACTAATTAATTTCATACAATAAATAATTCTAGATCATTTTAAAAAAATGGGATAATATTTTTTTTAATTTGCAAAATATTCTTATTTTGTTACATACATGAAATTGAACTGGTTATATCTAAAATGTTATATAAATATTTTATTATTATTATTATTATTATTATTATTATTATTATTATTATTATTATTATTATTATTATTATTATTATTATTATTTTAAAAACTAAACATTATGGATAGGAAACATTTTCGAATTAATTTTATTAATCTACTCCCTCCTATTCTACATAAACTTCCCTATTTCCTTTTTCATCTATTCACAATATCTTCCCTATTTCCTTATTTAATAAAAATTTTATACCTATTTTAATTATCTCACCCCACAACAATACCCCACCTCACCCCACAACAATACATATTTTAATCAAGTTACTCCACAATAATACTTATTTTAATCACTCACAATAATACCACACAATACTTTCCCTCTCTCCAATTACCTAACCCCCCTACAATACTTTACCTTATTTTAATACATCTCCTTAATTCTAGTGTCCCTCCATGAATAGGGAGAATTATCTAGAATAGGAGGAAGTATCTTTTTATACAAACGTATTACATGTTGAGAATATTCATAAATTATTATTACTTCTTAAAAGAAAAATTTACTTATGATATATTTTTTCTTACACTTAAACTAAAAGATTAAGAGATCTCTAAAGTTTTTCCTCCTACATGAATTAGGCTATAAATGAGCTTAATAACACCATAGCAACAACTGGGCCATCTTGATTAATTTAACTTAAACTATAAAATGGACTTTATAATATCATATCTACAATTGAACCATACTAATTAATTTCATACAATAAATAATTCTAGATCATTTAAAAAAATGGGATAATATTTTTTTAATTTGCATAGACATATTAATAGAATATTCTTATTTTATTACATACGTGAAATTGAACTAATTATATCTAAAATGTGATTGAAATATTTTATTATTATTATTATTATTATTATTATTATTATTATTATTATTAACACTAAACATTATGGATAGGAAACATTTTCGAATTAATTTTATTAATCTATCTTTTTATACAAACATATTACGGGTTGAGAGTATTCATAAATTGTTATTACTTCTTAAAAGAAAAACTTGCTTATAAATATATTTTCTTACACTTTAACTTAATATTCGTATATGAAAACTTGGATTTTGGTTAATTTTTTTAATTGTTTATGTAACGCCTTTATTGGATATAATAATTATCTAATTAAAAACAATATTTTTCATATAACAATATTTTTAAATGTTCTTGGCCATAATAATAATAATAATAATAATAATAATAATAATAATAATAATAATAATAATAATAATAATAATAATAATAATAATAATAATAATAATAATAATAATAATAATAATAATAATAATAATAATAATAATAATAATAATAATAATAATAATAATAATAATAATAATAATAATAATAATAATAATAATAATAATAATAATAATAATAATAATAATAATAATAATAATAATAATAATAAAATATTTCTATCACATTGTACATATAATTAATGTAATTTTATGTATGTAATAAAATAAGAATATCATATTAATATGTCTATGCAAATTAAAAAAAATATCCCATTTTTTAAATGGTATAGAATTATTGTACAAAATTAATCAGTATGATCCAGTCGTAGATATGATATTATGAAGCCTATTTATAGCATAAGTCAAAATTAATCAGGATGGCTCAGTTGTATATATGATGTTATGTAGCCCATTTATAGCCTAATTCATTTAGGCGGGAAAACTTTAGAGATTTCTTATTCTTTTAGTTTGAGGGGGATGATGGTTTTGACAAATTTTAAAAGCTTGATTAACACGGAGTATATTTTGTTGCACAAAGTAATTCTATATCGTGTATCTTTCATATGTATACAATCATGCTGGCATATTCGGATCCCCTTATGTAAAGGCTCAACGGTTTTAGAAGTCTTTTTTTTTCTGACAACAAAACGATGAATAACTTACATTATTTTATGTTACAAAGTAAGTTATTCGACTAGGTAACACCAGAGACCTACCCACCAAATCTAGTGTTACCAAGCTAAGCCTAAAGATAACATAAACATGAAAAACGATAACAATAGCTAGAAGAGCAACAAGGACATGATGGTGAATGCAAGCGAAAGAGCCACGGGCCGTAGAACGAGCTTCATAAACACGGAAGACCTCCAAAATTTGCCGATACAGACGAGCCGCAGAGTGACAATAGCAAGGTGTACTTACGATCTTGCGAAAAGATCGTAGAAAGACAATGTGGTAAGCAAGACGACTAAGTCCGCCACCGATGGAGATAAAACTCCTACACCTTAGAGATTGAACCCTTTGATCGTAGGACCAACAGACCAAGAAATCCGACATGCAATGTCCAACACGACCACGAACCCAAGGGGACAGGACACCCATGCTCAAAGTCGGGTACGAAGACACCATAACCCTAGTTGGAAAAGGAGACATGGCACTACAAGCCACCCCAAAGATTAAGGGACAGGACACCCATAACCCACAGGATATTATTATAAACAAAAGCATAGAATAAAACAACCGCATGAGATAAAAGACAAAGACCACTGAAGCCATCCTATCCAACGCCACAACCAACCCACCATAGACCAACCCGAACAGACCTCAAAACGACTCCAACGCCAACACTGACCCACACCAGTTAAGACCACATCGTAACATCACAACACCCAGGGCAGACAAAGGAGTAACCCGCCAACACCAAAGAGACCCAAGCGCCAAACGATGACCACAAGAAACCCAAACAAAAACCCGACAACAGCACCAATAAAGGCTTACATGCAACCCCACTAAAGGACAGAGACCTAGACAGAGACTTATACCACGCAAAAGGAATCAGAAACACTACAACAAAACCCGTTTCACCAACCGGCACCTCCCAGGACCACCGTCAAACAACCAACCAGACCCAAAACAACAC
Source organism: Silene latifolia (assembly GCF_048544455.1). Classification (NCBI taxonomy): domain Eukaryota; kingdom Viridiplantae; phylum Streptophyta; class Magnoliopsida; order Caryophyllales; family Caryophyllaceae; genus Silene; species Silene latifolia. The sequence continues at coordinate 11,951,182 of NC_133534.1, forward strand.
AGACGCACACGAGAGGTGAAGGAAAAGGGACCGAAAGGTGGGGGAAATGGGGGGATCACCAAAACAGACCCAAAACACGCCCTCAAGGAGCCACAGACGGATGAGCTATACTCATCGACTCACACAGAAAAACAGAAAAAGAGAACCAGCCAAGAGGTGGGGGGAGTGGGGGGATCACCTCTGGGATGGAACCAAAAGCGACGGTGACAGGACAAGGTGACGGAAGGGCGGGGATGACAGTGAACCAAGACCCAACCCGAAGGGGAAAACACTACCCAGAGACCGAAAACAACCTAACAACTAGAGCAGCCACCTTACCGGGGGCGGGGGAAAAACCCAGGGGCCGTGGAGCACACCACACGACCGCAAGCAAGACCGATTGGAGCAAGGAAAAAGGAGATCGTTGGGGAAAAAGCGGAACACCGGCAACCACCACAAACAATACCCACATACACCCAAGAACAACCCCGGATCAAGAAACAAACCCATGAAAAGCCGAGAAATCCGAAAAAACCGGGTGTCGGGTCAGTGAAGGGAAGATAAAGCCGAAGAGAAGAACGTTCGCCGGAGATGGGCCAAAAGAAGACCCCATCTCCGCCGAAAGGGCGGCGGCAGGTTGGAGGCTAGGGCGTGGATGGAGGCGGCGGCGGCTCAAGGAAAATTAGGTTTTTGGTTTTGGGGGTTTTTGAGAGAAAAAAGGAACCTGTTTTTTAACGGTTTTAGAAGTCTTAATACTTTGAAAATGTAAGACACTTCTTTTACATGTTTTGCAACAATAAATTAAAAATGTTCTCGGTTGGATGTAAATATAGTATGATCTGTTGGATTGATTTTGTTATAACACTTTTTGTTGTCTCATGATATCAAGGGGTTAGTCAAGTTTTCTTTAAGACGGCACTATTCGTCCTAAACTTAAGACAGGAAAAGTACATACAACTTATATATATAAGAATAGTACATACAACTTATATATATAAGAATGCATAGAGAAAACAATATATTTTTCTTATATATACAAGTGGTATAATATTTGACCGATCTTAAGCTTAAGATGAATAATACCGTTTTAAATGAGAATTTGTGAATACAATTAGGTTTGTGGTATAATATTTGACTGATTTTAAGCTTAAGATGATAATATCGTTTTAAATGAGAATTTGTGAATAATAATTAGGTTTGTCTTCTCACTAATATAGTTTGTTTATTCAGTAGGTCTCATGAGAGACTGTCTCTCCAAAGGTTTTGTGTTGTTTATTACTCCCTCTAATACATACCAAACTCCTCATTTGCTTTTGGGTGGTTTTCGAGGCGCCACTTTGACCATAATTTTTTCCTTTAAACGTAGTAATTTTTCACAGAAATAGTCCCTCCTATTCACCATTTTTCTCCCCTATTTTCTAAAACGGATTATTTAGGTTTTCTTTTTTATTTCCTTTTTTGGGTTGATTTGTGTGATACAAATTCAATAACATGTGGGATAGTGTGTTTTATGTGGTCCATATTCAATTTCTTATTTCTTGTGCAAAAAATAAAGGGACAAAAACGGTGAATTAGAGGGAATATAATTTTGTTAAAGATATTTTTCAAAGATTTATATTCTTGAGTTGAACGGTCAAACTTTTCCAAAAAGTAAATGGAGAATTTGGTGGGGATTGGAGGGAATGCGTATTTACATGTCATCTAGGTAGCATTAAAATGGAAACGGACACGGACACGACACGGACACGTGATACGGAATCCTATGAAATTTAGGACACGGGACACGCTATTTAAATTTAATAAAAAAAATATATATTATGGTTATAAATAACGTATGATTTTATTTTTGTAATGTATTTGATTCTAAATTTAATGTATTTGATACTAAATTTAGGTAACTGAAGGTAAAATTCGACCTTAACTATAACTAATTCTCATTTCTTAGTCAAACCAATCTTCTAATCAATCTCTTTTGACAATTTTTTCCTCGTCTAAACAATAACATTTTTAGGCATGTGGCCGACGAGTGTCGGGTGTCCAGGTGTCCGACACGGTGTCAGACACGGGACAACTAGTTAGGAGGAGTATCCGTGGTACCTAGCATGTCATCGAACAACTTTTTTTCCCAATCAATTACGTTTCGACGTTCTACCATTTTCAAACAAATTTAAGATGTTACCCAATGATTACAAAATTCAAATGACGTTACTGAATTTTGAAACGTGAAGGTAAATCTAGACAATTAACAACACGTTGGTTTAAATATCTTGGGTATGGCATGCGAAGCGCACCATACAACAATTAGGGTGAGATTATCAATCAGACTCTCTCAAGTCTTAAGACTCTACCACATCAGTTTTTCACTAATTTTTATTATTTCTTTATTGTTTAGACTAGTATCAAACTCACCTCAGACTTTATACATTATCCGTCAGACTCACCCCAAACTTTACTTTTCCACTCCACTTTATTTTTTTAACAAAAAGAAAGCACACATGTTGCCCACCCACTGGATAATTTTTCTTTAAGTTGAGGTTAAGACTCACCAAAAGTCTTGAGTTGGGTTTTGGATTTCTAAAACTCAACTTAAGACTTTGTCAAGATTAGGGTAGATTATTGGTAATTTTGAGTGAGTATTGTCTCAATACTTACCAAAGTCTTGTCTCAAGACTACCAATAATCTTACCTTAGTGTGTTTGACTTGATTTTGAGGTGATGACGACCGTACAAAGATCTCAAGTGTAAATTTATGTTTGACATAATGTGTTTGAACTTGATTTTGAGATGAGCTTCTTTTTTAGAATACAGTCGTGAGAGAAAAGAGCACGGCCACATCTAAAAAAACATCCCTTTTTCATGGAGTACACCCAAGTAGTTTGAAGAGTCTAATATTATTATTGGTTGGTACTTGGGACAGGTTAATGATTGCATGGAGTACTTCAGAAAAGTTATTCCTGTTGGTGATAATACTAATCCCGGGCCTATCTCAGGCGATTCTATTACTACCCCCATGGCCCCATCCCTAATGTATGGACTTTAGTGGTAACGAATGTCAACTTTGACCATTAATGTCTCCAGACAGTTAGTCTTGCTGAAGACAGGTCGGAGCAAGTGACGGGTAATGTCACTCACAAAATGGAGGGGGATAAGGTGGGGGCACCCCCATGTGCTTCCCTCTCCCCTCTATTTGGGTCATTTGTGAGAAGAAATGGTATCCGTCACTCCGAAATGACGGATATATGTGTCGTCTTCAATGAGATTTTGTGGTCTCCAGATATATGTAACCGCGTTGTAAACTGTCATGTTTTATCAAAACAAACAATCTCATATTATCATTTTAAAAAAGGTTGTTATTGTTATATCCTGGCTTACTGTTGTATTCACTAGTGAGTCGCTGTTTGAAACTGAACATGTATTCACCGAAATTCTTGGTGGCAAGTTTTATGTTCAAACTGTTGGTGTCTAAATGGTCTCTTCCATTCAGGAGCAGCTTGCTTCCCTGGATGTTAATGTTCATAATCCCTGAATTGGGATGAGTTCTATCATTCATATATATATATCCAATATTACAAGGTAGTTAGGCAATATACAAGGCTATAATATAGGAATACAATCAGCTAAACTAGGAGAGTATCAAGGGTCAAATATTTACATAATAATAGGCATAAATAACTTTATCAAATATTATCTTCATAATATTTTTCTAACACACCCCCGCAGTTGGAACGGTAGGAGAACGGAGTTCAAGCTGGTTCTAAAACGAGTGAACGAGTGGCGAGGGAGACCTTTAGTGAAGATATCGGCGTATTGGTAATCGGAAGGCACATGTAAAACACGAACTTCACCAAGCTTAACCTTGTCGCGAACAAAGTGAATGTCAATTTCGATATGCTTGGTTCGTTGATGATGGACCGGGTTGCCAGATAAGTACACGGCTGAAATATTGTCGCAAAAAACAAGAGTGGATCGTTGTAAAGGGACACGAAGCTCAAGTAATAGGTTTCGAAGCCAACTTGTTTCTGCAACTGCATTTGCTACGCCTCGGTATTCGGCCTCGGCACTAGACTTAGATATCGTCGCTTGTCGCTTTGAGGACCATGAGACTAAGTTGTCTCCTAAAAATACACAATACCCGGAGGTTGAGCGACGAGTGTCGGGGCAACCACCTCAATCGGCATCGGAGTAAGCGGTAATGGCAAGAGAGCGTGATGGCCGAATCGTGAGGCCATGATCAGAGGTGCCTTGAACATAGCGTAGTATACGCTTAAGAAATTGCAGATGGGAGGCACGAGGATCATGCATGAAAAGGCACACTTGTTGTACGAGATAAGCAAGTTCGGGACGAGTAATAGTTAAGTACTGGAGTGCACCTGCAAGGGAGCGATAAAGGGTCGGGTCATCGACTTTGGGGCCTGCGTTCGCGCTTAATTTCGAGCCTGGTTCGACAGGTGTAGCACAAGGTTCCCATTTTAGCTCGAGAAATGATATCTTTGGCATATTGTTGTTGAGATAAGAACAGGCCGGCTTTGGTACGACTCACGGAAATGCCTAAAAAATGATGGAGAGAACCAAGGTCGGTCATGGCAAATTCTTTGGAGAGTCGTTGAATGATCGAACGCAGTAGAACGGGGCTAGAGGCTGTAAGGATAATGTCGTCGACATATAATAATAAATAAGCCGTGGCAGTAGGTGTGGAATATAAAAACAATGATGAGTCACAAACGCTACTGGTGAACCCCTGTGATAAAATGAACGTGGCAAACCGATGATACCAAGCGTGGGGCGCTTGCTTTAGACCATATAGAGATTTCCGAAGCTTGCACACATGATGTGGGTAAGATTTATCAACAAATCCCGGCGGTTGATGCATGTATACTGATACCTGTCGAAGTGAGTATTAAAAATAATATTTATAATTTTCCAAACTACAACTAGCAAGCGGTAGTAAGGGTCGATCCGCAGGGAGGTAGGGAGATAATAGTTGCTTCTAATTTTAGTCTAAGGGTAACAGTTTGAGGGGTTTTGATATGAATTAAATCTAAATCTAATAACATAAACTAAATAAGCAAATAAAAGTAATAAAGGATGTAAACAATGATAAAAGAAATGCTAAGACGGTTGGTTCACTATAGCTACGATGGCACATAATCCTAGGTAAGTTCGAAATACAGTTGTGTAGGATGGGTAAAACATGTCCTCTCGGTCCAAGTTAACTAGTAGCTCCTTTCGGCCTATGCTACTGGTCCCTAGGTCTCACTAATACTAGCTCTCGCCCTGAAAAGTGATTCCTAAAGCCTAAATTACATTATCTTTCGATCTTAGCAATTTAGTCGTCTTAATTCATTAATTAATGCCCTTCCCTATCTTACGAACTACGCGTTGGTCAAAACTAAGCATCTAACAAGTCTCCTCTCGGTCTCATTGCTAAATATTGCACTTAACGAATCAAACGGTGCTAATCAGACACGAAGTCGATGGATCGACCAGCTTCCCCAGTCGATCGACAAGCCGGCTCAGTCGATCGACCAGTTAAGCCAGTCGATCGACTAAACCCTAATTCGGGGTCACCTATTCTAATGCCATCTACGCTATAACTCCCCTACATCTTAGCAAAGGGTATTTAGCTACTCATACTGGAATTAATAACGAAAACGAAACTAAAGTTGCGAATAACAGAATTCATTATTAAATTAAATAAATAGTAAAACCGCATAAAAGAGAAATTAGGGCTTAGGGATTCTAACTAATCAATTCTAATCTATAAAGAAAGAACAAATTCAGAACAAGAAATACCGGAAATAAGGGAAGCGGGACGAACAAATCCGGATACAAAGAAGAACTTTATTAAAAGATACTTAAGAAAATTGTAAAACTAAATAATGATAAGTCTCGACCCTATTATCAATGAATGAATAAAAGGTAGGAAGGGGTTACGTTAAATAAGAATGTCACGTAACTCTTATTCTTAAAACCTAATTACAATGGGCTTTCTAATTCTCGTCCTTTTCATTTCCGTGTCAGGTCGTGGGTTGGTCGATCGACCACTGTGACCAGTCGATCGACCAAAGGTGTTGTACAGTAATGCGTTCTGACGAATTCTGCAACGCGCAGCGATCTTAAAACAGCTGTCATTTCTTCGTTACTTGGTCAAATCAGGCGTTCTACGCGGCGTTGGAAAGCTAAGAGGATAAACTTTCACCTCCATTTGGAATCACTCGATTATCTGCTCTAGAACGCGAGATATAGCCATCTGAAGCAGCCTGCAGTAAATTGTTCAGCATTCTGACTGTCTATAGACCATGTAGGTCAGTCTATAGACCACTGTAGCTGGTAATCCGCTTCTAAAACTCTCGCAAATTAATCTTTCAGGCCTTGAAATGCACACCAAGTTCATCTCTCGAGTCACTACTTCATGTCAATTGCAATGCTAAGTACTTAGGGACGGATTCGGCTCGATTTCTGCTGGATTCTTCACATTTATGCAATATTATACAAAAACACGAAAGTAGATGGAAATAGGGAAAATAGTAGCATAAAATACATATTTGAGCTCTAAAATACGTGTAAAATAGGGTGTAAAACATCATATAAATGACACGCATCAAACTTCCCCAAACCAAACCCTTGCTTGTCCCCAAGCAAGAACTAGACTCGATCCTAAAACCTAATTGGAACGATTTCAATCTCAGAGCGAAATGCAACTATAAAGCCTAAACCAGTTTAATGCTAAAAACCAACAATCAATTAGTAATATGAATCATGCAAACGAGTTATGTAGTCGTTAAAAATAAAGCTGAATCGTCGACCTTGCAAGACCTTTAAAATTTGACTCTCACGGGTCACTCTTCTCTTATGAAGCAAAGGGTAAGCATATATATGTAAGAGAGGAAGAGAAATAGCCGCTCACCTAGACTACGACCCACATAATCATGCATGCAACTAATATGATAGACAATTCTAACTACCGTACATACATTCCAACCAAACAAGGTCCTGTCACAGCCGAGGGCTTACAAAAATATGGTAAAGTGAGGCAATGGGTGAGAAAAGGCAAAACAATAATGGAAATGTGGAGGTATATGCGGTCAAGCTAGTACCTAAACAAAACCATATGACAACATCCATTTCCAACAAACTTATAGGTTTAAGCATATGTGCCCTTCATTTGGCACAAAACTCACCAAACCGAACTGAAAATACTCCTTAATAAATCTAAATAAAGCATAGGAGTGAAACCGTCTACAAACAACATCTTTTCCTTGCATGGTTTCTTTCTTTCATCATTTTTTCTCTTTTTATTGAATTTTTCTCAACTTCTCTTTTTTTTTTCTTTTCTTTTCTTTCTTTTTCTTTTTTTTTTTTTTTTCATTTTCCAATTCTTTTCTTTTCATCCTCCTTCTTTCTTTTCTACCATCTCCAAATAACGCAATACAGACCAAACTTGGCACAATAAATTATATACCGCAAAAGCATACATTATACTAGCTTGACAAGGCAGACTAAATTTGGATGTAGCTAAGGGTCAACAGGCAAATTTGGCTAATGTGGAGTTCAATGGGTAAAAACGAAATAAAGGGGAAATTGTAAGCACCTCCCTGCATGTGACACCAACCACTAACCCGAATGTATGCAGGCAAAAAACAATTGAATTTCATAAATGTGCAAATTAACGATACACGATATGCAAGGAGTAACAACTCACAATCCTACATGAAACCGGTCACAAATGACACCAGTTATATGAGCTCTAATCCTTAGAAATTATAAGTAGGTTGCCAAAATTCAGGTCAAGTCTATAATCCAGCAAATATTTTAACAAAAACTCGTAGGTTTGCATATGTGATTCTACTAATAACATGTCAATTAAGCACGGCTTAGGCATAAACAGCTGCAAATGCAATGTCATCATTGAAATACTACCGTTCCGACTCGACCTACATGCTAAAATAAACGTGCAATTTTTTGAATTTTTGAAATTTTTTCAATTTTTTTGAATTTTTGTATATATATAGGAAATGAAATAACAAATGCAAACTGAAGTGCAATAAACGTGAAACAGAAATGCAATAAAACATGTGAATGCAATGCGCAAAACCCTTCCCCAAACCAAATCACACAATGTCCCTATATATGAAATAAAAGGGAAACGGGAATTTGCGTTATTATAACTAAACAAGACATGAAGTTAAACTCGGAAACTCACAAGATTTTAAGCGCAGCAAAAGGAAACCTCCCCAAACCAGCGTGAGCTAGGAGGTTTCAGTAGCCAGCAGTGCTACCATAGGTACCTGAAAAGAAACAGAAGTACCGCGCGTAATTCCGAGAAAATAATTTCCGAACGCAAAATTATGTGCAAAATAAGGAAACAGAAGAAAACAGAAATTGATCAGAGAATAAAGTGGAGAAAAGACTCCCTCAACTCCGCAAATCGACCAAACACAGCAGGGGAATGGTCGTGAACAGATACAGCAACGAATGTGGTCGATCGACCACACCATCTAGTCGATCGACCAGGGTAACAGGAACAGAAGCCTCTGGAGTCGCGGCTCAGTCGATCGACCATACAAGCCAGTCGATCGACCAAGATACCTGCTGTAAGTTTCTGATTTCTTCGAATTAGCTCAATAAATTGAGCTAATATGGTCTATGAACCTGCAAATACACATAATAACGCGCCCAAAATTGTGCAAAACCCAAATGTAAAGTCTAAAGTCTGTAAATCCTAGGCAAACTTATTAAAGCGAAGTCTCGCGCAAACCAAAGCAATAAATAGTCTAACAAAAGCAATAAAATGTCTAAAACTTATGAAATAAAAAGTTTTCATCCGCGAAAAATGCGGAAAATCTCCGACCATGGCTTCTGGCTATATGAAGTACCCTCGGCAATGCTAATCTCAAGAAATTTGGACTCCATTCCACTCCTTCATCTAGAATACTCAACGGGTCATCAACGGCTCTAGCGGCTTCCCAAGCTCTTGGATCGTCTGGCTCATCAAACTCCAAGTCATAATCCGACACTTTCCTCGGCTCTTCCTTCCCCAAACCAGTTCTGCAACAAGTCAAAAAAGTGTTTTCCTCCATCGTGCTCCCAACCGAGGCGGAGGTGTTAGGGGGAATAAGCACAGGGTAAAAGGTAGAGTATCATCAAATTTGCTCGACAAATTAGCAGCTTGATTAGCCACTAAATTTGCCAACCGATTTTCAAAATTCTTATCAGATTCAATCCTAGCTTCTTCCATTTTTATAACTTGAACCAAGAGAGTTTGAACTACCTTTCTTAATTCCGCAGTTTCATTTGTAGCATTCTCCAGCTTTTCGAACCTGGCATTAATGGAAGCTTCTAGTGCCGCAATAGAATTCATCTCAATGCTTGGTTTTCGCGAATTCCCACGCGAACTTCCCATCTATCAAGAGTGCTCAAGCCTTCCTCCTGAAATGATTCTTCTAAAAGTCTCTGTCTAGCGCAAGGTGACCTGCGTATAAGAAGAAACTACAAGAAGAAGATGATAAAAGTTTAAGGAACAAAAAGTTCCTTAAACTAAGAAAAAGACTAAAATAAAAAAAAAATAAAAATAAAAATAAAACTAGCGCTGCCTCCCCGGCAACGGCGCCAAAATTTGATACCTATCGAAGTGAGTATCAAAAATAGTATTTATAATTTTCCAAACTACAACTAGCAAGCGGTAGTAAGGGTCGATCCGCATAGAGGTAGGGAGATAACTAAGGGTAACAGTTTGAGGGGGTTTTGATATGAATTAAATCTAAATCTAATAACATAAACTAAATAAGCAAATAAAAGTAATAAAGGATGTAAAAATTGATAAAAGAAATGCTAAGACGGTCGGTTCACTATAGCTACGATGGCACATAATCCTAGGTAAGTCCGAAATACAGCCGTGTAGGATGGGTAAAACATGTCCTCTCGGTCCAAGTTAACTAGTAGCTCCTTTTGGCCTATGCTACTGGTCCCTGGGTCTCACTAATACTAGCTCTCGCCCTGAAAAGTGATTCCTAAAGCATAAATTACATTATCTTTCGATCTTAGCAATTTAGTCGTCTTAATTCATTAATTAATGCCCTTCCCTATCTTACGATCTACGGGTTGGTCAAAACTAAGCATCTAACAAGTCTCCTCTCGGTCTCATTGCTAAATATTGCACTTAATGAATCAAACGGTGCTAATCAGAAACGAAGTCGGTCGATCGACCAGCTTCCCCAGTCGATCGACCAGTTAAGCCAGTCGATCGACTAAACCCTAATTCAGGGCCACCTATTCTAATGCCATCTACGCTATAGCTCCTCTACATCTTAGCAAAGGGTATTTAGCTACTCATACTGGAATTAATAACGAAAATGAAACTAAAGTTGCGAATAACAGAATTCATTATTAAATTAAATAAATAGTAAAACCGCATAAAAGAGAAATTAGGGCTCAGGGATTCTAACTAATCAATTTTAATCTATAAAGAAAGAACAAATTCAGAACAAGAAATACCAGAAATAAGGGAAGCGGGACGAACAAATCCGGATACAAAGAAGAACTTTATTAAAAGATACTTAAGAAAACTGTAAAACTAAATAATGATAAGTCTCGACCCTATTATCAATGAATGAATAAAAGGTAGGAAGGGGTTACGTTAAATAAGAATGTCACGTAACTCTTATTCTTAAAACCTAATTACAATGGGCTTTCTAATTCTCGTCCTTTTGATTTCCGCGTCAGGTCGTGGGTTGGTCGATCGACCACTGTGACCAGTCGATCGACCAAAGGTGTACAGTAATGCGTTCTGACGAATTCTGCAGCGCGCACCGATCTTAAAAAAGCTGTCATTTCTTCGTTACTTGGTCAAATCAGGCGTTCTACGCAGCGTTGGAAAGCTAAGAGGATACACTTTCACCTCCAATTGGAATCACTCGATTATCTACCTTAGAACTCGAGATATAGCCATCTGAAGCAGCCTGTAGTAAACTGTTCAGCATTCTGACAGTCTATAGACCATGTAGGTCAGTCTATAGACCACTGTAGCTGGTAATCCGCTTCTGAAACTCTCGCAAATTCATCTTTCAGGCCTTGAAATGCGTACCAAGTTCATCTCTCGAGTCACTACCTCATGTCAAATGCAATGCTAAGTACTTAGGGACGGATTCGGCTCGATTTCCGCTGGATTCTTCACATTTCTGCAATATTATACAAAAACACGAAAGTAGACGGAAATAGGGAAAATAATAGCATAAACTACATATTTGAGCTCTGAAATACGTGTAAAATAGGGTGTAAAACATCATATAAATGACACGCATCATATACAGTTTCTTCCAAGTTGCCATGTAAGAAGGCGTTTTTAACATCGAGCTAACGCATTGGCCAAGACCTGGAGACGGCCAAACTGAGGACCGTTCGAATTGTTGTTGGTTTTACGACGGGACTGAATGTTTCATCACAATCAACACCGACTTGTTGTGTCTTACCATTCACGACAAGACAGGCTTTGTGTCGTTGGAGAGAGCCATCTGCATTGAATTTATGACGGAATAACCACATACAACGAATTACAGATGCATCAGTCGGTCGGGGAACCAAATCCCAAGTATAATTGTCCCTTAAAGCGGAAAATTCGTCCTGCATAGCACGGTTACAATTCGGGTCTTGCAAGGCTAGGTGAGGTGATGTGGGAATTAGGGAAGGCTCGGTGGTAACGGTGAAAGCGCCTGGTTCTTAGGTTTGAATATGTCATTTTTGGCACGGGTCGTCATGTGATGAATGGGAGGGGGATGGGGTGGTGGTGGAGGAGGGGGAGGGGGTGGGGGTGGTGAGGGAGAATTGGTGGCGAAAGCTGGAGTGGGTGGAGAGGAGGGTGGAGAGTTGGTACGGTCGAGGGAAGGAGGGGATGTTGGGTTTGTTGTACGGACAGGGGTATGGTCAGTGGTATGGGGCGTGGTTGGGTGGACGGAGGGGTGGCTATGGAGTCATAGATAAGCGGGTTGAGGGTAGAGTTGGAGCTGTCCAAAAACGTGTATGAGGGACGGGTGGAAGTGGTCAATTCTACGAAGGGGAAAATGGATTCGTCGAAGGCATGGCGAGACACATAGATACGACCAGTGGGAATGTGAAGACACCGATAACCGCGTTGACTCGGGGGATAGCCTAGAAAGACGCATTTGAGAGATCGAGGCTCTAGTTTGTGAGTTCGAGTCGAAGATATATTAGGATAGCATGCACACCCGAAAACTCGAAGGTGATCATAGGACGGATTTTTGAGGTAAAGAGCCGAAGTGGGAGTGTGGAAATTAAGAGTAGATGTGGGAATATTATGTGAAGATGGGTAGTAGTGTGAAGAGCATCAACCCAATAGTGAGGTGGGATTGAGCAGTGATGGAGGAGTACGAGAACGATGTCATTAAGTCTTTGGATCATACGCTCTGATTTACCATTTTGTGGGGATGTTTGGGGGCACGAGAAACGAAATACAAGACCATTTTTTGTGGCAAAATTATGAAAAGCACTATTGTCGAATTCGCGGACCATATCACACTGAAACGATTTAATTTTGCGGTGGAATTGAGTGTGGACAAAGTTGCTAAATTGGGTAAATTTGTCAAAAACTTGAGACTTGAATTTAAGAGGATAGACCCACACAAATTGAGTGAAATTGTCGATGAGCACCATATAATACTTATAGCCTTGTTTACTTAAAAGAGGTGATGTCCATAAGTCGCAATGTACGATATCAAATGGAGCAATAGTATGAGAAAGTGAATGTTGAAATGGAAGTCTTTTATGCTTACTAATTTGACAGGAGGAACATAAACTAAAATCATGAGTTTTATTAAACTGAATATGATTATGAGAATTCAAAAAACTTAAAATAGATATCCCGAGCTGACCGAGACGAGGATGCCATACGTCGTGATGATGGGCGAGGAAGGGTTGAGGTGGACTAGAAGAGGAGCTGGATGGGACGGTGGACACAGGGTAGAGTTCGCCGTTACTGTCACTCCGCAGAATCGTTTTCCCACTCGGAATATCCTTCACAGAAAAAACAAACGGGTCAAATTCAACACTTACGTTATTGTCTTTAGTGAATTGGCGCACTGATATAATGTTTTTAATAATACTTGGTGCATGGAGGACTTGTCAAGGGTGTAAGGTTCGGTTAGGGGTTTGTATTGTAGAAGTGCCAGAACCCATAATTGGAATGCTATTGCTGTTTTCGACATATATGGAACGAATCTTACTCGAATTAAGGGATTAGAAATCATACCTGGGTCCGACGTAAGATGAGACGATGCACCTGTATCCATAAACCAAGGGTCCACGTGATTTTGCACAACAAGAGCTTGGAACGATTGGCTCAAATCAGTGAGTTGTGGAGGTTCGGTGTCTGTAACATATGCTTGTCCCTGGGGGTGAGGTGACTAGCCACGAAAGGAAGGAGGTAGAGGTGGAGCCATACCATACGAGGGCCATGGCTGAGTCCAGCCGGGGTAAGTGGGGTAAGGGCAGGGTGGTGGTGTCCAGAGGGAGAGCCAGGAGGGTGGAGGGCCCGACGGGGAGGCTTGGCTAGGTGGGGTTTGTGGCTGGGTCGTGGGTTGACGATATTGGATGTTATTGTTGTTATTCGTGCAATTGTTATTATGGCGATGATTATGGCGATTTTGTTGGTTGTTTGTGGAGTTGTTGTTATGGCGAGGAAGACCTGGTGGGGCAGGTTTGGTGGTGGATTCAGACCATAAATCAGCGGCAGGGGCAGCCAGGGCAGTGGCGGGTTTATCGCGGCCAGATTTGCGATGTAACTGAAGTCCGGGCATACTGCGAGCAGTCTCGAAATTCTTAGTGGTCTGATTTATAAAGGAAGCAATAGTATCACATTCACTAGGGAGACCACGTACCAGTTGGATGACGAGGCGTCGATCGGACACGGCGGCGTCAACATCCTTAAGCATGCCGGCGAGTTCGCGTAATCGTTGGCAGTAGGCGTCCAACGAACCCATGTGCTCGAGACGGAGAGTGTTAAATTCCTGTTTAAGAGCAGCGGCACGCGCCCCTTTGTTGTTGTTGAAGATATTCTTGATCCGGACCCATGCTGCACGGGCTGTAGAATCGTCTTCAAGGATACGGGGAAGAAGTTCATCACTAAGGGTACCGTAAATCCATTGGAGAACATGGGCATCAACTTCGGACCACGACTCGAAAGACGCGTCAGTCTCGTTGGGAGGAGGTGTGCCATCAATGTGAGACAAAACCTTATACCCACGAGCATGAAGTTTGAATAATCAAACCCGTGATGCATATGTCACTTTCGTGCCATCGAGAACACGAATTTTGTGTTGGATATTTGAGACGGTGAATACGGGATGAAGGCCGGCTTTTTGGGAAGAGGAGGGAATTGAATCGTTTGTCATGATGATGATGGTGCGTGAGGCAAAGGGTTTCTCGAAAGATAACCAAAAATAGGGCACAGGACCGAGGAGATGCCGAAGTCTCCCTAATCTCGTGATACCATGTTAATGTTCATAATCCCTGAATTGGGATGAGTTCTATCATTCATATATATATATATCCAAGATTACAAGGTAGTTAGGCAATATACAAGGCTATAATATAGGAATACAATCAGCTAAACTAGGAGAGTATCAAGGGTCAAATATTTACATAATAATAGGCATAAATAACTGTATCAAATATTATCTTCATAATATTTGTCTAACACTGGATATTGGGTAAGTGCATGTGCTTGGCAGCGCTTCATTCCGAAGAAGGGTGATATTGTTCTTCCTGTGCTTGGCGCCTTGGCGGCAGATAATGTAGTGTCATTTTAGGTAGACCTAGCAATACATACAATTCATAAGAATGACCCACAACCTGAAGCCCAAGTTAGCCCCAAGTATAACTCGCAGTCGCAATGTGGTTAACCCATTTTGACCGGAACTTTACTGGACCCTGTTTTGAGCTGATCTGAAATGACTTGACCCAAGCTCGAGTTGACCAGCCTGTAAGGCCCCGTTTTTTTTAACTTAAAGTCACTTAACTTAAGTTTATTTTAGATCCTATAAGTTCAGTTTAGATCAGATCAGATCCTATAATTTCAGTTCAGATCCTATACGTTCGGTTCAGTTCAGATTCTATAAGTTCAGTTCAATTCAGATCCTATAAATTCAGTTCAGTCAGATTCTATAAGTTCAGTTCAGATCCTCTAAGTTCAGTTTAGAAAAGTTATATACAGAGTATTATTTTTAAAAACTGACACAAAAACATTTGACATTATTAATTATTCGATACATATATACATTATTATTTTTAAAACAAAATTATCACTCTTCTCATTATTTTTTATCGTAATGTAACCGTAGTATAATGTATGAATAAACCAATGCATATAAAGAGGAAAAATGTTATTATCTTACCTTGTGTTTTAGACTATACTTTCTTATCAGTGTTCTCTCTTGGTTGCCCACTAATTTCTTGTAAAATAATTGTTTAATCTCAATAAAAGTTTGCATAATAATAATAATAATAATAATAATAATAATAATAATAATAATAATAATAATAATAATAATAATAATAATAATAATAATAACAATAATAATAATAATAACAATAACAAGAATAATAATAATAACAATAACAAGAATAAGAATAATAAGAATAAGAATAAGAATAATAAGAATAACAATAATAATAGTAATAGTAATAGTAATAATAGTAATACTAGTAATAGTAATAGTAGTAATAGTAAAAGTAGTAATAATAATAATAATAATAATAATAATAATAATAATAATAATAATAATAATAATAATAATAATAATAATAATAATAATAATAATAATAATAATAATAATAATAATAATAATAATAATAATAATAATAATAATAATAATAATAATAATAATAATAATAATAATAATAATAATAATAATAATAATAATAATAATAATAATAATAATAATAATAATAATAATAATAATAATAATAATAATAATAATAATAATAATAATAATAATAATAATAATAATAATAATAATAATAATAATAATAATAATAATAATAATAATAAGATTTTGGATCATATGAGAATGGCACAAGCGTGAGAACGGTGAGAACGCGCGTCAGTCATTTGATCTTGTCTGACGCGGCTAATGTAAGGGCCTATAACGCGCGCTCCTTTACCAAAACTTGGGGGCTTTGTCTTTCTTTTTCCCTGAAATTTACCTCGCGCTTCTTCGTTAAGCTTTCAACCATAGATTCCGACCTTCTTTGTTAAGCTTTCAACTATTTCTCTCTCCTTATTCTCTGTAGAGTTGCATTTTCGTCTTTCTGTTGGATTTTCTCTTACCTATTTCGTCATGAAGGTATATACTGTTTAGCTTCAAGCTTTTTTCGATTTCGTCCTTAATTTATTTAGTCCGTTTTATGTAACTCCACTGTAACCTAAATTAATGTTTCTTATGTTCATTTTGCCGGATTATTCATTTATTGATGAATTTTGAGTTCAGTATTGTTGTTAAAATCGAAATTTGCGTTTTCATTTGCATGCTATCGGAATTTGTATTTGTCGCATTGTTTGTTGATTTCGTAACTTGCTTATACATTTCGATTTGTTTGTTGTTTTTTAGTTTGATCTAATTTGTGCTTTTTTGGATTTTTGTTGAATTTTAAGTACTTTTAACGTAAGTAGCATCAATTTAAGACCACATGCAAAAGGTCATAATTGCGTGCACATTATTGTTGTAGATCATGCACATTTCAATAAAACTAATAGGACATTTCTTCGTGAAACGTGTACAACACAACACAACTGATTAATATTACATGCAAAACTACTTTCAGTTATTGAAGTGCAAAGGCGATCCTGGAACTGTTACACGCCGTATTTCTCCGAGGTTGAACAACCTCAGTCCTACTGTTGATGATCCTACTCCAACGTTCTCCCGTATTACTACCCGGATGTCACCTAAAAGTTTTGTTGATGTCCTTCGACACCTTGATTACAATCAATGGTGTGCTCTGGAAGAGATTGGTTTTTCTTCATTGTTTTGGCTAAGGGTTATAAGGCTTCCTTTACGCCTTGGTTATTGGTTAATTGAGAACTACAACCCGTATTCGGATTTCATCATTCTACCTGATAAATAGCACTTTCGTGTTTCTGCTTCTTGTATTCATGATGCTGTTGGCCTCCCAATTGGAGGAAAACCTGTTTTACTTTCATGCTGTAGTGACGAAGATGCGAGAATGTGATGCGTTTTACGCGCATTGGAAAGCTCAATTTCATGTTGATGGTCAAGTGGATATCAAGACCCTTGCAGAGCATATTATTTGTCATGATGATTACAGTGATCAATTTAAGATTAATTTTGTGGTGCTTGCTTTGTCTTTGTTAATGCGCAACAATCAGAAGCCGTTCATCAATCACCATGTACTAAAATCGCTGAGGAATGTGTCTGCCATTGGTCAGCTTGATTGGTGTCAATTTGTCATGGAGAGTTTGCGGTATAACATAAAGGATTGGGTCAAGAAGGGGAAGAAGAATCACTTTGGTGGACCTCTCTTGTTTCTAATGGTACAAATCTTCTGGGTTACATTTATTGTTAGTTATTATGGTTTTAAAACCTATCATTTTTCAGTCATAATCCTGTTTTTACTTGCAGCTTGTTTATGTTGACCGTGTTGTCCGTGAAAAACGATTCGTAGAAAGAGATTACTATACTCTTTTGAATTGGACATCTGCTGCACTTTTCTCAAGGGAAAAGCAGGAGATGGAGGCTGGTCAGTTTGGTCTTAGTCGTGTAAAAGGTCGATTGATGGAAAGAATTAGATTTTCTAAACCATGCAGACAAGTGGTTGAAAAAGTGCGGAGAGTGTCGAGGGATGTTAGTACTGATACAAAATCTCCAATTTCGTACTCGTCTCTGGAGGTATATCCATTGATTCTCGAAGTATTCACTATTCCATTTCAAGATTCACTTTGAAATATTTTCTTTGTACCTTCATAGTACTAAAGATGTACCTTCATAGTGTGCCTTGTCCAGGAGTTTGCAGATGACTACACTGCTTCAGCAAAGAGAATCGTGGAAGATATGGTTGTGTTAGATGAGAAATACGCGGTTGGTTTGCAATGTTTCCCAGGTGAAGAGTGTGTCAAACAGGCCCATTCAGCAACTGAATTTGTATATTTGACATATAGTGGTGGTACCGAAGATGTGTCGTGTGCAACGTCGTGGGAATCCAGCACACTAGATGAGGATGAACAGTTAATTGCTGTAGCAAATGTAGCTGAGAAAGCGTACAAATTGAAACTTGCTCGTGCTAAACACAGAGAACAATGTGCTAAGTGGAGAAATTCATTTGTACCTGTCATTGGTGAATTTTCGTTCGATTTAGGGTTGGAGAAAGACTTTGCTGAGAGTGAGGCAAGGTTAGCCACAGCTAAAGGGATTAAACGGGACCGCCCTGTCACTGGTGAATCTTCTTCAACTACCAAAAGGGTTCATTTCATGGCAAGTCCTTCTTATATACCTCTATCCAGCAACAAGCAACAGTCATCTCGTTTTGATCCGTTGTTTTCTGCTATCCAAGATGACACCAATGTGTTAACACCTCTTACTGCGGTGCACCTTCAAGTGGCTGATTATGTTTTCAGTGACCGGGGCACTAACAATCGTCGTTCCAGGTAATCTAAAATGTGTACTTGCTAAATTACCATTTTGTGTATGTCATTTTCAGTGTTTCACACCTGACAAGTAATTTGTTATATTTTTTGCTCTAGTGAGCACTTATATTCGTACAAGACTTATTTTGCAACGCGAATGCATTTGTGGTCATTAAAGTCGTCTGAACATTTTTCGAGTGTTGTAGTTGATTGTTGGTCATCATACTTGAATTGTAAAGAGGAAGAAAATAATCTTGGTACTCCGAAGCGGTTCTTTTTTACCACGCTTGTGCATGTAAGTACATTTACATACACTCTTAAATGTTGTGTGTAATATGTATTTTGAAATATTGTACTTCCCTCTTTCGTTACTTTCCCATGCAGTCTGTATTGGCGAAACTCAACCCAGGTTTAAGTGATGAAAAAATTTATGAATTATTCGAGGCTCGTGTAAAAATGGAGTTGAAGCTTTTCTCGGGAATAGACATAACTTCAATCGCACTCGTAAGTTGTTATTGTTAGCTTGAAATACTTTGCAATTTTCTTTGCCATTGTTGTATTGCATTTTTAAAAAATTGAGACATACTATTATCGCATAAGTCCTTTCTTTTTTTTGTTTAATTCCAACTACTAAACTCATTTGAACCTCAACTTGTATATACCCATTTTATATTAAAAAAGTTCAGATTAGGCCAAATTAGGATAAATGGCCATTTAACACAATGTTAATGCTATAATTTCTCAATGTACTTTCTAAACGTACTAAATGTACTTTTTAAACATTTACAATGTTAATGTTGTAATTGCTCAATGTGGGGAATATCTAATATGCATGAGCAGTTGCAACTATATGCACACGTTGGGAACATAGACCATGAGTCATACTTCATTCCATGTCTACATTCTGCTTTTGTTTTATTTCAACTGCTTGAGTCAAAGGGAATTTTCTTTGCGTTTGTATTAAATAAGGTCACTTTATATTGCAATGTACTGTTCTCATTTTTTACATGTGCCTCATGATTAGTTAAAATGTACCCTTCGAAGAGTTTGACTGTACTTATGGTTGTACGTCATTTGTTTTGTAATTTCAGTTTTTTTTCCCAATTGTACACGAGAAACACTTTTTCTTATACGTGGTTGACCTGGTGAGGAAGCGTTTCGTCATTCTTAACAACTCACTCTCAGATGAAGACGCCATCAAGAAATATGGTGTATCTCCACTGTTAACAGTATGTTTGAATTTGACACATTTTTGTTGTTCTATTGAATTTTGACTATTAGTCACGCTTAACACTGGTTTAAAATGTTTTGTCATAGATTGATGCTCTTGGAAGGCTTTTGGGTGAGAACCAAAAAACTTCTGACTCTAGCAACATTGTGTTGGCTATGGATCCCATTGTTGCAAAGCTTAGTTGGAGAAATAACTACAATGTTGATGACTGTGGTATATACACAATGAGGCACATGGAAACATTTATGGGATTAATCTCTTGGAAATGTGGCCAGATGAAAAATGATGTGAGTGTTGGTTCTTATTTTAAAGAAATTCATTTTCATTGTGTTTTGCCTATCTTGTTAATTGTTGGCTTCTGTTTTGCAGTGGAGCGTGTTTAAAGTGTTACGATACAAATATCTATGCACATTACTTATGTTCGACCACAATGATTGCCATGAAACTGTCGCTGATCATGCGAAGAAGGGTCATTTCTCTAAAGCCAGTGATTGCATTTAATGTTCAAATATTATCTACGCAGTACGTTAAAATTTGTCTGATGACATCCCTGTTCATGTAGTATGATGTTTTAAATTCTAGTGTACGTTAGTATGTTAATGATTTGTAATTGCATAAGCAGAATGTTGAATTTGTGAACCAATGTTTTGTTTCACTTAATTAAAGTACTTCTTTGTCTATTTTTGGCGTGCTATTTACTTGAACGTTATTATCTCCTTGAATAGCGACTTATGATGTACTGAATTAGCAAAATAATATAATGTACATTTCAGGTCTGTTTTTAAATCTCTTTTGTAAAACAGTACATGCACATTATGAACATACATAATGGACATTTGAATTAAATTGAAAGCACATTTATTTCTATTATACATTGACAACAGGAAAATAAGTCTAAAATCACGTCAAAGATCTATCTATAGCGACATCATAATCTAAGTATATGAATGAACTTTTGAAGTTTTCTATCTTATTAAACGATCACATGCATTACAATTTAATTAATGTTTCATGTTCTTTTTAAAATAATTTAATGTACCTTTAAATATAATATAATGTACATTTTCCAAACAGTGCTTAATGATATTTTAGTTGCACCTAATTATCAGAACATGCACATTATGAATATAGATAATGGACATTTTAATTAAACTGTTTACATAAATTACATAATATATAAAGTGTAAACAGGAAAACCTGTTTAATAAACTGTCAAAGATCTATTTTTAATCCCTTCCCAAAAATGGGTTCACTCGCCCCTTGTTGGGTGTCTTTTGGTCTTGCGGCTATACAAACCACACATAAGGGAAAGGGTTTAGAGTTGGATTAGGTGGATTTGCGGTAGCGGTCTGCCTAATGCAACCCTAAACGCTTTCCCCTCCCATTTTAGGATATCTAACCCCCTAGATTTAATCCCGTTCCCAAAAAGGGTTCAGTCGCCCCCTCTAGGGTGTCTTTTGGTCTTGCGGCCGTTCATAATCCAACCGTAAACCCTTTCCCATGCCGTTTTAGGATACTTGGCCCCCTAGTTTTAATCCCGTCCCTAAAAAGCGTTCACTCGCCCCCTCTAGGGTGTCTTTCGATCTTGTGGTCGTTCGTAATCCAACAACTTGAGCTAATTTGTACATTATGAATGTCGAAAAAGTACATTTAGAACTTTTAGAAAATACATTGACAAATTATAACATTACCATTTTGTTAAATGGCCATATATCCTAATTTGACCTAATCTGAAGTTTTTAAGTATAAAATGGGTATATAAAAGTAGAGGTTCAAATGGTTCTAGCAGTTGAAATAAACAAAAAAAAAAGAAAAAAAAAATGGACTTATGGAATTATAGTATGACTCAATTTTTTTAAAAAAAAACGCCACTTTAAACTTCTTCTCTTTAATATCTTACTACTTTTTGATAAACCTGTCAATTAAATTGTACCTGCACGTTTTCTCATTCTCAGATCGTTCACTTACTCTTATCGCTCTCTATCGGAATGAAGGTTATACTCTTTGCCTTTAATTATTTGCTAAAAATAACTGTGTTTACTTTTCATCTGCTTCGAATTTTACATAGTTTCCTTAGCTATTAATGTTCGAAGATGTTCATTATAAATCAGTCCTAATATTATTTCTCAGGTGCATCAATATGTCGGAATTTATACGCATTGTTTCCTAATGATTTTGATTTACTTTGCTATGGCTTAATATTTTTAAATATTTAGGATGTATTTTCTTCATGTACTTTTTTAATGTTTAGCATTTACTTTCTGGATACGTGTCCTTCATATCAATATGTCGGAATTTATACGAATTGTTTGCTAATGATTTTGATGTAGTTTGTTAATGTTTAACATTTACTTTCTGGATATCTGTGCTTCATATTAATATGTCGGAATTTGTACGCATTATTTCCTAATAATTTTGATGTTCTTTGCTATGGCTTAATATTTAGGATGTATTTTCTTCATGTACTTTCTTAATGTTTAGCATGTCCTTTCTGGATATCTGTATTTTTAATGGCTTTATGTTTATGTCTTATATGTTTTTTTATCTTTTTTTTTTAAAAAAAAAACAACATTTAAAACTGAAGAACACAGATGTCACTATGGTTGTGCAAATCAGTCCTGATTCACCTACTGTTTGTCAACCTCTATCAAGATTCACCACAGACTCTTCTTCTGCTGAGATAATTGAAGTTTATGACAGTCCTACAATAGGAGTAGTACATCATCCTAGCATTTGTCCTCAACTATGAATTATTATCGTTCACTTGCATTGGTAAATTCATGTACATTATGGTTCATCTCGTCTAATTTTTATTATTGTGTTACAGGGTGATGCTTTTGCACGGTTTTTGGGTGAAAATCAATCAACTATGGAGAAAAGTAATATAGTAATGGGCATGGATCCTACAATAGCAATGCTTCCATGGAGAAATAACAGAAATATTTTTGACTGTGGTATTTACACCATGAGGCACATGGAAACATTTATGAGAATAGCCACTTGGGACTGTGGACTGTCCAAAATTGATGTGAGTTTTACATTTTAATTGTAACTTATTTAGAACAAATCAATGTTATTTTGTTGGTTATTAAATTCTAGTTTCATGTTTTTTTTTTTTTGCAGATGAGATCGTTGACAATGCTGAGATTCAAGTACCTATGCACGCTACTAACATTTGAGCACAACAAACATCGTAACAGCATTATTAGACATGCATTAGCGTGTAACGACATTCACAAATAGTTTCTGAATATGATTTATTAGTTTTCTTTTGTTCTGTCGACATATCTGACGTTAGTTAATGTTTATTGGGTTTGCTGTATTGATAATGTACTTTTGATCTTTGGCGTATGTACATCAAAGTTGTACTGGATGTGCATTCATCCCAAGCTACTTGTTATAATGTACATTCTAGAATGATCAGTTGTCCATTTTAAGGAAAACAAATGTTCACCAAAATCAATGATGTTCTTGCTTTAATACGAGAATGTTCATTTTAAGGAAAACAAATTTACATCCTGTGTAACTTTATTGCTTTAGGATCTCACAATTGATATAATTAATTTATATCGTGCGTGGTCATTTTAATACGAGAATGTTCATTTTAAGGAAAACAAAAAAATATACTCCGTATACACTAATATTTAAACAAATCATATGAGAAGAGGCCAGAAAAGAGAAGGGAAATAGCAATATTCGAAATTGAGTAAATATGTACAATTAGTATTTTAATTTAACTATTACTTCTATATCATATGTTGCACACAATTTTTCTACTTGCCCAAATAACCCCAACACACGTAAATCTAGGGTGGACCTAATAATACCTATTATGAAAGTATAGCCAATTTATGTTCAATTATAAAACACGCAATTAGGTGTAAATCTAAAATAGATAAAAGGAATACTTATTTCAAACAATCTTTCCAAAGAAAATACTTCTTTCAACTACGGAGTATTAGGTAACTTCTCCATAAATTTTGGTTATACTCCACCTTCGTTTTCAATACTTCTTCATTGCCAGGTAATCACGTTCATTTACTAACTTGTCCTGAATTTCGTCCATTCTTTTGGTGTATTTCTTAGGTAACTATACTTGGTTGATTTAAAGCATTGACAAAATCACCTGAAAATCACGCCTCTTTTGTTGGTTACATTTTCATCGTTTTCAGTTTAATTGGATGTTCATGTCAAGTTTAATGGGATGTTATTTATTGATTACAATTGTGTGAGATTTTACGTGTGTTGGGATAATTGGGGCAAGTAGGAAAATTGTGTACAACATATGAAATAGGAGTAATAGGTAAATTAAAATACTAATTGTACAATTTACTCAATTTCGAATATTGCTCACAGTGTTCATCGTTTAATTAATAGTGTTTTTAAAGTTTACAGTATGATGTTCTAAATGTTATCGTTCAATGAACATTTTGGAATAACCATTTTAAATCTGTCTACAGAGGAAATCATGTCATTATTTTGCTTGGGATTGGTAACAAATTCTGAAGAGGAAGACAGAAAACAATTCACTGAACATCATCTTGACGCAAAGAAGACAATACTAGGATGACTATTCAATGGGAAGGACGCCATAATTGCAGGGGTGGAGGACAACTATGCAAAAAACACAGTACTAAAAGATGAAACTTACATGCTACAAATCTTTCAAAAAGTTAATCAAGCTGACAAACATAACATGGAAGCAATATGCAAGTGTTGGGCTAAGATGTTTATCTTACACAATGAGGAAGCCCGTTTAAGAGAGGAATATGAAAGCAGATTACAGACAAGCATTTCATTTGGGGTTAGAACGACTACCAGGGATAATGTAGTGGTTTTCCGAAGGTGTCTTTGTTACTTGACAGACAATCTCTTAACAAAGAGGACATTGCACCTGTTTCAATATCATTTGGCACCCAAGTTAGGAAATCTTGTTGTTGTAGACAGTGAAGAAGAAGATTTTGACTCTATCCCAACATCAATTTCCCGACCAGCGGTCGAACTTGCTTTTATTCTATTAAATCAAAACGAGTAATACTATATATAAACAGCTGAAGTACATTTGAGTATAAGTTTTATATTTACCTCATACCTCTTGTACCTACTGTTGATTTTCAATGTCCATTCAGAATATAAGAATATAAGTACATTCTCTTATTTGTTAATGATATTTCATTATATTGACGTAGTACCTTTTGTAATTTTTGAATTTTCGATACATCATGAAAAAAATTGTCCCATCACTGTATTTACAATGTCCATTACGTGCATTAACAATGTACCATTTAAATTAAATAATATAAATTAATGCATCTAATAATTACACTCTCAGATGCAAGTTGTAAAATAATTCAGGTGAAAAGACACCACTATTCATGATTATTTGATTAAATGAGACATGTGTCAAATGGCAGTTGTAAACTAATGCATGTGAAAAGACAAATAATACTACACTCATAAATTGTAACTTCTCCTATTCTTATCCAAAGCAATTTATATATAAAACTCACTATAAATACTTATCTAAACTAGTGTGCTAATTACAAAATCTAAGGAATAATCATACAAACCGTCTTCACTCCCTTAAAAAGATACTCTAATTTCTGTTTTTTTTTTGTTCTTATTATTTTTTCCCTGCAAAAGAAATGCATATATTCATGTAAATAAGTATATTGAATATTATTGCAAGAATAATGCAGTAATGGAATTGTAATATGCTCTGGTAATTTATTTCATACAAATAAAGGTTCGTATATAATGTATTCCTGCCAATGTCCATTGTCATGCCTTTAAAGGAACATTTATTTTATTGATAATGTTCATAGGAAATATTGTTGTACACTTTGATATAGCATATATAAAAAATGTATTGAATGTTAATGACAGTAAACGACACAATACTATTTAATTAATATTAGAAATACTTACAAAAGCCATTCAAGACTGTTTCAAAATCAGTTTAAATATAAAACTCACTATAAATACTTGTCTAAACTAGTGTGCTAATTACAAAATCTATGGAATAATCATATAGAAAACGTCTCCACTCCCTTGAAAAGGTGCTCTGGTTTGTGGTTTTTTTTTGTTCTTATTATTTTATCCCTGCAACAGAAATGCATATCTTTATGTAAATAGTAGCCTATATAACATTCAGATTATTTCATTTATAAGTATTATTTGATTAATCAATATGTTTTTTTATCTTGTGAAAATAAATATATACTATAGTCCCCAGACGAATTAAAAGTTGTTTCAGGTCTGAAAATCAAACTGCATTTGTGGCTCGAACGTTTTGCCAAAATTAAGTATAGTAGATATTTCAATCTGGCAATATGCTTAATATTTGCAGGAGAAGATTATTTTACCTTTTGCTGTAATCTGTTTTCACAATAACATTGTTTGCTCTTTGCATAATTATACAATGTGAAAGCCCACGTTAATTTGTTTTACCCTATAGTATGGCCTTAAATATGGTTGAAGTTGGTACTTTCCATAATGCCTTAAGTTTATTGTCACTCTTTTTAAAATACGTTTATTTTTTGCCTGAACCAGAATATGAGTTCCGTTACCAATGTGGAAATAATGTCGGATATCGAACAAAAACTCGCTAACGTTGAGTATGATCTCGCTGAAATGAAACGTGAAAGAGATTCACTGGATCAATATCTTATTGAGGTGCTTGGTAAGAACGAAGTATTAGAAGAACATCAGGAAGGGCTGTACGAGAAAATGGACATAGCTGAAGTGATTGCAAAGTCACTACAACAGAGGCTGGACATTCTTTCAAGCGCTTGATTAAGTTTATCACGGTGAAAGAGACAAAGATAGCCCGACAACTTGAAGCTAATAGACAAAAATAGTATACAGAGGCTGACATGGACCGTCAGTTTCGAACCGGTGTCACGGCTGTACGAGAATCATATGCTCTTCTTGATGGTGAAAATACTATACCTTGGCCAGCAGCCGTGAAGGCTTGGAATTAATAGACGGTTATAAGAAACATCTAAAGGAGGACTTGCTGGAGGGTGAGAGCAGTGTTCATCCATCTGTTTGCAGTAAACCCAGAAAGGGTTAAGAACTTTGATGTTAATTTATGTATAATTATAATATCCGGTTAAGTTTAGAAACATATGCGTTGTCATTAAGTATTATATATTGTCAGAACATATTAGCAGTTTATTATGAATGTTTATTTGAATCTAAATTATTATATATACCAAAGCTTTAACTGTTTAGAATTGACCCTTTCTAATTTAAAGCCAGTTACAAGACTGATAAACTATAATGTACCTTCAACATTTTACAAATGTCCATATTACAATGTAACGATGTACCAAAGCTTTAAACCCGCATTTCTTTCAAAGATTATCCTCTTAAAATAAGGGAATGGGTTTAAGGTTGGATTAGGCAGACCGCGGTCTGCCTAATCCAACCATAAATCCTTCATCGTCCCGTTTTAGGATACTCAGCCCCTAGTTTTAATCCCGTCCCCCAAAAGGGTTCACTCGGCCCCTCTAGGGTGTCTTTTTGTCTTGCTGCCTTCGAATGAGAGGCAAGGGAAAGGGTTTAAGGTTGGATTAGCCGGATCCGCGGTAGCGGTCCGCCTAATCAAACCCTAAACCCTTTCCCGTCCCGTTTTAGGATACCCGGTCCCCCCCAAAAAGGGTTCACTCGGCCCCTCTAGAGTGTCTTTTTATCTTGCCGCTTTCGAATGAGAAGCAAGGGAAACGGTTTAGGGTTTGATTAGGGGGATCCGCGGTAGCGGTCCACCTAATCAAACACTAAACCCTTTCCCGTCCCGTTTTAAGATACCCGGCCCCCCAAAAAGGGTTCACTCGGCCCCTCGAGGGTGTCTTTTTGTCTTGCCGCCTTTAAATGAGAAGCAAAGGAAAGGGTTTACGGTTTGATTAGGGAGATCTGCAGTAGCAGTCCCCCTAATCAAACCCTAAACCCTTTCCCGTCCGTTTTAGGATACCCGGTCCCCCCAAAAAGGGTTCACTCGGCCTCTCTAGGGTGTCTTTTTGTCTTACCGTCTTCGAATGAGAAGCAAGGGAAAGGGTTTAGGGTTTGATTAGGGGGATCCTAATCAAACCCTTAACCTTTCCCGTCCCGTTTTAGGATACCCGGTCCCCCCAAAAAGGGTTCACTCGGCCCCTCTAGGGTGTCTTTTTGTCTTGCCGCCTTCGAATGAGAAGCAAGGGAAAGGGTTTAGGGTTTGATTAGGGGGATCCTAATCAAAACTTAAACCCTTTTCCGTCCCATTTTAGGATACCCAGTCCCCCCAAAAAGGGTTCACTCGGCCCCTATAGGGTGTCTTTTTGTCATGCCGCCTTCGAATGAGAATCAAGGGAAAGGGTTTAGGGTTTGATTAGGGGGATCCGCGGTAGCGGTCCGCCTAATCAATCCCTAAACCCTTTCCCGTTCCGTTTTAGGATACCCGGTCCCCCAAAAAAGGGTTCACTCGGCCCCTCTATGGTGTCTTTTTGTCTTGCCGCCTTCAAATGAGAAGCAAGGGAAAGGGTTTAGGGTTTGATTAGAGGATCCGCGGTAGCGGTCCGCCTAATCAAACCCTAAACCCTTTCCTGTCCCGTTTTAGGATACCCGGCCCCCCAAAAAAGGATTCACTCGGCCTCTCTAGGGTGTCTTGCCGCCTTCGAATGAGAAGCAAGGGAAAAGGGTTTAAGGTTTGATTGGGGGGATCCGCGGTAGCGGTCCGCCTAATCAAACCCTAAACCCTTTCCCGTCCCGTTTTAGGATACCCGGTCCCCCCAAAAAGGGTTCACTCTGCCCCTCTAGGGTGTCTTTTTGTCTTGCCGCCAGAGGCTGGACATTGCTGAAGCGCGGATTAAGTTTATCACGGCTGAAAGAGACAGCATAGCCCGACAACTTGAAGATAATAGACAAAAATAGTATACAGAGGTTGACATGGACCGTCAGTTTCTAACCGGTGTCACGGCTGTACGAGAATCATATGCTCTTCTTGATGGTGAAAATACTATACCTTGGCCAGCAGTCGTGAAGGCTTGGAATTAATAGACGGTTATAAGAAACGTCTAAAGGAGGACTTGCTGGAGGGTGAGAGCAGTGTTCATCCATCTGTTTGCAATAAACCCAGAAAGGGTTAAGAACTTTGATGTTAATTTATGTATAATTATAATATGCGGTTAAGTTTAGAAACATATGCGTTGTCATTAAGTATTATATATTGTCAGAACATATTAGCAGTTTATTATGAATGTTTATTTGAATCTAAATTATTATATCTACCTAAGCTTTAACTGTTTAGAATTGACCCTTTCTAATTTAAAGCCAGTTACAAGACTGATCAACTATAATGTACCTTCAACATTTTACAAATGTCCATATTACTATGTAACGATGTAACAAAGCTTTAAACCCGCATTTTTTTTCAAAGATTATCCTCTTAAAATAAGGGAATGGGTTTAAGGTTGGATTAGGCAGACCGCGGTCTGCCTAATCCAACCATAAATCCTTCACCGTCCCGTTTTAGGATACTCAGCCCCCTAGTTTTACTCCCGTCCCCCAAAAGGGTTCACTCGGCCCCTCTAGGGTGTCTTTTTGTCTTGCTGCCTTCGAATGAGAGGCAAGGGAAAGGGTTTAGGGTTGGATTAGCCGGATCCGCGGTAGCGGTCCGCCTAATCAAACCCTAAACCCTTTCCCGTCCCGTTTTAGGATACCCGGTCCCCCCAAAAAGGGTTCACTCTGCCCCTCTAGGGTGTCTTTTTGTCTTGCCGCCAGAGGCTGGACATTGCTGAAGCGCGGATTAAGTTTATCACGGCTGAAAGAGACAGCATAGCCCGACAACTTGAAGCTAATAGACAAAAATAGTATACAGAGGCTGACATGGACCGTCAGTTTCTAACCGGTGTCACGGCTGTACGAGAATCATATGCTCTTCTTGATGGTGAAAATACTATACCTTGGCCAGCAGTCGTGAAGGCTTAGAATTAATAGACGGTTATAAGTAACATCAAAAGGAGGACTTGCTGGAGGGTGAGAGCAGTGTTCATCCATCTGTTTGCAGTAAACCCAGAAAGGGTTAAGAACTTTGATGTTAATTTATGTATAATTATAATATGCGGTTAAGTTTAGAAACATATGCGTTGTCATTAAGTATTATATATTGTCAGAACATATTAGCAGTTTATTATGAATGTTTATTTGAATCTAAATTATTATATCTACCTAAGCTTTAACTGTTTAGAATTGACCCTTTCTAATTTAAAGCCAGTTACAAGACTGATCAACTATAATGTACCTTCAACATTTTACAAATGTCCATATTACTATGTAACGATGTAACAAAGCTTTAAACCCGCATTTTTTTTTCAAAGATTATCCTCTTAAAATAAGGGAATGGGT
Organism: Silene latifolia; assembly: GCF_048544455.1. Lineage (NCBI taxonomy): Eukaryota > Viridiplantae > Streptophyta > Magnoliopsida > Caryophyllales > Caryophyllaceae > Silene > Silene latifolia. Next base: position 11,981,427 of record NC_133534.1, read on the forward strand.
TTAAGGTTGGATTAGGCAGACCGCGGTCTGCCTAATCCAACCATAAATCCTTAACCGTCCCGTTTTAGGATACTCAGCCCCCTAGTTTTACTCCCGTCCCCCAAAAGGGTTCACTCGGCCCCTCTAGGGTGTCTTTTTGTCTTGCTGCCTTCGAATGAGAGGCAAGGGAAAGGGTTTAGGGTTGGATTAGCCGGATCCGCGGTAGCGGTCCGCCTAATCAAACCCTAAACCCTTTCCCGTCCCGTTTTAGGATACCCGGTCCCCCCAAAAAGGGTTCACTCGGCCCCTCGAGGGTGTCTTTTTGTCTTGCCGCCTTTAAATGAGAAGCAAGGGAAAGGGTTTAGGGTTTGATTAGGGAGATCTGCAGTAGCAGTCCCCCTAATGAAACCCTAAACCCTTTCCCGTCCCGTTTTAGGATACCCGGTCCCCCCAAAAAGGGTTTACACGGCCTCTCTAGGGTGTCTTTTTGTCTTGCCGCCTTCGAATGAGAAGCATGGGAAAGGGTTTAGGGTTTGATTAGGGGGATCCTAATCAAAACCTAAACCTTTCCCGTCCCGTTTTAGGATACCCGGTCCCCCCAAAAAGGGTTCACTCGGCCCCTCAAGGGTGTCTTTTTGTCTTGCCGCCTTCGAATGAGAAGCAAGGGAAAGGGTTTAGGGTTTGATTAGGGGGATCCTAATCAAAACTTAAACCCTTTTCCGTCCCATTTTAGGATACCCAGTCCCCCCAAAAAGGGTTCACTCGGCCCCTCTAGGGTGTCTTTTTGTCTTGCCGCCTTCGAATGAGAATCAAGGGAATGGGTTTAGGGTTTGATTAGGGGGATCCGCGGTAGCGGTCCGCCTAATCAAACCCTAAACCCTTTCCCGTTCCGTTTTAGGATATCCGGCCCCCCAAAAAAGGGTTCACTCGGCCCCTCTAGGGTGTCTTTTTGTCTTGCCGCCTTCAAATGAGAAGCAAGGGAAAGGGTTTAGGGTTTGATTAGGGGATCCGCGGTTGCGGTCCGCCTAATCAAACCCTAAACCCTTTCCCGTCCCGTTTTAGGATACCCGGCCCCCCAAAAAAGGGTTCACTCGGCCCCTCTAGGGTGTCTTGCGGCCTTCGAATGAGAAGCAAGGGAAAGGGTTTAAGGTTTGATTAGGGGGATCCGCGGTAGCGTTCCGCCTAATCAAACCCTAAACCCTTTCCCGTCCCGTTTTAGGATACCCGGTCCCCCCAAAAAGGGTTCACTCGGCCCCTCTAGGGTGTCTTTTTGTCTTGACGTCTTCAAATGAGAAGCAAGGGAAAGGGTTTAGGGTTTGATTAGGGGGATTCGCGGTAGCGGTCCACCTAATCAAACCCTAAACCCTTTCCCGTCCCGTTTTAGGATACCCGGCCCCCCCAAAAAAGGGTTCACTCGGCCCCTCTAAGGTGTCTTTTTGTCTTACCGCGGATCCGCCTAATCAAACCCTAAACCCTTTCCGGTCCCGTTTTAGGATACCCGGTCCCCCCAAAAAGGGTTCACTCGGCCCCTCTAGGGTGTCTTTTGGTCTTGCCGCTTTCAAATGAGAAGCAAGGATCCGCCTAATCCAACCCTAAACTCTTTCTCGCCCGTTTTAGGATCCCCCCCCCCCCCAAAAAAAAAGGGTTAACTCGGTCCGTCAGGTGTCTTTTTTTTTTTTTTTTGACGAGGGGGGTAACCAGTTTTTAGCTCAGTCGTTTTACATTACCAGTATAGACGTTGTCATAGGAGAATTTTTCAACAGCAGTATAATTTTGAAGTTACGCCCAATTTCCTCCGTTATACTAAGGTATTTTCTTTTCAATTTCGTTTCTTCTCTATCATAACTCTAATATAATGTTTAATTTGGATCACTTAATTGTTCAATAGCAGTATAATTTTGATGTTTTGATTTCAGATATTTATACTGCTTTACTGTTAAAAATTAATTCGGATTAATGTGCATGAATTATTTTTTCTACCTTTTGAAATACATTCGCATTGTTCTTCCCCAATTTTATATCTCTGAAGTATTCTTTCAACATTTACTTTCTAGTTTCTGTTAATTTTGAATTTTTAGTTGAAGGTAATAATATATATTGTTCATACAGCTTTAAATTAATGTGCGTATTTTTTTTAATATAGAAATTGTTCTGAATCATCTAAAAGTACATTATCTTTGTGACTAATGTACATTTCCTAAAATTACTTGTTTTGTAATTTCATTTTATTATTACAGACTATGGAGCAGGAAGATAATAAATCTGAAAAGCGGAGAAAAGTTAATTTTATTTTTCCACCAACTGAAAGTTGCACTGATGGTAAAAATGAGTGTGCTCCATTTACAAGAAAGCGTAAATCAGCTACTATTAACAGTAAATCTAAGTCTATACAATCTTTCACAAAGAAGATAAATGAAGAAAGTGACGATGATCTTGCAGTTAAGAAACAAATTGTTTCTGTTAATAAACAAATTGTTAATGCAAAGAAAGAAAGTACTCAAAAGGGTAAAGTAAGTAATAAGATGGTATTGGGTTCCAAGTGTAAGCAGAAGTTTGATTTCTCTTCGTTTAAAAGTGCATATACGAGAATGTCTCCTATAGGAGTAGTTGAGGTAGTTGAACGTTTGTCATACGAACAATGGTGCGCGCTAGAAGAGATTGGATTTAGTGGGCTGTTTTGGTTAAGAGTTCGTTCCATTCCTTTAAAGCTTGGATATTGGTTAATTAAGCAGTATAACCCATACCAAAACTGTATCGATCTTCTTGATGGTGAGAAGTTGTTCTTGAAGGTTTCTGATGTAAGATCAATATTTGGATTTCCAATAGGCCCTAAAACAGTTGAATTATGCAAAACTCATACTGAATCAGAAGAGTTTCAAGAGTTTTATGGCAAATGGAAACAACAATTTGGTATAAAAGATGGATAAGTTCCACTCAAAACGCTTGAGAATTGGTTGATAAATCATGATCATGGTAGTGATGAATTCAAGGTTAACTTTGTTGCGTTTGTTGTTTCTTTGCTAATGAGAAACACCCAAAAGCCTTTGGTTAATCATCATGTTTTGAAATCGTTGATGAATGTTGATGAAATCAAAGATTACAATTGGTGTTCCTTTTTGTTAAAAAGTTTGCAAGAAAGCAAGATTGAGTGGGTGGAAAAGGAGACTCACTTCGGCGGGCCACTGTTGTTTTTGGAGGTAAGAAGTCTCAAAAAATGTATTTGAAGTTCATAAATTAATTTAACATTGCAAGGTACGTTTTCATTCTCTTGTAATTATTATTTTTTTTTTTTTTCAGCTCATCTATGTTGATCGCGTTGTTCATGTGGAACGAAAAGTTGAAAGAGATTATTATACGTTGGTAGGTTGGACTAGTAGTTTGTTATCATCGAGAGAGAAGGATGAGATGAAAAGCGATATGTTTGGAAATGGTAAGTTGGAAGCACCAATGGAGGAGGTGGTTGACAATACAGGTGTTGAATCTGTCTATCAAACAAAGGACTACACTGAGGAGTATATTCTTGATCTTGCTAAATGTATAACTAGTTTATCTCAGAACATATAATCTGTTAAGGCTAAGTTAGAAAAAGGAGCATCAATAATTAAGGAGAACATGACTGCTCAGAAGCTCTGTGATCATGCATTTAATTTACTCAATTTGTCAAATGACCACAGCTCCGCTGATAGTGAAAGTTCTGTTGGTATTAATGTTGCTGATATTCCAGATGTTGTTCCTGCTACTGAGAATGATGTTAGTTATCATCCTTTGGTTGTTGAAGCTTTGAATAATGTAAACATAACTTTAAAAAATAGTATTCAGGTTGAAAGCATGTCATTGAAGAGGCCGATTTTTTATACATACAAAAAGGTAAATATGTTGATCATATTTTTTGTTATATTATGTTAACTTGGTGCTTATGTGTATTGTTCTTGAATTTGATACATTTCAACTACTCCAGAAGCCTTGTGCATTGAGAAAAGAAGGTGAATTAGTTTACAATGTGAATGAACATAACAAGGTTGAAAATGGGAATGAAGACAACAAGAAAGAGATGTCAGAAGGGGAGTGTGACAACAACAAAGAGGTCTCAGAAGGGGAGTGTGAAAATGGGAATGAAGACAACAAGAAAGATGATGACAAGAATGTGCGAAATTATTCGAACCATTTTTATGTTGATAGTGACGTGGAGAATGAGGAAGAAGCCAATACGGATAATCTTATAAATACCCTTGTATGTAGCATGTTATCTGAAGATTATAGTGAAGAACCCAAGGCAACCAATCCCAATCCAAGCTTAGATATTAGTACTGAACTTGATTTACTAAGAGGAGACACTGACCCATGTACAGAGCCATCTGAGTTTCAGCACTGTATTGCTGACTACGTCTACTACACCAAGGGAAAAGGCACTGTTCTTGCTAGGTATATTTTATTCTACTCATTATGTTTATTTTATTTAATCATTATGTACATTTCGTTTGGGTATTATGTGCATTATTAATAAAGATAATGTACATATGTGTAATTAACTGACTTGTTTTGTGTAACGTCTGAACCAGTGAGAAGCTTGTGAGAACAATGATAGCATGACAGATGCGAGTAATACAAACGACAAGAGTACAAATGAGCATAATTTGCTTGACAGTGGTGACACTACCAAGGGCAAAGTCATCAACAATGAAAATGTTCATGAACGTGAAAGAAGTCAACCAGAGTCTCTGAGCATCCATGCAAATCGTAATTTACTAAGCACAGATACATGCATTATTACTCCTCTTCGACTTTTAATTGCATTGCTTTGATTATGTGTCGTATAGTAGAGGAAAACATACCGATTTAGCCAGGTATATATATATATCTCTACTAATGTACAATATTTAAATTTAAAATGTTTTGTATCCTGTTTTGAGTTAACACTGGTAGTCCTGAACCAGGGAACTTCTTGTGCATGTGGGTGAAATTTCTCTTCGGCGTATTGAAATGGCAATGCTACGACAATCTAAGTATTTAACGAGTGATGTGATCGATTGTTGGGCAAAACTTTTGAATGCCAAGGAATCTAGAAGAAACTCTCCAGAGCCATATCGATTTTTTTTCACCACAGCTGTGTGTGTAAGTCAAATATTTATATAAACTTATTTCAACAAGTAAATTTTATAATGTTTTTTCCCTTGATTAACATCAGAAACTTTACTTGTCTTGCATGCAGATGATGCTTCAAGGAGAACTGGACACTGTTGAAAATTTTATGGTGATTAAGGATATAATGAAAGAAGAGTTTACCCAATTCTCGGTTAACCCAGATAGAATTGATTTGGTTAGCATCGACAATATACACTCTTTCTGCATGTTATTTTTAATTTGCTTGTTGCCTAATTAAATCTTTTAAAATCTAAAGTTCTTCTTCCCAGTTATATATAAAAGGCATAACCATTTACTAGTCATTGACAGCAACAAGTATAAGTTCATCATCATTGATAATGTGCATCGTGACGGAAAACCGGAAGAATTTTTCCACGATAGACCACTGTCTTTTGTAAGATTCTATGCTCTCTTTTGCTTAACAGCACTACATACTGTTCCTATTCATTATTGTAAATGTACAATGACTTTACATAGAGTGTACCTTCCCCAAAAATTTTGTGTCTGTCTTAATTTTCTTATTTTTGTTATATTGTAGCTCATAATTATTAGTGTCCTAATGTTTTATTGCCCCCTTCTCTGCCAGCGTAATGTTCTAGCAGAGTACTTGAAAGACATCGGTGTTTCAAAGGTAAAAGTTGATCGCATTAAAAAACTGCAGCCTATTCTTGCAAAGATGAAGTGGAGAAACAACACTAACAAGACTGATTGTGGTGTTTACGTTATGAGACATATGGAGACATTTAAGGGTAATCTAAATTGGACCTGTGGGCTTAAAAAAGGCGATGTGAGTTTCAGAAGTAATACAATTATTTTTAATACATAATTCAGTACACATTTGTACATGTTCTAACCCCTTATTTTCTTTACTTTCCTAGGATGCTCCCCTACTGATTCTGCGGAAGAAATACATTTCATATATGATTTCAACTGAAGGTTATGTATGTTTTGATGCTGTACTAAAGAAGGCAATGGATTTCCGTTCAACCCCACCGCCATGGGAAGAATATGACGATGAAGATGAGGAAGATGCTGAATTGAAGATGTAAAAACTTTTGTAGTTTCGTTTGTGACATGTGTGTGAGTAATGTAACATATATTGAGGAAGCTGCGAGTCGAACAACCTGAAGTTTGAAAAAATTTTAATTCAAGAGAGTGTTATATTCCGGAAACAAATTTCAATAAAGTTTATTATGTTCTTGCAGAACAACAATAATGTTTATTGTGCAAAACGCCTTAAAATTATTGTACTCTGGGAAAACAATTCCAATCAAGTTGATGATGTCCCTGCAGAACAACAATAATGAACCTTTAATACAAATATAATATACTTTGGCTATAAGAGTAATGTACTTTGGCAGTGAAATCCAATTGTACATACAAGCCTTTAAGAATGTTCCTTGCAGAACAACAATAATGATCATTTAATACAAATGTAATATACTTTGGCTATAAGAGTAATGTACTTTGGCAGTGAAATCGAATTGTACATACAAGCCTTTAAGAATGTTCCTTGCAGAACAACAATAATGATCCTTTAATACAAATGTAATATACTTTCCCTATAAGAGTAATGTACTTTGGCAGTAAAATCGAATTGTACATACAAGCCTTTAAGAATGTTCTCGTAGTGTATATTATGGATGTCTATCCTTGAATCAAAAATTTGCACCTTCCACTTCGTTATCAGATTCATCTTCTTCATCGTGGTCCTCCACATCATCAGATTCATCTCCTTCATCGTCGTCATCTTCATGGTAGTATTTGGTGAATATGCAACAAAATGTAAATTAAATATCAGATTTTATAAGGAGAAAATGGCCAAAATAAACAAATAAATTGATATAGATTTAATGTTAACCAAATATACATTGCTGAAATTCTCATTTGTGCCTTCAGAACAACCATAATGTTCATTGCACAAAGAGCTTATGTGCCTCCATATAAGAGTGATGATTTTGGAAGGTAAACACTATGCGCTATGCTTGTATAATTTAATAATTATTTAACATTAATGTAATATGCTTTAACAAGAAACCAAATTATACATACCTGTCAGATGGTTTGTTTCTTTGCAAGTCCTAGAGTTGTGTCCTTGGCGGCCACATGTTTTGCAGTACCTCTTCTCTTTTCCTCTCTTCTTTAGGGCTTTTAACATTTATGATTCAATTCTCTTGCCCTTGGTCCTACCCTTGTTTTTAGATTTTTTAGGAACATGAATCACCAACTTCTGAGGTATTTTGCAGCTCACGTACTTTTCTATTTCTTTCATCTTGTCTTTCTTCTTTGCTGGAACACTTCTGTTACTAATCATATCCAATCTAATATCTCTCAGTTTTTCAATCAAAAGCTTCATGTCGTTATCATCACACTCAGCTACGCTGACACAAGAATAAACCTCTTGCCACAGCTCAATACTCAAACTTTTCCGGTCAGAAAACTTTTGAGAGACATCTATCAGTTTGCCATCTTTATCAAAGACAGGCTTACTCATTGCAGCTTTTGTCCATCTTTGCGTTATGTACTTTTCTTTTATTTTCTGAAAATCTTGGTTGTGTAGAATCCAAAGGCAGTGCCTGCACAACAAGCTCATTCTCTGAAACATAGAACAGGAACAAGTAATCTCCATGTTATCTGGTGAATATGCTACGTTCCATGACTTATTTGGCATATGCAAGTCTGTTAGAATATATATTTTTGTCTCATCAATCTTCTCCACATCTTTAAAACGGCAATCAGACAAAGCTGAAACCAATTATGTTTGGAAGTCTTTGAAAATGTTGTGCGAGTACATTTCAGAAGCATGGACTTCAAGGTTTGACTTTGTTTTCCGTGGGATTTCAGAGTGTTTGTTGTCACTGTTCAACTTGGACTGCTTGTGTCTTTGTGCTTCCAAGGCACTCTCATAGCACACCCAAAACTCAACAAGGGTCAAATGAGGTGTGAGGAACCTGTCAAAGAAACTGTTTTCACTCTTAGACCTAGAAGTAACCCTCATCAAGCCAGACATTGAAACATCTTTAAAATAGGCAGGGATCCACTGTTCCCTGAGATCGTACAAATCTGAAAACCACTCGTGTTCTACAAGTTGATAATCAGTCATTATCCTCCCCCATTGTTCTTCGAATTCATCAGGCTTAAGTTGGTTGTTCCAAACACACCTATTGAGCCTGGTCTTAAAATCCTCATCTTGAAACAGTTGATAACTGACTTTTTCTCTTAGTTTCATCATTATGTGCCACATGCACAGTCTGTGTGTTGACTCCTTAAACACTTCCGGGACTACCGACTTTATTGATTTGTCCTGATCAGTAATTATAATTCTCGGCTGGCGCCCGCCCATTGCTTCCAAAAATGTCTTGAACAGCCATGTATAACACTCAATACTTTCAACGCCTATCAACCTAGCTCCAAAGGTTATGAACCTTTTGTGGTGATCAACTCCTGTGAAAGGCACAAACACCATATCGTACTTGTTTGTTCCATATGTAGCATCTGCTGATAATACCTCACCGAACAGCATGTAGTTCTTTATGCAGATCGGATCTGCCCAAAACACTTCAGCCAGACACTTGTTTTCATCTACTATAAAATCAAAGTAAAATGAACCGCATGTGTCTTTTCTCCCAATAAGATTTTCAACAAACATTTGTGCATCAAAATTACCAATGTAGGTTTTTATGTCCCTGACAAAGTTTTTGAAATCAACCTAAGTAGCCCTAATGTTGTCGTAACCTCCACACAGCTCCTTCCAACCTCTATAGGCTTTCACACCACCTAGTTTTAGCACCTTTACCTTTGTGATAAATTGCTTATGTACCTCTGTCATTTTTCGGTTTCCTTTCAAGAATATTGTAGATTCAGGCGAAGCAAGTGGATGGTTATGCGCTTCATCGAATATGGTAACAATATAAGTTCCATTTTCTTGGTATTTAAACTGCAATAATGCACGACAATCAGTTCTTGTAATCGGCCTCACATGGCTTACGTCTGTCACATCAGATTCTGCATCATTCTCAGCAGTATCAGTATCAGTATCAGTCCTCTTCCTTTTCCTACTTTCCTTTACACCTTGCCTATTGTAGACAACATTCCTTAATGCAAAACTGTTTGGTAACTCATTGCCTTTAATCCTTTTTGTTGTTGCAAGTCTTGGCGTAAACCCACAGATTGTACAATATTCTTTGTAGAATAACTCTGCTGATTCTAGCGTTTCGAATACTTGTCCTACTTTAGGTTTCTTTTCCTCTGGACAGAATGGAATGTACTGGAGTGAATTTAATGTTTCAATTCTTATCCTTGGTGTTTTAAAGCTGTTATTTGTAGAAGAAGACGTAGTTGCATCACTTGTACTCATTGTCTGCTTCAACAGTAGTTAAGTAAGTAAGTATATTGAATATTATTGCATCAATAATGCAGTAATCCAGTTCTAATATGCTCTACAAAGATTGGTAATTTATTTCGTACAAATAAAGGTTCATATATAATGTATTCCTGCGAATGTCCATTATCTGCCTTTAAAGGAACATTTATTTTACTGCTAATGTTCATAGGAAATATTGTTGTCCATTTTGATATAGCATATATAAAATGTATTGAATGCTAATGACAGTAAACAAACAAATAGTCATAATATTATTTCATTAATATTAGAAAAGTATTTACAAAAGCCATTTAAGGCTTTCAAAATCATAAAGCCTACTAAGGCTTATACTGGAAAAAAAAAAACACAAGATAATACCTAATAACAATAAACACAAGATAACACAAGATATTTCTAAACTAATCTAACAGTCGGAGTCATAATAACCCTCATCCCCAGACTGTTCCTCAATTTCATATTCTTCTCTTTGCTTTCTAAATTGTCGTTCTTGTTGTTTGTGATATCTAATTATTTCTGCAGGACTAGACATAGTCGTGCACATGCAGAATCTGGCAAGGAGCCGATTATTCTTTGTGACATAGATTACACCATTTTTATTTCCCCGAACCGCGCCTCAGTAATAATCCCAATCCATTACCTTTGCCTGTCTCCCTATAGGAACCACTTTGACCAGCCCTTGCACACCATGGCCATGTTTCTCTTTTCTTCCCTCCCAAGTCGATCAACAAAAATCCGGAGGAATGCCTGATTAGTAAGGAAAGGATGTAAAGGACGACTGTGAGATGGTATATCCATCTGCACAGGAATGTCATCTCCATCAAACCAGTTTGAAGAAAACTGGCTTACTTTCCATTCATGATAATGGTCCACGAAATTTTGCTTGTAAGCAGCATTCGTGTAGGGAACTATTGTGCATTTTGAGTAAGACATTGTTTTTTTTTTTTTAATAAAATTAAGTAGTTTTCTGGACAGATTAAATGTTTTGCTTATTGGAAAAGGTAGGATGGAAAAGTGGTTGTGTACTCTTGGGTTTATATAGTGGATTAATTGATTATAAGAGATTAAATTCTGTGAACAGTTGTGTCTTTTCAACTGACACAAACATAATCATGGTAATTAATAAATTGGGTGAAGTTATCTATGTTACTTTAATCTCTTGCATAAAATAGTATATGCACTTTATGAAAATACGTAATGGACATTTGAATTAAACTGAATTCACATTTTTTTCCAAATAATGTTCCATGTTTTTTTATAATTAATATAATGTACATTTAGAAGTAATATTCAAATTAATGTGAATAATTGCGTCTTTTCACCACATAAGCAAGTTACAAACCGTCATTTGACTTATTGTGACTTATTGTGAACAGTTGCAAGACCACTTGTAAAAGGTAATAATTACTTGCACATCCTTATTATATATAATGCACATTTCACTAAGACTGATTGGACATTTCCTTATGAAACGTGTATAGCACAATACAACACATTATTTTTACATGCAAAATTACTTTTCAGTTACTTCAAATTGCACACTTTTCCTTTCTCATTATTTTTAGTACATTTTTTCTCACCACAAAGTACATTTGCATTTATCATCCTCCTAAAATCAAACAAACAAACTATAAACCCTAATTTAACATTTTTCATTATAAAATTAATGTTTTTGTGGTTCTGGACATTAAATCTAGTTAACTAAATTGAATCAAATCCGAAATTAAGTTGAATTTGATTAAATTCAACTTTAACATCATCATAAAATCAATTCAACAACGATTCAGAAAGGAATTAAATAACATTGAATGAACATACCCCAATTTTGACTGTAGAAAACAATAATTCTAGATGAATGACGAAATCAATTCCGATTTTCTTACAAAGTTTTGATCTTGAAATAGCTGAATAGCTGATGAATGCAAAAGTTTGAATAAATTGACTCTGATTTGCGCTTCGAACACAACAATTGATGATGAATAACAGATTTTAGATCACTAAATTTGATGTCGAAAGACAAAAATTTACAAATTAAGGAAGGATTAATGATGAAATCGATTGATTTTGTTTCGTGTGGTTTGATTTTGTTACGTAGGCTTGATATTGCTGACATGTACAGTCTTATTTTTTGTTTTCCGTGAAATTCTAAGAGAAGCGTGCCTCTAATCTCAGCCGTCAGATAATTTGATGGACGGTTGAGAGCTGTTCTCACGGTTCTCACGATAAGCCCCGTTCTCACCGGAACTCTACCCTAATAATAATAATAACAATAATAACAACAATCATAATAACAATAATAATAATAACAATAATAATAAAAACAACAACAACAACAACAACAACAATAATAATAATAATAATAATAATAATAATAATAATAATAATAATAATAATAATAATAATAATACTAATAATAATAATACTAATAATAATAATAATAATAATAATAATAATAATAATAATAATAATAATAATAATAATAATAATAATAATAATAATAATAATAATAATAATAATAATAATAAAAGGAGGTTGATATCGGTTTGGTTGATGGACATGGTGGCTCTCTTCGTCCTGCGGATTTATTGCTTTATTCTTGGGACAGGGGGCGTGATGTGTGCGTTGACTTGACAGGTTCTTCTCCTTTGACTCAGACTGGGATGGCGGATTTTGTGCCTGGCCGGGTTGTCGCTGATGTTGCTCAGCGAAAGTGTGCTAAGTATGGGGATTTGTGCGCGGTGGCGGGTTACGGTTTCCTTCCTTTCTCTTTCTCTTCACTTGGGGAGCTGGGTTCGGATGCTGTGGCCTTGCTCAAGCGGATCCAGAAATTCTCGGTATCTCAGGATGCGGGGGCTCGGGTGGCCGCTTACATTTTTACTAGACTTAGTTTTGCTATTGCTAAGGGTGTGGGAGCCCAGATTGTATCTCGGCTCCCCACCAATTTCATGTAAACTTTTACTTTTATTTTAATGAAAGCTGCGCACATCTTATAATAATAATAATAATAATAAAATAATAATAATAATAATAATAATAATAATAATAATAAATTAAGAGAGAGGTGAGGGAGTGCGATTAGGGCAGCGATTAGGGCAACTTCTTCTCGCCTGCCGTTGGCTGCCGCAGGGGGCCTGACCACCGCCTCACGCCGACATTAGACCTCACGTCGCCGTCGTGTACGAGTGTTAGGTGTTGTTGCTGGTTGTTTTTCTTTGTTTTTCGTCGTCGGTTTTTCAATCCGTTCTCTTCTGTTTCCCGTTGATCCTTATAACATCGACCACCTTTGTCCTAGCCATTCTTTTACGCCGGACATTTGGTTGTTGTTGGTGTTCGTCGGTCTGGAGTTGGTGTTCGTCGGTCTGAGGTTGCTCTATCTGCGATTAGGGCATCCTACGTATTGCACGATTGCTGCTGCACCTCCACGACGATCTGGGTGTTTGCGTGATGGTAACCTGTTATGGTGGTGATCCTTTGCCGGCCTAGGTTGTCGTCTGCTGCTTGTTTCCGACGGGTTTAGCGGGTTTTTCTTCTCCTCTCTTTCACCGTTTTCTTATTTTCACGGTTTTGTTTTTTTTCTTTTACTGTTTTTCTCCTGCCGTTGCTGCTGTGTTTGGCCGCCTCCTGTCGCCGTTAGGTTGGGTGTGGGCTGGTGTCGTGGTGTTGGCAGGTTTTGGGTGGGTTCAGTCCGCTAGGCTGCTGCTCTACTCTTCTTTTCGTGCCCCTTGCTCCTTGTGTGTGGCCCGTTTTGTGGTTATCATCCGGGTGGGTTGTTTTGTGGCTATATTGTTTACCGCACAGGTCGGAGGAGGGGTTTTTCTTCCTTCATGCCCGAGCTTGTACGGTACCATTGTCCTTTTTCGAGTCTTCATGGGTGTCGGGATGGTTTCGGTAAGGGCCTTTCAAAGGCAGCTTGGAAGAAACATTTGCAGGACCGACATTGTCATGACGGGGCGTTGGACCTTACGCGCGGACTCTTTTCGATAGTTTGTTTGTCTATTCCAACGCCGAGAGTTCTTTGAGACGGATGGGGTTCTGGTTGTGTGGGGTGTGTTTTATGATCCATACTCTTGGTGCTAGATGTCGGCATAATCGGGGTGATATTGTGGAGCATCCGGAGTGTGTTGATGGCATTTACTCCTTCCATATTCATGGTATTCCGAGACCTTTGGCTCCCTCTACTTCGGTTTCTTCTGATGATAGTGTGGAGCTCGTTCAGTGGTCTATATCTTCGTTGGATCGTTTGCTGTCTTTGGGCCTTCGCACTGTGAAATCTATTCCTCCTAAGTGCCGTCTTGGGTTTGCCCGGGCTTTGAAAGGGGCCTTGGATGCGGTGTTTGATGCCCCTAGTGATCTCTCCCGCTGGGTTCGTTTGCTTGCTTTACCTCTTTGTTTGCTCAGGACTTTTGCTCCTCGGAGTAATCATGAGTGTCGGTCCGCTATTCGGCGTCAAAGATCGGGAGGAGAGTATTGCGGGGCTATTCTTGCTTGGGGGACACAGGGGGGGGGGGGTTTGCGATTATTACGGGAGTGCTTTGATGAGGGTCCTTCTTCTTTTTATGTGGATGAGGATCTCGATTTGAGTGACCTTAACCTCCGCCAATGCCGGCGGAAAATATCGATGGCCATTATCTCGCTTTGTACGAGTGCTTTCTTCTTCCTCGGGGTCGCCCCTACTCCGATGCCACTCTCGTGGTCCTGCGTGAGAAGCATCCTGTCGCCCCGCCTCATTCATTGCCTCCTCTCGTCTGGGGGATCATCATCCTCTGGTTGCCTCTTCCGCGGTGGTCTTGGATATGATTCGGAGCTTCCCTCGTGGTACTTATTGTGGGAGGGATGGTTTTCGTGCCCAAAGACCTTATGGATCGTTTGAGTGGCGCGCCGTGGCTATCTCCGATGATTTGATCACTTCTATTACTAGGGTGGTTAATCTTTTTCTTGAGGGTCGGTGCCCTCTTCCTCTGGGTGAGTACATTGCGGCGCCCCTCTCACACCACTCGTTAAACCGGGTGGTGGAGTTCGTCCTATTCTTTGTCGGTGCACGGTCCGGAGACGGCTTGTCTCTAAGGTTGGTGCTTCTATGGTTGGCCCGTCCTTAGCTTCTTATTTTGATGGGCTTTGATTCGGGGTGGGTGTGTCCGGTGGAGGAGAGGCTATCTTGCATGCCTTGAACCGGCTCATTGAGGCTCGGGGGAACAGTGGGGCTTTATGTTCTATGTTCTTTGGTTGATTTCGAACGCGTTCAACCTTGTTGACCGTTCGACCATGCTTCGGGAGGTCCGCCGTCGGTGCCCAGCTCTCTCCCGTTGGGTGGAGTTTTGTTATTCCAGCCCGGCCCGCCTTTTTTATGGGGAGCACTGCTTATGGTCTTGTCAGGGTGTTCAGCAGGGTGATCCATTGGGGCCTTTGCTTTTCGCGTTGGTTTTGCATCCTTTGGTTTGCAAGATCCGGGACACTTTTGACCTCACTTTGCAGGCATGGTACTTAGATGATGGCACCATTGTGGGAGATACTTTGGAGGTGGGGATGGTGTTGGACTTGATTAGGTTGGATGGCCCTCGTTTTGGTTTACACCTTAATGTCTCCAAGACGGAGGTCTTTTGGCCTGTTGAGGATCCACGGAGCCGGCTTCCGGGGGTTTTCCCCACTTCTATTTCTCGGCCATTGCGCGGTGTTACAGTTTTGGGAGGACCACAAGACTTGTCCTGGTTTTAGCGGTGAGATTGTGGCGACGAGAGTAACCAAGACCATTGAGTGATGGATTTGGTTGCGAGGATTGAGGACCCGCAGCAGTGTGAGTTGCTTCTTCTTCGAGCTTGTACTGGTATATCTAAGCTCTACTTCTCTCTTCGCACTTGCTCCCCTAGTGTTTTTGGGTCTGTTCATCTTCCTTTTGATGCCGCTATGCGTTCTAGCTTGGAACGTATTGTCACCGCATCAGGGCCGGGTTTTGGGGATTGGCAGTGGCGCCTTGCTACATTCCCTTTTCATCTGGGTGGCCTTGGTGTTTATGCGGCCGGAGATGTTTTGTTCTATGCTTTTATTGCGTCCCGCTTGCAGTCTGCTAGTTTGCAGGCTAAGCTCCTCGGCCCTTCTCGTGTTGTAGCTGCTGGCCCTGCTTTTGATGATGCCGCGCAGGCAATGTTGTCAGGATCGGGATTCTAGTTTGGATCGATGGAGTAGGTAGAATCGAATCGGTAGAATCGGATCGTAGGATCGTAATATTCTACAAACTCACTATATATAATTTTTTATTTGATAAAAATATAAAATTAAAGATCAAAAATACATATTTGTTAATATTTATTCATAAGTTATTAGTTAATAATATTTTTTGTATCATTATATGAACATGTTCCTACTAATTACGCAAGATTCGAACTTTACAATGTCATTAAATAAAATATATATTTTATAAAACCGGGATCGTAGGATCGTGAGATCGTAGGATCGTATTATGATCCTACCTCTAGAAATTTTCAAACGAATAGGATCGTAAGATTCTACAACCATAACAGAATCGTAAGATCTGGGATCGGTCAAGCGTTTTTTAATCGTAAAATCGTAGAATCATAGGATCGAATCGGGATTCTGACAACAATGCGCGCAGGTGTTTACTGCGACTACAGGTTCTGATATTTTAGGTCACCCTAGTGAAATTGCTGCCCCCAAACTTATGAAGAAATTGGCAGATATTTATTTCACGACGGTTGCCTACGCCTCGTAGTCTGTTTTTTCTTTGACACCTCGCCGGATCGCTCTATGGCGGTCTCGGCAGGCTCTCACTCCTCTCGATTGGTTACGTGCGGTTCCTATCTCGGGGTTGGGCGGACTATGAACGGGAGGACTTACCGTAGTGTCTTTGGGGTATCGCCGGGTGTTCCGTTATTCTCGGTATCTAGGCCCCGTCCGCTTGCTCTCGGGTTTTTCTTTGGGGATGTTTTTGGGGACCATGCTATTTCTTGTACCGGTCTTGTGGGCGTTAAACATCGGCATAACCTTGTCCAGGACACTCTCTTCGACATCCGCTATAGATCCGGTATTTTGCGGGGAAGGAGGTTGATATCGGTTTGGTTGATGGGCATGGTGGCTCTCTTCGTCCTGCGGATTTATTGCTTTATTCTTGGGACGGGGGCGTGATGTGTGCGTCGACCGACGGGTTCTTCACCTTTGACTCGATCGGGTTAGCGGATTTTGTGTCGGGCGGGTTGTCGCCGATCTTTCGCTTTCGGCGAAAGTGTGCTAAGTATGGGGATTTGTGCGCGGTAGCGGGTTATGGTTTCCTACCTTTCTCTTTCTCTTCACTTGGGGAGTTGAGTTCGGATGCTGTTGCCTTGCTCAAGCGGATCCAGAAATTCTCGGCATCTCACGATGCTGGGGCTCGGGTAGCCGCTTACATTTTTACTCGTATTAGCTTTACTATTGCTAAGGGTGTGGGAGCCCAGATTGTCTCTCGGCTCCCCACCAATTTCATGTAAACCTTTTATTTTTATTATAATGAAAGCTGCGCGCATTTTATAATAAAAAAAAAAAAATAATAATAATAATAGCAAAATTGAAATTGGCATGGATTTAGTGGAGCTGAACTGAAGTGCGCTGAGCTGAACTGAATGGAGCTGAGCTTAACTTAACTGAACTGAATAGAGCTGAGCTGAGCTGAACGAGCTGAACGAGCCGAATCGAATCGAATCGAATAGAGCTCAATCGAATCGAATCGAATAGAGTGAGTGAATCGAATCTGAAGTGAGCTGAAAATAAGCCAGAAAGAACAGGGCCTAATTGGTTTAATTATTGTTGTTGTTTGATATCTTGAAACTTCAAGGACGAAGTTAATTTTAAGAGGGGTAGAATGTGATACTTCAAATGTTTTGAGTTATTGTTGTGACATCTTGTGATTAGATTGGTAATAGTAAATGGATAATCGTGTTATCATAAGTTAGATAGTGCTCAGTTTTGTGGATGTTTATAGATGTTGATATGGTATGTATGGGCGAAGTTCGAGGACGAAGTTAATTTTAAGAAGGGAAGACTGTTATACCCCGTAATTTAATAATTGTTATAAGAGTGCGTGAGTAATACAATTTAAATAATTAATCAATGACATTAATGATAGTAGTTGCCTATAAAACGATAATTAAATAATAAAGTAAGTAAGCAAGTCGGGAATAGTCATTGGGTCGTGTGACACGAATTGGAGTACCGGTTTTATTGGCCCGATACATAAGTGATCGGGATTTAAAGCGGGATATAATAATAATAATAATATGGAAATAATAATAAGTAAAAATAATAATGATTATATCAATATAAGCCTAATAATAATAGTGTTATGGTAATAATAAGATTAGAAAAGATAGTATGTAAAAATCCTACTTATGGTAAGACTAACATAATATGTAGTAATAATAATATTATTGGTAATTCATACAATAATTAGAATAAGGTAATAGTTCTTAGTTTTTTAATTGACCTCATATACTCTCCAAATGTAGACTATAAATACTATGATAGCTGAAACATAATTCATAAAAAATAAGAGAAGGATTTTTAAGAGACGGAAAGAGCAAATAAGCGATAAAAGGTAAGATCGTCGTAATTTATGTTTATATTGTCTTAATAATTTAAGTTATATTTAATACGTCGTATGGACCACCGTAAACAGTGCCAATGACCTTATTAGTTGCCCTTGACCGTAGTGACTCCATTAGGACCAATCGTGGCCTTTGTCGATCACCGTAGGTGGCGGTTTTGGTGTCTAAAGGGGGAGGTGACGTGAGATTTAAGACAGATAGTGTAGCTTGTGTAGTTGTCGTATGAACAAAGGAATTGGATGGTTGGTTGTATCGGCTAAGGGCGGTTCTAATGGTAGTGTCGGGGTGGTGAGTCGTTGTGGTTGGTACGGTGGCTGTCGTGGGGGTAGTTGTTACGGGATGTGTCTTTTATATGGGTCATGTGTCGCGTATGGTTGGTTGTGGGTTGTCATAGGGAGTCATGGCAGGAGGTAGGGATCATCGTCGGTCAGGGGAGACCATGGTGGTGGCCCTGGTTGCCGTGAGGTGGTGCAAGGTGGCGAATGGGGTTAGGAGTGTAGTTCTGTCGAGTTTTCGTGGGGCTGTTTAGGGTGTCAGGTTGTGTGGAGATGATGCTCGTGTGGCTGGTGGTTAGGGTATAATTGAGGACGTCGGGTTGCAGGTTAGTAGTGATGGGGTTGGGTGATGTTTGTGGTGATTGATGGTGTTGGGTTTGGTGGTTCAAGGGTGTTGTGTACACGGGTGTAAAACCGTGTATATGGGGGTGATGATGAGTGTTGTTTTGGGTCGGGTTTTTAGTTGGGTGAATCAGATTTAGTATCGTAGTCCTTTAATAATAATAAATAGTTAAATAATAAATAATAATAGAATGTGATAATTAATAATTAATAAAGAAATTACTATATGTGTGTTAGGTGACGATTTGTGAAGGAAGTATAATTGGATTCGATTGCTTGATTATTGGATTGCTTTAAGCTGCTTAATTGGATTTGATTGCCAGATACGTTAACTACTCAACTATACTATAATGGTAATTGAAGATTTGTTGAAAGACGGTTTATTGTTGTACTTGTCGTGTTGAACATTTTTGTTATTATTGCTGTCTTATTATCATATTATTATCTTGTTGGTTGGTTCTCTGTTATTGGTTGGTTTTGTGGAAAATATTGGAATTGAGTTTGGCAATGTTTGAGATTATATTGGTCGGTCAGGCACGAGGATGTGGAAGAGCCGTGGTCCTGTACGGTTTTGGTAGGCCAGGCATAGTGGCGTTAGGGGATTGGTCGTGGACCTGAGCAGTGCACTGTGGGGTGTCAATTGAATTCCGTTGGTTGTGACGAGTGGGTGGCATACGGTTGAGCCGTGTGTGACGGATTTTTTTGTGTTCCTTTGTCATAACTTGTTATTGTTGTTGTTAGTTATCCTACTCAAACTCGCGGTTGACCGTGTATTCGTGAACACCTGTGATGAACCATAAATGGGGAGCAGATATTGCATGTCTTAAAGATTAGTCGTTGGAGAAGCTTATGGGAATGCGTAAGGATTTGGTGATCTACTTAGAAGTCTAGACCGTGTAGATGATTTAATCACTTATCTAGTTTACATTACGAGTTGTATTGAGATTTTAAAGTTGAAATTGGTTAGTCACATTGTAATGATTATGTAATCATTAAAGTTTTATTTAAATTACTTTAGTGAGTTGGACTTTGTTATACACTACCTCGGGAAGCCGAGATGGTAACAACCCTATTTATCTAGGAATGTTTAGCTAAAGGCTCTCAGGTAAATGGAGGTGTTACAACGTCATCCACTCGATCCGCTGGAAGCTCTGCTCGGTCCACTAGAAGTGTACTAAGTCTAGTTTAGATCTCACTTGGTCTAGTGTACAGTCATCATTTGCTTCCGAGTACACGTTGGTCCGTTCACGTGTCCCAAGGTGCTTTTGGGTCCCAAAATATCCGAGACCTAGTCAACTTAGGCCAAACCATTACCCGAGACCTAGTCAACCCCAATTTCTCATCCATTCTACTCGGGTGAAGCCAAGGACCCTATTTTTCCCTTAATAGATTATAAATATTTTGTTTACATTGCTATAATTTGTCTTAGTTGTTGGTAAAATTTCCGAATTTTATTCGATTGACTAATTAAACTTTGATTAAAACGAATTAAGTACAACTTCACTCCATCCTCATGGTTCCACCCCGATTATACTACTATAGTTGGGTAAATTACAAATTGTTTTTGGTGCGAGAATTGACGGCAAAATTCGGTCATCAATGACTCATACTATGCAAATGATGATGAAAGACACGCACATAAGTGTACACATTATCAAAATCGAGTAGCATTAACCTACCTTTTAGCAATCTCCATAAGCTACCCGAATCCGACTCGATTCCGTCTCATGAAATCGTCTCATCCTATACAAATTATATAATAACTAACAGCAAGCATTCTACACTATTATACAATACAAACCCCTTATTATTACTCATTAATTACCCTTATTATATATGCTAATTACTAATTAATTAACCCAAATAAAAAACCTTAAAAGTTAGGGTTCATAAGAAATAGAAAAGTGTAGATCTCAATTCTTACAAGGTGGAAGGAAGGAAGGGTATGATCCTTTAATACAAGTTTAAATCCCATTAGGAGGTGTTTGTGAGGGTTTTAGAGAGAAGGGAGATAATTTGGAGTAAAAAGGAAAAAAAATTAAATGATTTGGATAAGATCGATAGGATAAGGGGAATCACGAGTCACTTTAACCCGTCTGACATAGTGCACTCGGTCGAGTGCTGAGTTCACTCGGCCGAGTGACACTCACTCAGTCGAGTACAACCTGTACTCGGCCGAGTGGAACCTGCTCTACTCGGTCCACTACAGGTTCACTAGGGCAAGTCCAAGTCCTACTAGGTCTAGTGTACACTCACTAGGTCCATCAAACAATCCACTAGGTCCATTGTAGGGTCACTATTTACACCCGAGTGGCCTCTCACACACCTCAAGGTCTCTTATATGGGTCCCATAATATCCGGGTATTACATTATGTTTTGGATTGAGAGGGCTCCCGAGTATTATTCACGTTACTCATATCGGGTGTTCGATCAGTTATCTATTCAGCTATTTTTAATCCGTATTTTCGGGTGGTGTTCAGATTTACTTTATCAGGTCTACCAGCACGGCAACAAGGAGGGTTGCAATGGCGCATTGGAAAACAAAATTTCTGTAAAAATTTTGAGTATTCAGTTACTACCACTCAGGGGCGGCCAATGAGTTTCCGTGGCCCTGTTCAATATCGAAAAATGTGGCCTCAATGAATAAATAAATTTCAATTTCACGCAAAACCAATCTAAAATTGTTGTCTTATAAAAAAATACAATATAGAAAATAATTTTTTGTTCATAAACTACAAAAAAAAGATAAAGAAAATATTCTCCAACGATATTATTTATCTTTCTTGAATATATTTGACCGTCTTGCATTTTGAGAAGCAAACTCATTAATCATATCTTTGTATTCAATTTGCTCCAAAATCTCATTCTCGATTGCTATCAACGCCAAACCATTGAGCCTTTCTTGTGACATTGTAGACCGCAAATAAGATTTCAACAATTTTAATTTCGAAACACAGTCAGTCAAATATGACAAATAACAGTCTTCAATCTTCAAAAAGTTTAACCTAAAAGAAAAACATTCAACAAGTATTAACAACAACAATCAATTGAAATAGCAAATAGACAAACAAATTGAAAGGAAAAAAACTCAACAAAAACCCTAACTAATGAATACCAAAAAAAAGACACCGTAACAATTGAATATTAGAGATGATCGAAAATTTAATGATTGAAAACTATAGATGATCGATCATAATAAGATATTGTTTTAGCAGATCAAAATTTGAGTGATTGAAAAAATAGAGGTAGTCGATGAATTGATTTGTTTTAATGTGGAAGAGAAAAGAGTAAAATGTGGTTGTGTTTCCTGTGTTTGTCGTAGAAAAGTAGGGAGTCTTTTTTTTTTTTTTAAATTAGAAAATTAGGTAAGTTTGGGCCCTTTATTCAGTTGGGCCCCGGTACAATGAGCGGAATTGCTCTATATTTGGGCCGCCCATGCTACCACTGCTTGAAAATTTCATCCATACTCAATCTATAAGGTTGTTTATTAAGTCATTGTCGGCAAATGTCTTCCCTCCCCCTAAAATGACTCAATCCAAACACGACTCGAATAACTTGTTTATTAGTAACTCGACTGACCTTACTTTAATAACTCGATTGATTAGTTTAACAAAACATAAACGTAAAATGACCTTATGAGAGATACGCGACAACACGGTAAGTCAGCACTCTCTTTTAACAGACCCCAAAGGTCCCCGTGCAATAACCGCATACTGTTTATGCAGGGAGCCGAATTCGGGACCTCGCAATTCATGCCATTGCATGTTTTAAGGGTGACCCGCGCTCCACTGCACTCACAACACTTGGTTAAAAATGACCTTACTTTAATAACTCGATTTATTAATATTATTATAATAATTTCAAAGCACAACATATATATGTAATTTTACAATAAATTTGTGTGAGACGACATCATACTGTAAGACGGTCTATTTATTTATATAGATATTCCGTCTTACAGTGTGACACCGTTTTACTCTAAAATTTGGGTTAGTTATTTTAAAGATCCACTGGGCTCGTTTTAAAAGAGCCCAAACAATTAGTTTTAGTGGAGCCGATCAAAAGCCTTTATAAAAACCCCTCGTTTTGACTCACCAGTCACCTCTCTCTATCCTCACTTTCTGATTCCTCTCTTCCTCGCTTAACAAGTAGCAACCTCTGTTTTAATGGCAAAAATGGCAACTAACCTAACAATCAAACCCACCCTTGTCTTAAAATTCTATTTTCCAAGAACTACTTCACTTCCCACCCAAGCAATCTCCCTTCCTAACGACTCTACCCAACCCCATCTAACCATGAAAAATATAGCCGAAAAACACGAATTCGTCGAAAAGATTGAAGATATCTCTCAACACGCTGATTTCAACAAGAAGGCTCTTTCTCTCCCTTGTCTTGGTCTTATTTTTTTGTTTTTAGGAGCATCTTGTGTTGCTAGCATAATATGGAAGAAGGGATTTAAACTTTTTTTTAAACTCTTACCTTGTCTCGTGGATTCTCTAAAAATGTTTTTTCCAAAATCTCTGAAACTCGTGTTTACCATTGTCAAGTTTGTTGCTGATTTATTGGATAAGTTGTTTGAAGTTGGAGATGGGGTGGAGAAGAAGAATTAACTGGGTGAAGACTGAAGAACGAAGAGAAGGGAAGACAAGTGGAGGGTAGACAACTAGATATTATTATGGTTAAATAAGTGTCAATTTCTCTTTATTAAACTGCCGAATGAGATACACTTTTTGCTAAATTCTGGGCATTAGTATTAGGTAAGGATTGAGGAACTAGTTTTATTTTGCTAATGACAGTATTGCAGCTTATTATTCTAGGCATTTGTCTATTTCTCATAATTAAATTATAGGACTAGTCGAATGAGATGTTTTTTTACGTTAAATTCTGGGTGTTGTTATTATTATTATTATTGTAATGAACTAATTTAATTTTTTTTTGTTTTGCTAATTACGATTATGGAGTAGCTTATTATTGTTGTTTTATTATTTTTATGTTTTTTTGTTATTTTATTATTTTTTTGTTTTTTTCAAATTATTAAATATGTTGTTATTATGTGGTGTGGGTAATACTTAACCCGATCCATCTCAAACTTGTGACGGATATATCCGTTGTTATCCGTCACAAGGGAGACATAGTTATATTATGTCACAACTATTTCCAAATATGGAAATATGTACTTCACAAGGAAAGCGGATAATGGCAGCTGTACAACCTGACCGGCACAAGAATCACTCAGGGTAGTGGTAGTGCAAATCATCATCATTAGAATCAGAGAAGCTGGACCACAGTACAAATTTACAATGCCCACCAATATTGGTGGTGTAGTACTGCTAGGTGTTACTTGTTAGTATAACATTTTTGTCTTATTATTGCTGAGTCATGTGGTACTATCGTTGGAGTAAAAGATTGATCAACAATATTGAATGAAACCTGAGTTAATGTAAATATTCTAATATTATAACTAATTTTATTCTTTTGTCTTCATAATAATTACCATTTTGCAATATAAACAGTAAATAAGAACGTAAATTTTCATTTAAGACAGGTCAAATAATAACCTGATACGATTGCATAAACGGATTAAATTAACGAACAATGATAGTGGTGAGGATAACCAACAACTCACCAACTCACCAATTAATCATATTATAACCCATTTGTAGATAAGACAAACATCTTTGTTATTTCCTAAACATTTCATTTTAATTTTGTCTTATCCATACAAGTGGTTACTACTTAATCCTTTTGGAATCCCGATTGTAACATCTCATTTACATTGGTATGATTCGCACTGCTACAATCAATAATTCCTACGAGATTGTTATCCTCTACTTTGGCAACTCCGGTCTGATTGCTAAGCCGAGTTCGAAACCACCAAATTAGTGATTTTAGTTTGTAACTTCGTTCCAACCAAAGACCCGTGGTGTACGAACATTTGAAAGAAATTATTGAAGTTAGGACTGGATATCAATCGGAAATTTTGAAGTTTGGACTAGTAGATAATTTATATTGGAAGTTAACTACAAACGGAAAGTACTCGATAAAGAGTGCATATGATGTTGCTTTCTCAAAATTATGGGACAAATGGGCCGCTACTATGAATAAGTCTCGCATGGCTTCTTCTTCTGCGGATATTTGCAAAAACAAATTGTGGTATCTGCCTGTCCATAAGAAATGGAAGATTTTCTTATGGAAAATTTGTCAAATTTTTTACCTTGTGGTCAAGAAGCTATGTCAAAAAGTCTTAGCGAAAAAATAAGACAAAACATAATGTTACTACCTAGGCACTCTTCTATTCTCTTATCTACCCATCAAATTAGTGATCTTAGTTCGTGTTGGGAATTTACGCCTTGAATTTGTGTCGAAGATGGAAAGGCAAGAAAAGACGAGTTGAAGCAAAGGCGAAGAAAGATGGTGACGGGCTTCACGTGAGACACGCATGGATTCGACGCAGTCGTACACATTCTTGATTATAGCGTATTGTTTCATGGTGTTTCACGTTATTAAGTTGCTACTAGTTTTAAACCCGTGCAAAATTGCACGGGTATGTATTTGGGCCAGTATTAATGTTTTTGGATGTATATTTGTTTTTGCATTTCTAAAAACAACATATTTTAAAGTTTTTCGACTGTTAACTTATCTTGTTGTTATTATTAAAAAAAATTTACTAAAAAAATTTTAATCACTTGTAAATTAAATTAAAATTTATTTGTTTTTTTAGAGTAAAAAAAAATTGCTTTAAATGCTAGTTGAAGACTAAATTAACTTGGTTGCCTATCATTGTCACCTACCATTTTTCGGTGCTTGTGGTGATAGTTAAGTTGCCGAGTTTTATATTCCAAGTAAATACTCCGTCATGATTGATTTTTTAAACAAAAAATTTTTACCGTGTAGTTTTAAAAAATTGTGTTGTTATGTTGTTTTTTGCATGGTACAATAATATTAACCAAAATACATGAATATTTTATACTCCAAGTAAATACTCCGTCAAGAATTATTTTTTAAACAAAAATTATTGTACCATGTAGTTTTAAAAAGTTATGTATGTAATTCATTTGCGTTTTATGTTCTATCCCGTATATAAATGTAATTCCTTCTCGCAATTATGTAATTTTATTATTATTTAATTTTGTTTTAAAAATTATGTAATTTAATTTCATTTACTCCCATTTGTAATTCATTCTACGTATATGTTATTAATTTTATTTACACGGAATGTATAAAATTATTTCATAATATTAATTCATAGAATTTTTTCATAATATTATTTCATAGAATTTGTTGCAAGACGGAATTTATCGCATGTTTGAAAAGACGGAAATCTGAAGAAATAAATACATTGCACACTAACGGGTCCCACCATAACATCCAAAAAAAAAAAAAAAAAAAAAAAAAGAGGTTGCATTAATGACGTGTGGCAATTTGAGGAATGAGTATTGTCTTTTGTATTAATATAGATAAGATTGATTTCTTTGTCTTTGGGCGTTGACTTTAATTATGACTTTAATTAGTTTTCTAGCTTATTACGTGGGTTTGTCCTTCATTAATTAGTTTTAGGAAATTATTATATATTTCCTAATTGAGTCTTATTTCTTATTTAGTTTAGATATTTTATCTTAGATAGAATAAATATAGTGTAAATTGATAAATAGTACCAATATAATCACCCTTTTTCATAATAGTACCAACATAAAATTTAATTTGTAAACAGTACCAACTTATTTGCTCCGATCAATAAGTGGTACCAATTGACCTGTAACTGGTTTTTAAAATTGAATTTGAATTTTCTGTCAATATCTTTGTTTTTATTCTTATTCCACCCCTCCCTTTTTGCTATTAAATAACCCATCTCTTCCATTACTGCTTCATTCTCCCCTTGATGCGTGCATTTTATATAATCTTTTTAAGTCTTATTTGCACGCATTTCTATGCGATTCCCAGAGTTTTAGGTTACGAAATGCCCCGAATAGTCTACTTTTGTTTGTTTGGCTTTAATTGCAGGAATGGACCCGAAAGAAGCAGAATTGAGCCTTATACTGTCCCGTTAGCTCGTATTTAGGATATGGAAGAATTGGACCGGAAATACCTACCGTCTTGGGATGCGTGAAGTTGCCTTGGAAGCTAAATCATACATCTTAAGGTTGATTCAGTAGCAGTTGACTCGATCGAGAGGTTTTGCTGGACAATGTGCTCGATCGAGACCTTTTGGATGGTGAGAAGTCCTCGATCGAACCCCTGTTGTGATCGATCGAGAGATTTTGGTTGGGAGTTGTTCGATCGAGGAGTCTGAAAGTGCTCGATCGAACACTTTGCTATCTGACGAGGGATTTTTCTTGCGTGAAGTTATTTATTTTAATATCTTAAGTTACGTATTAGGTTAATAAAATATATTTCCTATATAAATGTTGGGCCCGGAATTATCTTGCCTGACCTGACAGAGGTCAGGCAATATTTAAAGCCAAGGCTCAAGCAAAGAATACCTGAAATCAAGCACTAAGAGCATATGGACATGCACCAAGCAGGGGAAAATACAAGATAGGCAATTACTAACCCTAGCCTGAAAGGAGACCACATCAGGCACAAGAAAAACGTTGTACAAGCTAAGCAGGCAACAACCAGGCCATTTAAGTATAGTCCCTACAAACAAGGAAGACTAATTCAAAAGGAGAAGATAGAGGAAAGAGTCAAAGACAACGGCTGAAATGCTGTTGTGGTTAATCAACTACCTCCGGGTAAATAGGGCACGAGTCCTATTTACCAGGAAACCTTAAACAGAAGGAAAATGGCGACTTTGGAAACTAATATAAATTGATGAGAAGATGAAAACAGAAGGGACATTGAAATACATTGACTATCACTCTCATTCTTGTATTCTTAAGCAATATATTTGCCTGTCACGCTTGATATATAAATACTCTGTCAGGCTATCTTAAATCATAGTAACAATCACTCCTGACTTGGTGCCCGTGGTTTTTTCCCTTATTCCAAGGGTTTTCCCACGTATAAAATCTTTGTGTCTTTACTTTTTACTTATTAATTTACTTACTAATACTAGTCAGGCAAGTTATTTGAGTTAGATCACCCCTCCTTAATTCCCCTGGCAGGACGTTTCTATTCAGTGAAATCCCTGCTAAAACAATTGGCGCCCACCGTGGGCATCTAGCTCAAAAATAATCAAAACCCATAACCAAATAACACAGAAACTTGAGAAATGACAGAAGATAGCATTGAACAACAACTGGCTGCCGCCCAACAACATTTGTTGGAAATGGAACAACTGAAACAGAAAATGGCCCAGGCTGAAGCATAAGTTGCAAAATTAAAAAAATCAGAATCCAGCCTAAAACTGAGTTTAGGAGAGAAAACTTCAGGATCAAAGTTGAAAGTTCAACCTGGCACACCATTCTCCTCAATCATCAGAAAAATTGATTTCTCTAACTTTGGCACTCCTACTCCACCAAAGTCCAAAGCTGGAGAAGAAACAGACTAAGAGGAAATCCCAAATGAGTAAACCCCACCAGATCAAACCAACATAGCAATCATGATGGCTATGCTCCAGGAAATCCAAAAACTCCATGAAAGATTTGAAAAGATTCCTGGAGTCCCCACCCCAATTGAGGAAGCAAATCCAGAAAGCTATGCTGATTCACCCTTTTATGGATGAAATAGCAAGAATAGACCTACCAAAGAAATTTGTGGTTCCCTCAATGAGAATCTATAATAGGACCACAGATCCACAAAATCATGTAGCCTATTACAAGCAAAGGATGTTGGCAGCATCTATTCCCAGTGAACTACGATAAGTATGCATATGCAAGGGATTTGGGACAACCCTGAATGGGCCCGCCCTGCAATGGTACATAAACCTGCCAAACGGAAGTATTAAGTCCTTTGCTGACCTGGTCAACTCCTTCAACCATCAGTTTGCCAGCAGTAGGGAACTAGAGAAGAGATCCAGTGACTTATACAGAATCAAGCAAAAGCCTGGTTAATCAATTGAATCCTACATGATAAGATTCAACAAGGAAAAGGTGTCACTCCCCAGATGTGATGTTGGAACAGCCGTGAAAGCTTTCAGGCAAGGGCTACCTCTGGATAGTGACTTCTACGATACAATGACCATGAAGCCCTGTCATACCTTTGAAGATGTCCAGGCATTAGCCATAGGCTATATTCGGCTGGAAGAAGATAAAGGCTACAAGGAAGACAACACTGACAACAATTCAGGATATGACAAGGTGAACAGCAAAAGTTCCAACCACAGAGGGTGCAGTTCCAGGCCATCCCTTTACACAAGACCTGATAGATCTGAAGTCAAATACACACATGAATAACGAGGCAACTCCTTTATTTACCCCCTATCCAAGAATATAACTTCTCTGTTGACATTGCCGGACTAATCAAGAGACTTGACAATATGGGAGACATTGTCAAATGGCCAAAGAAGTCAGATAACCCCAACTCAAGGAAGGATACTACAAGATGGTGTGAATTCCACATGGATATAGGACACACAACAGAAGAATATCTGGGATTGTGCAGGCAAGTGGCCTACCTGCTAAAGAAGGGATATCTAAAAGACCTGATGCCAACAAAGAACAGGGAAGATGATGGAACAAGAAAGAACCCAGAAAGGCAACAACGTGACCTACCCCCAACACCACCCATCTATGAGGTCAAATTTATCAATGGAGGATCTGAAATTTGTGGCCTGACCAGTTTAGCTGCAAAGAAAATTGCCAGGGAGTCAAAAATGAAATCTCCTTTTAAACCTAGAAATTTACCTCAAATTACTTTTGACGACACTGATATGTAGGGTATTCCTAATCTATACCATGATAGCCTGGTTATCACCATGCAAATAGGAACTGCACGTGTCCTGAGAATCCTGGTAGATGGAGGCAGCTCAATGAACCTGATCATGCTTGATGTCCTTAAAGCAATGAAGATTGATGGAAGTCAAATCATAAAGAAGTCTAATGTCCTGGTAGGATTTAGTTGAGAAACAAGGAATACACTGGGAGAAATACACTTGCCCACATATGTGTAAGGAGTCTCTTGATATGAAAGATTCGGAGTCCTGGACTTCCTGTCATCCTACAACGCCATCCTAGGAAGACCATGGATCCACAATGTGAGGGCCATACCCTCCACCTACCAATGCATCAAGATACAAACAGAATGGGGAGTAGAAACCATAAAAAGTGAACAAAAATCTGCCCAGGAATGTTATACTGAGTTATTAAAACCCTCCAAGGCAGGTAAGTCTCTCGCCTAGCAATTACAGTACCCTGTCAGGACAACTTAAGTGGCAGAAACCAAAATGGAGACAGATCAAATAATTTAGACCCTGAGTATCCTGACAGGCATGTACTGATAGGATCTAATGTCCCTGATGTGGACGCGGGCCCACAGGGCGCTTGGGAGAACACGCGTTTGCATTTGTGGAGTCGCCACCATTTTATTGTGGAAAATTGGAAACCGTTCGAATACCTCGTGTCATGTCAAGACACAAAGTAGTGACATGAACACCAAGAACTCGTTACCCTTAGCATTCTATGTCCAGAATGACTCTTGTGGATGCCAATGAACACGGATGTTCACAGAGATCTGGAGTAAGGGGTGAGGGTACGTATTAGGAAGCTCTTTTTATCGAACACCTAATCCCGCCCGCCTCGATAGCGGCCTCTACTAATGATTAGGGAAATTATTCATACTCGATATATTGTCGATTATATGCATGCAATGCAACATCCATTAGATTAATCCGAGCATGTGATAATTAGACTAAGTCGGTTAACACGTAGTTTAAGCATACAATTGGGTCAAAGTTGGAGATTTAAGTTCAATTACATGTGAAGGCATACAATACAATACAAGAAACATAATAAATACAATAACGAAAATAAATTACAATAATTACATCGGATTAATTGATTTATGTCGAAAATACTTTTAAAACGGATAATTTGAGAAAGAATAAATAAACAAATTAACGAACAGAAATTAAGGTGACAATATGATTAGTAGTTAATTAGATACGTAATTAATAAACTAGGTCAAAGCAACACGGGAGTTCAGGGAGAGAAATCAACCAGGAACAGGCGCAGCAGAGCTGCGTCCCTTGGAAGAGGCGCAACAATTGCTGCATCCGTTCCTTGGCTCAGTTCTGGCTGTGAAGCCGGAATTGCAAGTCGTTAATATTCGTTGGTGATTTTAATGCTTGATTAATAATATTTGACTCGGTTGAAAGTGATTAGCAGGTTATTTACATGTGATTAAGGGTCATGAAAGCGATAAACATGGATAAAAACTAATTAGGACGAATATTTACAAGATTAATAAGATTAATTAACAAATTAATAAACTAATTAGATTAAACAAGTTATGAATGATGAATTAATGATGGATATGGTAAATAACAGGTGGGAATATATCAATGACGAATTCCAGAGACCCAATATTGATGAATCGAACCTCTAAAAACCCGAATTTGATTTTAATGACGAAAACCCGAAAATATTAGTTTATAAGGGATTTAAGTCGGGATTTAAAAGATGAATTAATTACTAATGATTAATGATTTACATGTCAAATTTTATTATGTTCAGATTGTTACATTAAAGAAGCAAAGAACAAACGAAAACAAAAGAAAAACGAACAAATTGACAAAAGACGAAGGAAGAAGAAAGGAAGCAGGAACTGCGGCAGCCTCACGAAGAGGCGCAGCAGGTACTGCGTCCCTTCGAAGAGGCGCAGCAGTTGCTGCGTCCTTTCTCGACGGTCATCTTCTGGTAATTCGTAAAAAGGGATTTAAAGCATGGTTTTAGAAATCGGTTTTAACAATACTTTCGACATAAATCTTACAATATGATTATAATAAATAAAGAACAATAATAAAATAGGGATTATACACCCTCAGACTTACATGTTTGACGAAACGAAATGAACTAAGTTAACGTTTAGTGAATGCTCGACTCGAATGTAGACGAAAGTGCCCTCGTAAGAGGAAATTAAACAGATTGATTAAGTTGATTATGGTGGAGTTGGTCAAATTGGTCGGTCATGCAAAGCGAGGCTGGTACTCAGAAGGATCCGAGCTTACGTGGTCGAAAGTTCAAGCACGTTGACGCCAAAAAGTAAGAACGTGGTCTAGAATGCAAAGGGAGAAGAGAAGGGCGGACACTCGCGTGAGAAATATGTGAGACCGAAGGTCTCCATTTATACTAATCACGTGGAGGAAATAGGGTTTTCGGAGAAACTTTGGAAGTGAATCTCGAAAAGATATGAAAAGATACGAAAAAATACGCAGAAAAGAACTTGGGAAGAGGCGCAGCAGGAACTGCGTCTCTTGGAAGAGGCGCGGCACCTGCTGCGTCCTTTCCCAAGTGGTTTCCTCCTGCGGAAGAAAGATTTCCGTGTTTTGGTTATGGAATAACGGATTAATCTTGTTTTCCTTAATTTTTTGTGTGAATATTACGGGAAATATTTGCCAAAGATTAAAAGATTTATAAAACATGGAATAGAAATATCCGGAACATTCCAGAACATTCTGACTCAGTTTTGTAAAATGAAGACGGTTTTATGACTCGGACTCCAAATGTACTCTAAGTACTGCCAAAACGACCGTATCGGCGTGTAGATGACAATTAAGAGGTAGACACAAGTGTTTGAGCGATCACTTAATGATAAACTTACGAACTGTCACAAATCGTTCCGTGTACCAAACATGCGGCCCAATCATCACCGGGTGGTTTGCGGGAGGTGCAGAAATAAGGTTTCTACAGAGCCCCCACTTTGACTGAGGCTTGGACAAGGCGAAAGTCAAAGTATAGCCATCAGGTCAATCGAAGATTACAACCTGACGACTATGGCGACGCGAGGCGGCTCAAGGGTTCTGAGACAAGGACCTGTCGTCGGGAACATTTTAGAGTCTGTCGACTATCGGTGGGTCGTTTAAAGTGCATTAGACTACGTAAGGAGGCTCGCCAGCCATAAGAAGAGACCATACCTGAAATTCCTTGAAACTCTAGGGAAAACAAAACGCGATATTAGGAGAAGACATCAGGACACAGTTTGGAACTGCTGGGAGAAATCTGCTTGTGTTCGGCTTCAAACAAACTTTGGAAGAGCTTGGGGTCGATGTTGATCTCCATGTCTCGAGAGGGAATGACTGTCGGTCGTGAACTCTTCCTGGGGGAACATAATTGGGAACTGATCTCCATGTCTTGAGAGGGAATGTTTATCCGTGTACTCTCGCTGGGGGAACAGAATAAAGGTGTGTCGAAACACCTGTCAAAGAAGGAACGCTCATTGTGACAAGCTAGGTCTTGGATAAAAATGATAATATATGGCAGTCTGCAGTTGGCTAAAAAAATGCGGATCCGGGCGAAGAATATACGTCAAATGGATCAAATATGCGATATGACATCAAGGAGAGGCGCACCAAAGATGGGCCCACAAAATAACCAACTCATAACGAATTTTTGAAAATTCGTATGAAGGGAGGCTGAGGAAGAGGCGCAGCAAGAGCTACGTCCCTTAGAAGAGGCGCAGCACTTGCTGCGTCTATTCCCGGGCGTGTCTTTCCTGCGTGAAAACCCGATGAAACAGAGGGTTTATGTCATTTATTTCGAAACACAAATTCTCAATTTCTCTCTCAAATTCCAACCATTTCCATCAAAATTTGATCCAAAATCTTGCATTTGCCATGACTAATCGAGGTATGTGTATCAATCTTGCATTTATCTTCCGTATTTGATCAAATGAGATCGACAAAATTAGGGTTTTCGACCCTAATTAGTCGAAAATTTGGGGCTTTTCCCCCAAATGACTTTGCCTTGCAAAATTGTCTTTGTAAACGGCTAATTGGTAATATAAGGATCATAACCATGTATATATTTTGAATTTTCATTGAGTTTTGAGCATTTGAGTGAAATTGAGACGGTTTCACAGCTAAACCGTAAATCGCTTCGAAAATAGCCTTAAGATTGCCCATTTGTGACGAAACTTGATATTTGGAATCCTTGTATGATGGGTAAACTTCTTACCATCTCGGAATTTCGGTTTGTGACGGCTTTTTCAGGACACGTTCTAGGGCATAATCGCCGTTCTAACGAAATGCTGTCGAAATTCCGACTCGAACCCATGACTAGGCTTCAACTTAGGCTTGACTTGACCCAAATTACCACATGATCGGACGGGTTTGTGGGAAATTTGCCAAAGATGGCGAGAAAAGAGCGATTTTGGAGCTCCGAAAACTCGAAAATCCTCTAATCAAGGCTTGTCGTCACTTGACGCGGCCTAAATTTACTTTAATTTTGCAGGCGACGAGGCTTCTACATCCGAGAGGGATCCCATGGATATGGACACTACTATCGACCCTTCTCAGGTGCTTGAGGAGGCGTTGGAGGAGGCTTTCACCGCCGCGGTGATGCCTGCTGAGGACGAGGTCCTAGAGGAGGAGGTTGTTGAGGAGGAGGAGGCCCCGAGACGGGCCAATGTTGGACGGGGTGGTCGCCAGTTGAGGGGAGCACCTGCGTGGGCTGAGACCTGGGACAGTAGGCACCTACTTTGGGCTGCGGAGGGTCAACTGTCCTACAGGACGGTGAAGAGCTTGGTAAATCGAATTCATCACTCTTCATTCATCTTGTTTCATTTCTATTTTCCATTCCTTTTCTTCTCCATCTGAGCTAAAGATAGCTTTTGTTTAAAATCAACATAGGAGGCCGGGAACATCAAATCGTTCTCGAGCTATACGACGGCGATGGGGTGCTACGAGAAGCTGTCGGCTGAGGAGCGAGCCATGATCGAGCGGGGAGCGTTCGGCGCCTCGGTGCAGGCTGGGAGGGATATTGCGAGGAGGAACCTTCGGGCTAACCTCAGTCTCGTCCGAGCTTTATTGGATCGGTTTTGGGACACGACCTCAACGTTTCACATACCTTTTGGTGAGGTGGGGGTCACGTTGGAGGACTACGACATGATTTCTGGTCTGCCGTGTGGGACTGAGGTGGTGGAGTGGCCGGAAACAGCCATGAGGGTTGAATCGGCGGAGGCTAGGAGGCTGATCGGCTGGAACTTGGCGCCGAAGGCGGCTGCGGTACCTAGCTCGGTGCCTAGTTCCTACGTTCGAGACTACTTTGCGGGGAAGACCCCGGGGTTGGTGGTGATCGAGAGGAGGGAGACAGCTCCTCCTCCCTACACTACAGAGCAGAGAGTCCGCTTGTGGCTCTGGTGGTTCTTGTCTTTGATCTACCTCGGAGACAAGGGAGAAAGGCTTTCGACGAAGCTTCTTCCCTTTCTTTCTGACCTGAGCTCCCTAGGCTGTTGGGACTGGGTCACTGCTGGTTTTGCGGTCCTCATCCGCTTCATGAGGGCCATGGTTCGTCCGGAGTTGATGGAGAAGGGGACTTCTTCTGCTGCTGTCGGCCCTAGACTGCTGTTGGAGGTACGATTCTTCACTTCTTTTCATGAAAGATCATTTCCTTATCTTATCGAATCACGAAAGATCGTTGTTGATTATCTCGTTTTGTAGGCGTGGGTGTACTCCTACTTCCCGGGCCTCGCGACCAAGAGGACGGAGCCGGTGGAGAAGGCATATCCCGTTGTGAGGGATTGGGTGATGTGTTGCACGAGGAGTCGGCGTTCCTTCCACTACGTCTGTCGGCGGGGGGTGAACGCTCTTCAGCTGGACGACGTGAGTATTTCACCTTACATTTGTTTGCTTCTTTTTCTTTACTTTTAGAACTGATCATAAGAATGACCCTTCGTTTGATTTTCTAGTGGGTGCCCAGGCCTTGGGAGGAGTATGCTGGCTCTCCTCCTTTCGTGGCTGAGGTCCTTCGACCTAGGAGCTCGAGCCGACTGCTGCTGAGGACGTTGATGGGTCATGTGTGGTACTTGGGTGAGCGCTTGGCTCGTCAGTGCTCTCGGGACGTCTTGACGGTTCCCATCGATCCTCCTCGGACGATGTTTAGGGAGCCTTCTGAGGCCGAGAGGGAGGCGACCTGGGGTGGCGTCGGTGGCGACGCCCTCCTTCTTCCTGGTGAGGACTACTCAGCGTTCCTCTACGGGAGGTTGGCGTACTGGCCGGTTGTGTTAAGTGATTTATCCTCTTTCATTTTCAATTATTTGAGAATACGATGAATGATCATCGGTTAACGAAAATCACCTGATCTTGCAGGAGGTCGAGGTGGCGGACATCGAGCCCCCAGACTCCCAGAGTACCCCGAGACCCTTGAGTACACCGACACGACGGGGATGACGACGATCTCCGAGCTACGTGACTTTGACGTGGCGGTGAGAGATGCTGGCTTGGACGAGTGGCAGCATCTGATTCGGAGGGTGAGTCCTCTAATTTATATGATTTTGTGTAAGAACACATTTGCTCGAGTTTGTCCAATCGCTAAGAATCTTCCTTTTGAAATGCAGGTTGCGCCATCCCGGTTTGTGGCTTTATGGAGGGTAGCCAACCGGCTGTGGGCTACTGCCGTCGAGGCACTTGCTGGTGGCCGAGGACGTCAGTTATGAACCTTCCGTTTACTTCATTTTCGAATTTTCTAATCTTCCTTTATGTTTGAAATGATTGACGAGAGCCAGTTTTTGTTGTTTGCAGAGGGAGCGCGAGCTGGAGCGAGAGCTTGCCCAGTCCCGAGAGGAGACAGCTCGCCTGTTGAGGGAGCTCGAGGTCCGTGACGCCGAGGTTGTTGCTCTCGAGGCGAGAGTTGCTGAGCTATCTAGACGGCGACCAGCAGTAGCTTCCGTGTTGCTTCTTCTTTTTTGGCTGTATTTTTGTACATTTATACACTTTAGGACCCACTTTTGGACATTTGGATCTTGTTTTGGGGCTCGAGCCCTCAGTCTGGTGTACATATCCCCTTTTGGTTGTATATATGATGGCCTGAGTGCCTTTGCTGCTGGGTTGCTTTGTTTGTACCTGCAGGTTAGCTTTGAACATGTTTGGTAGATGACGGTTTACGCCGTCATGCTGCCGAAATTTACACAGAAATCACATAGAACATATATTTGTACATATCGCCTAAAGTAGCGCAAAACAATGACTCGAAAATGCAAAAATTTGGTCGAAAATGAAAATGCAAAAATTTGGTCGGAAATGACCGGACGGTAGGGAGGGTTACCCTCTAAAAAAAGAAAAAATAAAACCATATAAGTTTGAAATGTGATGTGGAAGGAGAATGAAATGATTCCCCAAAAAAGAAAATTAAAAAAGAAATGTATAAGTTTGAAAAAATGATTGAATTAAATTAAATACAAAAATGTATAGAGTTGAAAAATGAATAAATTAAATTAAATTGGTGAAATGATTCCCCAAAAAAGAAAAAAAAAAAGAAATGTATAAGTGTGCTAAAATGACGAAAATGTCGGTATCGTCTCGAAATGCGTGTCCGCGAAATTAGGAAACACGAAATATGGCAACCTGACGCATTTACCAAAATAATAACCCGTATGAATAGGAAATTATTCGTTGAGGAATTTAGGAAAGATCCAACGCGGAAAATCACAGAAAGAGTACCGAGGAAGAGGCGTAGCAGGAGCTGCGTCCTTTCGAAGAGGCGCAGCACCTGCTGCGCCTGTTCCCCAGTGCGTCCGTCCTGACGGATTTTAGGAAACAGCTTTTAGTATATATAGAGACGTCGAGGGAGGTTTTATTCACATAATTCTTCCGTATTTCTTCGTCTTATTACATAAAGCTCTCAAAATAGGCATACATCATGAATGCTCTTGAAATTCGTCTAAGAGAGTGGACAAACGAGTTCTCTAATGTGGAGAAACATGACATGGGTGCTTATAATTTTGGATCGCTTTTGAGCTTGATGTTGATCAAGGTAGTCAAAACGTTCCTAGATGCTTGTCTTGATTATTGGGACCCGAATTATCACGTATTTGCCTTCCCTGGAGGCGATATTTGCCCATTTCCTGAGAAAATTGCTGCGATTGGTGGTTGGGACCCGGAACATTTGTCTGCTATTCCCTCCACTTCTCAAGGGTATAAGAACAAGTTTAGAGACTTGCTTGGATTGGCCAGAGTTGATGTTGACCGTCTTGTTACTTCTAAAGGAGTGCGAATGTTGGATTTCATCGATCGCTTCATCAATAGGGCTGATCCTACTGTCTCTTATGTTGCGAGGCGAAGGGCATTCGGATTTTGCCTATTACACGTGTATGTCCTTCAAGGGCATGTTGATGAGGACATGAGGGGCGACCCTCCTCTTTTGAGCTTGACTGAGCAAATGGAGCTGCGCAGGAGCCCAGCTTGTATGTGTTTAGGAGAGATCCTATTGGGCTTGGATAACAGGAAAGCTAATCGCGACCTTCCTTACTTGGGAAGTCCCATTATTTTGAAAGTAAAAAGAACTCTTTCTCTTTTTTCTCTTTTTTCGGTTTTTTTTGTTTCCGTTTTTTTTTTGTTTCTAATACCCGCTTTTGGTAGGTCTGGCTTATGGAGCGTCTTCGATTGATCGAGCCCCCAGTTAATGTTCCTGCTTATCATGCTCGCTCAATTGCAATGAGGACCAGGCTCTACATGGTGGACTTTACTCGAGTTTTCAATTACTGGGAAAACAAATTGAAGATTGAAGACGACACCTTAATTAGATGGATCGTTCCATGGTGGCATCTCAAATCTGTCACTGGAGTATCTTCTTTGGATCCTACCCGATCTGTTCGCATTCCCGGTCTGGAGTTTATGATATGCATTTTCCTGGAGAGGTTGATGAGGCAGGTTGGATTGAAGTAGATGATTCCGAAGCTTGACACGGTCCCGCAGACTGCCGTGGCGCTTACTACTGAGAGTCGAATAGAATGGGCCATCAAATGGGCTCAGCGGAACATTTGGGTTCTTGAATTCTTCTATTAGTGCTCTATGGGTGTCAGACTCCTATCTGCGGTGGAGGAAAGCTGCTACTCCGGAGGAGCGCGAGAGATTGAGGAAACGTGAACTTGTCGACTACAAGGTTCGTGAGGTGGAAAAGGAGAAGGAGAAGCATCTGACTGAGGGAGAGGAAGAAGCCGGGTTTGGAGTTTTTCATCCTTCGAAGAAACCGAAGACTTCTCCTGCCGTCGAGATAGTGGTTGACAAGAATGGCAAAGCAAGACCACGAGAGAGACCATTGGTGATTAGGTCCGAAGTGGCGCAAGAGCGTCCGACTCGAGGTCGGGACAAGAAGTATGAT
This sequence comes from Silene latifolia, assembly GCF_048544455.1. NCBI lineage: Eukaryota > Viridiplantae > Streptophyta > Magnoliopsida > Caryophyllales > Caryophyllaceae > Silene > Silene latifolia. The sequence continues at coordinate 12,020,326 of NC_133534.1, forward strand.
AGAAATGACAAAGGCAAAGGGAAGATAGAAGAGTAGCCTAAGTCTTTATTATTATTATTGTAATAAGAAGGTGGGGTTGAATCCTAGCCTATTTATTTTTTATTATGATTTTATTATGTAACATACTATTATTAGAAATGAAATAAAAAGGTTAATTGGTTATGAAACCGTTATGATTTTCTTTTCATTATTCTTGTTGAATTTCAAATGCATTCGCAAATGTCCTTCTATTTACATTTAAAATGATTAAATAGGTTGTATCCCGTAAAGGATTGCCTACGTATTCATTAAAAAATGAAATCAAACCCTTGCGCGTAGTTCGAGTAAATGTAAAAGAATAATTGTTCTAAGCAAGAGCTTGTAATGAACTTAGAAAATAAGCATGAGCTTTACTTACTCCGAAAATGCAACTTAGTTTATTTGATGATATGAGAATGACAAATTGTCAAAGTGCAAGAGCAAGATGACATTAGCTTGATTCAGCTTGGCCAGGGGCCATTTATTTCGTGCTATAAGAGCGACATGTGAGGTTACGCGAGGCTCATTTTTGCTCCTATTCTAGGCATAGTAACGTTTTAATTGGTCAAGGTTTGTTGGGTTGGCAAATTTGTTCCCGTCTAAGTCTGTGATCGTAACCGCACCCCCTGGTAGTATGGACTTGACTAGGAATGGCCTGGCCCAATTGGGTTTGAATTTTCCTCGTGCATCGACAGGTAGAAGAGCCCTAATTGATTTAAGGACCAAGTCTCCTTCCTTAATGTTCCTTGGCTTAACCCTTTTGTTGAAGGCTCGTTTGATACATGCCTGATATGTTTGCACATTATGTAATGCACGTAACCTTCGTTCATCCAGGAGGATGAGTTCTTCATATCTATCCATCTTCCACTCGGCTTCTGGGATTTGACTTTCGAGTAAAATACGCAAGGATGGTATTTCTAGCTCGACTGGTTGTACGACTTCCATGCCGTAGGTCAAATAGAAAGGAGTAGCCCCAGTGGACGTCCTAACGGATGTACGGTATCCCCATAAAGCGAAGGGTATCTTGCTTGGCCAATCTCTATAGTTGTCAATCATTTTCTTTAGAATCATGACAACGTTTTTGTTTGCTGCTTCTACTGCGCCATTGGTTTGTGGTCTATATGGCGAGGAGTGGTGATGCTTGATTTTGTACTTGGCTAGCAATTGTTCAATCTCAGCTTGGAAATGTGATCCATTGTCACTGATGATCTCATGTGGGCAACCATATCGACAGATAATGTTGGTTTGTATGAACTTTGCCACGTTCTTGGCTGTAAGACTAGTGTAGGAAGCCGCTTCTACCCACTTGGTGAAATAGTCGATTGCTACTAGGATGAAACAGTGACCTCCTGTTCCGGCTGGAGTGATCTTGCCGATGATGTCAATTCCCCAAGCAGAAAATGGCCAGGGAGATGTCATGGTGTAGAGCAATGAAGGAGGGACATGTTGCACATTCCCGAAGATTTGGCAATTATGGCAATGTCTTACATATTTGATGCAATCAGATTCCATCGTGGTCCAATAATACCCTAAGCGTGTGATTTTCTTAGCCATCATGGGTCCGCTCATGTGAGGGCCACATTCTCCATCATGGACTTCTTCCATCACTTTCCCTGCCTGTGAATGATCAAGACAACGTAGGATTACACCAAGAGGTGTTCTTTTGTATAGCTCTCCTTGCATGAGAACGTATTGGGAAGCTAGCAAGCGGATAGCGCGTTGTCCCCTTTTGTCCATTTCCGGTGGGTATGTGCCATTGAGTTTGAAGTTTAGGATTGTTTGGAACCAAGGTTCCTCCGTAATTTCCTCTTCATCGGTGATTTGGTGCACATAAGCTGGCTCTGATCGTCGTTCGATGCATAAAGGCATTTCTACCATGTTATCCGGCATATTAATCAAAGATGCGAGTTTTGTAAGAGCATCTACAAATTGATTTTCTTCCCGAGGTAGATGTAAGTAGGTCACTTGATCGAAGAATTGGGCTACTTGGTCTATTCTGGCTTGATAAGGTGCCAAGCTTTCGCTTCGGATTTCACAAGATCCCGTAATTTGATTGATAATCAAAGAGGAATCCCCATGTACTCGAAGATTCTTGATGCCTAAACTTACTGCCGCTTGCAATCCAATGAGACATGCTTCGTATTCTGCAGTGTTATTTGTCACCTCGAAGTCGAGTTTGACAGAGATTGGTGTATGCTCGCCTTCAGGAGAAATGAGCAACACTCCTATTCCAAATCCTCTTAATTTCGATGCTCCATCAAAATAGAGATCCCAGGAGTCTACATCCGTTTGGAGTATATCCTCATCCGGAAATGACCAGGTGTCTATCGTTTGTGTATCATTGATGGGATTTTCTGCGAAGAATTCGGCAACGGCGCGCCCCTTTATGACTTTCAGAGGCACATACTTGAGATCGAACTCTGAGAGCATCAAAGTCCATCTTGCTAAACGTCCGTTGAGGACGGGTTTCTCGAAGAGGTATTTGACATGATCCATTTTGGAGAATATTTTGACGGAGTAGCTAAGCATGTAATGACGTAGCTTCTTCGTTGCCCACACAAGAGTGAGGCATGTCTTCTCGAGTGGCGTGTATTTGCACTCGTACTCCAAGAACTTCTTACTAAGGTAGTAGATAGCCATTTCTTCTTTTCCTACGGTTTGAGCTAGCATGGCGCCCATGGCCGTTTCAGTTACCGTGAGATATAAACAAAGAGGTTGATCTTGTTGAGGTGGCATGAGCACTGGCGGTTTGGCTAGTATTTCCTTGATTCGGTTGAAATCCTTTTGACAGTCATCATCCCACATAGTGTGATCTGTTTTCTTTAACTTCTTGAAGATAGGTTCGCAGATCATGGTGAGCTTCGATATGAATCGACTTATGTATTGTACCTTGCCTAGGAATCCCCTAACTTCTTTCTCTTTTTGAGGTTGCGGCATTTCGATTAGAGCTTTGATCTTTGAAGGGTCTATTTCTTTTCCTCGTTGGCTAACAACATATCCCAGGAGTTTGCCAGATGTCACTCCGAATGCGCATTTCTAAGGATTGATGTAATACCCCGTATTTTAATTATATTTTATAAATTATATTGATTAGTTATATTTAATAATTATAATAATTGCGGATTATGCTGTTAGATGGAAATAATTAATAAAAATAATAGAACAATGAGTCGGGATGACAATTGAGAAATAACAAAATACGATAATTTATAGAATAATAATACTCGATAATTATGTTATAATTATAATAGTAATACTAGTAATACTAATAATAATAATATAAGTGTATAATATTAATATTATGGTAAATTACATATTTCCTAATTAATTTCTTATAAGCTTAAACCTACCTATATAAATAGTTGAAACCATACACCATATTATTCATAATAAATCTAAAGAATTCACAAAGGGGAGAGAATTGGGATCGATATTGGATATTCACGAGACTACTTCGCTAATTAACTCAAGGTAAGACCGTCTCATGTATACTCTTTGCTATGCTATAACTCGTAAATTAGACCATCGTAGGATGAACCGTGACCATAGTTGTGACCGTGGATCACGAGAGACCACTGTTGACCTTATTTGACCACCTTTGACCGATGGTAGAGGGTTGTTTCAGGTGGGTTTTCGTGGGTGGTTTTATGGTGGTTGAATTCGAATAAAGCACAAATTAACCCCTACTGTGACTCGACTTAGACTCGAATCAGTTATGGTTGTACTCGTGGTGGTAGGACGAGTCTAATGGTGGCTATAGGGTGGTCGGGAGTGGTGGTTTGCGTAGGTAGTGGCCGCAGTTGAGCGTAGACAGAGGAAAATAGGGGAAGGATGTCACCATCTTAAGACGGAAACCGTGGCCGTATTGGTGGCTGTACCGGGGAAAGGGGACCACCCCTGGAGTCACCGTGGGATAGAGGTGTCAACGGTAGTGTCCAGAGGTGGTAGTGGTGGCTGTGGTGATGTTGGCGAGGTGCTTTGTATGCGGTGGTTGTTGTTGTCGGGTTTTCGGTAAATTGGTAAAGGTTGTGGTGATCGTCGCTAGGGCTCGGATTTTGGGACATGTGTGTTGGTCACGGTGGGGGATGAGGTGGTGGTGTGCCGTGGGTTGTTTAGGGTGTTGGTGATGGGTTTTTACACGGGTTAAGTGGGGGTGGTGTAACACGGTTTTCAACTATTTTATTAGGTGACGGAGTTGTGAGAGGCTTTGTTAATTGGATTGGTATTATTCGAATTGCGTAATTGGAGTATTTGCTTGCCAGGTCGGATAACTACTCAACTCGTTTTCTTTTGTGGGATTGAATGGATGCGTAAATTACTATTGTTTTATTGGATTGGATTATTCGTATTGGCATACTATTTTATTGCATCTGATTTCAAAGAAAGGGGTAGATGTGGATCCGGCAAAGATTGAGGCAGTTACCAAGTAGGAAGCACCAAAGAATGTAGCTGAGATCAGGAGTTTCTTGGGTTTAGCAGGATATTATCGACGGTTCGTGAAAGATTTCTCCAAGATTGCTAGACCTATGATAGCTTTGATAAGGAAAGAGAACAGGTTTCGCTGGGATGAAAGTTGTGAGACGACGTTCCAAACATTAAAGGAGCGTTTAACCACAGCTCTAATCTTAGCATTGCCTGAAGGGAGTGAGAACTTTGAGGTGTATACGAATGCTTCAAATAATGGGTTGGGTTGTGATACGTGCCTAGTGTACGGTCTTTTTGGCCTATTTCAGCACGTATTTCCATGCATTTATATACTGTTTTTATAGTATTTTGCCCCGAATTGGCTACTTTGTTGTATTTTGTCCTTTTTGTAGGGATAATCGCGAAAGTAGCGGAACCACGCTCTTTTCTGCCCTTTTGCATGCATTTAGAGGAGACAGGACCATTCCAGAGTGAGATGTTGTACTTGAAGAGTCGTTGCACGCTTTACGAGGCATTTTGGTGAAGACGTGAGCTGAATTGAAGACCCAAGTGGTCTATCGAGTTGACTGGTGGTCTATCGAGCTGTTTATGGGACGATCGAGAGGTCCCAAGCTTTCAAGACTCGATCGAGTTGTTCCTCACTCGATCGAGTACGCTGCCCTTGTTCAAGTCCTCGATCGAGAACCATGCTGGTCGATCGAGGAGTTCCCCTGAGCTGATGGTCGATCGAGTAGTCTAATCTACTCGATCGAGAGACTTTTTGACGCTGTGGGCTTTAATTAGCCGTGTTTGGTTTATTCCGCAATAAACACTTAGACTTTTCCTATTTAACCAAGTATTACTAGGTTAATTAGGATATCTCCTTTTTGATCTGGAATTAACTTTTACTCTTAGACTATCTTTTTCACTAGCACTAAAAACCTACTGTTACTTTTACGTTGCTTCGCCTTGGGATTATTGCACTCGGATTTCGTCGTTCTTTACGCCGGATTGCTCAGATTGTAATCTCCTCCTTTTCTTAATAATAATTAACCTTCATTTATTGTTTCAATTCTTGTTATTGCTCTTATTTCCCTTGCCCTAATTTGTTAATCATTGCTTTTTATTATTATATCATCATGTCTCATTCTTTGGAATCTTATGTCTTTGTTAGATTAGTTATGAATATGAGTAGCTAAACCCCCTCATGTTGGGATTAGGGGATCTGCGGTAGGATAATGACGACGTAGTGAATGAATTAGACGAATTGACTAAGAGACTCTGTCACTATAGCAATATAACTGTAATCACCGACCTAGTTGAGTGCACGCTTCTATGTCACCCATTAAACCGGCTACAATTAGTCCTGGATCGAAAGATTGGATTAAATAGGCCGCTATAAACGATGAGACTGCCCTAATGAGGACGAAAGTTAAGTTAGTGGTATTTTAGGGTGGGAAGTGGACCGAAAGGACCTTCTAATATCCGTCTCGCATTAGTTCGTCCGAGTCATTTCTTTCTTTGAGTTGTTAAATTACCGTAGTGAACCGAGTTCCCGGCATGTCTCCCTCTTATTGATAGTTAAATCATTTTCTTGTTTACTGCTCTGCCTTTATTTCTCTTCCTTTTACTCCGTAGTTTAGAACCAAAAATTCAATCAACCCCATTGTTACCTTAGGATTAAAGATAGACAGCTGTAGTTGCCTTACCTCCCTAAGGATTCGATACTCGACTGCCTCTACTACATATTTAGTGAGACCGTTAGGTTTTATTTTTGACAGGTCAACGACAGGCGTGTCAAATTTTGGCGCCGTTGCCGGGGAGGCAATTGTTCCAATTACTAGCTGTTTTTATTTTTAATTCCTTTTAGTTTAAGGAACATCGTTCCTTAAACTGTTCTCACATCTTGTTTGTAGTTTTGTCTTATGCGCAGGTCGCAAGGTGGTCCACTGCTACCTTTTGATCCCGAGATTGAGAGATCCTGTCGCGCAAAGAGGAGGCTATTTCGAGAGCAACAGGAAGAGCCCAGTTCTCGCGGCAATTTTTACGAGAACGAGCTTTTCGAAGACAACCCACCGTCTTCTCCAGTTTCCGACTACTCACTTGAGTCTATCACTTTTCCAGAAGAACCAGAAATGGCCGAAGAAGCAACCATTGCTAGTCACTCCGAGCCTACAGCCGACAATCTTTATAAAGGGTTCGAACTGCCGGGAGATGCCAGAAAGTTCGAACCGAAGCCGTCTTATATCAGCATGGTAGAGAAAAACCAGTTCGGGGGAGTGCGAAAGAAGATGCGGCAAAGATATGGAGACTTTCATTGATTACTGCTGCTCCATACCTCCTCCCGCCGGTGTCACGGTGATCGATTAAAGAGACTATGTTCATCTTCTCACTCCGCGATCCGCAAGGGAGTGGTACAGGGATTTGGACCGAGCTGCTCACGGCATAACGGATTGGAATTCGCTAGCATTGGCATTCTACAAAAAGTATTTCTCTGCTTCGAGAACCATAGCCATCAGAGCCCAGATAACTAGCTTCAAACAAGGGCCCGACGAGAATTTCCATGAGGCATGGCTTCGTTTTAAGAAATTGGTGCGGACCATACCGCATCACGGTTTCGAGAAATGGAGTCTATGTAACCATTTTTACAATGGTTTATATGATGATCAGAGAGCTATACTTGATGCGGCAGCCAACGGTCGATTTTCTGACAACTTGGGGCCGACGAAAGGATGGAAAATCATCGACGATTTGGCCACTCACGGGGGCCGAATACGGGAACTCGAGGGGAAATCAAAGGAGAGCTGCTGAGTCATCTTCAGTGGCCGCATTAGAAGCCCTTACTGCTAGGTTCGACAAGTATGAACTAGGGGAACTTTCAAGCCAGGGATGTACCAGGTTAATGCTATGACAGACGGTCCTTTCGTCTGTACGAGGTGTGGGGTAGAAGGACATGTCTCTGGAATCTTGTCCTACCCTTATGAGCAATGTGCTGCCTTCCAACATTACAGGCAAAACAACGCTCATTACGAGTCAAACATCCACCCCAATCTGAGGTGGAGTAATCAGAACAACATACTCAACCCCACCGCTCCTCCAAATCAGCAGCAGCAGCCTTACATTCCGCCACACCAGAAGCAACAAGGCTACCAGAAGCCTCCGTCTTTCAATCCTCCTAACCAAGGTGCCTCGTCATCTAGTGGGGTGAGTGAGATGGGAGAGTTAAAGACCATGATGCAGTCCATTGCGAAGCAGTTACAGCAAAAGGACACGGCATTCAAGGCACTTGAGACCCAAGTTGCTAGATTGGTGAAAACCAATCTTCAAGGAAGCCCGGTCATTTACCGACTCAAAATGACAAAAATCCGAATGAGACGGTACATTTGATAGAGTTGAGAAGCGGTCTCTCTTATGAAGGACCAGAAATGAAGAAATCAGACCTGGAAGCTGCTGAAACTGATAATGAACAGTGTTCTGGTAAGAAGAAGGGACTCACGACGAAGCAGTTGCTCGATCGATCAAGTCAGTCTTTGAACCAGTTCGATCGAGTAGAATTGGTGAGGAAAGCCCTCGATCGAGTAGTCACTCTACTCGATCGAGTGACCTGGAAGCTGAAGAAGGTCGATCGAGTGGTACTGCTGCTCGATCGACTAAAGTTGATGAAGAAACCGGTCGATCGAGTGGACCCATTGTTCGATCGTCTGATATTGTTGACGGGAAGCTTATTCGAGAGCCTGCTAGTGCTCGTTTAAGCGATGAAGTACCAGAAAGGCCTCGTTCGAGAGGTAAGAAGCGCCCAAAGGACACCGAACTTGCTCCGGAAGACACTTTGGAGGCGAGAAATAAGGGACTTGAAATTCCAATTACTGTTCCCTTCCCGAGGCGGCTGCAGAATACCAGGATTAATCAACAATTTAGCAAATTTGTTGAACTGTTGAAGAGTTTGGAAGTTTCTGTACCGTTCACTGAGTTGCTTATGAAGGTACCCTCTTATTTACGATTTATGAAAGATATTTTAGCACGTAAGAGGACCATTAATGATAACGAGACTGTAGCTTTGACTGAGATGGGGTCACCCTTGTCTCAAAATAAGTTACCCACTAAGCAATCGAGACAGGCGTTTTTCGATTCCATGTCACATAGGAATGCAGTTGATTGATAATGCGCTATGCGATTTAGGCGCTAGCGTAAGTGTTTTACCTTTGTCTCTAGCTAAGAGACTTGGTGTGACCAAGCTGAGTTGCACCAATATGACTGTCCAGATGGCCGACCGTAGTCTATCACGGCCACTAGGTGTAGCGGAAGACGTACCTGTTAGGATCGGGAAATTCTTTATTCCCGTTGACTTTGTCGTCCTTGATATCCCAGAAGATGTGCATACCCCTATCATTTTAGGGAGACCATTTTTGTCCACTGCCCGTGCAGTGATAGATGTCGGGGGGAAGACTTTGACCTTCCAGGTAGGGGATGAGGAATTGACTTTTCGTCAGTCCCAATTCCGGAGGGCTCCCATGCAGGCTCAGCCTTGCAATGCCCTCTCTTCTGTTGACCCCAGTTTTGACACTCCAATTTTGGAGAATATTGCTATTGTTGCTAACCCTCCGCCTCATACTGAGAGCAAAAAGGAGGAAGATCCGTCTGTTTCCCTTACTGCAGGTACAGATGAAGGCAAGAAAGGAGCTGTCAAAGGACGTGGTAAGACCATTATCAATCAACCTGGAGCAAAGGATGCCAAGGAAGATGACAGAGGGGCGAGAACAAAGACAGTTCACACCTACGTGGATTGGAATTATATTCCTCCTCCTCTCAGAAATTCGAGCTCGTGGAAGTCAAAGAGGACGGTCGTATTGCGAAGTGACGTCCTCCAATCGAGAAGCCCACGAAGGGGCTGCGACGGTGGTGTGGGAATTAAACGGGGAAATGCCCCGTGTAACAAAGTGTAATAGACAAGTTTTGAATTTCCTTTGAATTAGTTTATTTTATTACGTTTTTATTAGGACAATTAGTTAGACAATTTCTTTTTAAACGTAAGACTAAGACTATAGACTGTGTTCTGTATATTTGGTATTTTGGGATTTGTTTTACGCAGGTTTGGGGAAATGCACGCATTTCGAGGAAGAAACGGTAGAAATTCAAGGAAATATACACGAGGAAGTCCTTGATCGAGTACTTATGTACTCGATCGAGTGAAAGATGGTTCGATCGAGTATCTTTGGTTACTCGATCGAGGAAGACCACAGAGGAAGAGGTCGATCGACGAGGTCCTTACTCGATCGATCAATAGGAAAAAGAAAGACCTCGATCGAGTGACTTAAAATCACTCGATCGAGTGAAATGAACAGTGGACGGGAGTCTTTCTATACTTAACTCCTTTTTACTTCAGTTTCCATTTCTAATTTGTTTTAACCCCTCATTTCCGTCTAACATCTACCCTGATTACGATTGATTTTTCCCCAAATCCCCATTTCTTGCCCAAAATCACCTAATCAAACACCTACATTCTCTTGCTAGCTAATTAATCTTCCATAACCCCTTAATTTCCTCCTCTTTTGTGCTCGTTTTTACGGTTTTCAAAGGGGATTAGGGTTTGCGGTTTTGTCGATCAAATTTCCGCCATTGTTGTCTATTTTTGGAGTTTAATTACTTTGTGTAGGTCAATCATCATCAAGTAAGTATTTATATCACATTCTTTGCAATTCCTCTTAATTTATTTCGAATTTTTGAGATGATTTTGTGTTAGGGTTCGAAAATTCTATGTATAGTCGAATTTATTCGATTAATTTGTGTTTATTTGCCCTAGCTTAGCTTGATGATGATCTATTAGCATTTCCTCATTGTTTTTGCATGCTAATTTCGATTTTTGCGCGATTTCCGCAACTAGGGTCCCTGTAAGTCGAATTCATCGATTTGTCCGATTTGTTTTTCTATCGCATTGCTTGCTTAACTGCAGCTCTTGACTACCTTTTGTCTGTTGTTATCTTTTTCCGTCCCCTATCGCCTTTATATGATGTGCATTGTTAGGAATCTCGTTTGTGAGTAGGTTATTTTCGATCGCCCAAAGTTATACATGCCCCATTTCTGGTTCCATGCTGTTTTAGCCCTTTTTGCAGTCACTGATTATCATATATTCACCACTCACTTGCTGTTTTTCGAAATTTTATGAGGAATTGTTTGCTTTGATTTCTGGAAGTCGAATTTTCGACTAATAGGGCTGCTCTTTTCTTTGTCACATGTTGGTTAGCGATCGTTTTAATCACGGTTAGCAAAGATATTTCTTATTCATGCCCTTTGATAAATTGCAGGATGGACGCGAGTTCCTTGTCTTCTACTAGCACGTCCTCCGGCTCTTCCACTCGTCCCAGGGAAGGAGTTAGTGGTCCCCTTTGTCACCACTACGCCCTGGTAACCACTACGATCCCCCGCTTCTAGCACTACTTCCACCAGGACTTTCTCTTTCTTTGGATGTGGACGCACTCCTCGCTTCCAGCGGCACGGGATCGCCACCGAGGCTACACCGCGGGTTAGCCGCCACAAAGCAGCTGGGATTAGCCGTTACTTCCAGCCCTTCCGAGGTCTGTTTCTACGAGGGAGGGCGCACTCGCACTGCATCGAAGATGCCTTGTGACGTTTCACTTCGAGGCTCACCGGAACCGGTTAGTCGCTTTACTTCATCGCCCCCTCTCCTCCACCCGTTTCCTTGCACGAGCCGACTTAGAGACCTTAGGCATCTATGAGGAGGTCTCGTAGTCTTTTGAACGGGACGGGTATGTCGGGTCCGATTCACATGCGGGAGGCTACCATTCGTACCCTTACGTACGAGTTCTTTAGCTCCTATTCCTTTGACACCGACACCTACCAGGCTGACCGCTCCAGTGCCTGCATTCACTTCCGACTCCGCAACGAGTCACATCACGGGACGGGTATGTCGGGTCTCCCCTTGTTTGTTGCTGGTTTGGGGAGACGGGTTTGTTGAGTCAGAGTACCGGAGAGACAGCGGTGCCGACGACGAGTAGTTATCTTGGTCTACTCACTTCCCAGTTTTAATTTGGTTTGGGGAAGTTCGTGTTTTGTATGTTCTCACTCTTTTTATTTTTCGTCTCCTTTATTTGTCTTTTTATTGGTTGTATACCCCCATCCCCATTTTTTTTCTTGTGGTGTATCTTTGGAGGACAACGAGGGCGTTGTCCGTTTTGGTTTGGGGAGGGTATTGCATCCTTTTGAGTCTGCATCTGCATTTGTTTTGCATTCACGTTTAATTATTCAGTTTGCATTTGTTGTTCATTTTCATTAAAAATTAAAAAAAAAAAAAAAAAAAAAAAAAAAAAAAAAAAAAAAAAATCCAAAAAATTAGAAAATGTTAAAAATTCTAAAAATTTCATGTTTATTTTTGCATTTAGGTTGAGTCGGAACGGTAGATTCCCGTGATGAAACTGCACTTAACTCGTCAATTCACTTGAGCCTTGCACATTATTGATGGTTTTTAGCTTTGTCAATTCGCATAGTCTACGAATTTCTGTTCAAATAATAGCTGACTGTTTAGACTTGACCTGATAAACTGGCAAACTACTTAAAAATTCTGAGTTTTTAGAGCCCATAACTGGTGACATTCATGACCAGTTCATTAGGAATTTTGAGTAGTACTCCTTGCATAGCATGTTCGTCTCATTTGCACATTTATGACATTCAATTTCTTGTCAAATGCACATATTCGGGTTTGTGGTTGGTGTCACATGCAGGGAGGGTCTTGCAATTCCCCTTTCTTTACATTTTTCACCCATTTAGCTCCACATTGACCAAAACTTGCCTTTTTGACCCATTAGCTACATTCCAAACTAAGCCTGCCTAGTCAAGCTAGTTAGTCTGTCCTTTTGTGGTATGTTTTCAGTTGCAGTTTGGTCCGTAATTCTCACTTGGAGTTGGTGTTTGAATTGAGGAAGGAGGAAGTTAAAAAAAAAAAAAAAGAAAAAAAAAGTATTGAAAAAGAGAAAAACGTGAAGGAAGAAGAAAGAAAAAAAAAAGAAAATGAAAAAAAAAAAAAGCTGTGATTCACGAAAAAAAAGAGAGGAAAATTGTGAAAAATATTGGACCCTCTTGTCAGAGTTGAGAAGATGTTCGAAGATGTACAATCAACAAGAGGGTTGGTTGTTTCGGTTAGTTGTTTCAGATGGCATTTAAAAAAGGGAACTTTGTGACCATCTAGCTCCTCCATTCTTATTTTACATTTTTTGAGGAGATTGTGTTTCGATCTAGTGAGTTTTGTGCCAAGTGAAGGGCACTGTGTTAGTTTTTCGGTCGGTTTGAGATCCGGATGATTTATCATGGTCTGTTAGGAACTAGCTTGACGCTTTTACCTCCACATTTCCATAACATGTTTTGCCTTTTCTCACCCGAACCTCACTATTCCCATATTATTTGCAAACCCTATTTGTGACGGACATTATTGGTTGGAGTGTGTGCATTGGTACTTGAATTGTTTTTCATTTTTGTTGCATACATGCTATGTAGGTCGCAGTTAGGTGAGTGACTGTTTTTCTTCTCTCTTTTACATATAACATTTGCCCTTTGCTTCATGAGAGAAGAGTGACCACGTGAGAGTCCAGTTTTGTTGGTCTTGTAAGGTCGATAGGTCACTTTATTTCGAACGACTTATAATTCGTTTGCGTTTTTTGTCTAGCTTTAATGTTAATTTCGTTGCATTAAAGTGGTTCAAGTGGACAAGTTAGGCTAGCTCTGAGTTATCATTTCCGTTCCATTAGTTTAGTTTGAGTTTACTCGAGGGCGAGTAAAGGTTTGGTTTGGGGAGATTTGATACGTGCCTAGTGTACGGTCTTTTTGGCCTATTTCAAAGACGTATTTCCATGCATTTATATCTTTGTTTTTATAGTATTTTGCCCCGAATTGGCTACTTTGTTGTATTTTGTCCTTTTTGTAGGGATAATCGCGAAAGTAGCGGAACCACGCTCTTTTCTGCCCTTTTGCATGCATTTAGAGGAGACAGGACCATTCCAGAGTGAGATGTTGTACTTGAAGAGTCGTTGCACGCTTTACGAGGCATTTTGGTGAAGACGTGAGCTGAATTGAAGACCCAAGTGGTCTATCGAGTTGATTGGTGGTCTATCGAGTACATTTATGGGACGATCGAGAGGTCCCCAAGCTTCCCAAGACTCGATCGAGTTGTTCCTCACTCGATCGAGTACGCGCTTTGTTCAAGTCCTCGATCGAGAACCATGCTGGTCGATCGAGGAGTTCCCTGAGGTGATGGTCGATCGAGTAGTCTAATCTACTCGATCGAGAGACTTTTGATTATTTGTGGGCTTTAATTAGCCGTGTTTGGTTTATTCCGCAATAAACACTTAGACTTTTCCTATTTAACCAAGTATTACTAGGTTAATTAGGATATCTCCTTTTGATCCGGAATTAACTTTTACTCTTAGACTATCTTTTTCACTAGCACTAAAAACCTCTTTGTTTTTTACGTTGCTTCGCCTTGGGATTATTGCACTCGGATTTCGTCGTTCTTTACGCCGGATTGCTCAGATTGTAATCTCCTCCTTTTCTTAATAATAATTAACCTTCATTTATTGTTTCAATTCTTGTTATTGCTCTTATTTCCCTTGCCCTAATTTGTTAATCATTGCTTTTTATTATTATATCATCATGTCATTCTTTGGAATCTTATGTCTTTGTTAGATTAGTTATGAATATGAGTAGCTAAACCCCCTCATGTTGGGATTAGGGGATCTGCGGTAGGATAATGACGACGTAGTGAATGAATTAGACGAATTGACTAAGAGACTCTGTCACTATAGCAATATAACTGTAATCACCGACCTAGTTGAGTGCACGCTTCTATGTCACCCATTAAACCGGCTACAATTAGTCCTGGATCGAAAGATTGGATTAAATAGGCCTGCTATAAATGATGAGACCGCCCTAATGAGGACGAAAGTTAAGTTAGTGGTATTTTAGGGTGGGAAGTGGACCGAAAGGACCTTCTAATATCCGTCTCGCATTAGTTCGTCCGAGTCATTTATCGCCGAGTTGTTAAATTACCGTAGTGAACCGAGTTCCGGCATGTCTCCCTCTTATTGATAGTTAAATCATTTTCTTGTTTCTCGCTTCCGCCTTTATTTCTCTTCCTTTTACTCCGTAGTTTAGAACCAAAAATTCAATCAACCCCATTGTTACCTTAGGATTAAAGATAGACAGCTGTAGTTGCCTTACCTCCCTGAGGATTCGATACTCGACTGCCTCTACTACATATTTAGTGAGACCGTTAGGTTTTATTTTTGACAGGTCAACGACAGGCGTGTCAGGTTGTGTGTTGATACAGAATGGGAAGGTGATTGCTTATGCTTCTAGGCAATTGAAGCCCTATGAGGAGAATTACCCTACACATGATCTGGAGTTGGGTGAAGTTGTGTTTGCTCTTAAGATTTGGAGACATTACCTATACGAGGAGACATTTAAGGTATTTTCATATCACAAGAGTCTCAAGTACATCTTCACTCAAAAAGAGTTGAACATGAGACAGAGGAGGTGGATGGAGTTGATTGACGATTATGACATGGACATTATCTACCATGAAGGGAAAGCCAATGTGGTTGCAGATGTCTTGAGCAGGAAGACTGTGCAGTCTTTGTGCACAGCTATATCTTTGATGAGATTGAGAGGTGAGGCGGGGAAGTACGAGATACGTATGATCCAGAAAGGAGATGCTATGGGAGATTTGACAGTGCAGCCTGATCTTTATGATGATATTCGTAGTAAACAGGCGTTGGATCTCAAGATTATGGAGTGGAGAGCTGGAGTAGAGAAAGGGACAATGCCTAGATTCTCTATTCATACAAATGGTAGTGTGAGATTTGATGGGAGGTGGTGTGTCCCTAATGATGAGGAGCTGAAAAAGATGATCATGACAGAGGCTCATTGCACACCATACTCGGTACATACAGGTGGTGACAAGCAATACAAGGATTTGAAAAAGACTTTCTGGTGGCCTAGGATGAAGAAAGAAATAGCTGAGTTCGTGGCTTGTTGTTTGACATGTCAGAGAGTGAAAGGGGAGCAGCGACGACCACAAGGTAAGATTCAGTGTCTAGAGATACCTAAGTGGAAGTGGAAGTCCATTTCTATGGATTTTATCGTGGGTTTACCGAAGAGTCAACAGGGTAACAACATGATATGGGTTATAGTGGACCGACTGACCAAGTCAGCTCATTTTGTGCCAATGAAAGATACATGGACTAAGACACAGTTAGCTATGGCTTATCGGAAGAATGTGGTGAGATTACATGGGGTGCCTAAAGATATAGTGTCTCACAGAGATTCGAGGTTTATCTCACGGTTTTGGAAAGAGTTGCATGAGTCTTTGGGAACTACCTTGAAGATGAGTACAGCATTTCATCCTGCGACAAATGGCCAGACGGAGAGGACCATCAAGACTCTAGAGGATATGTTGCAAGCTTGTGTTATGGATTTTGGTGGTAGCTGGGGACAGAGGTTAGATCGTATTGAGTTTTCTTACAACAACATCTATCACACCAGTATTGGCATGGCGCCATTTAAGGCTTTATATGGGAGGAGATGTAGGAGTTCGATTTGTTGGGACGATAGTGCTGAGGCAGTGGTTTTAGGACCAGAGATGGTTCATGAGATGGTGGAGCAGATTAAGCTGATCAGACAGAGGATGAGAGCGGCCCAGGATCGACAAAAGAGTTATGCTGATCTACATCAACGGGATATAGGGTTTCAGGTTGGGGACAAGGTTCTTTTGAAGTGTCTCCTATGCGTGGGGTCATGAGATTTGGTAAGAAGGGGAAGCTGAGCCGGAAGTTCATAGGACCGTATGAGATCTTAGACCGTGTGGGTGAGGTTGCTTATCGGTTTGCTTTACCGTCTGCTTTGGATAGGGTACATAATGTGTTTCATGTGTCTCAGCTGCGGAAGTATGTTAGTGATCCGTCACATGTGTTAGAGGTAGAGAACATAGAGCTGGATGAGCCCTTATCTTATCTTGAGGTGTCTAAACAGATTCTTGACCGAAAAGTTAGGAAAACCAGACATGGTGAGACAGTGTTGCTTAAGGTTCTTTGGTCTAATCATGAGGTTGAGGAGACTACGTGGGAGGCGGAAGAGACTATGAGGAAGCGGTACCCGTCTCTTTTTGATCAGTTGTGTATGGTTATGGGGACGTAACCTTGTTTCTTTTAGGGGGTAGGAGATGGTCGCGATGAGTTTTTACATGTTTTTAAGTTGATTTTGATATAGTTAGTAGTTGTTTGAGTCGGGTTGAGTTGGTTTGGTAAGTATTTTTTAGAGTTTTATGTTGCGTTTGTTTTTGTTGTTGTGTCGGGAGAGTGTTAGTGTGTTTTTGTTTTGTTGTGGTTTGAACTTCGGGGACGAAGTTCTTTTTAAGGAGGGAAGACTGTAATACTATCGTTTTATGAGTCTTTGGGTACTCTATTGAAGCAAATCAAGGCACACCTAGCCCCATTGAGCCCGGTTTTGGAGGGTCCAGCAATTTGAGGTCCAAGACCAAACCCGTCTAAAGAAAATATCGAACTTTTGGCCTAGGATCCTCATATCAAGGATCTGAGGATTTTTACATGATATCTTTTGTCTTAAAAGGAATTGAACCATGTGGAACAAGGTAGATAAAACCGAGTGATAGGGACATTTGCACGGTTTTATAGACTTATCAAGGGGTCACTTTCAACCTTTCCTCTTTTGAACAAGCAAGTTCTAATACACCTTTGGAAGGCTACCAAAAGCATGAAACGGGTTTGTGAGATTCTAAAAGGTCTATTGTGATCATAAATAAGTCAATAGAACATGCCAAAGGGCGGTTGTGTCCTTATGCTTTATGTCATTGTCTTGTGTAAGTTGTGTAAGGTCTAGAGGACCGTTTTTCTTGTTGTTTTTTCGGCCCTTATGAGAGCCTTAGATCTTAGTTTGTAATCAAGGGTCAAGATTGTATGGCTTGTAGTATAAAAGCCAAGGTTAGACATGAGAAAAATCAGAATTTGATAAAAGAACAAACACAAGTTAGAAACCTTGATTTCTACTAATCTCCTTTGCTTAGTGCTGGGAAATCCTCTTTTGCTTAGTGCTTAGAGTCGGGTACTTTCTTTGCTTAGTACTTGAAATTATCCTTAGGCTTAATCTAGTGGCTTTGTGCTTGGGTTAAGTCATATCCCAATCACATCCTTTACTCTATTCGATTGTAGAGTTCTGGAACCGTGGTTTAAACAGTGTCGATTTGTTCGTTTGCAGTCCTCGAGTTTCTGTTGAGTTTTTAGTCGTTTTTATCACGATTAAATAGTCCAAAACACTGTCCAAATTGACTCCTTTTGAATCAGAACCCGAGTCTTGAGAGTTTCACTTCAAATTGGTTATCAGAGCAAAGGTTTAACACAATTCCATTGTTGTGTTAGTCTTGGGTTGGTAATCCTTCTTGTGAGTCCACAAAACCTCAACTACTTTCAAAAACACAAAAACAACCATGAGTGAAGAAAGGCTACATGGAATTGAGACTCAAGTAACACGACTCTCCAAGAAATGTGACTACGTGTTGAATGCCCTCAACGACTTCATTCCAACATCAACAAAGAAGGAAAGGAGCCATAGTCGGATGGGAAGAAAGCAAGCTTATGGAACACAAGGGCCATGCTCGGATCCAAGGGTCCTCGACAAAAACTCAAAGGTACAAAGTCCTAGCCTTCATGATAGTTTAAATCCGAATGTGGGTCTTAACTTAGTAAGCTGGAGAGTAATGCATACTCAACCCCAACCCTTAGAGATGGATCAAAGACACCAAATCTTTCGGTCTAGATGTACCATAAAGGGAAAGGTTTATAATCTAATCATTGATGGGGGGAGTTGTACCAATGTAGCATCTAGTACCCTTGTCGAAAAGCTTTCCCTACCCACACAAGACCACCCATGTCCTTATAAATTGAGATGGCTCAACAAAGGAGCCAAGGTGAGGGTTGACAAGCAATGCTTGGTATCTTTTTCCATTGGTAAAAACTATGTAGATGAGGCCCTTTGTGATGTTTTACCCATGGATGCTTGTCATCTTTTACTTGGTAGACCTTGGGAATTTGATAGGGATTCGGTACATCATGGGAGGGATAACACATACACTTTCAAATTCGGCTCAAGAAAAATTATCCTTTCACCATTACCCCCACCTATCAAACCAACAACTCCACCATCCATGGTTGAACCGACAAGAGAGGTTTTGTTAATTGATGAGGCCGAAATGTTACGAGAATTGGAAGGTGAAGATGATATCTATGTCCTAGTGGCCAAGGACATGCTTGGGGAAAATGAGATGACCCTCCCTTTAGAAATCCGAGAGCTCCTAAATAACTATGAAGATGTGTTTCCTAGTGAGCTCCCAAGTGGCTTGCCTCCCCTTAGGGGAATTGAACATCAAATCAATTTCATTCCGGGTGCTACCCTCCCCAACAAAGCCGCATATCGAAGTGATCCAAAAGCTTCTCAAGAGTTAACAACAACAAATTGGGGAACTCATGAGTAAGGGTTTTGTGATGGAGAGCCTTAGTCCTTGTGCCGTTCCGGCCTTGCTCGTGCCAAAGAAAGATGGGTCTTGGAGAATGTGTACCGATAGTAGAGCCATTAACAACATCACCATTAAGTATAGATTTCCTATACCTAGACTTGACGACATTCTAGATGAACTTAGTGGAGCTCAAGTGTTCTCAAAGCTAGATTTGAGGCAAGGATACCATCAAGTAAGGATCAAGGAAGGGGATGAGTGGAAAACGACTTTCAAGACTAAGTATGGGTTATATGAATGGCTTGTGATGCCATTCGTTCTCTCTAATGCGCCTAGTACGTTCATGAGGCTCATGACCGAGGTACTTAGACCGTATTTGGGCCGATTTGTGGTTGTTTATTTTGATGATATCTTGGTCTATAGTCCTTCCAAGGAAGAGCATTTCAAACACTTGCAAGCACTGTTCGAAACCCTTAGAGAACACAAATTGTACGGTAAAATCGAGAAGTGTTCATTTCTACAAAGTGAAGTTCAATTCTTGGGTTTCATCATCTCCAACCAAGGCATTCTTGTTGACCAAGAGAAAGTTAAGGCAATCAAGACATGGCCAATGCCAAAGACCATCACGGATGTGAGAAGTTTTCACGGCTTAGCCTCTTTTTATAGGAGATTCATCAAAGATTTTAGCACCATCATGGCTCCCATAACCGAATGTATGAAGAAGGGTGAGTTCAAATGGGGAGGGAAGGCCGAGGAGTCCTTCAACACCATCAAACGGTTACTTTGTGAATCGCCTATTCTTTCCTTACCCAATTTCAATAAGCTATTTGAAGTTGAGTGCGATGCTAGTGGAGTTGGGGTAGGAGCCGTCCTCTTACAAGAACACAAGCCTATTGCCTACTTTAGTGAGAAGTTAAGTGGTGCCAAGCTCAATTATTCAACATATGACAAGGAATTCTATGCCATTGTTCGAGCCCTAACCCATTGGAGCCATTACTTGAAGCCACGGCCCTTTGTCCTCCATTCGGACCATGAGGCTCTCAAATACATCAATGGTCAACATAAGCTCAATCATAGGCACGCCAAGTGGGTAGAATTTCTACAATCCTTTAACTTTTCAAGAAAGTATATTGAAGGGAAGGACAATGTGGTAGCGGATGCTCTATCTAGGAGGTTCATTATGTTGAGTTTTATGGAGCAAAGAGTCCTTGGGTTTGAGCACATGAAGGAGTTATACCAAGAGGATCCGGATTTCAAAGAAGAATGGGAACTACTTCAAGGGGGTCAAATCAAAATCAAGAGCAAGTACTTGACTCAAAATGGGTTCTTGTTTCATGAAAACCGGTTGTGCATACCAAGGGGACCGTATAGAAGTCTCTTAGTAAGGGAAGTCCACTCCAATGGTCTTGCCGGTCACTTTGGCATCCAAAAGACTTATGACATCCTACAAGAACAATTCTATTGGCCCAAGATGCTTGGATATGTCTAAGATGTGATCAAGAGGTGTGCTCCTTGCCAACAATCAAAGGCCTACTTCCAAATGGGTCCTTATACCCCTCTACCCGTCCCAAAACAACCATGGGAAGATATTAGCATGGATTTCATTGTTGCCTTACCAAGAACTTCAAGGAGTAATGATTCCATCATGGTGGTTGTGGACTGTTTTAGCAAAATGGCTCGCTTTATTGCTTGTAAGAAAACGGAGGATGCAACTAGTGTAGCCGAGCTCTATTTTAAGGAAGTGGCCAAGCTCCATGGTATTCCCAAGTCTATTGTCTCGGATAGGGACTCAAAATTCATGAGCCACTTTTGGAGGACCTTATGGAAATTACTCAAGACTAGGTTGCTTTTTAGCACCTCCCACCACCCTCAAACCGATGGTCAAACTGAAATCACCAACAAAACATTGGGGCGGATACTAAGGTACACCGTTACCAAGTCCTTGAAAGATTGGGATCTCAAGTTGGCTCAAGCCGAATTCTCATTTAACCGAGCTCCTTCTACCACCACGGGCAAGTCCCCATTCGAAGTAGTCTATGGTGTCAACCCAATGATGCCCACGGACTTGGCACCCATCAAGAGAAGCATTATTGATTATGATGCTAAGAAAAGGGTTGAGCAAATGCTCCATATTCATGAGCAAGTCAAGAAACAAATTGAGAAGAGTAACGAGGTTCACAAACCTAAGTCCAAAGGTTCTAGGAGGTCCAAGAATTTCGAGCCCGGAGATCTTGTATGGTTACATTTAAGAAAGGAAAGATTCCCCGACAAGAGAAAGAATAAGCTCATGCCAAGGGCCGATGGTCCTTTTGAAATACTAAAAAAAATTGGACCTAATGCCTACAAACTCAACCTTCCCGGAGATTATGAAGTTCACGGCACATTCAACGTTGGGGATTTGAGTCCTTATTATGAAGAACTTAGTGATGACCATGTCGAGGATTTGAGGGCAAATCCTTTTCAAGAAGGGGAGATTGAAGCAAATCAAGGCACACCTAGCCCCATTGAGCCCGGTTTTGGACCATCACGCAATTTGAGGTCCAAGACCAAACCCGTCTAAAGAAAATATCGAACTTTTAGCCTAGGATCCTCATATCAAGGATTGGAGGATTTTTACATGATATCTTTTGTCTTAAAAGGAATTGAACCATGTGGAACAAGGTAGATAAAACCGAGTGATAGGGACATTTGCACGGTTTTATAGACTTATCAAGGGGTCGCTTTCAACCTTTCCTCTTTTGAACAAGCAAGTTCTAATACACCTTTGGAAGGCTACCAAAAGCATGAACCGGTTTTGTGAGTTTCTAAAAGGTCTATTGCGATCATAAATAAGTCAATAGAACATGCCAAAGGGAGGTTGTGTCCTTATGCTTTATGTCATTGTCTTGTGTAAGTTGTGTAAGGTCTAGAGGACCGTTTTTCTTGTTGTTTTTTCGGCCCTTATGAGAGCCTTAGATCTTAGTATGTAATCAAGGGTCAAGATTGTATGGCTTGTAGTATAAAAGCCAAGGTTAGACATGAGAAAAATCAGAATTTGATGAATGAACAAACACAAGTTAGAAACCTTGATTTCTACTATTCTCCTTTGCTTAGTGCTGGGAAATCCTCTTTTGCTTAGTGCTTAGAGTCGGGTATTTTCTTTGCTTGGTGCTTGAAATTATCATTAGGCTTAATCTAGTGGCTTTGTGCTTGGGTTAAGTCATATCCCAATCACATCCTTTACTCTATTCGATTGTAGAGTTCTCGAACCGTGGTTTAAACAGTTCTGTCGACTGTTCGATTGCAATCCTCAGAGTTTCTGTTGAGTTTTTAGTCGTTTTTATCACGATTAAATAGTCCAAAACACTGTCGAAATTGAGTCCTTTTGAATCAAAACCCGAGTCTTGAGAGTTTCACTTCATCTATCGAGTGGGCTTACTCTGTTGAGTAAGTATGTTTTTATACGAAGCTTGATGAGTCCGCCTTTAGGGTACTCGATCGAGTAGCCTTGGCACTCGATCGAGTAAGTGGCACTCGATCGAGTACTTGACTTACTCAATCGAGTAAGTGGTTTTACGGGTGATATTTGACGGGTTTTGTTAATAATGCGGGAATGATATATAAGGCTTTCGTCACTTTTCTCAAAACACTTTTACAACCATAAAACATTCGAGAGAAGATTTGGAGTTACGTTGAATCATCCTTGCCGCATTATTAGCAAATCCCGGAGCTAGAAGTGTCGAATTTTGTCATTATTTATACCTTTGTGATCCTTGCGTCGAGGGTAAGCTTTACATATAACTTTTATATTGTTTTGTTAATATTGGTTAAACCCTAATTGGGTGATTTGTGGTTTTTATGGTTATCTGATTAAGGTAGTAATTGTATGAATGTATGTATAGGAGGAAGGTTCGTAGAGGAGAGATTTTGAGACGGCTGCTAGATCGTCTGATTCTGTGATTGCATTCCAGGTAGGGTTTCCCTACTCAGTATTAATTACATGATGTGTGTGGTGGTTACATTGTGATTGTTGGGTAAGTATACTGCTGGTGATTGTGACGGTTGTTGGTTATATTGTTGATTGTTGATTGTATCTCTGTCTGTGGTCTTCGGGGCGCGTCCCTGGCTGAGTGGAGTCACTTGCGGGAGTGGCTTCATGCCCTTGGTTCGCCTTTTGTGGAACCCGCCACATGAGGGATATGCACATTAAGGAAACTTGGGTTATTCGCTCAGTGGTTGATGAGCGGGGATTTGGTGGGTACGGCTGCGGTCCCCCACTGGCGGTGTGGAGTACCTGTTGCGATGGGTACTCTGGCAGGACTACACACTTTAATGTGTAGTCATTTGTGTGGAGATTGGTGATGGAGACTGGGGTTTGTTGTGTTGATTGAGCTGTTTGGCATTTGCTTCGTTTTGATTTTTATCGTGTAATTAGTACTGACCCCGTTGTTTGTTTTGAAAAACTGTGGTGATCCATTTGGGGATGGTGAGCAGTTTTTGAGCAGGTTTGATATGATTTATGTGGGCTAGCTGGGATGAGTCATCACTTGGCAATAGAAGAGTCTTCCGCTGTGTCAGACGATGTCCTTAGTTGTTCAGTTTTACTAGTAAACAGTTTGGATTTGGTTGTATTTGATTTAACAGTTTTTGTTTGAGACATGTAATCACTTAAACTATATTTACTTTTAAAGTACGTTTCTTTATTGTATTATGATTATCATTACCTCGGGTAACCGAGATGGTGACGTTCTTATACCTGAGTGGTCCTGGTAAGGCACTTGGAGTATGGGGGTGTCATAACAGAAGTATAGAGGAGTACCGTCGAGTTTGAGGATTTTAGAGATTATGAACCTTTTTTTACCCGTGTAAAGAAGCATTGAAGAAAGTAGAATACCACGTCCTCGATCAGGGCTGGCAACCCCGATCGGGGCTGACCTCTTCTTCGGCTTTTTTACTTGCTTTCGTGTTTGATTAATTTCCGTTCCGTTTCTTGAAATCACGTCCCCGAACGGGGTTCTTGCATCAGGAACCGTGCCATATTCTCTTCTAAATCTTCTTTCTTCATTTTCACCTAAAAATCACAAAAAGAAACATCCTTAAGTCGAGTATTTTATTACTAATCTACAAAAAACAATAAATTGCAGAAAAATAAATAAAAACAAATAAAAAGCTTGGGTTGCCTCCCAAGAAGCGCTGGTTTAACGTCCTGCACGACGTAAGAAGCTATTTGATCAAGTTTCGTCTTTGAGCTTGCCACCAACAAAGCGCCCTTTCATAGCTCCTTTTGCATTCCGCAACCACTTGAAATTTTTCAAATAAAATTACCCTTTGTTTTTAGCACTCTTAGCAATAGCACCCTTAGCATCGTCACCTACAAAACAAACACCAATATCTTCCTCCAACGGATCCATCAGTAAGGATCCAAGCGTAATATAGGCATTAGAAGAGTCCACAGTGCTAAGTAAATAACAAGACTCTTGTAAATTGGGCTTCTAATGGTGTTGTTTTTGCTAAAGAAAACCCGATCATCACCCACTTCTAACGATAACCTCCCATTTTTCACATCGATTAGAGCACCCGCGGTGTTTAAGAATGGCCTACCCAATATAATTGGGGTTTGAGAGTCCTCGGCTTTATCAAATATGAGGAAGTCAACGGTATGAAAAACTTTCCAACTTTGACGGGTACATCTTCTAAGACACCTATGGGTCGCTTTAAAGAACGGTCCGCCATTTGTAATTTAATACTTGTGCATTTTAGAGCACCCATGTTGAGTTTTTCACAAATTGAATAGGGCATGACACTTACATTAGCACCTAGGTCACAAAGGGCCTTATCGATTTTATATGTGCCTATAGTGCAGGGAATAGAATAGCTAACGGGGACTTTAAGTTTCGGGAGAGACTTATTTTATAAGAGTGTACTTCACTCTTCGATGAAAGCAATGGTCTCAACCTCATTGAAGGATCGCTTCTTTGAGAGAATTTCCTTCATAAACTTTGCGTAGGAGGGGATTTGGGTAAGTAATTCAATAAATGGGACGGTGACTTGTAAATTCTTACAAACTTCCATAAACTTACCGAACTTACCTTCCTCCTTTTGCTTTGCTAGATGATGGGGAAACGGTACTTGAACAACTTCCTTTGGAGGAGCATCCTCCATATCTCTCATTGACACTTTCTCATTGGGAACATTCACCTTCTTTGAAATGGCATCACTCTCCTTAGTTTTAGGAGAAGCTTCCTCAACAATTTCCTCAACAATTTCTTCATCAATTTCTTTGGGCATAGGGGGCTCGACATTCTTGCCATCAAGCTTGCTCTTTCTCTTTAACATCAATAACCGATGAGGAATTGGCACATGATCTTTAACAAAAGGCTCTTTACTAGCCTTCTTTTGGTCATTTCCCCCAACTTTGGGCTTTTTAACAACCACCCCATCATCCAAGGTCATGGTGGGTCCTTCATAGCTTGTACCACTTCTCAAGGAGATAGAATTAACGTCTCGTGTGGTTGCGTACCTTGGGATGGTAGTTGGCCGGTCTTCCTTTGAGAGCTAGAAGCGGCTAGTTGAGCCACTTGTTGCTCCAACATCTTGATTGCAGCATTGTAAGCTTGATCACTCTTTTGGATTTGTGCCAACAATTCCCTTTGCATTTAAGCCATCATAGCCTCAAGTTTACCTCCTCTTTGGTTGTTTTGTTGGGCATTTTGTGGCGGGGGTTGATTTTGTTGGTACTTTTGTTGAGGTGGCCTTTGTTGGTTTTGATAACCGGTGGAGGATTATAATTTTGTTGTTGTGGAACATAGACATTTTGTTGTGGCGGGGGTTGAGGGTTATGCACATTGTTTCTATTATAAGACAAGTTCGGGTGAAATTTCGAATTCGGGTTATAAGTGTTGGAAAATGTACCCGGTGGACAAAAACTTTGTTTAAAAGCTTGAAACGCATTTACCTGTTCAATAGGAGCTTGGAAATGAGAGGCGTAATGACCCGCACCTCCATAACCATCACAAACAATGATTTGACTTGTTGAAGACACGGCGTTGAGTTGTTGAAGGGAATCTTTAGCATCTTTTTCCGCCAATTGTTGTTTGAGTAAGGCAATTTGAGCTAGCAAAACGGAATTGTTGGAGGATTCTTCTTTACCTTTGGGTGGCACAATTCAGGAATTGACATATTGTGTATCATGGAACGCCATAGATTCGATCGTGGCATGAGCAAGGTCGGTGTCAATTTGATCAAACCGCCCATTGTTGGCGGAATCAAGAATCGTTCAGGACTCGGCAGAATATCCATTGTAGAATGTTATGGCTAGAAACCAATAATCTATCCCATTAATGGGTGATGTTGTCGGGTCTCCCAATCAAACACATTTATAATTCTCAACAAACAACTAGTTAGTGGTTAAGTCGAGGTCGATCCATGGGACGGTGTGCTTTGGGTTCTAAGTCTATCTATCTCAATTTATGCAAGTGTCACAATTTGTTTGGGTTTGTAGTTGTTCTCTAGACTAATGCAAGCAATAAAGTAAAACAAGCAATAAAAGGAAGGATGTTAACAAATGATTAAAAGTGGTAGGATATCATGGGTTCATAGGGGATTCATGGGAGTTGATCATACAAACATATTCTCTACTAGATGAAAGCACTTATTGTTGTGATGGGATCGAGTTAGTGTATATCTTACAATCCCTAAGAAGGTTTGGGTCCCGGAGCCGAATCGATTAGATTGTACAACACCTACAAGTCGACTTAATCCTTCCTATTCAACTATATGCATGGTCTAATGAGACTCGAGTTGGTTTATATCTTACAAGTCTCATTGAAAAGATAAGAGATGGGTAAAATGCAAGGATTCATAGGCTTAGCATTTCATCAAACATAACATGTGCATAAATTGGAATTACAACAAGCAACCAAATTAATTATGAAAACATATTAGATTAAGCATGAATAATTCCCCATGTTTGTTTCCCCTAATTCCCCAATAATCCTAGTTTAGTAACTACTCACTCATTATCATGGAGAACATGTCATCAATGGTGTCAATCATTACAACAAGTATAAACATGATAAGAGCTTAAGGAAATAAACAATAAAGAGTAAAGGAATTATACCAAACTTGAGATGATCCAAATAATAAAGCAAAGAATAAAAGAAGAGAACTTGATTGATTGATGAAGAGTTGTCAATTCTCCAATAATAACCCAATAATCTTCAATTACCC
Source organism: Silene latifolia (assembly GCF_048544455.1). Lineage (NCBI taxonomy): Eukaryota > Viridiplantae > Streptophyta > Magnoliopsida > Caryophyllales > Caryophyllaceae > Silene > Silene latifolia. The sequence goes on from NC_133534.1 coordinate 12,047,483, forward strand.
AATAATAAACTTGAACAATAATTAAGGAAAGATTAATGTGTAATTTTGTGGAATGATTGAGATTAATCTATTCTAATCTACTCCTAATCTAATCTAAGAAAGCTTGATTTAATCTAAGGAAATTTGATTTAATCTAAAACTTGATTAAGAGAGCATTACAAATGGAATATATATAGTAGTACATCATTAGGTTAAGTAAGGGTAGATTAGTAATTAACAATGCTAATTGTTGAGTTGAGGAAGTGCTCCTCTCCAAGGAGATGAGCATTTCCGTTTTGCTAGTCTCGTATGGATATGCGCGGATCACGGATCACGTAGCAAGGAAAAGCTTCCTGTCCAACAATACGCTCGTCCCGAGCTGAAAATGAGGATCCTGAGCCTCAACCCGAGCGGGTTGAGCAGTGTCCCGCTCCAGATAAGCTTGACCCGCACGGGTTGAGCTGTTGTTCCCTTTCTTTTTGCTTTTAAGCCTAAGATGCTTCTATGTACTCTTTATTTCTACTTTCTTGGCCATCATTCTTGCCTCCTCTTCATACTTAGTCCATCAAATATCGTCAACAAGCTTCCAAATATGCATGAAAGACGAGAATTTCCACCTTATTATCTCCTTTCCTATAAAACATATAAAATGCACTAGGAAAGCAAAATAGAAAACATTTGACGGATAAAATGGTCATGAAATGTTATAATAGTACGCAAAATAGATTCAATTAGGGGACTAAATGTGTGCAAATAATGTTCACATCAAATATCCCCAAACCAAACCTTTACTCGTCCCGAGTAAAGAGGTGACAAAAACTAGGACCCTTATTCAAACTAACCTACTAATATAACCGATGTGAGACAATTAGCGGGTCTTACTCCGCCCCTTCAACTCACAACAACACAACCATGAGGTAGGATGCCTTCTTGCAAGGCAAGGTGGGGCTTGCCAAAATGGCGACACATCCAATCATTAAAGCACACAAGATCAAGTAATGGATGCATCTACAAAAGAATAGCCACTTTCCCCATCTAAGTGGCGGAAATTATATAAAGGGGAAGCAATTCAAGGGTACACATTCATTACAGATATAGTTTCTTCAAACTACTTAGCCTAGAAGGATACCAATAAATCACCTCCAAGTTGTGTCAAGCTAGGGTACCTTTGTCCTCAATCGTTAAATGCTTTTGTCAAGAATAGACTCCCTATGGTGTTAGAAACACTTGAGGATCGCGGAATTCCCCTTTTTGCCTAGACAAGAAGAAGGGTCGTCCCCTCTCTACCATGCACAAGAGTGGATACGATGGAAAAGGGATCAATAGAATTTGAGTTTCATAGGGGAGTTTGCTTTTTGTTGTTGTTTTCCCCCCCAATTTCTTGTGGCATTTGACTTTTTGAGAACATTTTCTTTGCCATTTCTTTTGATGTTTGGCATTTTTAACACTTGACAATTTTTCAACTTTTCTTTGCATTTCTTTTTGAACATTTTCAAAGTCACCCCATTTGTAGTGAGGGTTCTTATATTTGAAGCATAGGAGTTTTAATTTTTCTTACTCTTCTTTTCTTTTGACACAATTGCAAACTTTTTGACTTTTTATTTCAAATCTTGAACTCAAATTTTGAACAATTTTTGTGCCCATTCTCTTTAATGACAAAATGTGGTAGAATATGGATGATGGTTGCATGGTTTCAAGGGTCACCTTGGAATAAACGGTAGCCAAGGAGTTATCACACCACAAGGTACTTTTGACTAGACCTTAATCCATGGGTCAAAGGATACTAGCATGATACATCCTAGGGTGTTTTACAAGCATTCTAACAAGCAAAGTCTTAAGAAGAAAAATTATCTACAAGGGCCTATATACACTTGTCAAACTTCCCAAATAGATGCTTTCACAAAATTTTTCCTAAATGCAACTATATGCCATGATGTAACTAACATTTATACAACCTAATGCATATGTTTCTACCAACTAGTATGCCATATAATCTAAATGCAATCCTATAATCACATTGTTTATACCGCATCAATCAAAATAAAGCCACATAGTCATTAACATAAAGAGGAAAAAGGAGATTGGAAAGATCATACCATGCGGTCTTCAATATCCTCATGTCTCGGATGTGGCGTAGTCAGTCAATGTGAAAAAGGATGGACAATCACAATATATACAAACACAATATATACAAGACTATATTAAAAAGGAATGAACATGTTTTTGGGTTTTCAAATTTTCAAATTTTATGGTTTTTATGATTATGGAAAAAAAAGACATGTTTTTGTATTTTTCAAAAATTTTCAGTTTTTATATGTTTTTGGAATATAAATTCCCATCCCCCACTTTATTTTGGACATTGTCCTCAATGTTCATGTAGGAGTAGGAATGAAAAATAAAGTACATGTTTTTTGAATTTTTGAATAAATGCAATGCTATGAATGAATGCATGCTCTAACTAAATGCAATTCTATATGACATATATAACAAATGAATGCAATCTAAACTATATTATATGTTGCATGATTTCTAGTAAACTATGGTCACCTATGATCAAACCTCTCCAAACCGATTTAAACACTATTTCTAGTGTAGAAATGAATAGGTTTGGTCATTAGTGATTATGCATGAATTCTAGTCTATATGCAACTAACTATATGAATCATGTCAGATATATTACAATGCAAACTAATCTAATCATATGAGATATATTACAATGCAACTATACTATATAAACTAACTAATGTAAATGCAAGATGAAATATAATACAAATGCAAGTGAAGATTAAACTAAATGCAATGCACTATACAAAAGAGAGATGGAGAGAAGAGCAACATACAATTGGAGATGATGAGGTAGCCATCTCTCACTCGTCTTCATCATCTTCATTGCGGTAGCCATACCCGCTAGAACTCCCTCCTTGGTCATACCCTCCTCCTTTACCAAAGTATCCTCCACCTTGACCGCTAAAGTTCCCGACTTGGTTCCCTTTGTTAGGGAACAAAAGGTGTGGTTGAGCCCAAGATGGAAGAGGGCCATTAGGGTCAATATACCATTGTTGTGCAATTTGGTAGTATTGAGGATAAAGGACCAAGTAGTTGTCGACCCTCCCATCATGTACTCCAAGAACAACCTCTTCATAAGCTCCATCAAATCATTCATGTTTGGAGCATTGGGGACTTCCGGTCTAAATGGCACATGAGGGGTGGGGTATGGTGGGATGGGCACATAGGAAGGTGGGGCATTAGCCCTTGACGGTATTCCACGAGGTTGTGGAGGTTGGCGGGGTGCTTCTTCTCTTTGAGGAGGGTTGAGGTAGATTTCAATGTCGAGGAGGTAGCTCGGCATAGGTGAATACCGGCTCAACCTCGAGTCGGTACCGGGTACATTCCACCCCCTAAGAACAATAGAGGAACACCCTTTTGTGAACCATTCTACACTCCCGCTTTGAGTGTAGGCACACCGCCGGTGGTGGTTGAAGACGGCATCCTCATCAATTAAAGTGCTACCCTCAAGTGGCTCATATGTCCCATGGATGTTGAATCCGGGACAAAGGTTGTTACCCAAGATAGTAATTAGAGCTCCCATCATGAAGGTCTTAAATTGGGAGTTCCCTTGAGAAAAATCGAAGAATCTTGTAAGCATCTCAAGGGGGTATTGAAATTATATTGCCTTGTCCCCCGAACATTTAGATAGGACTCTAGAAAGGTCAAATCAAGGAGAGTGCACCTATCTTGCTCAAATCTCCCATTAATAGTGTCGACAACGAAGCGTTCGGTGATCCGAATCACCGGATGTTGGAACGCGAAGGTATAACATTTTTTTTGGTGAATAAAATCCCTCCCGGACATAGCCCTCCAAATTTGGTCCACATCAAAGTTGGAAGGTTTGTCGGTGTTTCTTGTTGGTACAACAAGACCAAAAATATGCGCAAATTGGTCAAGTGTTAGACTATGGTCATGGTTGCACAATCGGAACTCCATACCAACGGACCTTTGTGTGTTTGAAACGATGCGGAGGCTAACAAAAAATTCCAAGGTAAGGCTAAGGTATGTTTGTTCGTGGGCATGAATAATTTTCCAATCCCCAAACCATCAAAGAACATTTCGGTATAATACCTTATACCTAGGACTTCTAACACCTTGGTGTCAATAAATTGAGTCGGTTCGTAATGCTTACCTAGCAAAGTGACGAACTTGTTGCAGTGCTCATCGGATGTGAAGAGTACCTCCGGAAAGTACTCAAGTTGCTCCACCCTTCTTATTATCACGGGGCGGAAGTTTCTTGGCGGCATCCTTTCTTGAGTGGATGAAGAAGATGAGCCCTTGCGTTTCTTGGCGGCGGATTCAACGAGCTTCTTGGCCTTTCCTTTGAGGTTCATCATTTTTTTTGTTTGATTTGGGAGATTTAGGGTTTGATTTTTTTTTTTTTTTTTTTTTTTTTTTTTGTGATTGGAGTGTTTGGAGATGAAGATGTGAGGATTAGGTTTAGATAAGGTAAGGAAATGAGGGATGGTGGGGGTGTTTTTATAGAAAAAGTGGTGTGGGACGAGCGGCTAAGGGTCGGGCTCGGGCGGATTTTGCGAGGTGAGTACAGGAATCCGAGCGTCCAGGTGTCGGGACGAGCGTCTTGCAGTAGGGGTCCAAGCATCTTGGGAAGAATCCGCTCGGATTCTAATCCAGTGATTCTGGCTCTTCTGATGTGGGCAAAGGACGAGCGTTTCGAGCTTTAGACGAGCGTCTCAAGTAGGACGAGCGGCTTATAGAAAATCCGCTTGGATTTTCTTCCAGTGCAAAATTGTTTTCGAGCAGCTTCACAGAACGAGCGTCCTACACCTGATACGAGCGTCTTCTCTAGGACGAGCGTCTTACTTGACAATCCGCTCGAATTTTAAGTCAGCACCGAATAGTGCCCATGAAGAGGCTGAGGACGAGCGTCTTGCCCTTGGGACGAGCGTCCCGTGCCATTTTTCACGCTTCTTCATTGCTTTCCTTCAAAGATCATACCCTTGTACCCTTTTGTGATCCTCCTTATCTTTCTCTGAAATTATGCTCAATAAATGGGTAAGAAACTCTCTCTCTCTCACTACTCTCATGCAAGAAATTGTAAGGAAAAATGCAAAAATGTACAATATTATACAAAGTGAAGGTTTAAGAAATATCTTACAAATGGTGGTTTGAGATAGGACTCCACCAAACTAATTCAAATCGTCGAAATTCTTTGTCCATAGAGCTCAAGGCTCTTAGGAGAAAATCAAAAGCTTGTGAACAAGCTCCAAATAAGCATAAGTATGGTTTGCTTAACTTCAAAACGAAGCTTGGCCAAAGGAATTTCTCACTCATCTTCTTTTTCATCTTTTCCTTGGCACTTGAGTATTTGCGATGCTTCAAACCAATAGCCCATGATTCTTGTTGTCATAAGATATGAAGTATGGTTCATATTCGTCCGAAGACTTCCACTTACCACCTTCTTCTTTAATTTTGGTGATGATGATAGCATTTTGTTTATTCAATCCTTCCAAAGTAGAAGGAGAATTCTCATGACCTTGATGATCGGGTTCTTTAGAAGTTGATGTTGTGGATGCCAAATTTCCACAAGTAGCTTCATTTACAAGCTTCTTCTTGAGCTTCTCCACCAAGTACCTTTTGTATGATGTTTTGACCTTTTGGAGGAGATCCACCATATCGTCTTCAACAATCATAGGTTCCATAGTGGGTGTAAAGTAATCTTCATAGGCAATAGGGAAGGGGCGTTCTTCTTATTCATGATAAGATATTTCAAATTTCTCAAGGATAGGCTCCTCAAGTAGAGTGATCTCATAAACCTCCTCTTCCTTATCGCATAATTTCTTGCAAAACACGACGTTGTCATCATAGCTATCTTCATAAGAATCATAGATGGGGGCTTCATTTAGCTCTTTCTCCAACACCTCAATGTTCACATCAAAAGACTCACCCTCATACTGACAGAGGTTAAGAGTATTTGGCTTACTCAACCTCATGTCTTCTTCATTGAATACAACACTTTCATACTCACAAGAGCTCAAAGAGATTGGCTCTTCCCACTTCTTATCTTCCATATCAAAGGTTACTACTTCAAACTCATATTCATGACCAATGTTTGAGGAATGGTGAGGAGTAATCACTTGGGCTTCTTTCATTTGGGCAATTTGAATCTCTAACTCCTCACCTTGAGTAACAATGTCTTGAAGAACATTGTCCCTCTTTTGGCTCTCCTCTAGCATTTGTTTGAAGAAGTTTTCTTGGTCTCCCATCATTTGGAGAATCACACTTTGAATGGGTTCATCTTCTTGTTGTGGGTGGGTGTTAAAGTGGTTGTATTGTGGCAATTGAAAGTCATTATGAAGTGGGTATTGAGTGGGTGGTTGTTGTAGATATTGGATGTGATGATTTTGGTAGGAAAAATTGGGATAGTAGTTAGGATTGCCATTGTATGAGTTATAAGGTAGGTTTGTGTTGACTTGCTCCTCAAACTCCCCATACCCATAGTCATAATCAAAAGATCCACCACATACTCCATAACACATGTCTTGAGCCATCATATCTAAGACAAGGAAACAACTACAGGCATGGAAACTACACAAAAACGGTAAGAACAAACCTTGAGGAACAAGTTCCTCAAGATTGAAGCACAAATAAAAATAGACAAACAAACAAGAACTTAATCACATAGCACCATCCCCGGCAACGGCGCCATTTTGATGGGTGATGTCGTCGGGTCTCCCAATCAAACACATTTATAATTCTCAATAAACAACTAGTTAGTGGTTAAGTCGAGGTCGATCCATGGGACGGTGTGCTTTGGGTTCTAAGTCTATCTATCTCAATTTATGCAAGTGTCACAATTTGTTTGGGTTTGTAGTTGTTCTCTATACTAATGCAAGCAATAAAGTAAAACAAGCAATAAAAGGAAGGGTGTTAACAAATGATTAAAAGTACTAGGATATCATGGGTTCATAGGGGATTCATGGGAGTTGATCATACAAACATGTTCTCTACTAGATGCAAGCACTTATTGTTGTGATGGGATCGAGTTAGTGTATATCTTATAATCCCTAAGAAGGTTTGGGTCCCGGAGCCGAATCGATTAGATTGTACAACACGTACAAGTCGACTTAGTCCTTCCTATTCAACTATATGCATTGTCTAATGAGACTCGAGTTGTTTTATATCTTACAAGTCTTATTGAAAAGATAAGAGATGGGTAAAATGCAAGGATTCATAGGCTTAGCATTTTATCAAACATAACTTGTGCATAAGTTGAAATCACAACAAGCAAGCAAATTAATTATGGAAACATATTAGATTAAGCATGAATCATTCCCCATGTTTGTTTCCCCTAATTCCCCAATAATCCTAGTTTAGTAACTACTCACTCATTATCATAGAGAACATGTCATCAATGGTGTCAATCATTACAACAAGTATAAACATGATAAGAGCTTAAGGAAATAAACAATAAAGAGTAAAGAGTAAAGGAATTATACCAAACTTGAGATGATCCAAATAATAAAGCAAAGAATAAAAGAAGAGAACTTGATTGATTGATGAAGAGTTGTCAATTCTCCAATAATAACCCAATAATCTTCAATTACCCAATAATAAACTTGAACAATAATTAAGGAAAGATTAATGTGTAATTTTGTGGAATGATTGAGATTAATCTATTCTAATATACTCCTAATCTAATCTAAGAAAGCTTGATTTAATCTAAGGAAACTTGATTTAATCTAAAACTTGATTAAGAGAGCATTACAAATTGAATATATATAGTAGTACATCATTAGGTTAAGTAAGGGTAGATTAGTAATTAACAATGATAATTGTTGAGTTGAGGAAGTGCTCCTCTCCAAGGAGATGAGCATCTCCGTTTTGCTAATCTCGTATGGATATGCGCGGATCACGGATCACGTAGCAAAGAAAAGCTTCCTGTCCAACAATACGCTCGTCCCGAGCTGAAATTGAGCATCCTGAGCCTCAACCCGAGTGGGTTGAATTTGATCAGAGCGGGTTGAGCATTGTCCCGCTCCAGATAAGCTTGACCCGCGGGTTGAGTCAGCATTCCCTTTCTTTTTGCTTTTAAGCCTAAGATGCCTCTATGTACTCTTTATTTCTACTTCCTTGGCTATAATTCTTGCCTCCTCTTCATACTTAGTCCATCAAATATCATTAACAAGCTTCCAAATATGCATGAAAGACGGGAATTTCCGCCTTATTATCTCCTTTCCTATAAAACATATAAAATACACTAGGAAAGCAAAATAGAAAACATTTGACGGATAAAATGGTCATGAAATGTTATAATAGTATGAAAAATAGGTTCATTTAGGGGATTAAATGTGTGCAAATAATGTTCACATCACCCATGATGTGGGTATTGCCTTTGTAGCTCCTTGTACCTCTCCCAAGCTTCATATAAGCTCTCAAGAGCTTGTTGACGGAATCTGGTGATTTGGCTCCTCAAAGTTTGAGTTTTCTCCGTTGGAAAAAACTTTTGATAGAAAGCAAGAGCCAATGTCTCTCAATTGGTGATTCCCATGGCGGTGCGGTCAAGGATATTGATCCAAAGCTTGGCCTTGTCCTTCAAAGAGAAAGGGGAACGTATCTCCCTTATTTGGGCTTGAGTGATGCCCGTCTGACGGATCATGGAGCAATAGTCACAAAATATTTTCACATGCAAATTGGGATCCTCCAAACGACTTCCCCAAAATTTCTTCCTCTCCACAAGGCTAATGAAAGACGGTTTGATCTCGAAGTCCGACGCGGTAATTTGAGTAGTTGTGATACCAGCCAAAAGCATGGCCGCGGTGGGCATTGAGTGATCGGAAAGTTTCAACTTCTTTTTAGTAGTAGATGGTGGTAGTGGAGATGATGAACTTGAAACCTCCTCCTATTCAAAAATTTTTAGATCATCTAGGTAAGACTTTTTAGCACTTTCAAGTTGTTCGGGAGAAGAGGCTTCTTTCACTTATTTCCAAAACGTCGTCTTCTCCTAAAGGTTTTCTCGGGATCGGAATCCGGTGGAAGCAATTCTCCACTATGAGAGGACCTGGGCATAAGACAACAATTTCTAGAAAAATGATAAGTAACGGTCTCAAGGAACAAGTGTTACTCAAGACAAAAGAAAACAAGATAAAAATCAACAATTCGAACGCAATAAAACCGTGCTCCCCGACAATGGCGCCAAAATTTGATAGGCTTGTCATGTACCTATGCAAAGATAATTACCCTAGACAACAAATGAATGTAGAAATAGGGGTCAAACACAAGGAGACGGGAATTGCGTTGTGAAATGCTATGGAAAGATTTCTATCAAGATTGATTTCATTTTAGGTTTGTTTGTTTGGTTTGATAACTAACAAAAAATATGGTGTAAATTATATAATAAAAAGGAGTCTAAGGGGGTCAGGTCACACATGCAAAGGTAAATATTTAGTTATGTTAAACTTGGTATTAAAAACACTGTCAATTGCTAAGGCTTAGAGACACCCACCTTGCGGCATTAGTGTCAACCATAGACCGGGTCCTAGAGAAACTCTCGTCCATGACTAGGTCATTCTACTACACATGCTTAGTCTAATTCAATTACGTCCCTATCGACTTTAGAACGAATGAACAAACTTAATCAATTGAATAAGGCCATAAAGAAAGATTAAACATTATGGTGCAAACATGTGATAAAAACAATTGAACAATGTTATTATCAACCTATTTTAACATGTTATATACTTGATTTTGCATGGCTCCCCTAGCCCTAGACTAGAAAATTTAGCTTCTCCTATTAAAGTGTAAATTATAAACTATATTGTAAGAAATGGTAACCATGATTGTGTGATTTATATAAACTAAATGATATAACATGTAATATAAATTATGCTAATGAAATGTAAATAAAGTACTAATAATAAACTATGCGTAAACTAAATGGAAATGTAAAATTGTGAACTAGAAATAGAACTACCTTAATAGAAAAGAACTTGTATGGAAGAAAAAAAATAGAAGCAAATACTTGAAATGTATTAAGAACCAAATGTTTGAGAACTACAAGCTTAACTATATTAAAATCTAATAAGAAAACTATTGAGAGAATTATAATGCTTAAGGCTATTGTAAGTATATGAGACGTAATAATAGGATGCCTAAGCCTTGAAGTGCCTCCCCTTTATATAAGGGAGTGAGGTGAAACGTAAACAAGTTTGAGACATGCAACCCCGATCGGGGACGTGGGTTTCTAGCTCCTTCGCCTTAATTCTCCTCTTAATTGCTTGTAGAATCCTATGTGAGTGATTAATTGAGCAATTAATCACCCGATTAAGACCTAAACTCTTGGCATCCTAGGTAGCTTGGAATCCTATCTTTTCCACCTTGACTTGGACTTGAAGTTGGGCTTGACTTTGGTTTGTTGACAACAATTGCATTGCACGCATTAGTGCATCAACTTCTTCATGAAAAACCCATGCAAACACTCCATGCTAGCCCAATATTTGGTCTTTCTTAGCCATTGCACTCTAGTAGCTCATCTTGTAGTATTTTAGCTCCAAAAAGCTTAAGTATCCTACAAAAACTTGTGGAGACAAACAAATGCACTAGAATAACAAATATTAGCTCAAAACACTATGATTAGTGCTAAATGACATGTAAAATGGAGCTAATATAGGGGATGAAAATGTATAAAATATGCACTTATCAGGTATAATTCTCATCTTTTTTTTATATTTACTCCATTAGTTTACAACTTTTATGTTGGTTAATTATTATTCACTCAAAGTTACAATCTTTATCATGTTTACCACACTTGTTTGTATTTTGTTCCATCTTATTGCTGGTTTTTCATAGCTAAACATTTGTGAGTAGTTCTCATTTAGGGCTTAGGGGGATCGCGTGTCTATAATGGGTATGATTTTAGGATAGCATTATAAGGATTTGAGTGTTTTAATGGTTGTCACTTTCTTGCACATGAAGTGTTTGTAGAATTGCTCCTATGAAAGTTTGACTATTTTCTCACATGTTTGGTTATCTTTGTGTCTATACTAGTGGATGAACAATCTTCGTGTGTAGCCTATTGGATGATCTTTGTGTATGTGTGTGACGAGTTTTAGTTAATCATATGAAAGTTGGTTAATGATTTCTAGGTGTCCTAAGACATTAGGTATAATTGCTTGACTATTTGTCTCCCATTTCCTATATTTACCTTGTTTTATGCCCAAAGATCCAAGTGAACCCGAAACCTCTAGTCTTTCTCATATTGATCAATCAATCTTATTTAGTCAAATTTTATATTTATTTGCACCTTAGTTTACCATTAATCAAACCTCCTTCATTTGCTCTGAGTTATTCATTCACCATCTGTTTGTTGTCCTTTGTTTGGTTTGATTGCTTTACTTGAGGACAAGCAAAGGGTTGGTTTGGGGGAGTTTGAGGTATCACTTTTATATATACTTTTATAGCTCCTTTCATACCATTTTATATACCGTTTTCGTGCATTTATATCATTTATATGCCTTATTTCAATGAATTGTCGATACTGCAGCTATTTTATGTTTCAATGCAGAAATGACGCATTATGAGGATAATCAAGCTAAGATAAGCGTGCAGAGATGGCATAGTAGAATACACGAAGCATGGCACGAGGAACGAGGTAGCATAAAGTCTAGAAGTGAAAGATACGAAGAAACCATCTGTGAAGCTGGTTCCTCGATCGAGACGGGCATGGCTCGATCGAGAAATCGTCCTCGATCGAGTCACCTCAGGCTCGATCGAGGAACCTCTCTGGAAGATGACTTTCCGGATTTCCCTAAAACAGTTATTTTGTATTATAAATTAGAAACTCGTACATTATTATTAGGGTACGCTTTATTTTACTTTTATACGGCTGAATAGTCTCTCTAGCTTTAATCTTTCCTTGCTACGTTACTAATCTTTCTTCAATAATTAATCTTTCAAGTTTATGCTATTCAATCATTGTTCTTATTTCATGTTCTTAATCATGTCTTTAATTATCATTATTGTTGTTATTGCTTTAGTCATGAGTAGCTAAATTCCTCATCTAGGATGAAGGGGATCTAGGTTAATTAGAAAAGGGAAATTGATTAATTGCTAGTGAAATCGTATAAGTTGCCGTTTGATTATTGTTCTTATTCTAGTTAATTGATTTAGGCCTGAGTTGTTAATTAGTGTAGCGAATTAATCCTTTCACCGACCGGGTTAGAATTAATATAGGCTACAATAATCAAATAGATTGTATCTAATTATAGCGACCGCATGTTAGAATCGATCTAAAGGGCATAATAGAGTCAACCGATCTTATGACCTTAGACAACTTGGTAGATCTAGCAAATTGATTAATAGACCCCATATAATTGACCTAGTGAACCGGAAATCCTAGACTTTTAATATCATTGTTTAAACCTCTTTTTATTACTCGTAATTAGTTGGTTAGATAACAAACAAAACAAACCCCCAGAAAACGGTTACCTTTAGACAATTTAAATATTTACAAACTTAACTTTTACCGCCTCCATGTGGATTCGATACCTGTCTTACCGCTAGCTATTCTTGTTAGTTTTGAGATTTTTTTACTTTGATTTGGTGATACGACTTTAGCCTTGTCAAATTTGGTGCCGTTGCCGGGGAGGCAACAATTGTTTAGTTTGTTTATGTTTATTTTGTCTCTTTGTCTCAGGGAACCTGGTTCCTTGAGACCGTTGTCACACTTTTCTTGTTAGTTCCGTGTATGCCCAGGTCTAATAGGTCCGAGATTATTCCTTTTGATCCTGAACCAGAGAAGACTTTTCGCTACAGACGGAAATTTAATCAAGAAGTGGGTCAAGTAGAAGACTTGAGTATACTTGATATCAAGACGGCGATCCCAAAACAGTCGACCGATCAGTCCTACACAGAGGACGAAAATTCCGAGGCCGATATCCCAGATATCCCAGTCGAAACTCCTATTCCCGAGACTACCATCATGCCTACTCTAGCCAGTCACTCTGAACCAACCTTAGCTTCTATCCCACAAGGATTTAAGCTGCCCACTACCGACAATGGAACTTTTGAGATTCGGCCATCTTACATCAATTTGGTGGAACAGAACTTATTTGGAGGGGCAGCTGCTGAGGATCCTGCGACATATATAGAGAAATTTTTCACCTATTGTTGTTCTATTCCTTTAACAGCTGGGGTGACACAAGATCAGATAAAGCAGGTGCTTTTTCCTCTCTCTGAAAGATGGAGCAGCTGAGTGGCTGAGAGACTTGGATATGGAGGGTGAAGGAATTACAGACTGGAATACCCTTGATCTTGCTTTCTACAAGAGGTACTTCCCACCTCAAAAGACTAATCTACTACGAAGTCAGATTAATAATTTCAAGCAAGGAGCTACTGAAGATTTGAATGAATCTTGGATTCGCTTCAAACGTTTGGTCCGATCAGTCCCCCATCACGGTTTCCCTAAGTGGTTTCTTTGCAACCAGTTTTATAACGGGTTGTATGTAACACCCCACAGTAATTATAGAGGTCCATTGATACGCTTTAATGACTAGTGCTTAAAGGGATTGAAAGTACTACTCATATCAACAAAGTGCACTTTCTTTAATGGTCATCCATGAGAAAGAACTCCAAAGTTAAGCGTGCTTGGTTGGGAGTAGTCTTAGGATGAGTGACCTCTTGGGAAGGTTTCCGGGATGCGCATGAGTGAGGACAAAATGCGCTATAAAGGACCCGTGTTGATTTGTGGGCCGTGTACACAGCCTGGTGAGCTATCATAAGTAACCGCTCCCGACCCGGTTTGGGCCGGGGTGTTACAAGTGGTATCAAAGCAACCCTGCGACCGTGTGGTGATCGGAGGAAGTTGTTATACGCTCCTGGAGGCAGTGGTTATACGCTCCATTGTGATCACACACCTAGCGGGGGAGGATTCTGGGTTAGCGGTTATGCTCCCAGGCGCAACGAGGACGTTGCGTTCTTCAAGTGGGGGTGATTGTAACACCTCACAGTAATTATAGAGGTCCATTGATACGCTTTAATAACTAGTGCTTAAAGGGATTGAAAGTAATACTCATATCAACAAAGTGCACTTTCTTTTATGGTCATCCATGCGAAAGAACTCCAAAGTTAAGCGTGCTTGGCTGGGAGTAGTCTTAGGATGGGTGACCTCCTGGGAAGGTTTCCGGGATGCGCATGAGTGAGGACAAAATTCACTATAAAGGACCCGTGTTGATTTGTGGGCCGTGAACACAGCCTGGTGAGCTATCATAAGTAACCGCTCCCGACCCGGTTTGGGCCGGGGTGTTACATTGTACGACAATCATCGTGCCCTTTTGGATTCTTCTGCTAATGGGAGGTTTCAAGACAACACCAATGATGATACCGCATGGAAATTAATTGATTAGATTGCCACCCATACTACCAAGTATGGAAATCCTAGGGGAAGCACGCGAGGAACCGGTGTTGATAGTGCTCTTGCGGCACAATTAGAGGCTATTAATACCCAACTTGCTGAGATGAAGACTACCTAATCATTGGGTAATAAAGAAAGAGTTCATGCTATGAGTCAGCAAGTAGAGGAGTATTGTGCTAGATGTGGTTTAGACAGTCACTATGCAGCTGATTGTTTGAGGACATTGGAGCAGGTTAATGCCTTTCAGGCCTACAAACAAGGTGCACAAGGTACACCCTTCTCCAACTTTTATAATGAAAAGACGAAGGAGCATCCATTCCTTCAATGGTCTAGTCAGAATGTGCAACATCCACAGCAGCTGCAACCACAGAAGAATACTTATGTCCCTCCCAACAACCGTGGTAATCAACCACAAGGGGGATATCAAAGGCAAAATCAAGGAGGCCAGCAGTTTAACAATCAATATCAACAGCCTCCTCAACAAGCTCCGAACAATGAGATGGTAGAGTTGCGTAGACTTTTGCAGCAAACTCTGTCAATGCAGCAGAAGCAGACGGCTCAAATTTCTGAGCTGATTGCCCATAATAAGATGCTAGATAATCAAGTGGCTCAGATGGCACTTCAAAATCCATCAAAACAGGCCGGGGGTCTTCCTCCTTAATGTAAACAAGCTTACGAGCAAGCTAATGTTATTCAGCTGAGGAGCGGTACAACTTATGCAAATCCCGACCTGCAAAGCCTTGATAATGATGTGCCCACTGCTGATAATGAGGTACCTTATATGCATACCAAAGGATTGGGTAATTTGGAGCTTAGTGATGATGAAAAAGAACCTGACGAAGTTGAAACACGAGCTGACGATAAAAGCAAAAAGGACGAAAAAGCTGAACCTGCTGAGGTTCCTCGATCGAGTCAGCCCAAGCTCGATCGAGGAACCAGTGTGCTCGATCGAGTCACCTCCAGGCTCGATCGAGGCACCTCCTTGACAGACAACGGTGTTTTAAAACTTGATTCTAAGGTCAAGCAAGCCGAGCCCATTACTATTGCATTACCTTTTCCTCATCGGCAACAAAAATCAAAGCTGGATAAGCAATTCGGTAAGTTTATGGAGGTCGTGAAGAATCTACAGGTAAGTTTTCCCTTCATTGAATTAATTACTCAAGTGCCGGCTTATGCAAAGTTCATGAAGGAGATTTTGATAAGGAAGAGATCCTTTGATGCGGTGGAAACTATTGCTTACACTCAGAAGTACAGTGCCATGTTGCCAATCAATTCACCACCTAAATTAAAAGACCCAGGAAGTTTTTATATCCCTTGTCATTGATGCGTGTCTTAAATATGATGTTTTACACTCTATTTCACACACATTTCAGAGCTCAATTATGTAGTTTATGCTACTATTTCCCCTATTTCTGTCTACTTTCGTGTTTTTGTGTAATATTGCAGAAATGTGAACAATCCAGCGGAAATTGAGCCGAATCCGTCCCTAAGTACTTAGCATTGCATTTGACATGGAGTAGTGACTCGAGAGATGAACTTGGCACACATTTCAAGGCCTGAGAGATAGGTTTGCGAGAGTTTCAGAAGCGGATTACCAGCTGATTTGGTCTATAGACTGACCTACATGGTCTATAGACTGTCAGAATGCTGAACAGTTTACTGCAGGATGCTTAAAATGGCTATATCTCGAGTTCTAGAGCAGATAATCGAGTGATTCTAATTGGATGTGAAAGCTTATCCTCTTAGCTTTGCAACACCGTGTAGATCGCCTGATTTGACCAAGTAACGAAGGAATGACAGCTGTTTTAAGATCGGTGCGCGCTGCAGAATTCGTCAGAATGCATTACTGTACAGCACTTTTAGTCGATCGACTGGTCTCAGTGGTCGATCGACCACCCCACGATCTGACGCGGTAATTAAAGAACGAGAATTAGAAAGCGCAGTGTAATTAGGTTTTGGAAATAAGTTACGTAAGACTATCTATATAACGTAACCTGAGGTTTCAGAAGAGGGCTATCGAATTAATTAGGGTTCAAAACATAGAAGTTGAACTTTAGATTATTTCATTAGTTTAGATTAGTTTTCGTCAATAAAGTTTACTTTTCGCACTGGATTTTGGTCCTTCCTCTTCAATTCTTCTATACGGTATTCCCTTGTTCATTTGTTGAGTTTCATTGCTTTAATTCTTCCGTAGTTCAGAATTGCTAGTTTAGATTTCCCAAAGCCGAATTCTCGTTTCATGTTAGTTATTTATTTAGTTAATTCAATTATGAAGTCAATTGCTTTAGTTGTTAATTTTACTATCGTTATTAACATCATTATGAGTAGCTAAATACCCTTTGCTAAGATGTAGGGGAGCTATAGTGTAGATGGCGTAGAATAGGTGACCCCGAATTAGGGCATGGTCGATCGACTGGCTTAATTGGTCGATCGACTATGCCGTGTGGTCGGTCGACTGAAGTAGTTGGTCGATCGACCAGACCCGTGTTTGATTAGCATCGTTTGATTCGTTAAGTGCAATATTTAATAATGAGACCGAGAGGAGACTTGATAGATGCTTAGTTTTGACCAATCCATAGATCGAGAGATACGGAAGGGCATTAATTAATGAATTAAGACGACTAAATTGCTAAGATCGTAAGATAAGTAATTTAGGCTTTAGGAATCACTCTTCAGGGCGAGAGCTAGTATTAGTGAGACCTAGGGACTAGTAGCATAGGCCGAAAGGATCTACTAGTTAACTTGGGCCGAGAGGACATGTTTTACCCATCCTACACGACTGTATTTCGGACTTACCTAGGATTATGTGCCATCGCAGCTATAGTGAACCGACCATCTTAGCTCCTTTTTATCATTTGCTTACACTTATTTTTATTATTTGCTTATCTACTTTTGCATTTAGACTTAGATATAACTCAAATCAAAACCCCCCAGAAATTCATAGACTGAAATAAAACAACTTAACTCCCTACCTCCCTGCGGATCGACCCTTACTACCGCTTGCTAGTTGTAGTTTGGAAAATTATAAATATTATTTTTGATACTCACATCGACAGGTATCAAATTTTGGCACCGTTGCCGGGGAGGCAGCGCTAGTTTTAGTTGTTTTATTTTCGTTTACTTTGATCTCAAGGAACATCCGTTCCTTGAGGCAGTCCTTATCTTCTTCTTGTAGTTTCTTCTTATACGCAGGTCACCTTGCATTAGACAGAGACTTTTAGAAGAGTCATTTCAGGAGGAAGGCTTGAGTACTCTTGATAGATGGGAAGTTCGCGTGGGAATTCGCGAAAACCAAGTATTGAAATGAATGTTATTGCGGCACTAGAAGCTTCCATTAATGCCAGGTTCGAAAAGCTGGAGAATGCTACAAATGAAACTGCGGAATTGAGAAAGGTAGTTCAAACTCTTTTGGTTCAAGTTATAAAAATGGAAGAAGCTAGGATTGAATCTGATAAGAATTTTGAAAATCGGTTGGCAATTTTAGTGGCTAATCAAGCTGCTAATTTGTCGAGCAAATTTGATGATACTCCACCTCTTACCCCTGTGCTTATTCTTGCTCTAACACCTCCGCCCCAGATTGGGAGCACGATGGAGGAAAACTCTTCTGTTTTGACTTTTGCAGGAACTGGATTGGGGAAAGAAGAGCCGAGGAAAGTGTCAGATTATGACTTGGAGTTTGATGAGCCGGACGATCCAAGAGCTTGAGAAGCCGCTAGAGCCGTTAATGACCCGTTGAGTATTCTAGATGAAGGAGTGGAGTGGAGTCCAGCTGCTGAGATTAGCATTGCAGAGGGTACTTCATATAGCCAGAAGCCATGGTCGGAGATTTTCCGCAGTTTTCGCAAATGAACTATTTTTTTTTTTTTGAGTTTTTAGACAATTTATTGCGTTTAGACTATTTATTGTTTTTGTGTGCGCGAGACTTCGCTTTAATAAGTTTGCTTAGGATTTAAAGACTTTAGACTATTACTTTGGGTTTTGCACAATTTTGGGCGCGTTATTATGTGTATTTGCAGGTTCATAGACCATATTAGCTCAACTTATTGAGCTAATTCGAAGAAATCAGAAACTTACAGCAGGTATCCCAGTCGATCGACTGGCTTGTGTGGTCGATCGACTGTGCCGCGACTCCAGGAGCTTCTGTTCCTGTTACCCTGGTCGATCGACTGGATTGTTTGGCCGATCGACCACTTCCCATTCACTGCACTGTTCACGACCATTCCCCTGCTTTGTGTTTGGTCAATTTTCGGAGTTGAGGGAGTCTTTTCTCCACTTTATTTTCCGATTCATTTTGTTTTCTTCGCTTTTTTATTTTGCACATAATTTTGCGTTTCGCAAATTGCTTTCTCGTAAATACGCGCGGTACTTTGGTTTCTTTTCGGTACTTATGGTAGCATGCTGGCTCTTTGAAACCTCCTAGCTCACGCTGGTTTGGGAGGTTTCCTTTTTTGCGCGTTAAAGTCTTGTGAGTTTCCGAGTCCTTCTTTTATGTCAATTTTAGTTATAATTCCGCAAAATCCCATTTCCTTTGCTATTTTCATTATATGATTTCGCACAATGGGGACATTGTGTGATTTGGTTTGGGGAAGGGTTTTGCGTTGCATTCACTCTGTTTTGCATTCACGTTTACATTTTGTCTTGCATTGTTGTTTATTTTCCTCCTATATACAGAAAATTCCAAAAAAAATTTGAAAAATTTCAAAAATTCAAAAAAAATATCACGTTTATTTTAGCATATAGGTTGAGTCGGAACGATAGTATTTCAATGATGACATTGCATTTGCAGCTGTCTATGCCTAAGCCATGCTTAATTGACATGTTATTAGTAGAATCACATATGCATACCTACGAGTTTTGTTAAAATATTTGCTGGATTATAGACTTGACCTGACTTTTGGCAACTTACTTATATTTTCTAAGGATTAGAGCTCATATAACTGGTGTCATTTGTGACCGGTTTCATGTAGGATTGTGAGTAGTTACTCCTTGCATATCATGTATTATTAATTTGCACATTTATGAAATTCAATTGCTTTTTGCTTGCATACATTCGGGTTAGTGGTTGGTGTCACATGCAGGGAGGTGCTTAAAATTTCCCCTTTATTTCATTTTACCCATTGAACTCCACATTAGCCAAATCTGCATGTTGACCCTTAGCTACATCCAAATTTAGCCTGCCTTGTCAAGCTAGTATAATGTATGCTTTTGCGGTATATAATTTATTGTGCCAAGTTTGGTCTGTATTGCGTTATTTGGAGATGGTAAAAAAGAAAGAAGGAGGATGAAAAGAAAAGAATTGAAAAAAAAAAAGAAAAAACGAGAAAAAGAAAAAAAAATTCAAAAAAAAAAAAATTCAAAAAGAGGAAAATGATGAAAGAAAGAAACCGTGAAAGGAAAAGATGTTGTTTGTAGACGGTTTCACTCCTATGCTTTATATACATTTATTGAGGAGTATTTTCAGTTCGGTTTGGTGAGTTTTGTGCCAAATGAAGGGCGCGTGTGCTTAATCCTTTAAGTGAGTCGGAAATGGATGTTGTCATATGATTTTGTTTAGGTACTAGCTTGGCCGCCTATACCTCCACATTTCCATAAATGTTTTGCCTTTTCTCACCCATTGCCTCACTTTACCATATTTTTGTAAGCCCTCTACCATGTGACAGACCTTGTTGGTTGGAATGTATGTACGGTAGTTAGAATTGTCTATCATATTAGTTGCATGCATGTTTATGTGGGTCGTAGTCTAGGTGAGCGGCTATTTCTCTTCCTCTCTTACATATATATGCTTACCCTTTGGTTCATGAGAGAAGAGTGACCCGTGACAGTCCAAGTTTAAAGGTCTTGCAAGGTCGACGGTTCAGCTTTATTTTTAACGACTACATAACTCGTTTGCATGATTCATTTTGCTAATTGTTTGTTAGTTGTAGCATTAAATTGCTTTAGGCTTTACATGTTGCATTTCGCTCTGAGATTGAACTCGTTCCATTAGGTCCTAAGATCGAGTCTAGTTCTTGCTTGGGGACAAGCAAGGGTTTGGTTTGGGGAAGATTGATGCGTGTCTTAAATATGATGTTTTACACCCTATTTCACACGCATTTCAGAGCTCAAATATGTAGTTTATGCTACTATTTCCCCTATTTTCGTCTACTTTCGTGTTTTTGTGTAATATTGCAGAAATGTGAAGAATCCAGCGAAAATTGAGCCGAATCCGTCCCTAAGTACTTAGCATTGCATTTGACATGGAGTAGTGACTCGAGAGATGAACTTGGCGCGCATTTCAAGGCCTGAAAGATAGATTTGCAAGAGTTTCATAAGCGGATTACTAGCTGACTTGGTCTATAGACTGACCTACATGGTCTATAGACTGTCAGAATGCTTAACAGTTTAATGCAGGCTGCTTAAAATGTCTATATCTCGAGTTCTATAGCATATAATCGAGTGATTACAATTGGAGGTGAAAGCTTATCCTCTTAGCTTTCCAACGCCGCGTAGAACGCCTGATTTAACCAAGTAACGAAGAAATGGCAGCTATTTTAAGATCGGTGCGCGCTGCAGAATTCGTCAGAATGCATTACTATACAGCACCTATAGTTGATCGACTGGTCTCAGTGGTCGATCGACCACCCCACGATCTGACGCGGTAATTAAAGAACGAGAATTAGAAAGCCCAATGTAATTAGGTTTTAGGAATAAGTTACGTAAGACTATCTATATAACGTAACCTGAGGTTTCAGAAGAGGGATATCGAATTAATTAGGGTTCAAAACACAGAAGTTGAACTTTAGATTATTTCATTAGTTTAGATTAGTTTTCGTTAATAAAGTTTACTTTTCGCACTGGATTTTGGTCCTTCCTCTTCAATTCTTCTTTACGGTATTCCCTTGTTCATTTGTTCAGTTTCATTGCTTTAATTCTTCTGTAGTTCAGAATTGCTAGTTTAGATTTCCCAAAGCCGAATTCTCGTTTCATGTTAGTTATTTATTTAGTTAATTCAATTATGAAGTCAATTGCTTTAGTTGTTAATTTTACTGTCGTTACTATCATCATTATGAGTAGCTAATTACCCTTTGATAAGATGTAGGGGAGCTATAGTGTAGATGGCGTAGAATAGGTGACCCTGAATTAGGGCATGGTCGATCGACTGGCTTAACTTGTCGATCGACTATGCCGTGTGGTCGGTCGACTGAAGTAGTTGGTCGATCGACCAGACCCGTGTTTGATTAGCATCGTTTGATTCGTTAAGTGCAATATTTAATAATGAGACCGAGAGGAGACTTGTTAGATGCTTAGTTTTGACCAACCCGTAGATCGAGAGATAGGGAAGGGCATTAATTAATGAATTAAGACGACTAAATTGCTAAGATCGTAAGATAAGCAATTTAGGTTTTAGGAATCACTCTTCAGGGCGAGAGCTAGTATTAGTGAGACCTAGGGACTAGTAGCATAGGCCGAAAGGATCTACTAGTTAACTTGGGCCGAGAGGACATGTTTTACCCATCCTACACGACTGTATTTCGGACTTACCTAGGATTATGTGCCATCGCATCTATAGTGAACCGACCATCTTAGCTCCTTTTTATCATTTGCTTACACTTATTTTTATTATTTGCTTATCTACTTTTGCATTTGGACTTAGATATAACTCAAATCAAAACCCCCCAGAAATTCATAGACTGAAATAAAACAACTTAACTCCCTACCTCCCTGCGGATCGACCCTTACTACCGCTTGCTAGTTGTAGTTTGGAAAATTATAAATATTATTATTGATACTCACATCGACATGTATCAAATTTTGGCGCCGTTGCCGGGGAGGCAGCTCTAGTTTTAGTTGTTTTATTTTAGTTTACTTTGGTCTCATGGAACATCCGTTCCTTGAGGCAGTCCTTATCTTCTTCTTGTAGTTTCTTCTTATACGCAGGTCACCTTTCGTTAGACAGAGACTTCTAGAAGAATCATTTCAGGAGGAAGGCTTGAGTACTCTTGATAGATGGAAAGTTCGCGTGGGAATTCGCGAAAACCAAGTATTGAAATGAATGTTATTGCGGCGCTAGAAGCTTAAATTAATGCCAGGTTCGAAAAGCTGGAGAATGCTACAAATGAAACTGCGGAATTGAGAAAGGTAGTTCAAACTCTCTTGGTTCAAGTTATAAAAATGGAAGAATCTAGGATTGAATCTGATAAGAATTTTGAAAATCGGTTGGCAATTTTAGTGGCTAATCAAGCTGCTAATTTGTCGAGCAAATTTGATGATACTCCACCTCTTACCCCTGTGCTTGTTCCTGCTCTAACACCTCCGCCCCAGATTGGGAGCACGATGGAGGAAAACTCTTCTGTTTTGACTGTTGTAGAACTGGTTTGGGGAAGGAAGAGCCGAGGAAAGTGTTAGATTATGACTTGGAGTTTGATGAGCCGGACGATCCAAGAGCTTGGGAAGCCGCTAGAGCCGTTGATGACCCGTTGAGTATTCTAGATGAAGGAGTGGAGTGGAGTCCAGCTGCTGAGATTAGCATTGCCGAGGGTACTTCATATAGCCAGAAGCCATGGTCGGAGATTTTCCGCAGTTTTCGCAAATGAACTTTTTTTTTTTTGAGTTTTTAGACAATTATTGTGATGCGTGTCTTTTATATGATGTTTTACATCCCATTTTACACGCATTTCAGAGCTCATTCTTGTAGTTTATGCTGCATTTCTCCCTATTTCCGTCTACTTCCGTATTTTGTACATTATTGCAGAAATGTGAAGAATCCAGCGGAAATCGAGCTAAATCCGTCCCCAAGTATCCTACATTGCATTTGACGTGAAGTATTCACCCGAGGAACGAGCTTGGTGCGCAATTCAAGACCCAAAAGACAAGTCCACGAGTTTTAAAAAGTCAAGTAGCAGCTCAAGTGGTCGATCGACCATCACCCTCAGTCGATCGACCAATGTTCGGGTTCCAGAAGCTACTGTACACTGAGGACCAGTCGATCGACCACCTACCTTAGTCGATCGACCACAATGCTGTTCCAGACGTGAATTAAAAGACCGAGGAACTTGAAGCCCGTTAAGTTTAGGTTTTGGAATAATTGTTACGTACACTTTCTATATAACGTAACTGAGAATACCTAGTTTAGCATTCAGTTTTTCATCCAAGTTTTTACCTAAGTTTTATTCAGGAATTTTCATTAAGTTTCCGCATACGGTTCTTGATAGATAGTTAGGGTTTGGGATTGTTGAGCATTGGATTTTCGGTTCTTAATAACTAATCTTTCCTCTGCAATTCGGTATTCTTCTGCCCTAATTTTAGTTCATCTTTATTTTATCAATAGTTTAGAATTGCTAGCTAGTTTCCCGCAACCAATTTCATTGTTTATGTTAATTGCTTTCTTTACCGTTTTAAGCATGAATTCAGTAGCTAGTTTCATCGTCAATGTTATTGTTTTCACCCTTAGCATGAGTAGCTAAATAATTTGTGCTAGGATGTAGGCGAATTGTAGCATAGGCGTCATTAGATTAGACACGGCCTGAACCCGCGTGTTGGTCGATCGACCACCTTACCCGGTCGATCGACTGACCTCGTGAGCCTATTTCGTTTTAAATGATTTTAATTGTTGTATTTAACGAATCGAATGCATGCGACTAGTTAGATACCCTTTTATGACTGGCCCAATAGATCGAAAGATAGGGTAAGCTGTTAGACCATCAATTGAATCGACTAAACTGTGCTAAGATCAAAAGATAGGTATAGTTTAGACCGTTAGTCACTTTTCAGAACGAAAGTTAGTATTAGTGATATTAGGGACCTATAGCGAGATCGAAAGATGCTATTTGTTAAGAGTGGACCGAGAGGACCTCTTTATTTCCCGCCTCACCTGTGTTTGATTCAGACCGACTTAGTTTGCTGCCGCTGAAGCTATAATGAACCAATCATCCTAGTACCCCCTTCTTTATTTGTTAATTCTACCTTTTAGTTTATTATCTTTATTTGTTCTTAGCTATAGACCATCTCAACTCAACCCCCACAATCGTTACCTTTGACTGAATATAAATCAACTGAGATTTACATCTGCCTCCTTGTGGTTCGACCCTGTTACCACTAGCCTAGGTTAGTCTTAATAGGAATTATAAATTTTATCTTTGGTACTCACAACGACGGGTATCATATTGCGTTTAGACTATTTATTGTTTTTGTGTGCGCGAGACTTCTCTTTAATAAGTTTGCTTAGGATTTAAAGACTTTAGACTATTACTTTGGGTTTTTGCGCAATTTTGGGCGCGTTATTATGTGTATTTGCAGGTTCATAGACCATATTAGCTCAACTTATTGAGCTAATTCAAAAATCGAAACTTACAAAATAGGTATCCCATCGATCGATCGCTTGCTTGTGTGGTCGATCGACTGTGTCGTGACTCTAGGAGCTTCATTCTGTTACCTGGTCGATCGATTTGGATTGTTTGGCCGATCGACCACTTCCCGCATTCTTTGACTGTTCACGACCATTCCCTGCTTTGTGTTTGGTCAATTTTCGGAGTTGAGGGAGTCTTTTCTCCACTTTATTTTCCGATTCATTTCTGTTTTTATGCTTTCTTATTTTGCACATAATTTTGCGTTTCGCAAATTGCTTTCTCGTAATTACGCGCGGTACTTTGGTTTCTTTTCGGTACTTATGGTAGCACTGCATTGGCTCTTTGAAACCTCCTAGCTCATGCTGGTTTGGGGAGGTTTCCTTTTGCTGCGGTTAAAGTCTTGTGAGTTTCCGAGTCCTTCTTTTATGTCAATTTTAGTTATAATTCCGTAAAATCCCATTTCCTTTGCTATTTTCATTATATGATTTCGCACAATGGGGACATTGTGTGATTTGGTTTGGGGAAGGGTTTTGCGTTTCATTCACTCTGTTTTGCATTCACGTTTACATTTTGTCTTGCATTGTTGTTTATTTTCCTCTTATATACAGAAAATTCCAAAAAAAAAATTCAAAAATTTCAAAAATTTTAAAAAAATATCACGTTTATTTTAGCATATAGGTTGAGTCGGAACGGTAATATTTCAATGATGACATTGCATTTGCAGCTGTCTATGCCTAAGCCATGCTTAATTGACATGTTATTAGTAGAATCACATATGCATACCTACGAGTTTTGTTAAAATATTTATTTGGATTATAGACTTGACTGAATTTTGGCAACCTACTTATAATTTCTAAGGATTAGAGCTCATATAACTGGTGTCATTTGTGACCGGTTTCTTGTAGGATTGTGAGTAGTTACTCCTTGTATATCATGTATCATTAATTTGCACATTTATGAAATTCAATTGTTTTTTACCTGCATACATTCGGGTTAGTGGTTGGTGTCACATGCAGGGAGGTGCATACAATTTCCCCTTTATTTCATTTTACCCATTGAACTCCACATTAGCCAAATCTGCCTGTTGACCCTTAGCTACATCCAAATTTAGCCTGCCTTGTCAAGCTAGTATAATGTATGCTTTTGCGGTATATAATTTATTGTGCCAAGTTTGGTCTGTATTGCGTTATTTGGAGATGGTAGAAAAGAAAGAAGGAGGATGAAAAGAAAAGAATTGAAAAAAAAAACGAGAAAAAAAAAATCCAAAAAAAAAAATTCAAAAAGAGGAAAATGATGAAAGAAAGAAACCGTGAAAGGAAAAGATGTTGTTTGTAGACGGTTTCACTCCTATGCTTTATATACATTTATTGAGGAGTATTTTCAGTTCGGTTTGGTGAGTTTTGTGCCAAATGAAGGGCGCGTGTGCTTAATCCTTTAAGTGAGTTGGAAATGGATGTTGTCATATGATTTTGTTTAGGTACTAGCTTGGCCGCCTATACCTTGTTGGTTGGAATGTATGTACGGTAGTTAGAATTGTCTATCATATTAGTTGCATGCATGTTTATGTGGGTCGTAGTCTAGGTGAGCGGCTATTTCTCTTCCTCTCTTACATATATATGCTTACGCTTTGCTTCATGAGAGAAGAGTGACCCGTGAGAGTCCAATTTTAAACGTCTTGCAAGGTCGACAGTTCAGCTTTATTTTTAACGACTACATACCTCGTTTGTATGATTCATTTTGCTAATTGTTTGTTAGTTGTAGCATTAAATTGGTTTAGGCTTTACATGTTGCATTTCGCTCTGAGATTGAACTCGTTCCATTAGGTCCTAAGATCGAGTCTAGTTCTTGCTTGGAGACAAGCAAGAGTTTGGTTTGGGGAAGTTTGATGCGTGTCTTAAATATGATGTTTTACACCCTATTTCACACGCATTTCAGAGCTCAATTATGTAGTTAATGCTACTATTTCCCCTATTTCCGTCTACTTTCGTGTTTTTGTGTAATATTGCGGAAATGTGAAGAATCCAGCGGAAATTGAGCCGAATCCGTCCCTAAGTACTTAGCATTGCATTTGACATGGAGTAGTGACTCGAGAGATGAACTTGGCGCGCATTTCAAGGCCTGAAAGATAGATTTGCGAGAGTTTCAGAAGCGGATTACCAGCTGACTTGGTCTATAGACTGTCAGAATGCTTAACAGTTTACTGCAGGCTTCTTAAAATTGCTATATCTCGAGTTCTATAGCAGATAATCGAGTGATTCTAATTGTTGGTGAAAGCTTATCCTCTTAGCTTTCCAATGCCGCATAGAACGCCTGATTTGACCAAGTAACGAAGAAATGGCAGCTGTTTTAAGATCGGTGCGCACTGTAGAATTCGTCAGTTTGCATTACTGTACAGCACCTTTGGTCGATCGACTGGTCTCAGTGGTCGAACGACCACCCCACGATCTGACGCGGTAATTAAAGAACAAGAATTAGAAAGCCCAATGTAATTAGGTTTTAGGAATAAGTTACGTAAGATTATCTATATAACGTAACCTGAGGTTTCAGAAGAGGGATATCGAATTAATTAGGGTTCAAAACACAGAAGTTGAACTTTAGATTATTTCATTAGTTTAGATTTGTTTTCGTCAATAAAGTTTACTTTTCGCACTGGATTTTGGTCCTTACTCTTCAATTCTTCTTTAAGGTATTCGCTTGTTCATTTGTTCAGTTTCATTGCTTTAATTCTTCCATAGTTCAGAATTGTTAGTTTAGATTTCCGAAAGCCGAAATCTCGTTTCATGTTTGTTATTTATTTAGTTAATTCAATTATGAAGTCAATTGCTTTAGTTGTTAATTTTACTGTCGTTATTACATCATTACGAGTAGCTAAATACCCTTTGCTAAGATGTAGGGGAGCTATAGTGTAGATGGCGTAGAATAGGTGACCCCGAATTAGGGCATGGTCGATCGACTGGCTTAACTGGTCGATCGACTATGCCGTGTGGTCGGTCGAATGAAGTAGTTGGTCGATCGACCAGACCCGTGTTTGATTAGCATCGTTTGATTCGTTAAGTGCAATATTTAATAATGAGACCGAGAGGAGACTTGTTAGATGCTTAGTTTTGACCAACCCGTAGATCGAGAGATAGGGAAGGGCATTAATTAATGAATTAAGACGACTAAATTGCTAAGATCGTAAGATAAGTAAGGGGGACTGGGGCTTAAAAATGATTATGTGTGGAACAAAGCAGCATTGGGCAAATTAGTGTGGTGGATTTCTCATAAAACTGACCATCTATGGGTAAAGTGGATCAACCACACGTATCTCAAAGGGCAAGATTGGCAAAGCTACTTCCCCACAGCTGACACTAGCTGGTACTGGAGAAAACTTTGTCAGGTTAGGGATCTCCTTAAAGACCGGATGAGAACAGGAGAAGGGGATTATTCCATATCTACAGGTTATGAGTTCCTCAGAGAGAAATTTCAGGAGGTGAAATGGTCAAGGATGGTTTGGAATAAATTGACGATACCCAAGCATAGCTTGGTAGCTTGGCTTTATCACCATAAAGCTCTAAATACTAATGCTAAGCTTAAAGATATAGGTATTACCTCAGACGATACCTGTTACATGTGTGGAGTAGGAGCGGAGCAGCTGGATCATCTCTTCTTTTCCTGCATCTACAGTAGCAATATAGTTAGTATTGTTGAGAATTGGTTGGGCATTAAACTACCTCGACAAAATCTGCTTGATTGGAGACTCCATTTTCAGGGATCCAGGTCTAAGGGAGATGTCGTCAATGGCGTCCTTAATGCTCTCATCTATTCCATTTGGAGGCAAAGGAACGCATGCAGGTTTGAGATGCAGCTACTCAGACCTCAAAAAGTCGCTGATAACTTAATCAAGGAGCTCAAAGTTTGGATTGTTAATAATCAGGAGAGATCGAAGAAAAAGGGGGATGATTGGATGAGGTTATTGTGTGGGAGATGATGAAGGCATGGTAGACATCCACAAAGAAGGAGGAGGAAGACGATGGATTTGGGGTTTCTTTGATTAATTTTTGGTTTTCTTCTAGATAAGGTTTTGTTGAAATTTGGTTTTGTTGTCCGTCTTTATGTTGTAATTTGGTTTTGAGGTCCGTCTTGTATTGTTCTTGGGCTTGGGCTGGTTTCTGATTTTGTTCGACGAATGAGATTGACTTCTCATTCGATCGGGATATGGTTCCGGTTTCTTTTGATTTAATGAAAGCTTACATTTTATCAAAAAAAAAGAATCACTCTTCAGGGCGAGAGCTAGTATTAGTAAGACCTAGGGACTAGTAGCATAGGCCGAAAGGATCTACTAGTTAACTTGGGCCGAGAGGACATGTTTTACCCATCCTACACGACTGTATTTCGGACTTAACTAGGATTATGTGCCATCGCAGCTATAGTGAACCGACCATCTTAGCTCCTTTTTATCATTTGCTTACACTTATTTTTATTATTTGCTTATCTACTTTTGCATTTAGACTTAGATATAACTCAAATCAAAACCCCCCAGAAATTCATAGACTGAAATAAAACAACTTAACTCCCTACTTCCCTGCGGATCGACCCTTACTACCGCTTGCTAGTTGTAGTTTGGAAAATTATAAATATTATTTTTGATACTCACATCGACAGGTATCAGTTATATCGGTCATCTTGCTATTAGTAAAGCTCTTTGTGATTTTGGAGCTAGCGTACGTGTATATGCCTTTATCTATTTGTAAGAAATTAAATATAGGTCGTTGTGAGTTACTAATATGACACTACAGATGGTCGATAGATCTGTTAAACACCCATTGGGGGTGTTGGAGGATGTTCCCGCTCGTATTGGGAAATTTTTCATCCCTGACGATTTTGTTGTCTTAGACATGGCTGAGGACAACCAAATCCCTAACATTTTGGGCAGACCATTTCTTCACACCGCGGGGGCGGTTATAGATGTTAGGCAAGGGAGATTGACTTTAGCTGTGGGGGATGATACTATTGTTTTTAACTTGGAAAAGGCATTAAAACATCCCATGATAGAAGAAACTTGTCATAGTATAGATATTGTTGATTTTACTATTGATGAGTGTCTTCCTATGTGTTTGGACAGGGATCCTCTGGAGATTGCCCTGGTTTCGGATTCAGCAGATCAGACGGGTTCATGGAGTCCTGAAGTTCATGAGATAGAGAGGCTTCTAACTGGAAAGGAAAGCTCCCATCAAAAGGTATACAGTTTGGGTAACGCACCTAAGGTAACTGAGGTAAAGAAACCTGAACTAAAACCCCTTCCCTCTCATCTTAAGTATGAATTTCTTGATGACTGTGAAATAAACCCAGTGATTGTCAATGCTAGGCTAACTGAAGGTCAACTTTATGCTTTGTTGACTGTTTTGAAAACTCATAAAAAGGCCATTGGGTATAGCATTGATGATCTGAAAAGTATTAGTCCTGATTTTTCTCTATATCTGATTCTAAATGGGTTAGTCATGTCCAAGTTGTACCTAAGAAAGGAGGTACCACAGTAGTAAAAAACGATAAGAATGAGTTGATTGCTACTAGACTTGTTATGGGTGGAGGATGTGCATTGACTATATGAAGTTGAACACAGCTACTAAGAAAGACCATTTCCCACTTCTTTACATTGACCAAATGTTAGAGAGATTAGCATGTCATACTTATTTCTGTTACCTAGATGGCTACTCCGGTTTCTTTCAGATACCCATTCATCCTGACGATCAGGAAAAGACCACTTTCATATGTCCATATGGTGTATTTGCCTATAGGAGGACGCCTTTTGGTTTATGTAACGCTCCTGCTACTCTTCAGCGTTGTATGATGGCCATATTTTCTGATTACATAAAGTCTATCTTGGAAGTCTTTATGGATGATTTCAGTGTATATGGTACTGATTTTGATGTTTGCTTGAGAAACTTGACTAAAGTTTTGCAGCGCTGTGAGGAGAGCAACCTTGTTCTCAACTGGAAGAAGTGCCACTTCATGGTCACTAAAGGGGTGGTACTCGGTCACTTGGTGTCAAGTAAGGGTATTCAAGTGGACAACGCTAAGGTTGAGGTAATTGAGCAACTCCCGTACCCGGTTAATGTTAAAAGTGTAGTTTTCTTGGTCATGCAGGGTTCTATTGCCGCTTTATTAAGAATTTCTCTAAAATTGCTCAACCTCTAACTCGGCCACTTCATAAAGATACACCTGTTGTGTTTACTGACGAGTGTGTTAAGTCCTTTGACAGGATTAAACAAGCTCTTATCTAAGCTCCCATAATCCGATCTCCGGATTGGAGCCTTTCTTTTGAGATTATGTGCAATGCCAGTGATTATGAAGTTGGAGCTATTTTGGGGCAGCGAAAGCACAAGGTGTTACATGCCATTTACTATGCAAGTAAGACTCTTGATGATGCACAGATCAACTACGCTACTACGGAGAAGGAGCTTCTTGCAGTTGTCTATTTTTTAGACAAATTTAGAGCTTAACTTGTTGGTTCTAAAGTTATTGTTCATACTGACCATGCAGCTTTGAAATATCTTTTAATCAAACAGGAAGCTAAGCCACGACTTATTAGATGGATTTTATTGTTACAAGAGTTTTATTTAGAAATTCGTGATAAGTCTAGTGCTGAGAATGTTGTTGCAGATCATTTGTCTAGGCTGAGATTTGCAGGAAGAGAGATCTTGCCCATTGATGACTCTTTTCCGGATGACCAACTTTTTAGTCGTAGCTGCAAATACTCCATGGTTTGCATATTATGCCAATTATTTTGTAAGAGGTATGCTTCCTCTAGATTTATCTTATCAGCAGAAGAAGAGGTGTATGCATGATGTGAAGCGGTACTTCTGGGACGATCCATATCTATTCCGGGAGTGCACAGACGGTATCTACAGATGATCTATTCCAGAGGGTGAGGTACGTGCCATCCTTTCTCAATGTCACTCTTCTTATTATGGTGGTCATCATGGTCCTTCTAGGACATTTGCTAAGGTAATGCAATCGGGTTTTTATTGGCCTACTATCTAGAAGGATGCTACTACTTTTGTCCGTTCTTGTGATGCATGTCAAAGAACGGGCAACATCTCGCAAAGGCATGAGATACCTCAAACTGGAATCTTCGAGGTGGAGGTTTTTGATGTTTGGGGCATTGATTACCAAGGGTCATTCCCTACTTCTCATGGGAATTAGTATATATTAGTAGTTGTAGATTATGTTTCTAAATGGGTGGAGGCAATTGCCACCCCCACTTGTGATGCTAAATCTGTTGTTAAGATGTTTCAGAAAATTATCTTTCCACGGTTTGGAGTGCCTCGCGCGGTGACCAGTGATGGAGGAAAGCATTTCAATGAGCGTCATCTTAATTCTCTCTTGAAGAAATATGGCGTTACACACCGCAGAGGATTGACTTATCAACCTCAAACCAGTGGACAAGTAGAGGTTTCTAACAGAGAGCTGAAACAGATCTTAGAAAAGGTAGTAAGCAAGAACAGAAACGATTGGAGTCGGAAGCTAGATGACACCTTGTGGGCTTACCTTACTGCATTCAAGACACCGATTGGAGCATCACCTTACCGTCTAGTCTATGGCAAATCTTAAGATCTACCTGTGGAGCTTGAGTACAAGGCTATGTGGGCCATAAAGGAGCTGAATATGGACCCCACACTGGTGGGTGAGAAACGACTGATGCAGTTGAATGAGCTTGATGAGTTTCGACTGCATGCCTATGATAGTGCTCGGGTGTACAAAGAGCGAACGAAGAAGTGGCATGACAAGCATATTTTGCAAAGGGAATTTCATGTTGG
The DNA here is from genome assembly GCF_048544455.1 of Silene latifolia. NCBI lineage: Eukaryota > Viridiplantae > Streptophyta > Magnoliopsida > Caryophyllales > Caryophyllaceae > Silene > Silene latifolia. The sequence goes on from NC_133534.1 coordinate 12,080,005, forward strand.
TGAGAAAGTTCTCTTATTTAACTCTCGTTTGCGTTTGTTTCCAGGTAAGCTGAAGAGTAGATGGTCTGGACCGTTCACTGTAGCTGATGTGAACAAATTTAGGTCAGTTACACTGCAAACTGACAAAGGGTAGGGCTTCAAATTGAATGGGCAATGATTGAAAATCTACTATGAAGGAGCGCATGTTGGGGTAATAGAGGCTCTCGACCTCTTTGCCATTGATTCTTCTTGCTGATGAAGAATTACGGTCATGCGGGACCGCAAAAACCAGCGCTACCGAGAGGCAGCTCGGATATTGTAATATATTATTTTTTAAATTAGGATTTGAATTTTAATTACTGCATTTACATTTAAGTTTTCCCTGAATTTTGAGAGATGAGAGGAGGGAATTTCATATGTTTTCTAAGTATTTTGTGCAGGATTTGTGAATTTAAAGTTAGGAATCACAAAGAACGAAAAAGACGCTAAAGAGAGGTTCCTCGATCGAGTCAGGCTGGGCTCGATCGAGGCACCAAGTGGGTAATTGAATTCAAGTTAGAACGAAAGTTGGCATGTCCTGATTTTGGTTCCTCGATCGAGTCACCTCAGGCTCGATCGAGGCACCAAATTGAACTGGGTTCCGCGATAATTTCCAAGCCGGTTTTATTCATTATTTGTTCTTAATAATTCCAATTCCTTTTTTTCCTCCGTCACTTTTCCTGCATAACTCGACTGCCATATCCCTCTTCTCTCTTAATTCTTCATCAATCATCATCAAATCTCTCATAAAACTTGTGTTTGTTTGCTTATTAAGTGATTACATCAATCTTTTGTGCTTATTTTTACAATTTCATTGCTCTATTTGCTAAGGTAAGTCCCGATTTGCTCTCTTTTTGTCCCGGAAAATCTGAAATTTCTTGCTTAAATCTTGAGTTTATTGCTTTGAATCTTCCATTGCTCATATACAATTGCAATTTCCTTGCTTTCTAACCCTTTATTTGTTGAATTAAATGCCTTGGGAATTAGGATTCTTCAAAATCCGGGTTGAATTTATGCATTAAATTGGTTAGAAATTGTATTCTTATGCTTGGAATCTTCATTATTTGATATATAATCATGATCCCCTAACTTTTTGGATGGTTTAATTGTGATTTTCGGTCTTAAAAATGTATTTTTCGACCCATATTTGCCAAAAAAACGGGATTGTTTTGCTTCTTAGTTGGGGTATGCTTGTATACTTGTCTATTTTGCAGAAAATATCGTCTACTAGGCAAGGAAATAAGAGGACACGGGAGTGGAGCGCTCCCATTCGTCAACCCGAGGTGATACCGGAGGTAGTGGAGTCTTCCGAGGAGGAGGACTTATCTCCTTTTGATGATTATCCTTTTGTTGAGTTCCGTGACAAGGAGCAAAAGGACAGGTTCGAGTTTTTGATGACCAAATCCATGAGTGCTACTAGGTGTGTGGATAGGAAAATTTTGCGAACCTTGAAGATTGATGACATTATGTTAGGCATGTTTGTTGAGATTGGTTTACAGGGTCTTTTTCTGCTTCATGAGTTGTCTTACCCTGCTCTGACCCTTGAGTTTTTGAGCTCATATGCCTACTTCCCCAGTGACCACCTTATTCGGTTTAGGTTGCTTAACGTGGAACGGTCTTTGACTTTTAACCGTCTTTCAGAAATCCTGGGGATTGATAAGCAAACTGAGGGGGATTTATATAATGCTAGTGGGATGTCCGCAATCGATATTTTCCCTTGTTTATCGGCTATGCGGATGCGAGATGTTAGTAGTATGTCTTTGTTGGATGTCCAACATGTCTATCTTCGATTGTTTCTACGGTATTTGAGCTACTTACTTTACGGGAGGCACGACAAGAGCAAGGCCTCTTCCTTAGAGGTATTGATTCTTGCTAGTTACCTGAACCCATTTCAGGAGAGGACATTCCAGTTTTCTCCCCCTACTCTTGTGTGCTCAGCCTTTGACCGTATGATCGGGAGATATGGGGATCTAGATTTTGGTGCCCTCATCACTAGGATTGCTCGGGTTGTATGTGATTTTCGGGGGGATGATCCTTACGAGTGATGCGTGTCTTTTATATAAGGTTTTCACCTCATTTTTACACGCATTTCTGTGCTTTTTAGGTAGCATCTGGCTATAAATACCCCCGAATATTCTACTTTGGTCCGTTTATTGTAATTTGCAGGAGTTGACCGAGGAGGAGCTAAATCGAGCCCTAATTGTCCTATTTGTACGCGTTCATGGAAAATAAGGAGCCGGAGTTGAGGAATCTTACACTTGGAGGACGTATGAGCTGAGTTAAGGAAGATATTCAAGTCCTGGTGCGCCTATTGATACCGTCGTTTTAGTATCAAAAATAATATTTATAATTCCGAGCTAAACTAACAGAAGCTAGTGGTAGCACGAGTCGAACCACAGGGAGGAAGGGAATTTCAGTTGTCTAAATCTGGTCTAGGGTAACAGTTGTATGGGGGTTTGATTGATTTGGTCTATAGCTAATAACAATAAAAGAAAAGTAAATTAATGAAATATCAAGAATAAAAGGGGTACTAGGATGGTCGGTTCATTATAATTTCGGCGGCAGCATACTAAACAGGTCTAAATCAAAGCACATGAGGCGGGAAAACAAGAGGTCCTCTCGGTCCACTCTTAACAGATAGCATCTTTCGATCTCGCTAAAAGTCCCTAATATCACTAATACTGACTCTCGTCCTGAAAAGTGACTTATAATCTAAACTTTACCTATCTCTCGATCTTAGCATAGTTTAGTCATTTTAATTGGTGATCTAACAACTGTCCCTATCTCTCGATCTATTGGGTCAGTCATATCCTAAACATTCAACTGGTCGTGTGCACTCGATTCGTCGAATTAAGAATTAAAACAATTAAAACGAAAGGAAAACCTCACGTGGTCAGTCGATCGACCAAGAATAGCGATCGATCGATCGACATGCGATTCATCCGTGTTTAATCTACGCCGCCTACACTATAATTCGCCTACATCCTAGCACTAACTATTTAGCTACTCATTCTAAGGGTAACAACAATAACATCAATGATAAATCTAACTATTGAATTCATGTTTAAAACGGCGGAAGAAACAATTAACATAAAACAACAGTTCGGCTTTGGGGAAACTGATCTAGCAATTCTAACACTATAAGCAAAATCTTTGAAATAGAAACAAGAGAATACCGTGTAGAATTGTGAAGGAAAAGAACAAGGCCGAATTATCCAAGCAAATTGTATTCAAAACCGAAGCAAACCTTGAACCCTAATTATTCTAAACTGAATGTAAAACTGAAAATAAAACTTGATGTCAAAACTTAATATTCATGCTGCGTTATATAGGAAAAGTACGCAGCTATTATTCCTAAACCTAATAACTCATGGGCTTCTAAATCTCGATCTTTTAATTCTCGTATAAGCTCGTGGAGTGGTCGATCGACCATGTTGCTCAGTCGATCGACCAAGGTATACTGAACAGTAGCTTCTGATCCCGTGCTCTGGTCGATCGACCATAATCATCAGTCGATCGACCAAGATTGCTGTACAGTAGTGCATTCTGACGAATTCTGCAGCGCGCATCGATCTTAAAACAGCTGCCATTTCTTCGTTCCTTGGTCAAATCAGGCGTTCTACGCGGCGTTGGAAAGCTAAGAGGATAAGCTTTCACCTCCAATTGGAATCACTGGATTATCAGCTCTAGAACTCGAGATATTGCCATCTGAAGCAGGCTGCAATATTGTGAAGTGCTTCTTCGCTTGTAAAACTCGTACGCACCCATGCTTTTGCTATCTTTAGGCCTTGAAACGCGCACCAAGCTCATTCCTTGAGTCAATATTTCATGTCAAATGCAATGTTAATTACTTAGGGACGGATTTGGCTCGATTTCTGCTCAATTCTTCATATTTCTGCAATAATAGACAAAAACACGAAAGTAGAGGAAAATAGGGAAATAATGGCATATATTGCACATTTGAGCTCTGAAATGCGTGTAGAATAAAGTGTGAAACATCATATTTTGGACACGCATCAAATCTCCCCAAACCAAACCTTGCTTGTCCCCAAGCAAGAACTAGACTCGATCCTAAAACCTAATGGAACGAGTTCAATCTCAGAGCGAAATGCAACATGTAAAACCTAAACCAATTTAATGCAATAACCAACAATCAATTAGCAAATGAATCTTGCAAACGAGTTATGGAGTCGTTAAAAACTGCTGAACCGTCAACCATAGAGACTTATCAAATTGGACTCTCACGGGTCGCTCAAATCACTCAAATAAGAACAAGGTGAATATATAAGAGGATAGAAAGAATTTATTTTGTAAAGACTCTCACCTAACTACGACCTATGAAGACATGCCAGCAATAAAATATGAAAATGATCTCTATGACCGTACATATGCATTCCAACCAACAAATGACCATGACACATGCCGAGGTATATATGGATATGTGAGGTAAAGGGTAAGAAGGGGCTAAAATGAATTTGGATATGAGGAGTAATAAGCCAAGCTAGTACTACAATCCAAACTATAAACGAATCCCAACTTCAAGCTCAATGTAAATGATACAATACGGTGCCAATTCAAGGCACAAAACTCACAATCTCCACAAAATTTGACTCCCCAAAGAATACAAATGATAATATGGGAGTGGAAATCACCAAATCATAACAACTGCAACATGTGATTTTTTTTCGAACTTTTCTTTCTCTCGGGATGCAGTCGATCGACCAATATGGTCAGTCGATCGACCGGATTCTACAGCACTCGTCTCTTTTTTTTTCTTCTTTTTCGAGTCATTTTTCTTCCTTTTTTTTTTATTTCCTTCCACCATTTCACTCAACATCTCGAAATGAGCATATAACCAAACCGTAAATAAACACATTCCCAAAACTAATACTACTAGCTTGACAAAGGCAGGCTAAATATAGGATGTAGCTAAGGGACAAAAAAGCTAAATTTGGCTTTGTGAGGTTCATGGGTAAAATGAGAAAAGGGGACCTCTACCACATGTGTCAACAAACCACAAACCGAATGCATACAGGTATTTAGTAGATCAAGTTCATATTCATGCAAATTAAGGAAACATGTCTCATAAGGAGTACTACTCACATTCCTAGATAAACTGGTCATGAATGTCACCAGTTATGAGCTCTAAAACTCAGAAATATGATGTAGGTTGCCAATTTTCAAAGTCAAGTCTCAAGTTCAGCAAGAATGTAACGAAAACTCGTAGATATGCATTTACGATTCTACTAATAACATGTAAGTCAAGCAAGGCTCAGGCAAAACAGGTGCAAAAAGCAATATCATCCTTGAAATACTACCGTTCCGACTCGACCTATATGCTAAAATAAACGTGCATTTTATGGAAATTTTTGAAATTTTTTTGATTTTTTGGTATTTTTGTATATGTATGTGAAATAAAACAACAATGCAAAACAGAATGTAAACGTGAATGCAAGCAAATGAAATGCGACGCAAAACCCTTCCCCAAACCAAATCGCACAATGTCCCCATTGTGCAAAATCATATAATGAAGAAAAGAGAAATGGGAATTTGCGAGAAAAGAAATAAAATAATGACATGAAGTAAAGAAATCAGGAACTCACAAGACTTTAAGCGCAGCAAAGGAAACCTCCCCAAACCAGCGTGAGCTAGGAGGTTTCAGTAGCCAGCAGTGCTACCAATAAGGACCTGAAAAGACAAACAAAACCACGCATAAAACCGAGAAAAACAATTTTAAAGCGGAAAAATTGTGCACAGGTGAGGCAATAGAAGAAATAGATAATTCGACGGAAAATAAAGTGGAGTGGAAAACTCCCTTAAGTCCGCATATCAACCAAACACAGCAGGGGAGAGGTCGAGAACAAATACAATAGCAGTGGTGGTCGATCGACCACATAACCCAGTCGATCGACCATGCAAACGTGAACAGTATCGTCTGGAACTGCAGATCAGTCGATCGACTAATGGTGCCAGTCGATCGACTGAAAACACTGCTGCAACCTCTTATTTCTTCGTAATAGCTCAATGATTTGAGCTAATAAGCTCTAACTACCTGCAAGTGCACAATAATACGCGCCCAAAATTGCGCAAAACCCAGAATAAAGTCTAGAGTACTTAAAAATCCTAAGCAAATAAAGTAAAAGCGAAGTTTTCGCGCACACAAAAGCAATAGAAAATAGTTCGAAAGCAATAAAATGAAGTCTATAACGAACTTGATCAACTAATAGTTGATCAAGAAGGACCACGGTATGGCCCACTTCGTCGGCTTCTGGCTACATGAGGTAGCCTCAGCAGTGCTCATCTTCTCAGCTGCACTCTTCTTAGCCTCCATGTCCGTATAGCTCAACGGATCAACAGCTTCCATATCTCCCCAATCAATGACCTCTTGGGAATCGTTGGAGTCCAAATCAGACCATCTCACTTTGACTGGCTCTTCATCGACTTCCTAATCAGTCCCATAGCTTAGGCATCCAAGACCACCCCTCGAAATGACTGGCTTCTTTGCGGCCGGAGCAACTTGTAGCTCACCCTTCCCCAAACCAGCTCCTGCAATATCAGAAATAGACAGGTCTTCCTCCAATTTGCTCCCAATCTGGGGCGGAGGTGTCACAACAGGAATAGAAATAGAGACAGGCATATCAGGAAGCATAAAATATGATTTCTTTTCAGAAACCGTACTACAAGTGACCGGCCACATGGGGTCTTTCTTCTTAGCAGGATGAGTAAAAACGATGGACTGTTTCCCTACCTTAAAGGTCAACGTCCCTGAGCCTACATCTATAACTGCACCAGCAGTGTGCAGAAATGGTCTACCCAAAATAATAGGAATATGAGCATCCTCGGGTATATCAAGTACAACGAAGTCAACAGGGAAGAAAAACTTCCCTATTTGGACAGGAATGTCCTCTAAGACTCCTATAGGCTGGACCGCAGAACGATCGACCATCGTCATTTGTCATGCTAGTAACTGCAAACCTAGTCAATTTCAATTTCCTAGCTAGACTCAAGGGCATGACACTTATACTGGCTCCTAGGTCACACAATGCCCTCTCAATTGAGAAGGTACCAATGTTGCAAGGAACAGAGAAACTGCCTGGGTCTTTTAACTTAAGGGGCGAGCAGAGAGAGATAGGAGCAAGACTCCTCAGTAAGTGCGACAGTGTGCACTGTTTCAAGTGACCGCTTTTTGGACAACAATTGTTTCATGAATTTTGTGTAAGCAGGCACTTGTTTAACTAATTCAAGAAAAGGAACTTGTACATTTAAGCTACGGATAACATTTTCGAATTTATTAAATGATACCTGTTCCTTGGTCGGCACTAACCTCTCCGGGTAAGGGGCTGTAAGAAGAACCTTAGCCCTCTCCTCTAAATCACGCGTGCCGGCATCCTTGGACTTTGGCTGGAAGTCCGTCACCTTCTCTTTGTTGCAGCTCGACCCTTCTTCAGACCATCTCAAATGTGAGCCATTAACCGTTATCGGATCGAACTTCGGAGCCGGGACTGACCCATCAGCACTCGGGTCTGCCCCCAATATTGTCGGGACCGTGGTACCCCGAAACAAGTGGTCTCTTAGATTAGTTGGCATTAAAGGACGAAATTCCGCATTATCAGCAGTGATCTTGGTCGATCGACCAACCTCCTCTCGATCGATCGATCGAGTCGTACACTTCCGAAGCTCTCAGTAACCCGTGATTGATCGATCGATCGGGTACTTGATCGATCGACTGAAATGCCTGGCAGACGTCTTTTTTTTCTTCTTTTCAGACCCATCTTTCGCCACAGTGGACCCGGCAATAGTAGACCCGCTCCTCAGTGTTATGGCATTCAAAGTCTCTTTTTGCTCGGTCTCATCTTTATTAACAATATCAGCAGTAGGCGAGGTCGATTGACTTTCAAATGCAGCAATTCTACTCCTAACGCTATTCTTCTGCTCCGAGAGTTCAGCCTCTTCTCTTCCCAATTCATCTTTATTAATTTCCGGGCTTACCCTTTCCATAGCAGGCTTTTCAGGGATCGACCCATTTCGACCGCGTATAGCATGCACGGTCTCCAGGTGTTGAAGAGAATAAAGGTCGGCCATTCGGGAGTGAGTTGATTTGAACCATGCTGCAGTTTTGGCCGAAATCTCTTCTATCATAGCCTTGAGATCCGCTATCTCGTTAGAGGGAAGAGGGATTTGCGAAGGTGGTGCAAATGAATATGAAGGCTCTTGAAAGCCTTGTTGATAGTATGGATGTGGCGGTGTATATTGACCTTGTTTATATTGCCTATAAGCATAAACTTGGTCCATAGTTGCTCGGCATATAGCGGAATCATGCCCCTCAGCACCACATCTCTCACAAAATTCCACCTGCTGCTCCCAAGAACGGAACATGGTGAATCCTCCTGGAAATCTTTCGCTAATAGGACTGTAGGACCTATCGAAACAACACTAAGAGGAAGATAAGAAGCGCCTCAAGGTACTCGAGTCTTCCCTTGAGGCTAAAGACAGACCAAAATAAAAACAACTAAAACTAGCGCTACCTCCCCCAAGAACGGCGCCAAAATTTGATACCGTCGTTTTAGTATCAAAAATAATATTTATAATTCCGAGCTAAACTAACAGAAGCTAGTGGTAGCACGAGTCGAACCACAGGGAGGAAGGGAATTTCAGTTGTCTAAATCTGGTCTAGGGTAACAGTTGTATGGGGGTTTGATTGATTTGGTCTATAGCTAATAACAATAAAAGAAAAGTAAATTAATGAAATATCAAGAATAAAAGGGGTACTAGGATGGTCGGTTCATTATAATTTCGGCGGCAGCATACTAAACAGGTCTAAATCAAAGCACATGAGGCGGGAAAACAAGAGGTCCTCTCGGTCCACTCTTAACAGATAGCATCTTTCGATCTCGCTAAAAGTCCCTAATATCACTAATACTGACTCTCGTCCTGAAAAGTGACTTATAATCTAAACTTTACCTATCTCTCGATCTTAGCATAGTTTAGTCATTTTAATTGGTGATCTAACAACTGTCCCTATCTCTCGATCTATTGGGTCAGTCATATCCTAAACATTCAACTGGTCGTGTGCACTCGATTCGTCGAATTAAGAATTAAAACAATTAAAACGAAAGGAAAACCTCACGTGGTCAGTCGATCGACCAAGAATAGCAGTCGATCGACTGACATGCGAATTCAGTCCGTGTTTAATCTACGCCGCCTACACTATAATTCGCCTACATCCTAGCACTAACTATTTAGCTACTCATTCTAAGGGTAACAACAATAACATCAATGATAAATCTAACTATTGAATTCATGTTTAAAACGGCGGAAGAAACAATTAACATAAAACAACAGTTCGGCTTTGGGGAAACTGATCTAGCAATTCTAACACTATAAGCAAAATACTGAAATAGAAACAGTAGAATACCGTGTAGAATTGTGAAGGAAAAGAACAAGGCCGAATTATCCAAGCAAATTGTATTCAAAACCGAAGCAAACCTTGAACCCTAATTATTCTAAACTGAATGTAAAACTGAAAATAAAACTTGATGTCAAAACTTAATATTCATGCTGCGTTATATAGGAAAAGTACGCAGCTATTATTCCTAAACCTAATAACTCATGGGCTTCTAAATCTCGATCTTTTAATTCTCGTATAAGCTCGTGGAGTGGTCGATCGACCATGTTGCTCAGTCGATCGACCAAGGTATACTGAACAGTAGCTTCTGATCCCGTGCTCTGGTCGATCGACCATAATCATCAGTCGATCGACCAAGATTGCTGTACAGTAGTGCATTCTGACGAATTCTGCAGCGCGCATCGATCTTAAAACAGCTGCCATTTCTTCGTTCCTTGGTCAAATCAGGCGTTCTACGCGGCGTTGGAAAGCTAAGAGGATAAGCTTTCACCTCCAATTGGAATCACTGGATTATCAGCTCTAGAACTCGAGATATTGCCATCTGAAGCAGGCTGCAATATTGTGAAGTGCTTCTTCGCTTGTAAAACTCGTACGCACCCATGCTTTTGCTATCTTTAGGCCTTGAAACGCGCACCAAGCTCATTCCTTGAGTCAATATTTCATGTCAAATGCAATGTTAATTACTTAGGGACGGATTTGGCTCGATTTCTGCTCAATTCTTCATATTTCTGCAATAATAGACAAAAACACGAAAGTAGAGGAAAATAGGGAAATAATGGCATATATTGCACATTTGAGCTCTGAAATGCGTGTAGAATAAAGTGTGAAACATCATATTTTGGACACGCATCACCTATATAGCTCGATAGAGTGCTTTAGTGCTCGATCGAATGCTTTACACACTCAAGACTGGTCGATCGACCATGTTAAGGAGTCGATCGAGGATGTTCATCAAGCAGTGCTCGATCGAGTGGTAGTTCTAGCTCGATCGAGTGACTTGGAGTTCGATCGAGTGATCATCTTACTCGATCGAGGGAATTTCGTGTGCTTTTGGTTTATTTCCGCCTAATCTTTTATGGGCTTTTATAATCAGTCCATAGATTAGGTTTAAGACAATTTTGCAGTATAAGACTGAGGAGAACACTACGTTACTCCCATCTCCTTTACTACGTACATTTCATCTGTTACTTTCTGTCACTGTTCTTTTGGAATTCTACTTTCTACCTTGCTACTCGAATCCGGTATTATCAATTTAATTTACTTCTTTATCGTAATTATTGTTTTTAATTCCTTTTCTCCCTTACTTTATAATCGTTCAATCAATTTGACTGTTCATCATGTTTAGTTTTAATTGTTTAGTTATTGTAATTGTTAATCTGACAATTATGAGTAGCTAATTTCCTATGCTAAGACTATAGGGGACCCATGATTTGAAGGGAGAGTAATCGAATTACTAGGTTAATTTCGGTACCGTCTTTGTTGTTCAAATGCTACAAATAATTGTAATTGCCTAATTGAGTCGACGCAATTAGACCCTTATTCTTAGTGGACCTTGACCTGGACCGAAAGCTTGGAAGGGGGAGACTAGTAGCGAACAATAGAGTATCGCAGCGAGGGCGAAAGTTAAACTGTTTACACTTTAGGGTGAATTAAGGACCGAAAGGTGACGTTCGCTACCCCTTAGATTGTACTGCATTAACCTGGGACCTAAATTACTCGACCAGATGATTATGGTGAACCGCTTGTCTTAGCTATTCTCCCTTATCTGTCAACCTCCTCCCTTTTATTTCTCTTTTCCTTACCCTGTTAGTTTAGAAATCACAATTTACAAACCCCCAATTTTGGTTACCTTGACGAACCTAGTTTAGCAGACAAATTCCTACCTCTCTGTGGATTCGACCCGACTTCCCTAGCTATATTAGTTAGTTGGAACCAGTTGGTTTATTTTTGACAGGTACGCGACAGACGTGTCAAATTTTGGCGCCGTTGCCGGGGAGGTGGCGCAATTTTGTTGCTTAAATTAAGTTTGTCCTTTGTCTCAAGGAATTCATTCCTTGAGGCTGATCTTATTTTCTGCAAAGTTTTTGACAGTTTTGCAGATTAGCTGTTGCTTCGAAGGTTGGTTGACAATATGCCTACGATTGCAGAGCATACAGAGCCATGTGGTAGATGTGGCGAGGAGGGACATGACCTCTACGAATGTGTAGCGAGTATAGAGCGCGCTCTTGCATATAAGAGGTACAAGCAGGGAGTTCCTTTCTCCCAGCTATATGAAGAGATAAAGAGCGTTGCTACCCCTTCTACGCCAGTATCACGACCGGCCTCTCCTTCTGCAAGGGAAGAAATTGCCGAGTTGAAATCCATTATGCTGAGTATGTCACAGAAATCTGATACGGTTATATCGGAATTGAAAGAACAAGTCGCACAGTTGACACAGGCGACGGATCAAGCCAAGTTTCTTCCAACTTGTGACCCAGTCAGTGCAATGAACTTCCAAAATGACCTTCCTCATGAAGAAGACAAGGTATTGGCAGCTAATGATGACTCAGATGATGATCTAGACGAGTTCCTGCAGGAAATACTTGCTGCGTGTGCAGTAACCACTCGATCGAGCAACACATCTACTCGATCGAGCAGTTCTAATCATCCAGTCACTCGATCGAGTGACAATGGCGGTCGATCGAGAAGTACAGAACTCCAAGTTGGTCGATCGAGTAATTATGCTGAAGAAAACACTCGATCGAGTGTCAGGGCAGGTCGATCGAGTGATATTGAAGAAGAAACTGGTCGATCGACCAGTAAAAGCACTCGATCCAGTGCATTAAGTGGCGGAATTCCTAATCCAGTGCCTAATACCGCCACCGTGTCATCTTCCCCTGCTGTGGAGACGTCACGCATCGATAAGGGTAAAGAAAAGGTAGCGGGACCACTCATCGCTACCAGGGTACCCTTCCCAAGTCGTCTGAAGGACGCAAAGATCGAGCAACAGTACGGTAAGTTCGTGGACATCGTGAAGAACCTCCAGGTAACTGTCCCGTTTTCTAAACTTGTCACTCAGGTTCCCACTTACGCTAAGTTTATGAAGGATATTGTGACGCGTAAGAGAAATTTGAGCGAATTTGAGACGATTTCATTTATGGAAGAGTCTAGTAACCTGTTGTTAAATAAGGCCCCTCCAAAAATGAAAGACCCGGGCAGCTTTTCTATCACCTGTGTCATAGGTAATATGATTATTGATAATGCTCTTTGCGATTTAGGTGCCAGTGTCAGTGTCATGCCCCTTCTTGTCTGCAAGAAATTGAAGATGAGTCACTTCAAGGTGACTAACATTACCCTACAGATGGCTGATTGATCTGTTAGGAGACCCTTAGGTGTCCTGGAGGATGTGCCTGTGAAAATAGGCAAGCTCTACATCCCGGTAGATTTCATTGTCTTGGATATAGCTGAGGACACCCGGACCCAAATTATTTTAGGAAGACCGTTCCTTTGTACAGCTGGGGCCGTTATTGATGTCAGACAAGGGCGTCTGACTCTTGCAGTAGGGGATGATGCTATCACATTTAGTTTGCCCAGTACTTTAGCCCACCCAATGATAGAGGACACATGCTATTCGGTCGATATCATTGATGAGTCTATTTATGACTTCTGGTCGGGTTCTTTTATGAAGGACCCACTAGATGCTCTCATGCTTTTTGATGAGTGTGCAGATAGCCCAGAGAACGATGACGCTGCATTGGATTTGCTTGTTGATGATTTAGATGAGCATGACGGGGAGCAGGTGGAACAAATGATCAGCACTCTTTGCTCCATTGAGGTAAAGGTATCGGAACGTAAGCCTCTCCCATCTCATCTTAAATATGCTTTTCTAGACGATACAGAGCAGTATCCCGTCATCGTTAGTGCCAAGCTTAGTGATGATCACCTGACTTCTTTGTTAGCTGTACTTAAGAAAAACAGGAAAGCAATGGGCTATTCACTGGATGATATCACGGGGATTAGTCCCGATATTTGTATGCACATGATAGAGCTGGAGGAGGATCACAAGCCTTGCAGACAAGGTCAGCGTCGGCTGGACCAGAAGATGCAAGATGTTGTGATGGCTGAGGTAATGAAGCTGCTGGATGCAGGTATTATTTATTCTGTAGGTAATTCTAAATGGGTAAGCCCAGTACAGGTAGTCCCGAAGAAAGGAGGGACAACTGTAGTTAAGAATGAAAAGAATGAATTAATACCCACCCGAGTAGTGACCGGCTGGCGGATGTGCATAGATTACAGACAGCTGAATGCCGCCACCAAGAAAGATCACTTTCCCCTTCCTTTTATTGATCAAATGGTAGAAAGGTTAGCTTCTCATAAATTTTTCTGCTATTTAGATGGGTATTCAGGGTTCTTTCAGATCCCTATCCACCCAGACGATCAAGCCAAGACTACATTTACCTGTCCCAAGGGCGTTTTTGCGTACCGCAGAATGCCTTTTGGTTTGTGCAATGCCCCTGCCACCTTCCAAAGGTGTATGATGGGGATATTTTCAGAGTATATTGAGTCTATCATGGAAGTTTTTATGGATGACTTTAGCGTATATGGAAGTGATTTTTCCGATCGTCTGTCTAACCTTGAGAAAGTGTTGCGTATTTGTATTGAGGTTAATCTTGTCTTTGAATCGGGAGAAGTGCCACTTCATGGTCAACGAGGGAGTTGTCCTAGGGCACTTAGTTTCTGATAGGGGAATAGAAGTTGACAAAGCAAAGGTGGAAGTGATTCAGCAATTACCACCTCCTGTTAATGTTAAGGGGGTGAGGAGCTTCCTTGGTCACGCTGGCTTTTATCGCCGGTTTATCAAGGATTTCTCCAAAATTGCTAAACCACTTACACAGCTGTTGCTTAAATATGCCCCTTTTGTGTTTACTGATGCTTGTCTTTCTGCTTTTAACAGGTTAAAGCAGGCCTTGGTCTCTGCGCCGATCATACAGCCTCCCAATTGGGACTTGCCGTTCGAGATCATGTGCGACGCGAGTGACTATGCACTAGGAGCGGTGCTAGGCCAGAGGAAAGACAAAGCCTTGAATGCTATTTACTATGCGAGCCGAACTCTGGATGAGGCTCAAGTGAAGTACACTACCACTAAGAAGGAGCTGTTAGCTGTAGTTTATGCCTTAGAAAAGTTTCGTACTTACTTAGTTGGGTCAGAAGTCACTATTTTTACTGACCATGCAGCTTTGAGGCATCTCCTTTCTAAGAAGGAGGCTAAACCGCGGCTACTGAGATGGATACTCCTTCTTCAGGAGTTTGACCTGCAGATTAAGGATAAGAAAGGGGCCGAGAACGTTGTAGCTGATCACTTGTCGCGACTGATGCGACAAGAAGGGGAAGATTCTCTACCTATTGATGATTCTTTTCCTGACGATACTTTAATTGCTGTTATATCGTCTATTGTTGACCAGGAACCCTGGTATGCAGATATAGCTAACTTCGTTGTCGGTGGCAAGTCGCCGCCGACCTTTCTTCTCTCAGAAGAAGCGTTTTCTCTATAACGCTAAGCAGTACTTCTGGGATGATCCTTACTTGTTCAAGGAATGTGCAGACGGTCTCTACAGACGGTGTATTCCGCAGTGGGAGACCAAAATAGTCCTGGAAGGCTGTCACTCCTCTTCATATGGTGGTCACCACGGTCCATCGCGCACCGTGGCTAAGGTACTTCAACTGGTTTTTTTTGGCCTTCTTTATTTGCGACGCCAAGTCTTTTGTTTCACTTGTGATGCATGCCAACGATCGGGAACATTTCGAAAAGACATGAGATGCCACAAAACGGCATCCTAGAGGTTAAGGTTTTCGATGTCTGGGGCATTGATTTCCAAGGACCGTTCCCGTCCAGTAAAGGTAACAGGTACATTTTAGTAGCTGTAGACTATGTGTCAAAATGGGTTGAAGCAATCGCTTCACCTCATTGTGATGGTAAGACCGTGATAAAAATGTTCAAAAAGATCATATTCCCCCGTTTTGGTGTCCCTAGGGTCGTCATTAGTGATGGAGGGATGCATTTTAAGGAAAAGAAACTCACTTCCATCTGTCAGAGTTGGTGTCCAACACCGGCGTGGTTTGGGGTATCATCCCCAAACTAGTGGTCAGGTAGAGGTCTCTAATCGCGAGCTGAAAGAGATCTTGTCTAAAGTAGTTTCTAAATCACGGAAAGACTGGAGTCTTAAGCTAGATGACACATTATGGGCTTATAGAACTGCCTTTAAGACACCAATTGGTGCATCACCTTATAGGTTAGTTTATGGGAAATCGTGTCACTTGCTCGTTGAGTGGAATGTAAGGCCGGTGGGCAATCCGTGAGCTTAATTATGATCCTAAATTGTGTGGTCAGAATCGTCTTTTGCAGCTTGATGAATTAGAGGAGTTTAGGCTTAATGCCTATGACAGCTCACGCATTTACAAGGAAAAGACGAAAAGATGGCATGACAAGAGAATCTTGCCTCGGGAGTTTCATGTGGGGCAGAAGGTGTTGCTGTTTAATGCCCGGTTGAGACTGTTTCCTGGCAAGCTGAAGTCCAGGTGGACTGGTCCATACACGGTGACGGCCGTCACCAAATTTGGATCCGTAGAACTTGAAGACTCCGAGGGCCACATATTCAAGGTGAATGGCCAATACGTGAAGCATTACCATGAGGCGAGTGAAGCGGACAACCGCGTTGAAGTCCTGCGCTTCGACGAGCTCGACGCGCCAGTAACTTGATACCAGAAAGGTCGTGCAGGACCTCTTAAACCAGCGCTCTCCGGGAGGCAGCCCGGACAGTTTTATTTGTGCTTTTGTTGAACTATTTGTTTTTCCTGTTTTATTTGTTTTTCTTTAGCTTTACGTTAACTTTAGACGCTGCTTTATGAACAATTTTTGTGCCTTCCTTGCTTTTATGCGTCCTTTGCAGGCTAAAAGTACTCGATCGAAGGGTTTTTGTGTTCGATCGAGCACTTTATGATGCGGCTGCTACTCGATCGAGGGGTGATGTCCTCGATCGACCAGATCCCTACCCGTGCTTGCTCGATCGAGTGGAGAACCACTCGATCGATCCCTTTCGTTGCACTGGTTCGCTCGATCGATCTGTTCCGGACGCTCGATCAAGCAGTTATGATCTCCAGCCGCTGTTTTACGTCTACAAAGCCACCGTTTGACTTTCTTTGACCTCCCATGTTCATGGTCGGTTTGGGGAGGCCCCGCTATATGACGTTTTGTAAGTTTTCCGACTCCACTCCTCCTTTTCTTTTTTTAGTTTGCATTTCTTTCCCTATTTTTGGTACAATGAGGGCATTGTACGGTTTGGTTTGGGGAGGTATGCATCCATATCTGTGTCTGCATGTTTCTTGCATTTTTGCTTGCACATTTATTTATTTCCGCATGCATTGTGTTTTAATTAATTCCAAAAAATCATGTAAAATTCAAAAATTCTCAAATTTTCATGTTTAAATTGAGTCGGAACGTTTGAACATTCACACTACTTTGAATCTTTACTTGAGCCCTGCATATTCTTGACAGATAGTTGGCATGATTATGTGCATAATCTACGAGTTTTTGTTTCTCTTTTATCTGAACGAATAGACTTGATTCTCTATGTCGGCAAGCTACAATACATTCTGAGGTTAGAGCTTATTAAACTGGTGACATTCATGACCGGTTTCATTTAGAATGTGAGTAGTACTCTCTTTAAGACATGTAACATTAATTTGCATAAGCATGAGTCTAGTCTTCTTAATACCTGTATGCATTCGGTCTGTGGATGGTGACACGTGTTAGGAGAGGCAGTCCCCCTTATTTCATTCTACCCATGAGCCTCACATAGCCAAATTGCCTTTTTGCCCCATCAACTACTTTCTATAATATTTCCTACCCTAGCTGAGCTAGTAACGAGTAGTTCTTGGAATATGTTATTGCAATATGGTTATTTCATCTGATTTCAGAATATGGTGGAAGAATTGAAGGGAAAGAAAGAAAAAATATGTTGAATTGTGAAAGAAAGAAAAACAAAAGAAAGCGAAAAAGAAAAAGAGAGACAGAAAAATTCAAAATGAAAAAAAAAGGAATGAAAAAGAATGAGAATTGCACAATGTTTCACACTCCCATGCCTTATTTATATTTTATGGGGAGTTGACGACTTTTTGGTGTTTGGTGAGTTTAGTGCATAAATTTGCACCGTTTCATCTTGCGGTTATGAGTACGAAGTTGGGATGCAGTTTATATTTGGATCCGTTGTTGCTAGTCTGGCTATTAACCCCACATATCCAAATTCATTTTAGCCCCTTCTTACCCATTACCTTACTAACCCAATTGTAAGTCCTCAGCACGTGTCTTGGTCATTAGTATGGTTGGAATGCATATGTACGGTTGTAGAGACTTTATTCATGTTAGCTGCATGCATGTTCTTATAGGTCGAGTTAGGTGAGTGTCTTGCTTCTTCCTATCTTTCACATATATACTCACCTTATACCTGATATTGAGTGACGAGCGACCCGTGAGAGTCCGACATCTTTGAATCATGCAAGGTCGACGGTTCAGTAAGCATGAAACATTAATTTAACTCGTTTGCACTTTTCAGTTGCCACTTTGTCATTTTGTTGCATTAAATTGGCTCTATTGGATGATTTGTAGCCGATGCGTTGGTCCCGTTCTATTGTTCACCCTTAGTTGCATTCATATTTGATTGGGGACAAGCAAAGGTTTGGTTTGGGGAGATTTGATGCGTGTCTTTTATATAAGGTTTTCACCTCATTTTTACACGCATTTCTGTGCTTTTTAGGTAGCATCTGGCTATAAATACCCCCGAATATTCTACTTTGGTCCGTTTATTGTAATTTGCAGGAATTGACCGAGGAGGAGCTAAATCGAGCCCTAATTGTCCTATTTGTACGCGTTCATGGAAAATAAGGAGCCGGAGTTGAGGAATCTTACACTTGGAGGACGTATGAGCTGAGTTAAGGAAGATATTCAAGTCCTGGTGCGCCTATATAGCTCGATAGAGTGCTTTAGTGCTCGATCGAATGCTTTACACACTCAAGACTGGTCGATCGACCATGTTAAGGAGTCGACCGAGGATGTTCATCAAGCAGTGCTCGATCGAGTGGTAGTTCTAGCTCGATCGAGTGACTTGGAGTTCGATCGAGTGATCATCTTACTCGATCGAGGGAATTTCGTGTGCTTTTGGTTTATTTCCGCCTAATCTTTTATGGGCTTTTATAATCAGTCCATAGATTAGGTTTAAGACAATTTTGCAGTATAAGACTGAGGAGAACACTACGTTACTCCCATCTCCTTTACTACGTACATTTCATCTGTTACTTTCTGTCACTGTTCTTTTGGAATTCTACTTTCTACCTTGCTACTCGAATCCGGTATTATCAATTTAATTTACTTCTTTATCGTAATTATTGTTTTTAATTCCTTTTCTCCCTTACTTTATAATCGTTCAATCAATTAGACTGTTCATCATGTTTAGTTTTAATTGTTTAGTTATTGTAATTGTTAATCTGACAATTATGAGTAGCTAATTTCCTATGCTAAGACTATAGGGGACCCATGATTTGAAGGGAGAGTAATCGAATTACTAGGTTAATTTCGGTACCGTCTTTGTTGTTCAAATGCTACAAATAATTGTAATTGCCTAATTGAGTCGACGCAATTAGACCCTTATTCTTAGTGGACCTTGACCTGGACCAAAAGGTTGGAAGGGGGAGACTAGTAGCGAACAATAGAGTATCGCAGCGAGGGCGAAAGTTAAACTGTTTACACTTTAGGGTGAATTAAGGACCGAAAGGTGACGTTCGCTACCCCTTAGATTGTACTGCATTAACCTGGGACCTAAATTACTCGACCAGATGATTATGGTGAACCGCTTGTCTTAGCTATTCTCCCTTATCTGTCAACCTCCTCCCTTTTATTTCTCTTTTCCTTACCCTGTTAGTTTAGAAATCACAATTTACAAACCCCCAATTTTGGTTACCTTGACGAACCTAGTTTAGCAGACAAATTCCTACCTCTCTGTGGATTCGACCCGACTTCCCTAGCTATATTAGTTAGTTGGAACCAGTTGGTTTATTTTTGACAGGTACGCGACAGACGTGTCAACGAGCCTATGGATGACCATGAGCCCTTAGCTGATGACGACCACTTGCGCTATGATGTCTCCTACATTGACATTAGGAAAGGGAACGATCATTATTGGAAAGTCCGGGGTCACTCTTATATGCTTTTGCCTTGTGACCGATTGCGAGCTGTGGATCCTCTTGAGGAGAGTACATCTAGGGAGCGACCCCACCTATCACTTATTTGATCCCACAGGACTTCTTGGTCACTTTTTTCCAATTCCAGTACTACTACTACCACTGGTGGGCGCCGGAGACGTCGTCAGCCTGCCACCCACTTACCTGGTTCTTACCAGCCTACTCCTCCTCCTCCTCCTCCTCCACCTCCTACAGCCTATCCTACCCAGGGTTATCATTTTGACCCAGTTCTTGCGAGAGAGGTGAGGATTAATGAGGGCATCAACACCGCATTGATCGAGTGGCGTATGTGGGAGCGAGATGAAGGCTATGACTCTTCTTGCGGGGGGGACAGTACACAGGCGTTTCTCCTAGCTACTACACCACACCTGGTGATGATAGCCGTGTATTCCACCTTTATGGAGTGACTCCTGCTGAGTTTGGACAGCTTAGCACTGATTATGGTGCTTTTGGTCGTCCTTTCTACACTCCAGTCCGTCCTCATCGGCCTTCTTCTATTTTTCCTGAGGATGTCGGTGTCCCTTTATCACAGCGTGGACAGTTTGGTCAGTTTGGAGCTTCTACTTTCGTTGAAGCTATCTCGGGAGGTGGCCGTTCTAGAGGCCGTGTTAGGCGAGCTGGCCGTTCTAGAGGTCGTGGTACTCCCACTCCTGATCCTAAGTTGCTGTCTTTGTAAGCTGAGATTGATGGCTTCGATGAAGCCAACCTTGATGATGATGATGGAGCCCAGTAGTGACAGCTGGTCACTACATCCTTCACTTTCCAGCTGGTTTGGGGGAGGCTACTGCATTACAGCTGGTATTACCTTTCCTGTTTTTGTTTTATTGCATTTCTTATTTTCCCTCTTCCCTTTGTTAGTTGTGTCCCATAGGTTGCTGGATTTCTGTGTGATTGCTATGTTGTAGGCGTCACAATGAGGACACTGTGACATTTAGGTTTGGGGGAGAGTATTTATTTCTGTTGTGTGTTTTATTTATTGTTGTGTGTAAAAAAAAAAAAATTCCAAAAAAATTGAAAAATTTATAAAATACAAAAACATGTTTTATTTATTTTGAGTCGAGTCTTGGTGAATTGTGTAGCAATGATGATAATTTGCTTTGTCTTTGCATTTGAGTAACATCTAGTTGTCCATGTACATTGTTTTGACCTGTTAGCTATGATGAACAAAGCACTTTACTCAAGTCTTGACTATCACAATATGCCTTATGCCGAGTAAACTTGACTTTATTTTGTTGGTAAACCACTTAAATTTCTGGGGTCTTTAGAGCTTCCTAGGCTGGGAACATTAATAAACCGGTCTCATTATTATTTAGGCTGAAGAGTGTGGTCTCCTTGTGGAATATGTAACATCAAATTGCATAAGTGTGACATTAGTTTCTTAGCTTTTGCGCGTTCATATGATTTTGTACATGACGAAAGGCGGTTCTTATTGTTCAAATATGTCATACATTACCCAGTTTTTGTTAGCCCGTTTGAACCATGTAGCCATTTTATATCCTATTTCTTAGCTACATTCCAGAATTTGCCTACCTTTTTCGGCACAGTCGCAGTTGCTTGAGTCTTTGTTGTTATAGCTGCTTTGGTTGGGTTGGGACTTTTATTGTCATGTGGGTAGTAGCTATCTTTTTGTAGCAATTGTGTGACCTCCTATGTTGAAAAAGAGAAATATTATGAAGCAATGAAAGAAAAAAAAAAGAAAAAAAAAAAAAGAATTCGAAAAAAAAAGCACAAAAAGAAAAAAAAAAGAGAAGAAAAGAAAAGAAAAAAATTCTTGCTTCATCAAGTTTTGTTAGGAGGTCGTGAGTGGTAATTACTGGAGTCTAATGCACATTTGAAGAGCCTTTTCATTCTCTCATATGTTGTCAAAGTTGAGATAATTTCTCCAGTTGGATGATTTTTTTATTTATTTTTAGATTTGGCTATTGGTTTAGCGCTGCGACTACCGTCTGAGCCTCACATACCCATACGTGCTTTTGCACAAGCCACTTCTATACCCATGCCACTTTACCACCATTTTGCCCTTGATACATGTACTTGGTTTGTTTTGTGAATGCGCACTAGTTGGAGAATCTTCTATCATATTAGATTGCATGCATATTTCATAAGTTTAGTGAGTGTCTTTATTCTTTCTATCTTACATATATCTCACCCCTTATGAGTGAAACCGCGAGAATCCAACAAAATTCTCTTGCAAGGTTGAAAAGCATTTGGCTGAGTCTCGGTATCATGTCACATCTTGAGTAAGAGTTGCGTTAGTCTGTTACCCGTGCCTTCAAATTTGTTTCATTGGCGCAATTTTTGGTCATTACTTTGTTATAGACGTGGATACCTGGGATTTGTATGTGCCTAGACATTTGCTCTGAGTTATTCATTCACCATCTGTTTGTTGTCCTTTGTTTGGTTTGATTGCTTTAGTTGAGGACAAGCAAAGGGTTGGTTTGGGGGAGTTTGATGTATCACTTTTATATATACTTTTATAGCTCCTTTCATACCATTTTATATACCGTTTTCGTGCCTTTATATCATTTATATGCCTTATTTCAATGAATTGTCGATACTGCCGCTATTTTATGTTTCAATGCAGAAATGACGCATTATGAGGATAATCAAGCTAAGATAAGCGTGGCGGAGATGGCATAGTAGAATACACGAAGCATGGCACGAGGAATGAGGTAGCATAAAGACTAGAAGTGAAAGATACGAAGAAACCATCTGTGAAGCTGGTTTCTCGATCGAGTCAGGCAGGGCTCGATCGAGCAATCGTCCTCGATCGAGTCACCTCAGGCTGGATCGAGGAACCTCTCTGGCAGATGACTTTCCGGATTTTCCTAAAACAGTTATTTTGTATTATAAATTAGAAACTCGTACGTTATTATTAGGGTTCGCTTTATTTTACTTTCATACGGCTGAATACTCTCTCTAACTTTAATCTTTCCTTGCTACGGTACTAATCTTTCTTCAATAATTAATCATTCAAGTTTATGCTATTCAATCATTGTTTTTAATCATGTCTTTAATTATCATTATTGTTGTTATTGCTTTAGTCATGAGTAGCTAAATTCCTTATCTAGGATGAAGGGGATCTAGGTTAATTAGAAAAGGGAAATTGATTAATTGCTAGTGAAATCGTATAAGTTGCCGTTTGATTATTATTTTTATTCTAGTTAATTGACTTAGGCCTGAGTTGTTAATTAGTGTAGCGAACTAATCCTTTCACCGACCGGGTTAGAATTAATATAGGCTGCGATAATCAAATAGATTGTATCTAATTATAGCGACCGTATGTTAGAATCGATCTAAAGGGCATAATAGAGTCGACCGATATTATGACCTTAGACAACTTGGTAGATCTAGCAATTGATTAATAGACCCCATATAATTGACATAGTGAACCGGAAATCCTAGACTTTTAATATCATTGTTTAAAACTCTTTTTATTACTCACAATTAGTTGGTTAGATAACAAACAAAACAAACCCCCAGAAAATGGTTACCTTTAGATAACTTAAATATTTACAGACTTAACTTTTACCGCCTCCCTGTGGATTCGATACCTGTCTTACCGCTAGCTATTCTTGTTAGTCTTGAGATAGTTTTACTTTGATTTGGTGATACGACTTTAGCCTTGTCAAAATACTTGAATAATACAGAAGGGTACATGGCTATCAAGCTTGATATGACCAAGGAGTATGATAGAGTCGAATGGCATTTCTTGGAGCGTGTGTTGTCTACGATGAGGTTTTATAGGGGCTGGGTTGAGAGAGCTATAGATTGCGTGTCGACGGTCTCTTTTTCAGTGCTAATTAACGGTTGTCCATCAACTGAGTTTCGACCAACTAGAGACCTCCGGCATGGTGAGCCTCTTTCGCCCCTACTTGTTTATTTTATGTGCGGAAGTTTTATCAAGTTTATTAAGGCGAGCAGTGGAGTTGAATGCCATACATGGGGTTCGTACTTACCCTAATGCAACACCAATCTCGCACTTACTCTTCGCCGATGACCATATCTTTTTTACGAAAGCTACCGTTGAGGAGACAAGGGCAGTTCATGCTATTTTGCATCGATACGAAAGCTCTTATGGCCCGCTCGTAAACTTGGATAAAACTACTATTTCCTTTATATGGGTCATGGGTTGTTTCTGGGTGATTGTGGGCTGCCATGAGGAGTCGTGGCCAGTGGTGGGACCACCATGGCTTAAGGGAGACCACACTGGTGGCCACGGGTGGTCATGGTGGCAATAGGGTGGTGAATTGGCGGGTTTTGTTGTTTTCGTGTCGGGTTTTCGGGTGCTGTTTAGGGCATGCTTTTGGTCCTGTTTAGGACTGTTCAGGTGATGGTTAAGGGTTGTTGGGGTTGGTCGAGGTGCAGGCTAGGGTGAGGCAGGTTGGGTGGTGCCGAAGGTGGCTGGGGGTGGCATAATAGGTGGTTAAAGGAGCGGGTTTTAGCGAAGGGTTGAACAGGGGATTTGCCGTGATTGGTTGGGTGATGGGTGTGCTTTGTTTTTACGTATTTCTCACGTAATAGTATGGGTTGACTTGTTGTTTAAGATGGGTTTTTGTTGGGTGACTCGGGTTTTGAATTTGAGTCGGGTTTTTAATATCGTAAACCTTTAATAATTATAATAAGTAATTAATGAATAATTAATATAATAAAAGGAATAAACAAATAAGTAATTGAATTATAATATTTTGTATAGGTGACGGAATAGGTGGAGCATATTTATTGAAGAATAGTACTTCTAATTGATTGCTTTAATTATTTGGATTGCTTGAGCTGCTTAATTGGAATCGCTTATCAGGTAGGGATAAATCCTACTGAACTCTTACTCGATAATATTTGGTTTATTCGATGGCTTATATTAAAGTGAATTGATCATATGTGAATTGTGTTGGCTGATATCATTGAAATTGATGGAAAGGAGATTCATATTATATATGTTGGTTGATAATAACGTAATTCTTGGAAGGTTGAGTTATATTGATTCGTGTTGATAATATTGATGAGGTGATTTGAATTGTTATCGTTGATTAAGAATGTGGTTATTGTGAAAAGCTGTGCGACAGTCAGTTGTACGTTGTTGAGGGAGTTTGTACACTGGGGTGATGGTAATATGTACGTTATGAGGGAGGGGTACTATTACATATTGGTGGTACGTTGTTAAGGGAGGGATACCAAAATAATGTGAGCACGTTGTTAAGGGAGGTTTGCTAAGTAAAAGGAAGGAGCACGTTGTCAGGGGGTTGTGCAATGTAAAAAGAAAATTGGATTGTTATATTATATTTTTGTTGTTAGTATTTATTCCTACTCAACCTCGGGGTTGACTTTGTATTCGTGTTACCTGCGGTGAACCGTTTTATGGGGAGCAGATTTGATAGGTACTAAAGATTAGCTGACTCGGGAGCATTGGGATGAGAGCTCGACTTGGACCATAGTTGAAGTCTAGATCACATAGGGAAATTATATCACTTTATTTATTTCCGCTGCGAGTTGTAATTATTTTATATTAAGTTTTAGTTAGTTAAATTATAATAAACATGTCTTCACTAAAGTTTTAATTTAAAGTACTTTGGTTTGTTGTACTTTGTTATTCACTACCTCGGAAAACCGAGATGGTAACCCTCTCATTTACTTGGGATGTCTTGCTAAAGACTCCTGAATAAATGGGGGTGTTACAAAGTGGTATCAGAGCAAAATGATCCTCATGCCTAACCAATGAACAATAATGAACTTAGGATGTGTCTAATTAAAATGAACCCCGGGTAGAAACTGTTAGGAGCCCCTCTTAGTACCATTAGGAAATCGCGCCTAATTTGTACCTTGGCCCTTCCAGTTTTGAACCGGGAACCTTGAGAGAATACTTGAGAGTGTGGTGTAATTTAAAATGAATATAGTATAATTCTCTTAGAAATTTTGTTTGTCTTGGTTATATATTGTTGTCATTAATAATTACGGTTACGGGGGCGTAAATTTTTTCTTTACGGAGGAGGGATGTAACGTGATTTATTTAAGCATTGTTATAAGCAACTTGATATGGTAAAAGTATGTGGGCATGTATGTGGGAAGTATGAATATGATTAAGCATGTAAGGTATTAATTATTGTGTGGAATTGTGAAGAATGTGATTTTGGTTGATTTCTCAAAATTTTATCCTTGATTGTTTTGGCTGCCATTTACTTCCTGTTTAATATTCTTGCACGAAATTTTTATGTGTGATAGTCTTTTGAGTTAGCTTTCATATGCCTCTGATCTCATGCCTAAATAATATACTGTTTAGGAGAAATAAATATTTTAGTGGACCGTGGTCAAAATATTCATGTACAGTGATGTTTTCACGTCATGTTTTTGTAAAATTTGTCACTTAAAAACTACTTATCGATTAGGTGTAGTTACGACTCCACTGTTAAAATTATTCGTATATGTTTTTAAATTGATAAGCCATGTTGCAAGGAAATACTTTAACGATTTATATAGTGATTTTTACAATTTGACCTAAGTTTCTGACGAGTTGCTGTAAAATTTCTGTTTCGACTAAATAATTTGTAAAATGCATTATAAATTGGTCTTATGAGTTTTGACTTGATTATTTTTCTCATGGTTTACTAACTCTATGTATTTTATAAAAAGTATTTGTTTTCAATAAGTAATCATGTTATTATGTATTAATAATTTTTAGAAGTTATAACATGTTTTCCTAGCCTTGAAAAAAAGTATAAGTTTTGTTTCTTATCTCTTGCACATTGATATTTTGATGTTGTGAATTATGTGAAGTAGGATTACATGTCTAGTGATATGCGGAATGTGTTTCCCTAAGCCTAAATATTTATATTAGTTGCATCCATGTTTAAGTTATATATCATTATTAAGAAAAGACTAAACAATTATGTGTCTTTTGTTATAGATTATTACCCTAGATTATTATTTATTCTGGCAATGTATTCGTCGGTAGTTAAGTAAAGTAGTTGAGTTTAAATAAAGTTAGTTCGAGTATACGGTATGTTGTTGTTTTGCTATTTAGAAGTAAATCAAATATTTTTATTAATTTAGCCATTAATGGTGTTGTGTTGGAAATAATAGTTGTCTTATGTTACAATGTGTGTTTCATGTTTTATGACGTTACAACAATGGTTTGGCTATTCCTATTGTTTGTTATTTCGAACTTCGTGGACGAAGTTTATTTTTAGGGGGTAGGAATGTAACACTACAAATGTTTTGAGTTATTATTTGTATACCTTAGATAAGATTGATGTGGTTGATAATCGTAAGTTGGATGACGCTCAGTTATGTGGATGTTTATAAGTGTTGTGGTAGTAGTTGTGGGCGAACTTCGGGACGAAGTTCATTTTAAGGGGGGGACACGGTAATACCCCGTATTTTGATAATAATTTATAAAAATAATTTATGTAAATTAATAATTGATTAAAGACATTTCTAATAATAATTATAATAAGACGTTAATTAAATAATTTATTAAGAATCCAAGTCGGGAATTGGGCTTAGCTAGTAATTAAGTGTTGGGCCGTGTGCCATTGTTAATTGGACCGAAACTTATTAAGTTGGTATGAGTGTAATCGGGATTTGTATCGGGAATTAATAATAATATAATATGGAAATAATATATAAAGGAAATAATAATATCAATAATAATAATAAGTTATGGTAATAATAGATTAGTAAAGATAATATGAGGAAATCCTAATTATGGTAAGACTAATAATATATGATAATAATATTAATAATATAATTTGTAGTGGTAGTAATAATAATAATAATAATGGCAATTCCTATACTAATTAGAATAAGGTAACTATAATAGTTTCCGAATTAACCTTACATACTCTCTAATCTTACACTATAAATACCATGTTAATTCTGAAAAGTAATTCATAAAAATAAGAGAAGGAGTTTAAGAGACGGAAAGAGCAAATAAAGCATGCAATAAAAGGTAAGATCGTCACAACTCATGTTTATATCGTCTTAATAATTTAAGTTAACGTTTATCCACCGTATGGACCACCGTGAACAGTGTCGTGGACCTTAGTAGTTGCCCTTGACTGTCGTGACTCTAATAAGACCAACCTTGACCACAGTTGACCACCGTGGGTGGTGTTTTGGATGTCTAAATAAGGGAGGTCGTGGGTGAGAAAGAGGGGGTTTGCATCGTGTGTGGTTGTCAACGTGACCTAGGGTCTGGGTGGTTGGTTAGGTCGGTGGTAGGCAGTCCTACTGGTGGTAATGGGGTGGTCGGAGGTGGTGGTTGGTACGGTGGATGCCGGATGGTGGTGGTTGCAGCGTGTTGTCCTTTATATGGGTCGTGGGTTGTTTCTGGGTGATTGTGGGCTGCTGTGAGGGGTCGTGGCCCGTGGTGGGACCACCATGGCTCAAGGGAGACCATGGTGGTGGCCACAGGTGGTCATGGTGGCAATAGGGTGGTGAATTGGTTAGTTTTGTTGTTTTCGTGTCGGGTTTTCGGGTGCTGTTTAGGGCGTGGTTTTGGGTCCTGTTTAGGACGGTTCAGGTGATGGTTAAGGGTTGTCGGGGTTGGTCCAGGAGCAGGCTAAGGTGAGGTAGGTTGGGTGGTGCCGAAGATGGCTGGGGGTGGCGTAATAGGTGGCTAAAGGAGGGGGTTTGAGCGAAGGGTTGAACACGGGATTTGCCGTGATTGGTTGGGTGATGGGTGTGCTTTGTTTTTACGTAGTACTCACTTAATAATATGGGTTGACTTGTTGTTTAAGATGGGTTTTTGTTGGGTGACTCGGATTTTGTATTTGAGTCGGATTTATAATATCGTAAACCTTTAATAATTATAATAAGTGTGTTTTGAAGGAAATGTAGATCTATATACATACATATTCATATATGTGATTTTATTTAATTTGTCATAAAATTAAATATGGATTTTATGCATGCAAACATTAATAAAAGAGATGGAAAAATCTATATCTCACCATGTGATTTTCGGATTTATGGGCACAAGTGAGTCCTCCTACTCACTTGTTCTTGAGCTCTCCAAATGAAAGAACAAGGATTCAAGAGTAGAATCCCTCCCAAAAGCATATACCCAAGGAATACAACTTAATAAACCAATACTATTTAGATCTAGTAATAATAATGGTTTTACAATAAAATTGATACAAATAAATTGTATTTTCACTCTTGAAATTTCGGTCAAGAGGTGGTAATCTTTTTGAGTTTATTTCTCTAGATTTCATAATATTTAGAGAGCATGTGAATTTTTCTTACACTAGGAAAAATTGTTAGTAAAAAGAATGAACAACAATACATAGAAAAAGAGAAGCTCTTCTCTCTTTCTATTAGGGTGGCCGAAAAAGAGGAGCATGGGGTAGTATGCCCAATGCCTTTTGATTGTGCTCTTCACAAGAGACTAGGCATGCAAGCCTATTACTAAGTGTTATGATTGTGTTTCTATTTAAAAATAAACAACACAATATAAACCATGTACACACACCCACATTTTCGGTTTTGGCATAAAATGGAGAATCCATTTTATTTTGTCATTTGTCAAATTTGTCACATGTAACATGTTACATGACATGTCACAATGTAATGTATTTTTATCATATTAAAAATCACCGTATTATTAAAAATACGTCACATACAAAAATCGACTTAGTAATATCATAATTACTTGTACCAAAAATGTTTCCGAATTATAAACTACAACATTCTGTATTTATAATAATTTATTCATTCCGTTTCAATTGTTTCTGTAAACAATAATTTCATCTAAGTAATAAAACAATTCGATTACTTAGATCGTGTCTTATTTAATCATATTCACAATAAGATACGTAAATTATACTCACAAAATTATCCGTCAATTTTAAGCAATTTAATCAGCTCGTATCGGTATACGATTAATTAAATAATCAATTAAGAGTATTTCCCTATTGGTATGACCTAACGGGATCAACTTATCACCACCGTCACACGACAGTAATGTCAAACTCTAGTCAGCCAATCATTACCGATATATGTTGACCAGTTGACAGTAACAAAATTACTTCCCAATTGTATTCTTTAAAATGAGATTTAATAATGATATTTAAATCATGTGATCGCACTATTGTTGAGGACACATTTCCCAACAATCTCCCACTTGTCCTCGACAAGTGTGCGTCACCAACTCTCTTGTCCTATTACTATCTCCCACTCAATGCAAGGTGTCTTTCAGGTCGTACTTTCAAGTGATCATATCGAGAGTGGTTTCCTCGATCTGGAGAATAACTGTTTGACCGGATTTATCCACTCTGGATATCTTCCGAGCGTGGCCACGCATTTCCAGTTCATTACTCCTCGAGTGGCCCTGAGATATTGTTATAACCCTGACAAGGGGGTGGACAATTCCTATCGCACTCATTCCCTTTGACTAGCCACAGCCATCATAACCCAAAATATGCCCATTTGACCCCATTTACGAAGGTCGTAGTAACACAAATCAAAGTTAATCTGAAACTGAGCCATCTTAGGTGAATAGTCTTTAGTCAAAAGAATCGACTCATTTGAATACTATAGCAGCTCTCGCCACGACCAGGCTATATAAATTTGCCAGAACTCTATAAGCGGTCATTTGGCCCGACAAAAGTTCCTCACAGTCTGCCTATGTGATCGACTAGTCATCTCACATGACTCTATGGCACTTGAACTTGCCATCAATCGTATCACACTCTAGTCACTTCGAGACGTCACCTCATACAAGTGACTATGGGCGAATACCATGCTAATCCGTGTTCACTTTAACGGGGTTCAATTGTCTCTACAACCCGTTTGGATGTAACAAAGTATAATAAAAGAGTTTTTAAGTAAAACTCGAACGACAAATGCGATTATCACATATGAATAGTCAATGCCTGATTACTATTCATGTTCTATAATCTAATTTGATCTTGTACGTAGTTGTTCATTTCAATTCAATTGAAATGACATGACTCATCATGTTTAGCCTTTGAAAAGGCTTTGGTTAGTAGGTTTTATCAATTTCTTGTACCTTACTCAACCTCACTACATACTCGTTTTCCTTTGTAATGTATACATTTGCATTACAATACTTTCTGAGTACGTGTCGAGATACAATCAAGACATAGGCCTTCTAGCCTAAGAATAGCTCCCACTGTTTTCACAGTGTGCGGGACTCATCTTTCTTGCACATCTCATGATCGCAAGTGTACTCAATTTCCGTTATAAATATCTCTCATTGTTCTTTATTGCCTAGAACGATTCTAGAAAATCTACTTCTTAATTAACATTGCCACAATGGTATCTTAACCATCCTAATGTGTTTTGATTATGGATTTGTCAGAACCCATGCGCAACCTCAATTGTCAATTGTCACTTGTGTAACACCCTTACACAAAATTGCATCAAAAACACTTTGCTTTACTTCCTTAATGCTTCTGCAAGCACTTAAGGGTAATCTTTATATACTAGGTAAAGATTACTTAAATTTGATTTTGAAAAACAATTCATCATACTCAAAGTATATGAAGTATTATACATCATTTCTCATTTAATTGATCCGGCAGCGGAAGCAAATGGAATCAATCAAATATGTTCAATTTAATTGAACTGGTCATGAATCTTATCAACATAAGACTTCTTACTGACGCTAATATCATGTGGATTTATCTTCATAAATCTGGATATTAAAGATGTATTATAATACTCCAAAAGTCTTAAATCATTCTTAATGATCAATATGTCATCCACATATCGGACTAATTAAAATTTCCGTAACTCCCACTAAACTCCATGTATAAACACAACTTCTCGACTTATCGAGAAAAGTTTTATCACATGATCAAAATGTTGATTCCAACTCATTGATGTCCTACTTAAGACCCTCTCTTAAGTTTCACATTATCTTAGGATTGCAAGAATCTACAAAACTCATGACATGTATTGGATTGCAAGATTCACTAATCAAGCCCTTTGATTCGGATTTTCATGACTCTAAGCCTTGTATTGAGTTGTGACTTAATCACTCTTATGTAAGTCATACGTTCATTACTTTCTAGAAGTAATCAACTTGAATCAAACAATTTCTTTTGTAAGTTATAAGCTCTTTGCTTTCTTAAAAGTAGCATGAATTCATCATTTTTAACAAGTGACGAATTTAACCTCCTAGGTTTTGAAGAAACAATGTCTTACACAAAACGTCTCATGTAGCCAAGAAAAAACCAGTTTCTTGCGACATAACATTCTTTGTGGCTCTTGAATAATTTCTCCCACTCTGTCTTCTAGAAATAAACCTGTATTTTAGAAAGACAGCTTCATGAGCCGCAAACCCATCGTGCAATGTGATAATTGCAAGGGAAAAATGAGCATTTGTTTCTTGTGAAAAACTTACAAACATGGTACCTTTACCATTTCATATCTCATATGATTCGATTTAGTGGAAAAATAATTTAGACAAAAATTCCCCAAAATGATCAAGTAACTCAAAGTAACTTGATTGAAATCCAAACCATATCGAATAGCGTTTGATTTCTTAGCTAACCACACATTATTCCATAATGCGTGCTAAGAGAGATTAACTTGTGATACTATATCACATTTCCTTTGGCTTATATCAAAATCTTCACTTTGATAATCCCATCACGACTAAATCGTGATTCCTTGAACTTTTGAACTTCTTCAAAGATTTCTCTATTTACCTTATTAAGTGAACACACTAGTGTCAACTTAAATCGTTGGTAAAAGAAAATGATCAACCTATTTTGGATAAATGATTTACAACCTCGATCTCCTTTTCAACCAAAAGGCACGAGACATCTTGCTTTGAATACAAGATATGCATATACCATTAACGATCTAATGGTTTCAAGAGTACTTGATAACTCTTTGCGTTCATCATTCCAAAATTTAAGGTTTAATCTTGGGTTACCAATTTGAGTCTTGCATCATCTTCATGATATATCGTTCTAGTTTGGTTTAGAATATACTCACCTTGATGATGGGCTAGCCATACATCAAATCGTGGTGTATAGGGTCACAAAAGTGAAAACCTCTTTTGTATCTTAACAAGTTTATATTCTTATTTAGAGTTTATGCACTTAATAGTCACAATTAAGTACAACTTTAAATCCAAAAACTAGATTGAGTACACAATTACTCTATCTCTCGACAATTTTGTTGCTAGTCGTCATATTCTAATCATCCTATGTATCAAGTACAATGATGAAAACCTCCACTGGTTTCTAATATTGACGAAGTAGTACTAGCAAAATTTATGTTTAATCAAATAAACATTTAAAGAAGAAGAAGGTCCCATTAGATGTCCCACAACTAACTTGTTGATTCTTCAATAATTTGGGGTAGTTTCCTTTCTCGTGTTCAACATTTAAGACAATGGAAACTTTATCGGTCGGGATTGATAGGTTTAGTATCGTCATTCTCAACAACTTTACCTTTAACATAACCTTGTATCAATGCCATTCTAATTTTACTTCTTTAACCTCGTCCTCATCTTAACCGTTTAAGAGAATGCTCCCACTCATTTCAATGAGTCTTTGCTTTGAGAAGCAAAATTGAATTCATGAAGAACACTCTTCATTTGTTCGTTTTAGTCTTAAAAACTTTCATTGAGGTGGTTGCGTTATTTTTGTCAATTACGAATTCTTGACAAAACTAATTACCAAAATAATTTATCGCTTCAAGGTACTTAATTCAATTAAGTATATGAATAACAATCCATTCTAAGTAGATGTGTTAGTCAAGAATCAAAAACCTGTTTGATAATGAATAACTTTAATCTATACTCTTTACAAGAGATCCTTAGCAATGGTTCATTTGAGGTTTTAGAAGCAAATTTAAATTTTGTCTTTAGTTACGATGTTTTAATGGAGATTTGAATCAAAAACGAAATGATATCGTATATGAATTGTGGTAAAGAAATAGAACAATATAACAACGGAATAGTGGAAAACTTAACATTTATCGTTTTATTAATACTTGAAAAACAAGTAAAGCATTTACATAGTGACCTCTACCCAACTATGATAAATGATTCCAAGACCCAAATTCATATCGACTTAGGCACGGGGTAGCCGATGAAACCTTCATCAATATAACTCGGTGGATTAACCTTTTAATCGATTCTACTTTTAGAACTCTTGGTCGATAAAATTACTCTAATATTTATCTATAGCCCAAAACACATCAACAAGGGCACGGGGTAGCGATGAAACCCTCATCAATTACTTTTGTTGAGTTCAATCCAAATTTCGAATAAATGTGTACATTATCCAAACCCACATTAATTTAGGCACGGGGTAGCCGATGAAACCCTCATCAACATGAATTCGGTGGATTAGACATTTATCACCCACTTCCCCTACGTAACAAGGTTTGTACCCCGGGGTAGCCGAGTGCACTCCCTTGCGAAATAGGTTTTCATGGTTTCTACTATTTGGTAAGGCTATGTCTCAATTGATTGTTTTAGCGAGAGGTCATGTCAATTTATTATCTATCACGTTTTAAGTGAACTAAAGCGGTGAACTACGATAATTCTAATTGACACGGTCGATAAACTCGATAAAATAAGGATGCATGTTTTAGTTATGGCGATTTAGCGATGCATGTGACCTAAAAATAAAATGCAAGCATAAAAATAAATAAATCCTAGTATGGCCTTTCCTAAAATAGAAAAACTCTTTAACTATTACATATTCGGAAACCAACTCCATTGGTCCCTTGAACTTCGGTTGTGGCACGCATCTCGAGGTAACACCGTCTTTATGTATTGTCATTCTTGAAGAAATCCGTCTTTTGGAACTCCGGAATGAATAAAATTACATAACAAATTACATAATTTCCTATTATACATTTGTAACTAAAATAAAATAAATCTATTAAATTACAAAACGGTGATACGAGATCACAATAAAAATTACAACCGAATCGATATTCCCATACATTTCGGGAAATACCAATTAAAATCTAAGGCCATACTAAGTAAAATTACATAATTCAAAATTACATAAATTAAAATTATGACAATCATAAAGAAAAATGCAGCATTATAATATGTATGAACATGCTCAATTTTATGCTAAATCGCCTTTAATTAGCCAATATCGTATATTACTCGGTTTTTACGGATTTGCGTGATTTCAACATTTTATAATCACAAAGATACATAAACTCATATTTATGCATAAGTTAATTACCCTAACCTCTTAGGACTTAAAATATAGTCTTCACTAATAATTTGACCATAATTAACCTTTATTTACAAAATTGTTCATAAATGGACCAAAAATTACAAAAATAAGCTATTAAACTTCAAATAAATCCAAAAATTTCAAATAAATTCAAAATTTGAAATTTAAACTCATGAACATTCTGGAAAAATTCCATGGCACTCATAATGTTCAAAATCTTAGGTTAAAATTTTCGAAATTTATCGGGAAAAACAATGTTGCGGTTTATCGATTTATAATAAAATAATCATAAAAAACATGGAAAAATTATTTTCCCTAACTTTTCAATTTTAGATCTGAAAAAGATAATAAAATGCAACATTAGACGTTTTTCCTAAGTCATAGATTATGTTTTATTAATTTTCACTAATAATGTCACTATTTATGCTATTTTTCTTCAAAAAATCATAAATCATGCTAAAAGACTTCTTTATAGCCAATTATTTTACACACATCTTGTAAAATTGCATGTGACAACATATTAATTTTATATGACCAGATTCGAAATTTAACTCATATTAACCTATTTGTCTCTTAAATCCGTATTTAATAATGAAAAATTCATTTTTCGAGCATAACAAGTCCAAAAATTATGAAAATTTACAGGTTATCTCAAAATAATATATGTAACAACATATCCAAAAACCAACTTAAAATTCGAAGTATAGCTAATTTTCGACCAAAATTGACATTTTTACTCATAAAATCACATTTAAATGTCATTATAGAGAAATATGAACAATAAAAATCCGTAAAATCAACCAAAATATCCTAAAACATTTTAGGACCAGAAATATTAACATGCATGAATTAATTTAGTGATATCTCATAATAACACAAATTTTACAAGTTTTATTTGTTATTCTTATAACTTGGAAAAACTTTTAACCAATTTGCATGCAAACAACCGTGGCTCTTGATACCGATTGAAGGAAATGTAGATCTATATACATACATATTCATATATGTGATTTTATTTAATTTGTCATAAAATTAAATTTGGATTTTATGCATGCAAACATTAATAAAAGAGATGGAAAAATCTATATCTCACCATGTGATTTTCGGATTTATGGGCACAAGTGAGTCCTCCTACTCACTTGTTCTTGAGCTCTCCGAATGGAAGAACAAGGATTCAAGAGTAGAATCCCTCCCAAAAGCATATACCCAAGGAATACAACTTAATAAACCAATACTATTTAGATCTAGTAATAATAATGGTTTTACAATAAAATTGATACAAATAAATTGTATTTTCACTCTTGAAATTTCGGTCAAG
Organism: Silene latifolia; assembly: GCF_048544455.1. Taxonomy (NCBI): domain Eukaryota; kingdom Viridiplantae; phylum Streptophyta; class Magnoliopsida; order Caryophyllales; family Caryophyllaceae; genus Silene; species Silene latifolia. The sequence continues at coordinate 12,116,195 of NC_133534.1, forward strand.
AGGTGGTAATCTTTTTGAGTTTATTTCTCTAGATTTCATAATATTTAGAGAGCATGTGAATTTTTCTTACACTAGGAAAAATTGTTAGTAAAAAGAATGAACAACAATACATAGAAAAAGAGAAGCTCTTCTCTCTTTCTATTAGGGTGGCCGAAAAAGAGGAGCATGGGGTAGTATGCCCAATGCCTTTTGATTGTGCTCTTCACAAGAGACTAGGCATGCAAGCCTACTACTAAGTGTTATGATTGTGTTTCTATTTAAAAATAAACAACACAATATAAACCATGTACACACACCCATATTTTCGGTTTTGGCATAAAATGGAGAATCCATTTTATTTTGTCATTTGTCAAATTTGTCACATGTAACATGTTACATGACATGTCACAATGTAATGTATTTTTATCATATTAAAAATCACCGTATTATTAAAAATACGTCACATACAAAAATCGACTTAGTAATATCATAATTACTTGTACCAAAAATGTTTCCGAATTATAAACTACAACATTCTGTATTTATAATAATTTATTCATTCCGTTTCAATTGTTTCTGTAAACAATAATTTCATCTAAGTAATAAAACAATTCGATTACTTAGACCGTGTCTTATTTAATCATATTCACAATAAGATACGTAAATTATACTCACAAAATTATCCGTCAATTTTAAGCAATTTAATCAGCTCGTATCGGTATACGATTAATTAAATAATCAATTAAGAGTATTTCCCTATAGGTATGACCTAAGGGGATCAACTAATCACCACCGTCGCACGACAGTAATGTCAAACTCTAGTCAGCCAATCATTACCGATATATGTTGACCAGTTGACAGTAACAAAATTACTTCCCAATTGTATTCTTTAAAATGAGATTTAATAATGATATTTAAATCATGTGATCGCACTATTGTTGAGGACACATTTCCCAACATGTTTTAGCAGGATTTTCCCTGTACGGATCCGGCTTTATTAAAGAGTAATTTGGGTATCTAGTTCTATATGTTTGGAATAATATGAGTGAATAACAAAGGAAGAATTAAGTATAAGGAATAACGTTTTTTATTATCTTGATAAGCTGAGTACAATATTATGTATATCTGAGTATTCAGGAGTAAAAAGAGATAAAGTATAAGATAATCAAACTAAAAAATTGAATGAATTTACAATTGTTTAGATTCTACTATTTATAGTTCTCAAATGATAACGTTGGATTGATCTTCAACGTTCCCCTCTTTTGTTGGAGCTGTTACCGGATTAGTAGGGCACGCTCCCTATTAATTCGCTTGACCCGTTCTATTCTCAACCAATCTATAGCTTTTCCCGTCTTGATTCATAGATGATATAGTCTCATGGTTTGGACTTGGTCTTCCTTGAGAATAGGGCACGATTTATTGGCCCATACAACTGTATTTCTGACTTACCTTCTCAATCCAACTTACTTGAATACTCTGCCAGGTTATTCTGTATTTACCATCAAGCCTTTCTGCCAGGATTTAGTAGCCTTCTTGTTGTGATGTTCTTTAACAGCTTTATAGTAGTAAGACTTGTCCGGTTCTAGGTTGCCTTAATCAGCCTAGTAGGGTCGGACTAGGTTATGATTAGACCAGGCTAAACTGGGCCTAACAATTGCCCCTTAACATTTTACCCGTGCTGGATCTGGCCAGGGGTGAGATGTCAACTTTACCGGGTTTAACAATAAGAAGAGTCATATTTATTCAGTGACTCTTAGACTCCTACTACCGTTGAACACCGCAACGGCTAAGTGATGTCATCTTGTGATTTTGCGATTCCTAGGTTTTTCATGCCGTTATACTTCTCCTATAAATACGGTATTTGATGCGGGGTTGTTCTTTACCAAATTTCCTCCACTTTCTTTGCTAAATATTCTTCTGAAATTCTCCTCTATTTCCCAGGAACCTTGTCTTGCTAATTTATACTTTCTCAATAATTTCAATTTCATCACAATAAATCGAACATTCAGAGATATGGGAGCCAAGAAACGTCCTGCATCCCAGAGAGCTGCTGCTGCTGTTGAGCCTGAACCCACAGACATCCAAGAGGAAGAGGTGAGGGAAATTGATCCTCCTGCTCGTGCTGTGGCTTTCAAGTATCAGGATTCTCGTTTTTTCTTGCTCTTCAATCTCTCGGATTCTTCTTTCCCGAGGAAAACTTACTAAAAACAAACTATGACAAGATTCTAAGGGAGAAGAAAATAATTCCTGAATCTACCGAGGTATGGATCCCTGAGTCTTGTCCGGTCGGGGCTAATCTGGGTATCACCTGGCTGGTTTCGTATTTTTGAATGGGCGTTCAAAGCAGGCTGTAAGTTACCTTTTACTCCCTTAATGATTGACACCATTCGTGCTATGGAGGTGTCACCTTTCCAGATTATGCCAATGGTCTGGAAACTTGTCCATTCTATTGAAAATTTATGTGCTAAACATAATCTTGTAATTACTATTAACGATATCAAAGCAGTATATCATATGAAAAATCCTGTTGATGGTCGCTTTAATTTGAGAATAAAATCGAAAATGTCTCCATTAATTACTAACCTGGACTCTGGAGATGATAAAAATTGGGCAAAGACTTTCTGTTTGTCCTGGGACCGAGACTCGGGATCGGGCTTTGATTATCTCGAGATATCCTCCTGGAGAGTGGTAGGTTCCCCTGTACTTTTTATTTTGCAATATATATATTACATGAAATTAATGGATTTTGAATCTTACCTGTGTAATTTTGACGGTTTTTGCAGCTCCCGATTGGAGTTGTGATCCTCTTGATGAGGAAGCTATTTCCAGGATAGAGGCTTTCCTTGCTATTCCTGAGGAGGAGAGGACCTGGCCAGCTAGTTTGGGTAGGGAATTGTTGCCCCGGTATATGAAGACCAAGTCGATCGGGGTCGAGTACCCAAAGGCAAGCCTAGTTCTCTTTGCTCTTTCGTACGTCTTCGTATGCTTTTATGTTGGTTTGTTATCTTCCTGTCGTTCTTTGTTTGACACTCACGTATATATATATATATATTTTTTTTTTGTGTATTTAGTATTTAGGTCTTCTGCTAGGTGGCCAGCTTTTTCGCAAAGGATTTGAAGGTGGGGTGGCTAGGATTCTTTGAATGCACCCAAGAGCCAGGAGGCTAGTGGAAGTGACAAAACGCTTGATATCCCGATTTCGATGTTCACCTCCTCAAGATCCACCAGGGTAATGTCATCGGAGATCGTCCAGGCTCAAAAAAGAAAGAGGGAAGATGTTATCCTGGAAGAGGAGGAAGGAGAGAAACGACCTATCCGGCTCGACCACTCGGGAGTATAAGGCGGTGCCTGCTAGGATTGATGACATGGATGATGCCCGGCACGGATATATGAGTTTTCGCAAAGATGAGCGACCGGCTATTGTCTGCTAGTACCCTTGAGTCGTCTACCGAGTGGTTTCTATTCGACTTCTCTTGTAACAAGGGTCTTTGAACTTGCTTCCCAGGCTAGGGAGGTTAGTTGTAAAGGGATATTTTTAATTGTTTATGTGTTTTTTGTTTTGCTTTGTATTTGGTCGATTGATTTTTATGTATGTAGGGGTTGGATGCCGGGTTGGCTCTTTGCTTGTCGGCTTAGGGACGCCTGGCCAGGGTTTCTAGTTTGGAGGAAAAACTGGATAAAGTTAATCGTGACCTGCACACATCCAGGGGTAATGAAGTAGTACTTCAATCTCGATTGGGGACAGCTAGGAGTCAACCAGGGTCGCTATAGTTTGTGAGGTGGGCGAAAAATCCGAGAAGGTGTCAGTGGAGTTGGAAGTTGAGAAGCGAGGCAATGTAGGATCGTTGAGAAAGAATGAGGAGTTTTCTTTGAAAAGGAGTTGGTGGAGGCGAGGTTGGTCGATCTTTGCTCAATACTTCTTCGGGAAAGGCCGGGTTGATGCTATGAGGGATCAGAATCCGACCGGGCTAATTGGAATCCGGACCGGGATGAGATAGCTTTGGACGCTCGTATCCCGATTTGGCCAGTATGGGTCAAGAAGAAGAAGTGGATTCTCCTCCTTCCAAGGCAAAGTCTGGTGACCAGGAAATAGCGGATGGTTGTGAGTCGGTTACTGGCTCAAAAATAACTTAGTTTTGTTTTTCTTTTAGGTTTTGGTCTACCCAGGGGGAATGTCCCTGGAATGAATGTTTAGAAACATTTAATTTTGACCCATCCAGGGGGGATGTCCCTGGGATGGATGTTTTTTAGGTGTGTGGTAAGGCCATTTATTTTGGATGAATAAATATTTGGTCAGATTTTCTTCTTGTGTTTTGAAAAGGTGATGTTGACTGTCTACTGGATCTGGCCAGTTATTCGACTGGATCAGGCGAGTTTTTGTGCTGGATCTGGCCAGATTAATGTGTTATGGGTGGGGTTGTTGCCTGTCTGGAGGGCTTATGTCCCTTGCCTGTCTGGAGGGCTTATGACCCATTTTTATGTCATCTGATCCAGGAATAGATTTTCCAGGTTTGTATGTTATGTTGAGCTCAGTATTATAAGTCCTGTTTTGCAACTGAATTTTGGATATCAGTTGGGTATTAGTTAAATGTTGGTGGGGGTAGCCCCCAATCTTCAAGATTTGTTTTAAATAAAATGCAGTATGTAAAAACAAGTATTGAAGATTCTACTTGGTAAAGATATGGGAACATAGATCAGTACTTTGGCACGCAATTTTTGAAAGAATCATATATTGCATTTATTCACGTAATGGCAAGTATCATACATGTAATTTCATATCTAGCTAGGCAGGAAATGTGAACACGAAAATTATACCTGAACCGGGAGATATATTTTATATGTGAAATAATTTTAGGTGTGCAATGTTCCAAGCTCTTGGGATCATCTCGCCTTCCAGGGTTTGTAATCTGTATGCTCCCTGGCCGACTATTGAGTCAATTAGGTAGGGACCTTCCCAGGTTGGGGCCAATTTGCCAGCATTCTTTTCTTTTGTGTTTTGGAATACTTTCCTGAGGACAAGGCCTCCTACCCTGAATACCCTAGCTTTGACAGTCTTGTTGTAGCTTCTTGCAACTCTTTGCTGATATGCTGCTAATCTGATGTTTGCTGCATCTCTTAGCTCTTCTGTTAAGTCCAGGCTATCCTCCATTAGAGGTATACTGTTTGTTGTTGTGTTCAGGCTACATCTGGCTGATGGAATGTCCACCTCGGTAGGGATTTCGCTTCACATCCATAGACCAAGGAGTAGGGGGTTTGGCCAGTGGATGTTTTAGGCGTGGTTCTGTCAGCCCAAAGGACCAGGGGGAGCTCTTCAGCCCATCTACCTTTTCTTCTTTCCAGCTTTTTATTTATGCAGCTGACTACCACTTTATTACTTGATGTTCCATTGAGCACAGAAGGCTGCTGTTCTTTTTCCCACAAATTGTGTGCCATTGTCGCATACTATTTCAGAGGGGATGCCATATCTACATATGATGTTGTGTTTGATGAATGCTATGACATTTTTCTCCTTGACTTGCCTGTATGATTCAGCTTCTATCCACTTGGAGAAGTAATCAGTCATTGCTAGCATGAAAACTTTCTGTCCGGGTGCTTGAGTTAGTTTTCCTACTATATCCATGCCCCACTTCATAAATGGCCAGGGTGCGGATATGGAATGTAATTCTTCAGATGGCTGATGGATATATGGTCCGTGAATCTGACAAGCTTTGCATTTAGAGCTAAAATCCAGGCAATCGGCTCTCAAGGTAGGCCAATAATAACCTGTTTTGAGTACTTTGCTTGCCAGGCTTCTTCCACCTTTGTGATTTCCACAGTATCCTTCATGGATCTTGTTAAAAAGGCATCTTGTTTATTTAAGGGAAGGATTCCCTGTTGTAGCCAGTCATAGTAAGGTTTTGTCCAAGAATTAGCAATATAGATTGGGAAACTTTCATCTTGTTTATTTATTGCAGGTTCTAATAAATGCATGATGGGTATTTTGTCGAAGTCAAGGGGACTAAAGTTGGATCCTAGGCCGGCTAAGGCATCGGCCTTGTAACACCCCACGGTAATTGAAGAGGTCCAGTGATAGGCTTAAATGACTAGTGCTTAAAGGGATTGGAAGTACTACTCATATCAACAAAGTGCACTTTCTTTTATGGTCATCCATGCGAAAGAACTCCAAAGTTAAGCGTGCTTGACTCGGAGTAGTCTTAGGATGGGTGACCTCCTGGGAAGGTTTCCGGGATGCGCATGAGTGAGGACAAAATGCGCTATAAAGGACCCGTGTTGATCTGTGGGCCATGTACACAGCCTGGTGAGCTATCATAAGTAACCGCTCCCGACCCGGTTTGGGCCGGGGTGTTACAAGTGGTATCAGAGCAACTCTGCGACCGTGTGGTGATCGGAGACAGTTGTTATACGCTCCTGGAGGCAGTGGTTATACGCTCCATTGTGATCACCCACATAGCGGGGGAGGATTCTGGGTTAGCGGTTATGCTCCCAGGCGCAACGAGGACGTTGCGTTCTTCAAGTGGGGGTGACTGTAACACCCCACGGTAATTGAAGAGGTCCAGTGATAGGCTTAAATGACTAGTGCTTAAAGGGATTGGAAGTACTACTCATATCAACAAAGTGCACTTTCTTTTATGGTCATCCATGCGAAAGAACTCCAAAGTTAAGCGTGCTTGACTGGGAGTAGTCTTAGGATGGGTGACCTCCTGGGAAGGTTTCCGGGATGCACATGAGTGAGGACAAAATGCGCTATAAAGGACCTGTGTTGATCTGTGGGCCATGTACACAGCCTGGTGAGCTATCATAAGTAACCGCTCCCGACCCGGTTTGGGCCGGGGTGTTACAGGCCTGGGTATTCAAATCCCTGGGAATTTGGTCAATATTAAAATTTCTAAATTTTTCTTTTAAAATTCGGACAATGTCCAGATAAAGTATCATTTTGGAGTCTTTTGCAGTATATATCCCATTTACTTGGTTGGAGATAAGAAGGGAATCAGTACGTACCTTTAGGTTTTGCACACCAAGGTCAATACATACCTTTAATCCGGCTATCAGGGCTTCATATTCTGCCTCATTGTTGGTGGCCTCAAATGCACAGCTTATAGCCTGTACTATCTTATCCCCCTGTGGCGATTTTAGTACTAACCCCAGTCCTGTGCCCCTCATGTTGGCTGCACCATCGACAAATAGGGTCCATTCTAGGTCCTGTTTGGTCATTTGGTCGGTTTATTCACTTCTTTTATTAGGTCGGGTTCTAGGGTCGGACTAAAATCGCCCCACAAAATCAGCTAATGCTTGTGACTTGATTCTTTGTCCTTGGCTCAAATGTTATATTGTATGTGCTTAGTTGGGTGACCATTTGCACATTCGTCCAGGACAATTACGGTTTCCTAAGTACGAGACTTGATAGGGAGATTGGTTCGACTATTATAGGGTGACTTTCAAAATATGGTCTTAATTTTGTGCAACTCATGATTAAAGCTAAAACATATTTTTCAAGTAAACCATACCGATCTCTCGCATCCAGTAGACTTTTACTTACATAATAGACAGTGGTGTCTTGTTGTCCGTCTCGCTTCTTTAACTGGGATCGCACCGACAAAGAATTTGGTGACGGTGTATCTTTGTCGGGGTTCATCTTTGATTTGGTTTTGCCAGCAAGGGGGAGAGGATAGATATATTTTCAGGTCTTCAAAGGCGCACTGATGATCGGGGGTCCATTGAAAGTCCTTGTTCTTCCTTAGCAGGTTATAAAACGATTTGCATCTTTCTGATGATCTTGAAATGAATCGTCATTTAGGCTGCTATTCTTCCAGTCACTTTTGTATGTCTTTGACTGTTTTTGGTGGTTCTAGCTCCAGGATAGCTTTGATCTGTTCAGGGCTGGCTTCTATTCCTCTTTTTGTCACCATGTAGCCCAGGAATTTGCCTGCTGAGACTCCGAAGTGGCATTTTTGTGGGTTGAGCTTCATATTGAATTTTTCCAGTATTTGAAAGGCTACTTCCAGGTCTTTGACGTGGTCTTCTGCCTTTTTTGATTTGACTACCACGTCATCTATGTAGACTTCCATGGTGTCTCCTATCTGATCTTTGAACATCATGTTGACTAGCCTTTGGTAGGTTGCACCTGCATTTTTTAATCCAAAGGGCATAGCAGTATAACAATATATACCTCTTTCAGTGATGAAATTTGTGCTTTCTGGTCTCACTTTGGGTGCATTTTTATCGATTGAATCACCTGGAGGCATCCATGAATGTCAACATTTCGTGGCTGCAGTGGCATCTACCATTGCATCGATGTGTGGTAGGGGAAATGGATCTTTTGGGCAGGCTTTGTTTAAGTCGGTGTAATCTACACAGACTCTCCATTTGCCATTTTTCTTTTGGACGACTACCACGTTTGCAAGCCAGTCAGGGTACATTACTTCCCTGATCATCCCCATGTCCAGTAGCTTGTCAACTTCTTGGTTGATGATTTCATGCCTCTCTGCAGAATATTTTCTTCTCTTTTGCTGTACAGGCTTAAAGGATTTGTCAATGTTCAACTTATGAGTAATAACATCAGCATCTATACCAGTCATATCAAAATGTGACCAAGCAAAACAAGACATTTTAGTTTTGAGAAAGCTGACCAGACTTGGTCTGATTGAGTCGGGTGCATCTGACCCTACAAGTACTTTCTGTCGTCGGGAATTCGGGTCTAATGTGACTTCTCCTGTTTCCATCCGTGTTTGTGCTATATATTCTTCCCCGACAGGTGACTTTAATTGCTATGCAAGGGACTTACCTGACTTTGAGGGTTTCAAAGCCTGAGTGTAACATTCCTGAGCCGTCCTTTGTTCTCCTCTGATGGTGGTTATCCCCCATTCTGTTGGAATTTTCACGCATTGATGGTATGTTGATGGGATTGCTTTGACATTGTGGATCCATGGTCTGCCCAGGATTACATTATACGAGGATAGGCAATCCATTACTCCAAATCTCTCATATGAAGCCACGCCTTCCACATAGGTAGGCAAGCTGATTTCTCCCAAGGTGTTCTTTGTTTCTCCACTGAATCCAACCAGGACGCTGGATTTCTTGATGATCTTCCCTTCGTCTATCTTCATAGCTTTAAGGACGTCAAGCATCACCAGGTTGATTGAGCTGCCTCCGTCTATCAGGATTCTTGACACCTTTGCTGTGCCGATTTGCATGGTGATTACCAGTGTCATGGTGTAGATCGATATTCCTTGCGGATCCGAGTCATCAAAGGTAATAGCAGGCAACGGCTTGGGCACGGGAGGAGGTTGGAGTCCGGATTCCCTGGATATTCTTTTGGCGGCCGAGTGGTCGGTCCCAGATTTCGATCCTCCATTTATGAATTTGACTTCATAGATGGGAGGAGGAGGAGGAGGATCTCTGCGCTTCCAGGGGTCTCTCTTGTTTTGTCCTTCATCTTTGTTCTTTGTCGCTTTGCATTATGTCTTTCAAGTAGCCTTTCTTTAGAAGATATGCCACCTGTTTCCGAAATTTGGATGCATTCTTCGTGGTGTGCCCGATGTCCCGATGGAAGTCACACCATCTTGTTGGATCTTTCCTGGGGTTGTCGGATTTCTTTGGCCATCTGACCGTATCTCCCAGGTTTTCCAGGCGTTTGATTAATCATGCGGTATTAATAGAGAAGTTATATTCGGGAATAGTTGGAAGGCTAGAAAGGTTACCTTTGTGTTCTTGTGCCATATTGACTTGGATCGTTCGGGCCTGGAATAGGGTGCTTGATCGGGATTGCCTCCTTTCGGTAGGAGCTTTTCTGTTAGTATGTCCATAGCCCCGCTTTCCTCCGGATGAGTTCGTCCAGGAAGTTGAGGTCTTCTTCTAATCGACATGCTCTAAGGCGATGGATTGAACAGTGGCAAAGGTTGGACATGCTTTCTTGGTCAGATCTACATAGATGTCAGCATCAAGCAGGACTCCTTGTCCGATTGCTTCTACCGTTTCTTCATCGCATCCGGGAATGGCCACCTTTTCTTTGACAAATCGGCCAGGAATTCTTTGAGAGATTCTTCAGGAAGTTGTTTTACCCTGAGCAGTTCTTTGGGTCTCTTGGCCATATCTCTCGCTACTTGCGAATTGTTGATTGAAGGCATTGATCAATTCCGCAAAATTCTTGATACCTCCATTTGGGAGATTGATGAACCATTGTAATCTTTGCTCCGGTCAGGGTTGTGCCAAAGCCTTTGCACATGCAGACTTGCCTGAGTTCACTGGGTATTGAGGCAGCCAACATTTTTTGTTTGAATATGGCAACATGATTTTGTGAATCAGAGGTTCCATCATAAGTTCTCATGAATGGAACAGTAAATTTCTTAGGGAGATCAATCTTTGCAATTTCATCTGCAAAGGGTGAATCTGCAAAGCTGTCAACTTCTACTTCACCACACGGTGGTCCGGCACTCGGGTATATTTTCTATTTTGTTGTGGAGTTTTTGGATTTCCTGAAGCATAGCCATCATTATTGCTGCTTCAGTTTTGTTTGTCTCATCATTGGGAATGGTTGGAGTGCCGGATAATGAGTCCTTCTCCGGGGTTCCAAAATTAGAGAAGTCAATGTTTTTGATAATGGATGAGAATGGGGTTCCTGGTTCGAATCTGGTCTTGGAGCCCGAAGCCTGATTTTCCAATTTCTTCTTCAGGCTAGACTCAGATTCCTTCAGCCTATTGATTTCTGCTTCAGCCTGAGCTGCCTTCTCTTGGATTGTTTCCAATTCTTTGATCTTGGTCAAGGCAGCCGCCAATTGTTGTTCTGCGGTGAGTTCCACCATTTTTGTGTGTGAATATTAAATGATGAAGGGAATTTTATTGGTTGAAGAACTAGATGCCCCACGGTGGGCGCCAATTGTTTTAGCAGGATTTTCCCTGTACGGATCCGGCTTTATTAAAGAGTAATTTGGGTATCTAGTTCTATATGTTTGGAATAATATGAGTGAATAACAAAGGAAGAATTAAGTATAAGGAATAACGTTTTTTATTATCTTGATAAGCTGAGTACAATATTATGTATATCTGAGTATTCAGGAGTAAAAAGAGATAAAGTATAAGATAATCAAACTAAAAAACTGAATGAATTTACAATTGTTTAGATTCTACTATTTATAGTTCTCAAATGATAACGTTGGATTGATCTTCAACGTTCCCCTCTTTTGTAAAGCTGTTACCGGATTAGTAGGGCACGCTCCCTATTAATTCGCTTGACCCGTTCTATTCTCAACCAATCTATAGCTTTTCCCGTCTTGATTCATAGATGATATAGTCTCATGGTTTGGACTTGGTCTTCCTTGAGAATAGGGCACGATTTATTGGCCCATACAACTGTATTTCTGACTTACCTTCTCAATCCAACTTACTTGAATACTCTGCCAGGTTATTCTGTATTTACCATCAAGCCTTTCTGCCAGGATTTAGTAGCCTTCTTGTTGTGATGTTCTTTAACGGCTTTATAGTAGTAAGACTTGTCCGGTTCTAGGTTGCCTTAATCAGCCTAGTAGGGTCGGACTAGGCTATGATCAGACCAGGCTAAACTGGGCCTAACAAAGTGATTAATTTGAATAATTAATATAATAAAAGGAATAAACAAATAAGTAATTGAATTATAATATTTTGTATAGGTGACGGAATTGGTGGAACGGATTTATTGAAGAATAATACTTCTAATTGATTGCTTTAATTATTTGAATTGCTTGAGCTGCTTAATTGGAATCGTTTATCAGGTAGGGATAAATCCTGATCATATGTGATTTGTGTTGGTTGATATCATTGAAATTGCTGGAAGGGAGATTCATATTGCATATGTTGGTTGATAATAACGTAATTCTTGGAAGGTTGAGTTATATTGATTCGTGTTGATAATATTGATGAGGTGATTTGAATTGTTATTGTTGAGTGTGAATATGGTTATTGTGAAAAGCTGTGCGACAGTCAGTTGTACATTGTTGAGGGAGTTTGTACACTGGGTGATGGTAATATGTACGTTGTGAGGGAGGGGTACTATTACATATTGGCGGTACGTTGTTAAGGGAGGGGTACCAAAGTAATGTGAGCACGTTGTTAAGAGAGGTGTGCTAAGTAAAAGGAAAGAGCACGTTGTCAGGGGGTTGTGCAATGTAAAAAGAAAATTTGATTGTTATCGTATGTTTTTATTGTTAGTATTTATTTCTACTCAACCTCGCGGTTGACTGTGTATTCGTGAACACCTGCGGGGAACCATTTTATGGGGAGCAGATTTGATAGGTACTAAAGATTAGCTGACTCGGGAGCATTGGGATGAGAGCTCGACTTGGACCATAGTTGAAGTCTAGATCACATAGGGCAATTATATCACTTTATTTATTTCCACTGCGAGTTGTAATTATTTTATATTAAGTTTAAGTTAGTTAAATTGTAATAAACATGTATTCACTAAAGTTTTAATTTGAAGTACTTTGGTTTGTTGTACTTTGTTATTCACTACCTCGGGAAACCGAGATGGTAACGCTCTCATTTACTTGGGCTGTCTAGCTAAAGACTCCTGAATAAATGGGGGTGTTAAAATATCGGTCATTGATGCGTTGAAGAAGAAGTTGAAAGGAAGAAGTGTGCTTTCTTTAGTTTTTGATGACATTTCTTTGTTGTGTAACTATTTTGTTTCGGTTATTTGGTCGTATACTAGTCGTGTTAACAATAATGTGGCACATGCGCTAGCTCATGTGTCCCCTAGAGTAGTCGGCAGAGTTGTGTGGTCAGATGTCTTACTATCGATCGCGAATTGCTATGTTATCGTTTATTCGTTATTAATGAAGTAAGCCTTCGGCCTCTCTTTACCAAAAAAAAAAAAAAAATCACGGTCCATATTACCCATATAATTGCATTATTCATTTTTCCATCTTTTTGTATATGGAAAAATTCAAGAGTATTCATCTCTCTAAAATCCTAAAAATAGGAAAACCTCATTACTAATTGTTAGTAATAAAACTTAAATATTTACTAAGAATTAGTTAATATTTACATAATAATCAAGGGTAATCTTACAAAATATCTAGTTAATATTTGTAAGGTTTTGGGTAAGTTCTTGGATGCCATTAGAGAGGAGATCTTCTACTTTGAAGATTTGGGTTTTTGGATGATCTTGCCAATATGAATAGCTCAAGAACAACAAAGATGGTGATCTTGGTTGTGCCCTATATTACCATTTCTCAATGTAAGGAAATTGTTTCCTCATTTGTTTCTTTAAAATAGCTTAAATATTACATGCATATTTACATCGATCCAACAATTTATAAAATAAAGATTTTTTGATAACCTAATTAGAGTGTCTATTTTGGGGTTATGGACCTTCAAGTTGTATCAAACCTAAGGGTGGGCACATGCCTACCCAATCCTTCACGCAGATCCACCACTGTCTATCACATAACTTTTTAGGGAATCCGTCTTAAAAGGGATCAGATGTTTGGACGCTTTCTCTCACTCAATAGACTATTGATGTAAAGTTAGATGAGTTTGAGTACGAGATTCAATAAAACGTTTCAGATATGTTTACCAAATGAGGTTAACGTTATGTTTGTTAGAGCGAAGAATGAGGATGAACTATGTTTGTTCAGTAACATCCCCCTTAAACTAAAAGATTAAGAGATCTCTAAAATTTTCCCGCCTAAATGAATTAGGCTATAAATGGGCTTAATAACACCATAGCAACAACTGGGCCATCTTGATTAATTTAACTTAAACTATAAAATGGACTTCATAATATCATATCTACAATTGAACCTTACTAATTAATTTCATACAATAAATAATTCTAGATCATTTTTAAAAAATGGGATAATATTTTTTTTTTAATTTGCAAAATATTCTTATTTTGTTACATACATGAAATTGAACTGGTTATATCTAAAATGTGATATAAATATTTTATTATTATTATTATTATTACTATTTTTTTTTTTAAAACTAAACATTATGGATAGGAAACATTTTCGAATTAATTTTATTAATCAACTCCCTCCTATTCTACATAAACTTCCCTATTTCCTTTTTCATCTATTCACAATATCTTCCCTATTTCCTTATTTAATAAAAATTTTATACCTATTTTAATTATCTCACCCCACAACAATACCCCACCTCACCCCACAACAATACCTATTTTAATTAACTTACTCCACAATAATACTTATTTTAATCACCCCACTCACAATAATACCACACAATACTTTCCCTCTCTCCAATTACCTAACCCCAATACAATACTTTACCTTATTTTAATACATCTCCTTAATTCTAGTGTCCCTCCATGAATCGGGAGAATTATCTAGAATAGGAGGAAGTATCTTTTTATACAAACGTATTACATGTTGAGAATATTCATAAATTATTATTACTTCTTAAAAGAAAAATTCTGCACCGCTGACCAAGTCAACATATTGAGCAAGGTCAAAGATATCCACAGCAAGTCAACGACTTAGCCAGACTAGCCGATGCAGCCCATCGGCTTGTTAGCCTGGGTCTCGGCGTGACAACCTTCCAGCCGGGACACATATCCGCGTACTCATATCCAAGACCCCTCGGCGGTGAGTCACATGGCCCGCCGGCCTGCCATAGGTCCCTCGGCCGAGGGGTAGATCGGTCTTTCCACCTGCTAGCCACTTGGCCACTACGTGACAAAAGGTGAAGGCCTATAAATACTCCTCAACCTTCATTGAGGAAAGGATTCACCAATAAAACCGAAAAACACTATTCATCTGGTAATATCTTCCTTATCTCTCTACAATACATATCTAGCCAAGTAACACAACTTAATCCTTTAAGTTTACTGACTTGAGCGTCGGAGTGAGTACGCTTGGCACAAAGCCAAGCCCTCAGTTCGTTCATTGTTGCAGGAGAGGCCGAGAGGAACGATAGAGGCAAGAAGGATTCAACTCGAGACATTATTCTACAAGCCACGGGTGGTAACAAATATCTGCTCTGGAATTACACCCGGAACAATTGGCGCCGTCTGTGGGGAGAACACTAGAAGCTAGTCACATTCATTCCCAAACAAAAACCCACCCAAAAAGCTAAGAAGATGTCGAAACAACAAGACGCAATCGTGACCGACGAAACCGCTTTCTACCAAGATGATACTTTCAACAATTCTGGAGTCGTGCAGCCCTCCACCGGCGGAGTAATCCAACCAGAGTTCGGGATGCCAACGATATCCGACACGCCGCTGCCAGCCAACCAGGTCACCATCATGGGACATGTGGTTGACGTAGCAAAACTGAAAATGTTCCTGGACCTAATCAGTAATACGCCCGCTCACACTGTCACGCCGACAAGAGCGGCGGAAACCGTCCAGGAAACCAGGGCCCAAAATGTGACTCCGAGAAATTTGAACGGAGCACTAGGAGAAGCCGACCCAGTCAAGACGCCGGGGGAGCCCAAAGTGGGCGCGGTAGACCTAAGTCCTTCCCGCACTCGTGGGAGGACAACGTCCCCGCCGCACGAACGAGGCTTACCCCAAAGGAGCCAGAGGAGCCCGACTCAACATAGTTGGAAGAGAAGTCCAAGCCGAAGAAGGAGTCCTTCCCGCTACGAGGAGAGGAGCCGGGCTAGGAATGCGAGGAGCCGATCGCCGCGTGTCGTTCGGCACGTGGTCAGACAGCCTCAGCGCCTACGTCCTTGAAGTTCAGGTGCCAACTAAGCTCAAGTTGCCACCTCTGTCATACAAGGGAGATAGCGATCCAGCCGACCACGCTGAGGCTTTCGAGTCTTACATATCGGTATGGGAGCAGCCCGATGAGGTCTGGTGCCGAGTTTTCCCAACAACTCTGCACGGAATGGCTCAAAGTTGGTACAAGGGGCTTCCCGACGGCTCGGTATACTATTACGCCGACATAAGGGACGCCTTTCTAGCCCAGTACTCTTGCAACAAGAGAAGGACCGTGGAGACATCGGACCTCCTAACTATCAAACAGGAGGGAGGCGAATCTCTACGAAGCTATGTGAAGAGGTTCGACGGAAAGGTCCAGCAGATTCGTGAAATCAATCCCGAACTGGCGGCCTTCGCGCTGATGAAGGGCCTCCCAAGGGGAGATTTGAAAAATGAGCTCATCAAGTGCGGAGGCCTGGGTTTGGACGCCGCCAGAAAGTTGGCCGACCAAGCCATCAAGGTAGAGGACTATCACAAAACCTGGGTAGGCCCCAGCGAGGCCGAGCACTCAGAAAGAAAGAACCGCCGGGAAGACAACCCGGATGGAAGACGCCGTGACAACAACGGGTCACGGTCCGATGAAAGACGCCGTGAGAATAATAGGTCACGGTCAGACAAGTCTGCCAGGAAACAGAGCTCGGCGGACGCCGGGTGGAGCTCGGGAACGTACTACAAAAAACGGTACGATGATCACACTCCCCTGGTCGTACCGGCCGCCGAGGTCTTCGCTTTGAGCAAAAACGAGGGCCAGAAATGGGAAAGACCCCCTAGGCCGAGGAGTGACGGTGACACGAGCCAGTACTGTGAGTACCACGGCTACACCGGACACTTAACCAACGATTGCCGACACCTGAAGGATGCCATTGAAGAACTGATCCGAAAGGGGAGCCTCGGCAAATATGTTGCCAGAGGCCAAAAACCAGATGCCGGCGGATCAAATAGCAAGTCCGCTTCTGAGCGAGTAGGAGTAGTCAATGTCGTCATCAGGAACAACGAGAGCGGTGGGTCCGCTTATGGGCACAAACGGCACCTGGATGAACCTTATCCGGCCATCAACTTTGTGCCCAACACAGCAACCCCCGCTCCCAGCATCCCCGACATGACCATCGGACATGAGGACTACGAGGGAGTCGTCGCTCTTCATAGCGACCCACTTACAGTCCGCCTGGACATCGCCAACCACTTGGTGAAGAGGTGCCTGATTGACACAGACGCCTACACAAACGTTATGTACAGAGAATGCTTTCTCAGCCTCGGGCTGGGGATTGAAGATTTGAGCCCCTGCACCAAAACATTGTACAGCTTTTCTGGGGCCAGCCTGGTACCCCTGGGGTCGGTCAGATTGCCGGTGAGGTTCGGCGAGGGAGGTGCAGCCAAGAATGTCATGTCTGAATTCATAGTCATCGACGGCACGTCTGACTACGACGTCCTCATAGGTCGGGTCACTTTGAGCGAAATCGACGCTGTGATATCCATCCGGGCCCTGACATTGATATATGTCTCGGACCGGGGGGAGGCGCATAAGCTCGTCTCGAAGAACGAGGAGGATCCCGGTTTATGGGAGGTTTACGCTAACGGCCCCTCCACGACGAATAGCTCGAAGGCCGACATCGTTATTATCAACCCAAACGGAGACGTGTGTGAGCACGCCTTGAAGCTTACCTCATTGGCCTCAAACAATGAATCCAAGTACGAGGCGGTGATAACCGGAGTTGAGCTAGCTAAAACCGCCGGGGCAGAGCGTATCATGGTGAAGACAGATTCACTCTTAGTGACCAACCAGATCAAAGGAGAGTGCGAAGCCCAAGACTACGAGACGATAAGGTATCTAGTGAGGGTGAGAGCTGTCGCTTCAGAACTAAAATCCTTCCGGATACAGTACACCCCCAGATCCGGAAACGACCGGACCATCGGCATGGTCGAAGGAGCAGAGACCGAGGAGGTAGAGATTGATCCGGGCCGCACCGTAACCGTCGGTGTCAACCTGGAACCAAAATTCAGAGCCGACCTCCTGGACCTGCTGAGGAAGAATAAAGATGTTTTCGCATACTCAGCGGCCGAGATGCCAGGCGTGAGTCAGGAGGTGATTGTTCACAAGCTGAACGTACTCTCCACCGCTCGCCCGGTCAAGCAGAGGATGAGGAACTCCTCGGCCGAGAAGGACGAGGCCATCAAAGCCGAAGTAGATAAATTACTAGCGGCGGGCTTCATCATGCCTTGTACTTATCCTGAGTGGTTAGCCAATGTTGTAATGGTGAAGAAATCATCGGGGGCATGGAGAATGTGTGTAGACTTTACCAACCTTAATAAAACATGCCCCAAAGATTGTTATCCCTTGCCTCGAATAGATAGTTTAATCGACGCCGCTTGCGGGCTACACCATTTGAGCCTGCTGGACGCCTTCTCGGGTATCACCAAGTGTTTATGGCCGAGGAAGACATGCCTAAATGCGCATTTATCACCGCCAACGGCACATACATGTACAAAATGATGCCGTTTGGTTTGAAGAACGCCGGAGCAACGTACACGAGACTGGTGGACAAAGTGTTCCAAAATCAAAAAGGACGAAACATTGAAGCATACGTCGACGATGCTATTGTAAAAAGCAAGTCCGACAGCGAGCATCTGGCCGATTTACACGAGACATTTTGTTCACTAAGGAAATACAAGATGAAGCTCAACCCAATGAAATGCAACTTCGGTGTCCGGGCGGGTAAATTTCTAGGTGTACTTGTCGGCGCCGAGGCATAGATGCCAATCCGGACAAAGTCCCGAGCAATCCTAGACCTGCCGGAACCAAGGAATCGAAAAGAGGTTATGATGCTGACCGGGAGAATGGCGGCTCTCGCCCGTTTCATCTCTCGGTCAGCCGACAAGAGCACCCCATTCTTCAAGGTGTTGAAAGGAAATAAAGACTTCAGCTGGGGGGAGGAACAGAGCACGGCTTTCAAACAACTGAAAGCTCATCTTCAGACTCTCCCAACTCTGTCCAGGCCAATACTGGGGAAGACGCTATACCTATACATAGCAGTTACCTCGGCCACGGTCGGTCCGTGATCATCGAGGAAGAAGACAAAAAAGCAACACCCAATCTACTTTGTCAGCCATACACTGTTGCCCGCCGAGAGAAATTACCCACTAATCGAAAAAGCAGCTTTCGCCGTCGTCGTTGCCACAAGGAAGTTAAAACCCTACTTCGACGCACACCCCGTGACGGTCCTAACCGATCAGCCGTTGGAGAAAGCTTTGGAAAAATTCGAACAATCCGGCAGGCTCATCAAATGGGCAGTGGAACTCTCTGGTTTCGGCATTCAGTACAAACTAAGGCCTTCAATAAAAGGGCAAGCACTTGCAGATTTCCTGGCCGAATGCACATATCAGGAAGAGCCAAACCCAGGCATATGGGAGGTCTACACCGACGGCTCCTCCACGACGAACAGCTCAAGAGCCGGCATCCTTATCATCAGCCCAAACGGGGACGAATTTGAGTATGCCTTGAAATTCACCTTCTCGGCCTCGAACAACGAATCCGAATACGAGGCGGTGATAACCGGAGTCGAGCTAGCTAGGGCTGCCGGAGCAGAACACATTGTGTTGAAGACAGACTCACTGTTGGTTACTAACCAAATCAGAGGGGAGTTTGAGGCTCGGGACGACGGAATGGTAAGGTACCTAGAGAAGGCAAAAGCCGACATAGCAAAGTTGAAATCTTTCAAAATCCAGTGCGTTCCCAGATCCGAGAACAACCGAGCCGACGCTCTCTCCAAACTGGCCAGCTCAACCATCAAGAATGTCAGCCGAACCGTGCTGGTAGATATCAGGAATGCAAAAAGCATCACTGAGACCGTCGGCATGGTGGGTAACATAGAGACCGAGACAACGTGGATGACTCCGATAATGAAATACAAACTCACAGGTGAATTGCCGGAGGGCCGCAATCCCTCGGCCAAAATAAAAAGGATCGCCGCCAGGTACTTGGTATTCGAAGGGGAACTGTACAGAAGATCCGTAATAAGACCACTCTTGAAGTGTGTCGGTCCGGCCGACGCAGAACTGATACTGACAGAGATTCACGAAGGCATCTGTGGACATCACATGGGGGCAAGAACACTAGCCCACAAAGCTCTCCGAGCTGGCTACTTCTGGCCCACCATGCTTCAAGATTCCAGAACGAAGACCAAGAAGTGCACGAACTGTCAGATGCATGCCCCGGTGATACACGCTCCCTCCAGAGACCTGCAACCGGTGCTTAGTCCCCTTCCTTTCGCACAGTGGGGGATGGACATGCTGGGGCCGTTCCCGACGGCCTCCGGAGGAAGGAAGTTCTTAATCGTCGCCGTTGATTACTTCACTAAATGGGTTGAAGCTGTAGCAGTACCAGCGAAGACCACGGCAGCCGTCAGGAAGGTAATCTGGGAAAATGTTATAACTCGCTTCGGATTACCTCAAGTTATGGTATTTGACCACGGCCGAGAGTTTTGGAGCGACCTGATAATGAACTGGTTAGAAGAACTTGGCATCAAGTTTGCGTACTCCTCCGTCTGCCACCCACAGAGCAACGGGCAAAGTGAGGCGGAGCGCCAACAAAACAATCCTCAACGGTTTGAAGAAGACAGTTGAAGACCTTAAGGGAAGGTGGGCCGATGAACTACCCGGCGTCCTGTGGTCCCTTCGGACCACGGAGAAAGAAGCAACGGGGTACACCCCCTTCCACCTAGTCTACGGTTCCGAAGCAGTCCTACCAGTTGAAGCAACGGTCCCAACATTCAGAATGGCTACCTTTAACCCAGTTGAAAACGAGGAAGGCCTGAAAGCCTCCCTAGACCTGGTCGAAGAAAGCCGAAATACAGCACGTCTCAACTTGGCCGTATAACAAAACCGGATGAAGAGAGCCTACAACCGAAGAGTCCACAAAAGGGACTTAAAAATAGGAGACCTAGTCCTAAGGAAGTCGGCTGCCACCAACAAAGGAAATATTCATGGTAAACTGACGGCCAACTGGGAGGGTCCCTACAAAGTGGTCGAAGAGATGAGGCCGGGTACATACCGGCTGACAGACATGGGAGGTGTGCCTTTGATGAGCCACTGGAACACTGACAACCTAAGGAAATACTTTATATAAACGACGGAGGTGTCAAAAACCATTGTCGGCACCCCGGCGCGTGTTTATATCTAGTGAAGAAACATCCAAATTTTAGAAGAAACGTATACTCAGTGCAATTGAGACGCCAATCTAGCGGTCAATATGCCTACACAGTTACGAACGCTATCAGAGCCGCAACCCCGATTACCTCGGCCAAAGCCGAGAGCGACGGGGAACACGTCGGCCGATACGCTAAAAAAGAAACGTATACTCAGTGCAATTGAGACGCCAATCTAGCGGTCAATATGCCTACACGATTCAGCTATTTAACGCTATCGAGCCGCAACCCCGATTACCTCGGCCAGCCGAGAGCGACGGGGAACACGTCGGCCGATACGCTAAAAAAGAAACGTATACTCAGTGCAATTGAGACGCCAATCTAGCGGTCAATATGCCTACACAGTTACGAACGCTATCAGAGCCGCAACCCCGATTACCTCGGCCAAAGCCGAGAGCGACGGGGAACACGTCGGCCGATACGCTAAAAAAGAAACGTATACTCAGTGCAATTGAGACGCCAATCTAGCGGTCAATATGCCTACACGATTCTTAACGCTATCGAGCCGCAACCCGATTACCTCGGCCAAAGCCGAGAGCGACGGGAACACGCGGCCGATACGCTAAAAAAGAAACGTATACTCGGTGCAATTGAGACGCCAATCTAGCGGTCAATATGCCTACGATTCTATTTAACGCTATCGAGCCGCAACCCCGATTACCTCGGCCAAAGCCGAGAGCGACGGGGAACACGTCGGCCGATACGCTAAAAAAGAAACGTATACTCAGTGCAATTGAGACGCCAATCTAGCGGTCAATATGCCTACACAGTTACGAACGCTATCAGAGCCGCAACCCCGATTACCTCGGCCAAAGCCGAGAGCGACGGGGAACACGTCGGCCGATACGCTAAAAAAGAAACGTATACTCAGTGCAATTGAGACGCCAATCTAGCGGTCAATATGCCTGCACAGTTACGAACGCTATCAAAGCCGCAACCCCGATTACCTCGGCCAAAGCCGAGAGCGACGGGGAACACGTCGGCCGATACGCTAAAAAAGAAACGTATACTCAGTGCAATTGAGACGCCAATCTAGCGGTCAATATGCCTACACAGTTACGAACGCTATCAGAGCCGCAACCCCGATTACCTCGGCCAAAGCCGAGAGCGACGGGGAACACGTCGGCCGATACGCTAAGAAAAGAAACGTATACTCAGTGCAATTGAGACGCAAATCTAGCGGTCAATATGCCTACAGTTACGAACGCTAAAGACGTTAAACACAGTTGAGACATGCATTCAAGCTGCCTCGGTCAAACCGAGTGTAAAAACGAAGGCACTCAATTAAATAACGCAAAAAGACAAACGAGGAATCGTGATCGAAGCCCCGGCCAAGCCAAAGGCCGATAAGATAACTTTATTAAAGATGAGTGCAAGGAGAGTACAAACGACGGCCGTCCCCATAAGGATAGCCTAAACTCTACCTACCAAAGCTTTACAAAAAGCGAGGAAACAAAAAAACAAAAGGTTACAGACTTAGGATTTGAAGCGCCAAAAGGATGGCAGGGAGAGAAGGCTCAATAATTGGCCCCTGAACAGCTAAAGCTATCCGAGACGCCGGGTGAGTCTGGTGACGACCGCCCGTCTCCCTATGCCTGTTGCTGCCCTCCGGCAGTAGCAGCAGCATCTTCGGTGGTCGGCTTTGAGGAGGGCTCAACATTTTCAAGTAACTTCAGCCTCTCACCCTCCTTCACCCTCGCATCGTAGGCCGCCTTGGCCACAGCTATCTGAGCCGCCTTCACGCCTCCGCTTCTCTGCGCAGCCATTTGCCTCCGCAAAGATCGCCATCTCATCCAAAAGCTGTTCAAATTTATCCCATGGGAAAGAGCCCTCGGGGACGAGTCTCTTTATTGCCTCCCTGGCCGCATCTTCGGCCTGGTCCCGGAATTGGGCGCACATTTTAGGGAGAAGAACATCTTGAAGCATTTCAATGTCCTTCTCCTTTTGAGCAAGGGCAGCCTGCGCGTCCCTGAGCGCCTCGGCCTGGTTGTGGAACAGATCCTTCCACTTTTCTCCCTTGGCAGCCACGACGTCATAAGCATCCTTGTACTTGTCCCGCTCCCCCATTATCCTGGCAGTAGCGGCATCAGCTTCCTCCACTTTGGCCCTCACGGCCCCCAGCAGCTTCTCAACTTCCTCCACGCGCCGGCTGGCATCAAAGAGATCCAGTTTAGCCTTCGCGGCTTCCCCTTTTGCGGCAGAGAGATCAAGCTTAAGCTTTGCGATCAGCGGCGCAGCTTGGCCCATGGTTTTCTCCTGCTCCAAGATGTAGGAGCCGGCTTGTTGGGTCCACTTGGCCATCCTCTTATATAATTTCACACCCTCCACCACAAGCTCGGAGGGAGAAATCCTCTGAACCGAGGAGTCAACGATGACATTTCTGTCACCCGCCTTCTCAATAGCCTTCTCAGGCTGCTTCCCTACTTGCCGTTCAGTGAGAACGGCGGCCGCCGAAGGAGGATCTACAAAAAAGTTACACAGAGCATCCATGTCACCATGCATTGACACGTCAGAAAGCCGGTCATCTGGGATGTCCAACGAACCAGCTAAATCCGAACCACAAGTTAGATCCGTACCAGTCTGGACCCTCTTAGTTGGAGGGCCGGCTGAGTCAGGCTTCTCCCCGGCGACGGTGGAAGCAGACGGTGGCTCTTTCCTTTTCTTCGGGGAAGGACCCTTAGCAACGGTCACCTCCCCCTCAGTAATCTCGATGACCTCCACATGATCCTTTTGGACCACTGGGGCCGAAGAGGGAGTTGGCATTGATACCGCCGCCAACTTGGACGCTGCCTTCTTTGTTCTCTTTGGCACCCCCCCGAGAACCCTTGCCTGGGCCGCCACCGGATCCAGCGACTTCAGCTGCTTATCCATGAGATCGTTGGGAGACGGTCTACGATCACGCAAGTCAGTCGTAGGATGTTGTACAGCGACCTTCCCGTCCTTGTCAAGCCCTAGCCTCTCCAAGTCCCTCTCAGACAGATCCTGACCAAACCGATCTGCAAGAAATCAAACAAAAGTTACATAGAAGAAGTAAAGCAAGGCTCCAAAAACAGGAATATAACAAGCAAAGGTGGGCCTCACACCGACCCCACTCACCCTGGTTGAGGGCCGGTATGAGGCCGACGCGGCAAAGCATCTCGTCTTGAAGAATGATCTGAGTTGGGGGCAGCCATCCTTTCTCAGCGTCAAACAAATGCGTCGCCCGTTTCTCATCCGCGGTAAGGGGCACCAACGAAGCGTCCATCTTGACCTTACCCCGGGAGATACATTTCTCGTATTCTTCCGGGGTCTCACACCGCAAGTGAACAGGGCTCTGGAAAGACCGAGGCAATGGGTAGTCCTCCGGCACTTGGACGTACACCCATCGCCGTTGCCAGTCTTTGCAAGAAGTAAGCTTGTTCACGGAGGCATAGCCAGGTTCCATCTGCACGCTGTACCACCCCACCTTGCCAGCAATTGACGGCCGTAGATGATGAAGGCGGCGGAATAAGATGACTGTCGGGATCTCCCCCCTAAAAAGACAGAGCCACACAAAGCCAACTATCGTCCTCATGGCCAGCGGATGTAGTTGGGCCACAGCGACGTTCATGGCTTTGACGATGGCCGCGACATATTTATTCGGAGGAAACCGCAGCCCATACTCCAGGTGCTTGAGGTACACGCCGGTGTGACCCGGTGGGGGGCAACAGACCGCCTGACCCTTCTTAGGGATAACGATCTTGTACCCCTCACCAAAGGACAAATGGTCTCCGAAAAAAGACTCGCCGGAACAACTAGCGAACTTATGGGACCAAGCACGGTCAAGACCGGTCGTGCAGGGCTCGCCGTGATCCGGGATAGACAGCCTCCCACCATCAAAAGGCGCCCCCTCATCCTCATCAGCATCGTCATCCCCATCCTTACTTTCCTCCAAAGTTGGTGGATCGACTACGGGAGAAGGAGACCTAGGGCCCCCGAACCTTATCGGGATGGCGTCTAGTATCCCCTCCCCATCAAGACGCAACGGGGAACCCCCCGGCGCAGAAGTGCTGGTCCCGGCATCAGCAGAAGACATAATAGCAATAATTATTTAACAAAATGAAAAGTGAGGAAATTTGTTTGTTTACCTGAAAAACACTCGCCGGAGTAATAACTCTGAAAATTAGAAGACAAGGAAGCCCTTAAGAGTTTAGAGAGAAGAAAAATTTTGGAGAATGAAATTGGTGGCCAATTTCACGGAAGAACTGCCCTATTTATAGGGAAAAGCCCATAAAGAAGGACCAATCAGCGAACAGCCCATGAAGCGTCATCCAATCAGCGTGCAGACACGTGTCGGACATGCAACCACGGGATGTCAATCGTTGCAACAGTTAGACGTCAATCAATGCAACAGTAACCAAGCGTCTTCAACACGCCCATTCATATTTCTCCGCCTATTCACCTTCCTCAACAAATTCCCAAGCATCTGTTCTCCGCCGGCCACTCGATCAACCAAGCTAGGTAGCACCGGCCGGGGGCAATCAAAAACAACTGGCACTCTCAGCCCTAGTCTCGACCAGCGTCACCTTCTTTTCCACATCGGATACCCTTTACGCATCCATGTGGAGGGGGGATATGGTACGGCCTAGGGAAGACCAGGCCGAGGTCAAAGAAGCCGCCGCAGAAGAAGCCGATGCGGAACATTTTTTGCAAATTACTTGCGCAGAATATACGCTCAAACGTACATCGGAGCCCATACCACGGCATGGACTACGCTGGGGGCAAATTGATGGGGCATATTCTGCACCGCTGACCAAGTCAACATATTGAGCAAGGTCAAAGATATCCACAGCAAGTCAACGACTTAGCCAGACTAGCCGATGCAGCCCATCGGCTTGTTAGCCTGGGTCTCGGCGTGACAACCTTCCAGCCGGGACACATATCCGCGTACTCATATCCAAGACCCCTCGGCGGTGAGTCACATGGCCCGCCGGCCTGCCATAGGTCCCTCGGCCGAGGGGTAGATCGGTCTTTCCACCTGCTAGCCACTTGGCCACTACGTGACAAAAGGTGAAGGCCTATAAATACTCCTCAACCTTCATTGAGGAAAGGATCCACAAATAAAACCGAAAAACACTATTCATCTGGTAATATCTTCCTTATCTCTCTACAATACATATCTAGCCAAGTAACACAACTTAATCCTTTAAGTTTACTGACTTGAGCGTCGGAGTGAGTACGCTTGGCACAAAGCCAAGCCCTCAGTTCGTTCATTGTTGCAGGAGAGGCCGAGAGGAACGATAGAGGCAAGAAGGATTCAACTCGAGACATTATTCTACAAGCCACGGGTGGTAACAAATATCTGCTCTGGAATTACACCCGGAACAACAAACGTATTACATGTTGAGAATATTCTAAAGTTTTTCCTCCTACATGAATTAGGCTATAAATGAGCTTAATAATACCATAGCAACAACTGGGCCATCTTGATTAATTTAACTTAAACTATAAAATGGACTTTATAATATCATATCTACAATTGAACCATACTAATTAATTTCATACAATAAATAATTCTAGATCATTTAAAAAAATGGGATAATATTTTTTTAATTTGCATAGACATATTAATAGAATATTCTTATTTTATTACATAGGTGAAATTGAACTAATTATATCTAAAATGTGATTGAAATATTTTATTATTATTATTATTATTTTTTTTTTTAAAACTAAACATTATGGATAGGAAACATTTTCGAATTAATTTTATTAATCTATCTTTTTATACAAACATATTACGGGTTGAGAGTATTCATAAATTGTTATTACTTCTTAAAAGAAAAACTTACTTATAAATATATTTTCTTACACTTTAACTTAATATTCGTATATAAAAACTTAGATTTTGGTTAATTTTTTTAATTGTTTATATAACGCCTTTATTGGATATAATAATTATCTAATTAAAAACAATATTTTTCATATAACAATTTTTTTAAATGTTCTTGGCCATAATGTTTAGTTTTAAAAATAATAATAATAATAATAATAATAATAATAATAATAAGAATAATAATAATAATAATAATAATAATAATAATAATAATAATAATAATAATAATAATAAAATATTTCTATCACATTGTACATATAATTAATGTAATTTTATGTATATAATAAAATAAGAATATCATATTAATATGTCTATGCAAATTAAAAAAATATCCCATTTTTTAAATGGTATAGAATTATTGTACGAAATTAATCAGTATGATCCAGTCGTAGATATGATATTATGAAGCCTATTTATAGCATAAGTCAAAATTAAT